>NC_136063.1:307498721-308098721 GCF_964261635.1 Lissotriton helveticus | reverse complement strand
TCTTATTTCAGACACGAACTTTTCTGACTGCTCGATCCCTTTGGCTATATTTACTACAGCTTTTAGCGAAGTTTCCGTCCCTAGCCACAAACGTTCCTGTATCTTCTTGCTCTTAGTCTTCATCATTATCTGGTCCCTAAGCACCTGTTCATAATTAATTGTTTCGAAGGCACAGGAACCAGCAAGAGCACGTAACGCAGAAATATAGTTCTCAATGGTTTCGTTATCCTTTTGCGCCCTTGAATAAAATTTGAAACGTTCCATCACTGTATTCACCTTTTTCCCAAACCTAATGGTAAGTTGCTTGACTGCAATTTCAAAAATATCTGTTTCAGTGTCAGAATCCTCTAAAGGAGGCAAATCAGATAACTCCTTAAGTCCTTGTCCACCTAAAGACAAGCGTAATAAATCTAACTTTCTTTTGGCTGAACACCCTTCCTCTTCTAACACACTGACATAGGCCAAAAACATGGGATACCACAAATCCCAATCCATTTTCGGCTCTCCTGCCACTGGTAAGAAATGTGGTGGTACCATAATATTAGACATTGCTTTAGTGTAAATAAGCCACTTCAATTGAAATCTTTTTTTTTTTTTTTTTTTTGATGAATAATTCTTATTATTAGGCACTGCTGCGTTGCAACTCGAATATATATTTAACACATCCCTTAATCACTCTTTGACTGTGTTGTTGAACGTTGCACAGTGTGCTCCTCGAACTCCCCCAATCCAAAATGGCCGAAGAAAATCAGAAACGTCACTCCCAGAATGCTCTTCGACAGAGACGACCATCCGGAGGGCAGAAGCTGACGTGCAGAGCAGGGAGAAACTGGGAGGCTTCAACGTTCTACTGCGCAGTTAAAATGCGCTCGAGCCTTCAAGTGAGTGACTTTAAAACTCTTCCATTTGCGCACTCCTCATGTAGTATAATCCCCTTTTTAGAAGTTCACACTCAATTACCAGCCGCGGGTGCCATCACGTGCACAGATTTCAAACAGCCGCCGACCACAAACATGAACACCCGCTTTAACCATGGACACAGGCGCTCGCACTATAAATCTTTCACCATCAATTAAACTGCCGCAGGTGCTATCACTGCACAAATGCCCTCTGTAACCTGCCGCTGGCGCTATCAATGCGCTTTTCTAAATAAAACCATTTAACTTCTTACTTCCTGCTGGAGCTTCCGTGAACGCTGTTCTCCTTTCCTTTTTTTCTTGAAGACTCGTGCTCCCAACGTCGCCAGTATATTATAAATTGAAGATAGGGTCCACACACAGCGTAGTCTTCAAGTAGGATTTATTATCACAGAGAAGAACAGCTTTACAACCACCAACTGCCCACACCGGCAGTCCAGCTCCAACTGACCGGAGCTGAGCGGAACATTCTGAATTCCAGAAGCTCGCGTGCTGGGGCGCACGCAAGCAGCATATAACAGTTTTTAAAGTGCATAACCGCCCGAGGGCTTCTGAACGCTGATTGAGAGTACTGAAAAAGGATGACCATGCAGATTCGAGGTTACTGGGGACATAATCAGTCCTTAAGGTTTTTCCTAAATATGAGTTCCTCGTACAGCAGTCTTATTTCGAGGGGCAGAGCTTTGGGCAAATGATCTACCGCCCCATTTCATTCTCTTAATTCTAGAAGCTCTAAGGTGGCGTTCTTGGGATGATCATAAGCATCTGGGAGGAAGATATGGGAGTACAAGGCCTCTGATTTTCGAAGGACCTCTGTTATTTATTGCTTTATGTGCAAGACAGAGGGATTTAAATGTGATCCATGCGTCAACAGGCAGCCAATGAAGGTGTTTCAAAGTGTCCCTCACTGGTCCATGCTTTGGAATTTTGATAACAAGCCTGGTAGCCATGTTCTGCACAGCCTGGAGTTTCTTCATAACATATTTTGGTAATCTCAAATAGAGGGAGTTACCATAATCCAGGTGGGAGACTACCTAGGCTTGAATTACAGTTTGTCTTAGGAGCTCCAGGATAAACTTCAGAATCTTCATTATCATTCTGAGTAATCCAAAGCATGTGACAGCCATTTATTTGCTTGGTTGTCCATTGTTAGTGCTCTGTCCTTTCACATTTTCATATTCTTAATTTTTAATTTATATTTGGTAGAGTATGCTGATTGTGCTGTTGCCACCTCACTCAGTGCTAAGCCATTCCGCAGCATAAACAGTCTGGTTTCTATGCATTCAATATGCACGTGGTAAATACTGGGTGGTAACCTCCTTCCCCGCCATGTGAAGTACGGAGACACTCCTTGCGCGGCGTCAGTGCTCTCATAGATTATGCTTCTTGGGAAGTGGCAACCTCCAGCCTGTGTGGGTCTCTCGTGCTTAAGAATGTGTGGTAGATGTCCCATCTGTTTTTGGGGTGATTTTGCAAAGGGAGGAGGGTGTTATATACCTCAGACTATATGTTGCAGTAGTTCATGTCTCAGTGCCATGTTTCAAGTGTGGGTACTAAGCCTTTAGCTCATCTCATCGCTATACAATGTTTGGCCAACAACAGCCCATTTGCGATCAGTTTACAATGTGTTTTTATTATTGCTTTCATGTATCCCAATAGAGCCATGATCAAATCTACTTCCAGTGCGATGTCTCTTATGCGTTCTAGCTCATGGAATATGGCCTCCCAGAAAGCAAACACGTTGGGACAGTACCAGGCTACATGTGCAAAGTTAGCCGTGTGTTCTGCACATCTGTGGCACCCTGTTGTACTCAGGAGCCCGTATCTGTGTAACCTCTCAGGGGTGTAGTAGATTCTATTGATGCATTTGAGTTGTATTATCCTGTGACTGACATTTTGCGACACCTCTTCAATCATCTCACAACAGTATCTCCAGGTTATGTTATCAATATTGTTACCCTGTTCCCTCTGCCATTCTATGCTAGCTTTGGTCATGAGTGGCCTACGGGTCTCCTGCACCGCAGAGTACAATCTAGAGATTAACTAGAAAGACTCATTCTCTTTTAACATTGCAGTTAATGCAGGCATATCTGGTGGCTCCTGCATGTCGTCCCCCAAAGTAGTACGCAGCGCCTGCCTGACTTTATGGTAATGTAAACAAGACAAGCACGTGGGGGCCTCAGTTTCAGTTTCAACCCTCTGCCAGCTCTTTACTGCGCCCTCCACCAGAAACAGATCCTCCATGACTGTAATTTTAATGCCTTTAAGGTCCGGCTACCTCTCCTTCCTGTCCGAGTTTGAACCACGAGAACCAGGTTATCCGTACCAGAGGGGAATACAAATGGGAGCACGCCTATTTTTTTAGTAGGTTTCACTAAGCCTGCAAAGTGGAGTTTAGGGTGTCGAGACAACCATAGTGCCTCCGTGGTGGCAAAAATAGTACTCGGGGGAGAGTGGCCGGAGCAACCACAGCCCTTTCTATGTGTAGAAATGATAGATCTGGAACACCACTTTTTAAAGAATTACCACCATAGACTAAGGGCCATATTTTGGCCCGCATTAATGTCATAAGTAGGTTTATCATCACATGGGTGTCCACAGCGTGCAAATGATGACCATCTTTAAGTCAAGGGCTTCATTGAGACAGTGATAAACACAATAATGCTAGATATGCACACAATATGGAAAGATTTGGCACCATTACAAGAGAAAATATCTCCTGCTACCCAATTGCTGAGCCCTGAGCCCAGCACCATGGCCACCACCATCTGTGCAAGCTGGTCACCTACAACTGGCTGTGGGGATTCTGTTATGTTCATGGTGGCCATGCCTCTAGAGAGGACAGAAACAGAAAGCTGCATAAGCTCCAGTGGTCCAGCAATGTTATTGATGAGCAGGGTGCAATGCTGCGGCAGGAGTAGAACTGGCAGTCATCGTTAATTAGTGAAAAGCGGCCCAGGTGTATTATCCTGCTGCAGGTTGTTGAGAGACTCTTTGGGTCAAAGTCTCAGTCATCTAACCCCACTATCCATGCTCTTGTGTGTGGAACGCCTATATCCACACACACCAAAATATTTACCTCAATTACTCACCGACAGGTTGATGAATTGGAGACGGTGTTAAACCTCAATTTCATGAGGTAATGTGTCACCAAGATAAGGCACCCCAAAACATATTTTGCTAAATGCCTACTCAATGATTGAGCTCTATATCGGGAATAGAATGTAAAAGTGTGGTACAGAGATTATAGATGCAAAAAGCATGGAGCCAATACCATGAAGTCTCTCAGAATAGGGCATTACAGAATAATATGCAAAACAAAATAATTTTAGGTCCCAAGTTAGCAGCACAATCAATAGAAAAATGGACAGCTTCTCGTGTAAAATCAGAAACTCTTTGGGTTCACCCCAAGCCCCCAGAATCAGAGGTTTATAAAGGAAAACTTCTCATACACTAACATTAAAAGTGATAATTCATCATGGCAAAAGAATTACATTCTTAGCAAATCAGAGCACCGTTTTTTGAAATACCATATTGCCTTTACACCTAAGTACTATCCCACTAAATGAATATTGATTCTGTGCACTCTATGATAATGTCATCCGGAGAAGGCAGGACAAACTAGTTACATGAACAGCAACAAACTGTTCTAAATGAATAGGGTATAGTGAGCCACTGGAAGGTCTTTGAGAACAAAAAAACCTTATTGTCACCATGCTGGATAGATTTCATTGAGGGCAGCATGAACAAAGTCAATGGAAAAAAAGAAACATGAGTCCGCTTCACTTTGTGCCGAAGAAATAATGAATAGTGTACATGTAGGACGAGGCATTCATTTTGAACAAGATGGCATTTAGGCCTAAATTGAGATCTAGTTTAAGAAGTGCCCCTACATAGCAAGTAGATTTATTACTTGTTAAGGGTTTGAGCCGCGCACACCTAGTTGTGTGTTTATAAACTGTTTTGATGTCAGAACCAAATGTTTAGTCGGAGCGGGCTGGGAGGGGCAAGTGATTAGTTACACTTGCTTTATCTAGTTGCCTACGTAGCAAGTGCCAAGAAAAGCCAGGAATGCAAAAAGAGCAAATGATGGATGGAATGCTGTACAAATCAAATGTTTACCCAGTCACAGATCTGGGTTATATCTATCGTTCTTTTGCTCACTATGCTATTGCAGTTTTGACAGATCCATATAGAAATCAGCCATGATCCTGCTCCCAATGGGAACAGTCCAGTCTGAACTGCCAGGCCAGGCCAGGTCCTCCCTAGACCAGAAACAAACATCATGAGACCAGTTTCAGGGTATCAACCCTCATCAGCCAGGCTAGCTTGAATCCAGTGGCATAATGAGCATGGGACCCATGTCTAGGTGTACCCTTCCCACTTAGGTCAACAAATGCAAAAAGAACAGATGATGGATGGAATGGTGGACATTCACCCCAGTCACAGATCTGGGTTAAATACATCGTTATTTTGCTTGCCATTACATTCCAGTTTGGACCCAGCCTTATTCAAATCAGTCTTGACCCTGCTCCCCATGGGAACAGTGCAGCCAGAACTGCCTTTGATCTTTTTACCGAGAAAAGCCAGGAAAACACAATGGGGCATGTTATCAAGAACAACGTTAAAATTATCTCCAATTTAGCGGCAGGAAACTGCCACTAAAGCGGCGATAATGGGCTTGATAATATGCCCTTGTGGATTCCCATAGAAGCCCAGGTTCTGGTGAATATTTTAACGCTGTTCTTGATAAAATGGCCCAAAGTGTGATAGGAAATTTGTTTTAAGTGCAAAAGCATCATGTCAATATGCACATCAGAAAACCCATGTTCTGCACATTGTTAACAATACACAAAATATAAAATGCACAAAAGCTCTAACACTCAGTGACATGAAGACTGATGGGCAATAGAAAGAAACACACTTGATGCTCACCATGTTGCTCAGTGTGTGCCAGGGTCTCCTGCTTCACCACTTGCCTCTCACAGCAAAGTAACTCAATGGAGGGCAAGTGTACCGGGGTCAATGTCTCCGGAGAAGGTTTTTTTGTCATGCAACACTAACCCTAAATGTATGCTCAAACAACAACATCGTTTTATGCTAGTAAAAACTAATATATCTGTATTCAAGACTGACAACTGAAATATCGGGATGCGATCAGGCTTTATCACAAGCATATTTTTGATGGAAAAAAAGTTTATTTGGAGCGTAGAATTGATGAGGCAGAAAATATGAGTAAAGAACTCTTTAGGAGTTCATATCCCCTTCCTCGAGCTCGCCCGCCCATTCTCATTCCGAAGTTTGGATTAGCCAACTTGGGGACTTTTTCATAAATAAAATCAAGTCCATCCAGGATTTTTCCCTGATGCTGGCCTCTTTTTAACTGTTAATCAACTGACCAACCTCCCCTTGCCATTAGATGAGAACAGTCCAGTTCTTTCGGTCTTCCCTCCCCTGCCCGCGACTACCTCTCTCGACCTTTTGTCCCGGCTTCAATCTGGCTCGCCACTGGATCCCTGCCCAGCAAAATGTCTGGGAAAATAGCGCCTGCAATAAACATCTTGCTTAATCCGCTGCTTAATCTCTCCCTGACTACGGGAGAGGTTCCTATGGCTTGGAAACATGCTCTGATCCTGCCGCTGCTCAAAAAGCCTGCCTTGGATCCCCTTGTTCACGCTAACTATAGGCCGATCTCCCTTCTCCCTGCTCTGGCAAAGGTGATTGAGAAACATGTACAGCTCTCCATTTCCAACTTTATTGAGAGCAATAACATCTTACATGACTCTCAATCGGGCTTCCGTGCAAATTTTAGCATGGAGACAGCTCTTCTCGAGATCACCGATGCCATCAGAGAGACTCTTGATCTTGGGGGGAAGGCCATTCTGGTTATGCTGGACTTGTCGGCGGCGTTCGACACCGTCCCTCACGATGGTCTCCTTTCTAGACTCTGGGAGATCGGCTTCCGTGGGACGGTGTGGAATTGGTTTAAATCTTTTTTGACCGGCCGTCGACAAGTGGTCTGGGCACCTCCGTTCTCCGCTGAAATGCCGCCGCTAGAGGTGGGGGTTCCTCAGGGGTCTATCCTGAGCCCCACCCTTTTCAATATCTATATGGCCCCTCTGGCGGCGGTAGCGGAGGCCTTTGGTGCCCGGATCATATCCTACGCTGATGACACCCAGCTCCTTTTTACGTTTAAGAAGGGAGAGGCTTTTGATGGTGGTCTGATAAGGGAATGCCTGGGTGCGGTTTTTGACTGGTTTCGGCGGCACAGTCTGAAATGCAACTCCGATAAGTCGGAGCTGCTTTTTTTCGGATGTCCGCCAGATCCCAGCTGGAAGACTTGGTGGCCCCAGGACATGTTTCCACCTGATGTGGCCTCCGGGAAAGCCAAAAACCTTGGTGTGCTGTGTGATGACGGCCTTTCTTTCAGACCCCAAATCATCGGACTGTCTGGGAAATGCTATGGCATTTTGAAAATGCTACGGAAGTTTCTTCCGTTGCTGTCTCTGCAACACAAAAAAATCATTGTGCAGTCTCTAATTGGCTCGCGATTGGATTACGCGAACGCCCTTTATCTCGGGCTGCTTAAATATTTGTTGGCCCGTCTGCAAATTGTGCAGAATTCGGCAGCAAGAGCCATTTTTGGTCTTCCACGTAGGGCAAAAGCCTCGGAATTGCTAAAGAGACTGCATTGGTTGCCTATTTCTAAAAGAATCACCTTCAAGGTTTTGACCCTGGCTTTTAAGGCCCTTCATTCGATCGGCCCTAAATATATTGAGAAGCGCTTGGCCTTTTATGTGCCGAGGAGGACTTTACGGTCGGCCTTGTTGGCCAAAGCCGTTGTTCCCCCTGTCAAACTCGCCCGGATTGGAGGGCGCTCCTTCCGATACCTGGCCTCGCGATGCTGGAATGAGTTACCTGTTTCCCTAAGGAAAGCAAACAGTCTCCTTTCCTTTAGAAAGAAGCTGAAAACCTGGCTCTTTTCGGCATGATTTTCTTTCGGCCTCTGCGAGCAGCTGTGTTGTGTTCTCCCCCTCAGTTCTCTTTGCCAAAGCGCCAGGACACCCCTTGGGGTAGCCGTGCGCTATAAAAGAGACATAAACATAACATAACATAACATAACATTCTGTCAGGGAATGAATACCAGAGGAATGATGGCCAGTCAACATGTAAGATTTTCAAGCAATAGTTGAGGGTGACTGACTTCCCCCTTTCTCTAGAATCTAAAGCTGTGTATATCCAAACCTAAAATACATACGGAGAGCATGCAAAGTCTCCTGCACTTTGATTCTTACGAACTAAGGGTCAGCACACAGGAGGATAATTCAAATATTTGATAGTTATATGCCAACTTTTTTCCATTGTTGCCAATATAATATTTCGCGGTGCAACAATGTATTTTCCAAAGAAATCTAAAAAAGACAAATATGTCCCAAAATGCAGCCCAGGCACCTGATATTTTCCTTATCATCCATGGCTTTCCCAGGGAAAATAAAGCCAAGATTAATGGGTATTCCCGCCCAGTCCTCATGACCAGGGAGTAAATACACTTGTATCCCTAACAAGTACTTGACAAAGTGCGAAAGCCAGTTTCCTTCCAAATGATCCGATATCATGGGCTCTGACTCCAGATTTATGTCCCTGGTCTACTATCACACTCAGATTAAGCATGGCTGAAACCTCTTGCAGCCAGGAAACTGGATGCTAATCAACCCAGGCAGCTAAAATCAGAGCCAGGAAACATATCCAAACCTCTCACATAGGTTTTCCACATAAACGAGTTTCCATATAAACATATACAGCAAAAAATGTAGGTGCAGTTCTGCACTCCGCTAGCCATTTGGATCTAAATGCACATAAATGTTTTCTCCTTGCAGGTGAAGTACTTTTCAATACAGAAATCTTTGCATGTTACACAGGAAGTACCCAAGGAGAGTGGAATCCTCTGGATATTCTAGAAATTGTCTATTATCAGGTACATTATTTGTATGCTGCAATGTCTCTTTTCTGTGTACTTTTTCATGTTGTCGATTATTTATTTTCTTCTCTTAGGTTTGTTTCCGCCTTCTCGGGCAATGGCCAAAGTTCTCAAAAGAAATCCCAGTGGGGCAGTAAAAGTGATGATCTGGGCTGGCCTGGTGACCTAAATATTAGCTTTAGAGAAACATTGCTTTCCTGAAAACAAAGCTAAAGCTCCATCTGTGGCTGGGAGTAATTATGTGCCTGTTTATTTATTCTGATTTCTTTTGGCAAGCGGCTGGAAAGACTAGAAACGTATTCTGAGATACTAGGCTCTGCGCCAGCACAAAGCAATACAAAGTGACGTACAGAATTAATTTTACGCTGGAAAGGTGCCCTTTTCTCAGTGCAAAAATCATTGTGCACTGCTTTGTGCCAAGGGGGCATTAGCGGGGTGTTACTTGCCAGATCAGTTCAAGCGTCAATAGTTGTTGATGCAAAGCCCGATCTACTAAGATAGAAAGGCTGTAAAACAATAATTCCTCCTCAGAGCAGGCACTAAGAAGGTGAAATGTTTAATTTAAAAAAAAAAAACCTTCTTGCCTGTGTGCCGATGGCCATTCAGGTCTTTTTGAGGCAGGCTCCAATGCTGGGACGCGGAAACTGCACTAACCAATCATGGAGCTACTCTCATTCAGCATGAGAGAAGCACCAAGATTGGAGGGAGCGGCCTCTTTCACTGCTCCTGAGGACACTGGAGCCCTATGCTTTGGAATGGAATGGAATGGAAAGAGGATTTATATAGTGCGAGGGCTACCCGAGGGCGTCCCAGCGCTGCACAGGAATGTGGGTTGAACAAGAGAGGCTAGATTCTGTGGAGCTGAAAGAAGATTTAGATCAAGGTTTTGTTGAAAAGCCAGGTTTTAAGAAGCTTTCGGAAAGTGAGTAGATTGGATTCTGATCTGATTGATAAAGGAAGAGAGTTCCAGGTCTTGGCTAGATTGTAGGAAAGCGAGCGGCCTCCGGATCTAGCTCTTCTGATGCGAGGTACGGAGGTGAGGTGGGAGGTTGCGGATCTGAGGGAACGAGAGGGATGATAGGCTTTCACCAAGGGGCGATTGATGGAGGGGCCTGTTCCCCAGTAAGAGCGGTGTGCAATGCACATGCTCTTGAATTCGATTCTGGCTCTTACAGGGAGCCAGTGAAGGTCCTTCAATCTGGCTTTGACTGAGGTTCGACGAGGAATGTCCAGAAGGATTCTTGCCGCGCAGTTCTGAATAATTTGAAGTTTGTTGAGTGTGGACTGTGGGGCCCCAAGGTATAGGGCGTTACCGCAGTCAAGACGGGAAAGAATTAGTCCCTGGACCATAATCCGTCTCGAGTGGACCGGGAGAAGAGGAAGAATCTTTCGAAGTAGTCTCATCAACCCGAAGCAGGTGGCGGCAAGCTTGGTTGCTTGGTGGTTGAAGGTAAGAGTTTGGTCAAGCCAAATACCAAGACTCTTGATTTGTACTTTGGGTTGCGGGGGGCTGCCTAAACATGGGGGCCAGATGGAGTCAATAGAATGCATGATGTTATTTCCAAGGAGCATTACCTCTGTTTTGTCCCCGTTAAGTTTTAAACAGGAGCCTGACATCCAGGCAGCAACGGCTTCCAAGCATTTGTGTAAGCTGTGGTAGGAGTTAAGGGGAGGATCCAGTGCTACCACTAGCTGAGTGTCGTCCGCATAGGTGACGATTTTCACCCCAAAGGGGCGGATGACATCAGCTAGGGGGCTAAGGTAAACATTAAAAAGGGTGGGACTCAGGGAGGAGCCCTGAGGCACTCCGCAATTAAGAGGTTTACTGGAGGAGGTGAAATCCCTCTTGAATACTTGGAAGGATCTATCTGTGAGAAAGGATCTTATCCAGGTAAGTGCTGTTCCTGACATTCCTATCATACCAAGGCGATGGAGTAGAATGTTATGATTTACAGTGTCGAAGGCGGCACTTAGATCAAGTAGGACGATGGCCGTAGACCCGCCACCATCCAGGATCCTTCTTGCCTCCTCCGTCACTGCAATCAGGGCGGTCTCCGTTCCATGACAGGGCCTAAAGCCCGTCTGGGAAGGGTCCAGTATGTTGTTGGATTCCAGGAAGTCAGTGAGAACAGAATTAACATGTTTCTCAAGAAGTTTACTGAGCCAGGGTAGGAGGGAGATAGGTCGGTAATTAGAAGGATTAGATTGGTCAAGGCTAGGCTTTTTTAGTAGAGCCTTGACCATTGCTCTTTTCCATAGGGGCGGGACGATGCCAGTGTGGAGAGAAAAGTTGAGCAGGTCTTGAATGGTAGGGGAGATCTGACTGGATATCGGGGTAAGGACCCTGGGGGGAGCTGGATCAGTGGGTGATCCAGATTTGACCTGTCCCATGATATTTTCTAGGTTAGTTAGGTCTAGTGGCGGCAAGCTATTGAGAACATTAGGTGGGACTGTCGTGGGACCTGTGTTAGTAGAGTCTATAGACGAGGTGGCGGAGTGAGGGAAGGATGAGTTAATGACTTCTATTTTATAGTGAAAAAACTCCGCTATTTCCTCACAGTGGGTCTGGGTATTATTATGGTCTTTTGAGGTCTCGGGAAGTAGCAGAAGCGATTTAGCTATCCGATATATCTCCCTGGGTTTAGATGCTGCCTTATCTATCTGTTGTTCGTAGTATTTGTGATTAATGTGTCACCATACAATGTGGTGGCATCCCTGTATTTTGTGCACACCTTCGGTGCTCGAAGAAACAAGTTCCACAAGGATGAACGTTTCCCAAATTTATTCACGTTTCATCATTGGCTTCATGATTTCTTTCAATGTGAGTTAATTATTCTCCTTTAGTAAGTTATGCATTTCATTGAATAGCTCCAATGCATTTCGGGTGGTGGACGTTCATCGGGGAGCTCCTGTGAACAACATTAAAGAAGATATGGCTCAGAGGGTATGTGCGTGTTGTGTGTAAAATTAACGTAACATGCAGGAAGGGCTGGTGGGATGAGTGATCGGCTCATAACGAGAATGTGAATGGGGTCAAGAAGCGTGAATTCCATGGTGCTCGTCGTGTTGACATAAAAAGTGGTGGCAAGTTCATAACTTCGCTTAGCTAAGTGCTCGAAAGTGCAGTTACGTGCCTAGATACGGTAAAGGGAATATACGTGTTTGAGACTCACGTGTGTTGGGTGTTGCTGGGCATCTATGGGAAATTAGTATAACGGAGTATTAATAATTATGGACCGAGTTGGTTTTCTAATCCCGCAATATGCGCCTATATGGCTCTATATTCCGGTTAATCGTGTGACCCTTACTCGTGATTAGGGTGTTCAGCGTCTCGAGCGGCGTCTGTGTCGGCGTTTCTCCTCCCGGGAACCAGGAAGTGAATGGGTGGTTACGAGAGTCCGGGTGATAGAAATAGGAAAAAGACTAGGGTGGCGGCCATGTTGAGTGAGTGTCTAGTGCCGAAGGGCTGGAAAAGTGTGCTAACCGGGTGATGTGAAGTTACGTAGACAATCCAAATTAGAAAAATGAAAATAATGTTAGTGATGGTGAAATCGGGTGGATTGCATAGAACGTACAAACATAAACTGGATAAATAAACAGTTGCACTGTGGGAAGGTCTGTAGGCGACATACAGCACCATGCATTGGTGCATTTACAGGTAGCATGCAAATTCCAAACGATCATTCAGTCCCATGGGCTTCATAGATTGCAATCTAAAAATCCAATGCATTTCTCTTCTTAAGAGTTCTTTGTTGTTGTCTCTGCCTTCAACTTTTTCTACGGTTTCAAGTATCAAAAATTTGAGTTGTGAGACGTTGTGTCTGGATTCCGTGAAATGTACTGCCACATTGGATCTAGGATTTTGTGTTCTGATTTTGGACTTGTGCTCGTTAATGCGAGTCTTTATTTTCCTTTCTGTTTTTCCAATGTATATCATGCCGCATGGGCATTTGATCAGATATATGACGTTCTGTGTGTCACACGTTGCGGTTACTCTCAGTTTGATTTCATATCCCTTTATGGGATGATTTATGGAAGTGCCCTTGATGATGCAATTACAGTTTCCGCAATTCATGCAAGGTTGGGTGCCTTTGTGATTACTTCTGGTGGGTTGGTTTTTGCTCAATATTTCTTTAATGTTTGCATTGCGCGTGTATGCGAAAATGGGAGGTTTTGCAAAAGTGGTACCAAAGTCTTGTTCAGCCTTTAGAATTGGCCAGTGTCTCAAAATAATTTTTTTGTATGCTATGCTCAAAGTAGAGAACTTGGATACAAGGACAATTCTGTCTTCATGTTTTTTGGGAGTTCTTGTGAGCACTTCTTCTCTGGTGGCTGTTCGAGCTCTTTCTTTTGCCTTCTGTATTATGTCCTCGGGGTAACCTCTTTCTTGAAACCTTCTGCTCATTTCGTTCAAACCTGTTTCAACTTGTGACTGGTTCGAGATGATTCTTTTCACCCGCAACATTTGGGATATTGGTAGGTGCTGTTTCAGCGATCCTTGATGGAAACTAGTATATAAGAGTGTGTTGTTTCTATCAGTCGGTTTTCGGAATAGATCCGTTTCGAGGCCTGTTTCTGTGATGGTGACCCTTACATCAAGGAAAGTTATTGTTTTGTGATTGATCTCCCACGTGAATTGTATCCTTTCATTTGCAGAATTTAGTGTCGTTAGTGATTGTTTGAGGGTTTCTTCCGAGTTATTCCAGATAATAAAAACATCGTCAATGTACCTGGTGTACACTATCATGTTATCCATCCAAGTTGGATTATCGTAGATGTTCTCCTCTTCGAAGAGTTTCATGTAGATGTTGGCAAAGGTCGGTGCGGCGCAATTGCCCATCGCGGTCCCGGATAGTTGGAGGTACCAGTCATCGTTTTGTCGGAAGTAACTATGGTAAAGCGTGAAAATCATTAATTCCATCAGGAATGCTTGCATCCCTGTCTCTATGTCACTTTCAAGGATGGCTTTCTCGATAGCTTCTATTCCTCCTTGATGGGGGATTGAAGTATAGAGGGATCGTACATCCGCTGTACACAAGATCAGTTGGTGATTGGGGTTAAATGTCACTTGCGAAAGTTTAATCAAAAAGTCTGTTGTGTCTTGGACATAACTCTTCATGTTCTTTACAATTGGTTGTAAATATCTGTCTATTAGTTTGCCCACTGGTTCGTGGAGGGAACCTCTCGTTGAAACGATGGGTCTACATCGAGGGTCCATTAGATTCTTATGGATCTTGGGGATCAAGTTGATCGTTGGACTTTTTAGGAACGGTACTATCAAGTATTTTTTGGTTCTATCATCAATGACAGCTTTCTCATGTGCTTTGTTGACGATCTGCACCAGTCTCTCTTTAAATTCGTTGGTGGGGTTGTTGGGGAGTTTCATATATGTTTGTGCATCCTGAATGTGTTCATCCATTTTTTGGTTATACATGCTGGAGTTCATCACTACCAGTGCGCCGCCCTTGTCTGCCTTCACACACTTGATATGTTCGTTTCTAGCGATTTTTTGTAAGGTGCCCAGATCCTTCTGTGAATACCAAAATGGTAGTGTTTAGGATTTTGTCTTAAGTTAGTTCTGTGAATCGGGCCCTGGGTGTTTAAGTGATTTGCCCAGCATCACAGGATGTTGAGCGTTGTTGCCAGGACTTAAACTCGGTTCCCCAGCTTAAAGGTCAACCACCCTAGCCGTAAGGCTACATCCTCTCTATCAGTATGGTACAATGTAACACATTTACTGTTGAACATGAGCTTGTGATAGAGCAGTTTATGATAGCATTGATACTGCCCAACAGAGTACAAATGACTTTGAAAGGACTTTTCAAATTCTAATCTACTCTGAAAGCAGCTCTATAGATGCCTACTCATATGAATAGTATTCTGAACTAATTTATCAATTTGAGGGGCTGATTTGCTCAAAAATAGTGCACAGTGGTGCAGCAATCAAAACAACAGCAGCCTGGATGCCCCATTGGATCAGTTGTGGGAAGCAGAGGCTGGGTCTGAATTGGGGTGGCGAAGTGAGCTAAAGAACGATGGTGGATTCAACCCAGATCTGTGACTGGGGGTGAGTATCTGAAGTTTCAGCGCTCCGTCGATCATCGTCTTGTGTTTGCTTTATGGGAAGCAGAGAGAGGAGCATGCATGCTGACTGAGAGTCCTGGACGCCATGACAGCAGCCACAGAGGTCTTATTAGCACAGGGGGGTGTTTTAATTCAATGTCACGTCACAGGCATCAGTCTCCTCTGGCGGAGGTTCACACCCTAGCAATCTTCTCTGCAGTTCTTTGCTGGGTGGTGGTCTTCCCGGTTCCTTCTGGGCTTCAAATTACCACTACCAATTCATAACCTGCCACGGGGATCACCCAGGGTGCAACGCAAAACATTTTAAGATGGCCGCCAACCGAGGCGTGTTGGGAGGACCAAAAATATACAAGGGGACTTGAGCGTTCTTAAGGAGGGGCAAAGGGAGACTAGGCAAGAGAGAAGGGAGACAAATTAGGCCCGCACTGAAAAGGAAAAGACCGTCATCACCAGTGGCAGTGGAAGGACAGAGATCCAATCAGAACACTGTGTGACTGAAAGTCTCTGGGCGGGACAAGAAAAAAAAAAGGGAGGAAACAGGAGTGGAGGAGTGAGAAAAACAAAAAGCCTTGCAACCATAAGGAAGGGACCGAGCAAAAGTCCACTCCCTGTATATGCAACGTACTGATAACAATAGTTCTGGAAAACAGACAGGGCTGGCATTTGGTCCCATGTACAGAATGTTGCACTGGGCCATGTTGCGAAGTAAACATGAAAAGAGAAAAAAGATAATCGACTACTTTGTAATGCAGATGTTTTCACGATGCACAGAGAGGGCAGTTACCTTAAACAGTGCACACCATCATAAACAACTTTGAAACAATATATATGCTGCCCTTCACTATAAAGCTTCCCACATCTATATATAGAAGCTACCATTCAGGGGGCAGTAGAAGGAAACCTATATGTAGTCCAATTGTCCGGTTAGAGCTATGTGAGACTCACTAGGTTGGAGCTTAAAAGATAATTTCTGCTGGCTGCCTGATCGGTACATCAGTCCCCCAACAGTAACTCTTTAAAACAGGTTGTCAAAACACACTAGGCCACATTTACTTACAAATCACACACAGCCCTGACAAATTTTCCAGTTCCATGTGAGATGTGCTGCACCAGTCCAGGTGTTTTTGTTGAATTTTGGAACTTGTATTCTTTTTATTTCATTATCAAACAAGACTACACATCCCAGAATTCAAAGAAAAATTCTTGACTGGTGCACTGCATCACGTATGGACATTGGAAACTTGGCAACTACGCACCTCATTGCTACATTTTTAACTTCACTTGCACTAGCGATCGTATCTAGCACCACTTGTTGATTTTAAAAACTTGGGGCTACTTGGGGCTACCGCGCTCCCTGCGCTAGCTTTACCCGCTAAAAATAATAATCCGACCACCTGAAGTGTATTGTCCCCCATCGCAGCCGATTAGGTGCTGCTCGGGGTGTGTTACTCAGGCGCCATCTTGGGTGAGGTGAGGAGCAGGCGAGCGGTCTAGTGCTCGGCCCCTCCCGCACTCACAGCCATAAAATGGTCCCCCCATTTAGGAAGCGCAGCGGGCGCGCCGGCGGCGAGCCCGTCTGCACCCGTCCACGACCAAACGGGACCCGGGGCGAGGCATGCTGCTCGTTTGAGCCCTTACTCGCGTCATGATCTTTTGTCTTACAACATAGGCCATGGTTACATACCAAGAGATACACATAATAGGGCTAAGAAATTAAGGATCTTGGTGGACTGCACGACCTCTGGCGAAATCTCTTTTACACCATGCACTGACCGTTTCAGTCAGGCTAAGTCTGCTTTCCATCCTTGCTCCCTGACCTTCTTTTATTTAAATACTCGTTCTCTTGTTAAACATCAGCAGGATATTTTCCTATTTTTGATTACTGAGCATCCTGACGTCCTTCTACTAACTGAGACCTGGCTGACCCCAGACTCCGCGCCCGATATAATAGCTGCACTTCCTTCGAACTACTACATCATACATGCGGATTGTGCCTCAAGCAAGTCTGGCGGGGTGTGGCAGAAATTATTAACTCCTCCTTAAAAGTTACCACTCTTACCTGTATCAACTTGCCAGACACTGATAACCTAGTCCTAAAACTCGAAACCCCTAATACTACCATTTTGTGTGTTCTCTTGTACAGACCCCCTAACTCTATGCCATCCTTTCCTTTTATGTTCAGTGAGCAAATTGCCAACCTAGCTATGGAACATACTAAGATTCTTTTGGTTGGTGATTTTAATTATTGGTTCAACGACCCTTCGGAAGGCCCCCAATCTAGTGAGCTCACTGAGCTCCTTACAAATCTGAATTTTTCTCAACAAGTCCTTTCCCCTACCCATTGTAAAGGACATATCCTGGACCAGATATGGTCCAACTTTCTTCTAACCACAACCCCAGTAACTATCCCATGTCTTTGGTCAGACCACCTTCTCCTCAAGTTTAAACTTACTGCTTTCCTACTAAGTCAACTACCACTCTTGTTAGTAGTAGAGCAAGGAAATGGAATTCACTTGACAAATCAGAATTTATAAAAACATTAAATAATACGGTACCACTTCACCACCCTGACATTAACTCAGCTGAATACAACCTGGCTGGCTGGCTTCAAGCCGCAAGCGACATCCATGCACCTTATAAAGAAATGAAGCCGGCCCGGAGAGCTGACGCTCAACGGTGGTTCTCCCAAGATCTAAAAGCTACGAAACTGGCCTTGCGCCAACTGGAGCGACAGTGGCGTCGCAGCTACTCCCCTGACTTAAAATCTGATTTTATCACGGCCAGGAAAGAGTACATGAAGGCCATTCTTGCCACAAAAGCTGCTTATTTCTCTTCCCGCATTCTTAATTCATCAGACAGACCCAAGGATATTTTCTCAATTCTAAATGAGCTGACTGACTTAGACAGTGTTCGCCCTAGGGTGACTCCAACCCAGACCTTCTGTGATGCACTCAATACTTATTTCATCGACAAAATTGTGGACATCAAAGAGAGTATTCCAAAATCCTCTATCGATACTCCCTCTGTTACTTATACCACTACCAACAAGGTCACAATAAATAGGTTTCCCACTATTACCTCAGAGCAATTCTTAGAACTGCTGGCAAGAGTTAAATCGGGAGCCCCCTCAGACAAATGCCCCCCTTACATCCCTAAAGAGTGTCTGGCCGCCGTTCCGACTCCGGCTTATACTCTGCTGAATGACTCTCTTACATCTGGCTTAGTACCCCTTGCATTTAAGGAAGCAACAGTCATCCCACTCTTGAAGAAACCCGGGGCTGATCCCACCTGCATGGCAAACTATCGGCCAATTTCCTTTCTCCCTTTCATGGCTGAAGCAATGGAAGCCCATGTCGCAAAACACCTGTCCAATTTTTTGGAGGGTTCAAACTGTCTTGATCCCCACCAGGCAGGTTTTCGCCCTGCCCATTCAACAGAGGCAGTGGTAGTTGCGGTCTTAGATACGCTCCGAGACTGCGCTGACAGACGTTCTCCCCAGGCCCTGGTGCTGCTGGATTTGTCGGCCGCGTTTGACACGGTCGACCATGGTATATTGATCGACCGTGTCAACCAGGCCGGCATTAGGGGCTTAGCTGCCTGCTGGCTGAAGTCCTTCTTAGAGGACCGATCTCAGTCGGTCCGTCTTGGCACCCTGATCGGCACTAAACAGTCCAGCACCTGTGGAGTCCCTCAGGGCTCCTCGTTGTCACCCCACCTGTTTAATATTTACATTCTTCCTCTAAACCAGGCCTTAAGAAACAAGCAGGTGACAGTGTTCAACTATGCGGACGACCTGCAACTGCTCTTCACTGTAGACAACTCCACCTCCTCCATTTCCCATTTCCAGTCTACCATGAGGTTCATCCAAACTTGGATGAACCAAAACCACCTAAAATGAAACCCTGGAAAAACCGAGCTGGTGCTCACAGGTGACAGTGCTAAATACTGAGGCACACACTATTGGCCATCAGATATGGGTCAAGCCCCTACCCCCACCTCCTCTGCAAAGACACTTGGAGTCACCCTGAATAGTGATCTCTCTTTAAAAACACAAGTGGGTCAAGTGGTCTCCAAGTGTTTTTTCCAGCTCAGGAAAATACGGAAGGTGCGACGCTTCTTCACTCCAGAGGCCATTATCCAGGTGGTGATCGCCACGGTGCTTTCCCACTTGGATTATGCAAACTCCATATACCTAGGTCTACCCCTATATCTGCTGAAACGCCTCCAGATGGTCCAGAACCACGCGGCCAGACTTATCACGGCACAACCTAGATGGCACTCAGCATCCCCACTGCTTAGGAACCTTCACTGGCTCCCTTTGGCCCAACGCTGTTCCTTTAAAACCGGTTGCATGATTTTTAAATCTCTCCATTGCAACAGTCCCAAATTTATAGATAATCTCATCATCAGGCATACTCCCTCACGCAATCTGCGCTCTGCCCACCTAGCCCTTCTCCAAACACCCGCTTTCAAACGCAAGCGCTCTGGAGGTTGCAGATTTGCTGTTCTTGCATCTCGTCTGTCGAACACCTTCCCCTTTCAGATCAGGTCCTGCGCGGACCTCATGTCATTTAGGAAAGCTTTAAAAACATGGCTCTTCAGACAAGCATATCACTAATCCCAATACTTTCACGATCTCACGTTCCGTTTTCTGTTTATCTTAGCGCCAGGAAACCAATCGGTGGCAGTGCGCTTAACAAATATTTTTTAACATAACATAACATAACATAACCCCTTGGAGATCACCAACCAAAGTTGCTTCCCTGCATTGCATGAAAGGCGAAGGCAGGACAGCACCACATGTGTCCAGATATAGTGCTTTCAAAATTAAGCATGGACATAAATAGTACCCCTGACTCCAGCTGAAGCTTGCCAGAATGCATTGGATGTTATGCCTCATTAAAAAAAATGTGTCTGATATGCTGCCTTCAGAGTCAAGTTTGACTTAACTTAAAACTACAGTGACTGTGCTATCATGCAGTACATGGCTAGGGCGAACGCAGTAGACACATCCACATTTGTGAACATGTGCTTGGCTAGGCAGGTCTGCATCGGGCGGTGCGGCATCTTAACTGGGAACCTTGGTGTATAGTGGTCACAGAAGGTTCATTGCTACCTGTGAGCACGAGACCCTATATGGCAGCCCCAGGCCTTGTCTTTCGGTGGCACTGTCAGTAGAGCTGGAGTACAGGCACAACGTGGCGTGTTTCCCAATGAGGCTCTCCAGTGACACTAGTGCACCTTGAAGCCCCAGCAGTCCACACTACACTCACTCGTAATACATACGCAGGTAGGCCATTGGACTGGGCCAATGGTTAGGAACCAGCAGATGCACTGTGCTTTGTTACAGGACAGGAAAGGCAAGTATTTATGGATAGTCGAATTCTGTCTTTTTGAGGTCTGGTTTTAACCAAGCCCTTTTGATGTAACTAAAATATGTATAATATTCTTACGTATAAGGGCTTCCAGCTACCTCTCTTCACTCATTGGTCTGTTGTTGAGTCATTCTCATTTTTCTTCCGCCCACTCCAGCATATAGCGTGGGGCAGTGGGTCAGCCTGCTTAAGCCACTGGTCAACTTCAGTGTGAATGATTGCATTTTGCTCTCTCACAGGGGGGCCATCTGCACACAAGCTAGTTCCTTTCACTTCCGGTGTTCTTGTTTTTACTTTTAAATTACTTTACTGTTGGCTTTGTGTTTAGAGCCAAATGAGACAGCAAGACGCTTTTGATGCAAATTCATCTTTATCAGATGCCATCTCCAGCCAATGATGTGGTAAATTCCTTTTGGAGGGTTTTGCTTTTATGAAGCTACTATGTCACAGCATACCAGACTGTTTCCATTTGAAACCGTTCTCTATTAAGGTATCTTCCTCCCTCGAAACCAAGAGCTTTGTAGCCAATATGATTGACTAAAAAAGACCTGTTGATTTGACTAAAATTATATGTATAACATAGTTACTCAGAGGGGTTTCAGCCAGACTTCATCCATTAGTCTGTAGTTGGTGTCATTCACATTTTTCGTCCACCCACTCCAGCATACATTAAGAGGCAATTTATCAGACCACTTTAGCCATTGGATGACTTCACTGCGAGTACGGCATGCTGCCCTTTTACAAGGAGCATATCCACACACAAAGTAGGTTCCTTCAGTGACAGGAACTACTATGATAATGAAGGATGCTGCAGATGAATGCTTGCATTTCAAATTCGTGCTCTTTTCATGTTGCTGAGCACCAAGCATGTAGGCATAGTACACTAGATGGATTTAATCTCCTTTAAACCAGGCCAGAATGTAATTTAAAAAGTCTCTGTTTAAATAAATATCTTGTGCAAATGGAGAGCAGCTATTTGGGCAAAGGTTTATATGGTCCACTTAAAATTTCACCTGAACTGGGTTGAAAAACAAGCATTTGCAATGCAATAGTTCCGCATTTGCAAGAGTTTAAGCTATTGGCATTGTAAATGACAATGCCTTTTATTTATCTGTTTTTGTCATTAACACAAAAATGAAAGGTATTGTAATTTACAATATCACTTGCTCGAGTCTTGTAAATGCGAGATTTATTTCATTTCAAGGAAGCGTTAGTCATTGTCCTAGGCTGCTTGGAAAGTGAGAGCACGCATGGCGTGCTAAATGTTGCAGGAAAGCAATTTGTGCCTGCAGTAGGAGAAACTCATAAAGAAAATAGTGCTTACAGACTAAATAAGTGATAGAGAAAACAAGGGTACCCCAATATGTGAACCTGGGGCGGTAAGCTGTTTGGGGAAAACAATGGTTCTGGTGTGGCCTAAAGGTCCATTCAGAAGTGACCCTGAGGGGGGCACTATGTATTTAGAGAAGGAAGTTGAACCTTACAAGGGAGCGGTGAGTAATATACAGAGGGACATGTAGGTCAATTTATGACAGGTGTTTATTTTAAAACAATAGTATTCAGGTGCTCACACAATAAGCGACAATAAGCGTGACGTGAGAAGTGAGGGTGTAATTAAAATAAAAACATCGCATTGACAACACCAATATGAACTACTTTAGAATATTTTACAAAGTGAAAAAAGTTCAAGTTGTAAAGGGTCGATGGCGTTTCGAACTCAATTATTGGAGTTCATCATCAGGACAAACATAGGTGACCTTTAGGCCACACAGGAACCAACTATAGACTAAATAATACATACCATATAACAACAGAAGTAAAAGTGGCAGTCCTCATGGGTGGTTACAAACGGAGACAAGGCGGTACTAAGGAGGGACTAACAAACCTATTAATGAATCAGAAGTCTGCATTTACAAAGCATAATAACACAAGCCAATGAAAATTAGTGGTGGAGAGTGGATGGAGCTTCAAGCCCCTACTCGAATACAGCATGCCTCGCAGAGCAGCGCATGTGCTGCCCAGGCTCGACCTAAAAAGTGTCTGTCCAGTCTCTGAGATTCATTTAGAATTCAGTGTAATGTCACCCATTATCCTGCTCTCGCTGCCCAATGAGAGGTGCATAGATGGCATACAAAGTGCACTCTCTCCCCACTGCATTCATTAAAAAGGCCCCCCCTTCCACAATTAAACTCGGAAGTCTTGCTTTGATTTTCTGCAGTGTGCATGTTTATTAAAACAAGTTCACAGGTCAATTACTTCATTGACCTCCAGTTCTTTATTTAAAGTCCAAATTATTTTTTTACATCACAGTATTAAGAAAACTCACACTTATATACATATACACTCTTTTACCGCCCATTCTCCAATGGGCCTTTGGTTTAACTTCGGGTTGCGCCTTTAGGCCACACAGGAACCAACTATAGACTAAATAATACATACCATATAACAACAGAAGTAAAAGTGGCAGTCCTCATGGGTGGTTACAAACGGAGACAAGGCGGTACTAAGGAGGGACTAACAAACCTATTAATGAATCAGAAGTCTGCATTTACAAAGCATAATAACACAAGCCAATGAAAATTAGTGGTGGAGAGTGGATGGAGCTTCAAGCCCCTACTCGAATACAGCACGCCTTGCAGAGCAGCGCATGTGCTGCCCAGGCTCGACCTAAAAAGTGTCTGTCCAGTCTCTGAGATTCATTTAGAATTCAGTGTAATGTCACCCATTATCCTGCTCTCGCTGCCCAATGAGAGGTGCATTGGCAGAGCTTTACACCACGGTACATCCCTAGATGCTGTTGTGTCCTTCAGACACGTTGGACCAACTCAGCTAATCGGCACTAGGCCTGACACGTGGCCCTAGGAATAAAGGATGCAGACACGGGAAATAACTTGTTGGCTCTCCGTGCGCCCGTCTCAGAATGGCGTACGTGCGTGCGGAGCCTTTCTTTATTATAGGCGGTCACATGACTTCCACACTACACGCCCCTTACGCCAGGGGCGGATTATGAGCCCAAAACATAACATTCCTCCTAAAACAAGAAAAACTCAAAACAATAATTCTCAGACAGCTGCACCCTTCCGTCTTGAGGGGTAGTCTATTGTACTAATCTTCATAGACTTCACATTCACTTTCGAAAACTGCTCCCAACCCGTAGGACACATTACGGAACATTGTATTTAACTCTGATACATAGAACAGTCTTACGTGAGATAATCGCGTAGTCGACAGGAAGGCGTCGGGTTACGTCTCAGCCTTTGATCCACGCCCCTCTGGCTTGAACAGTCTGTCTCTGGGGCGGAGCCGGTCTCAGGCGCCTCCAAGTCGGGCTCCTCCGGATCTGACACCCCTTCCTGGGCCTCCGCACCGCCTTCTGTTTCCTTGATCACCACCCTCGGAGTGTTACTTTGTGTGATCTCGAGACTGGGCGTCGGCTCCCTGCCTGGCAAGTCCTGGGCAGTTTCAGTTTCGGTTACCAGAGGTGGTGAATCCGAGGCGCTCAAACCCCCATGGAAATGTTTAAAGTGCGACACATTCCTGGTTACAGTCTCCCTTCCGCGGACCACAGTGAGGCGTGTTCCTTTAACACCAACCACTCGCCAGGGTCTTCTCTCATAATTCAAACGAAACTTTCCGCTCGTCACCCTGTTACGGAGAAGCACCACATCTCCTCTGCTGAATTGTGTCACCATGGCTCTTCTCTTGTGGCTGATTTTAGCAAATGCAGTCTCTCGCTTGCGGGCAATTATTTCTTCATTCACGGGGGCAGGGGCCCATTGAGGGTGGTGAGGAATGGAGTCGGGTACAATCCGTCCCATCAGGAGATGCGCCGGGGCTATCCCAGTAGTTGAATGGGGGGTTTGTCGGTAGCTGCGAAGAAACGTGAAAATGGCCATCTCCACGGACTGTCCTTTGTCATGAGCAATGCGAATCACTTTATTAAGAGTCCTCATGAAGCGTTCCGCTTCCCCATTCGCTTGTGGCCATCGAGGAGTGATGCGTCGATGCCGAATGCCCAGAGATGACAGGTAGGTGGCCAGTTCCTGTCCTTGAAATGGGGGTCCATTGTCTGTGCGGATTTCGCACATAGCTCCATGGGTGGCAATAATCTTCTCTATCTTCGGGATCACACACTCTGCGCTGGTGCTGGCTATTATTTCCACTTCCGGATACTTGGAATGGTCATCAATCATGACCAGCGTGTAGTTCCCATCCGGGAGGCTGCCAAAGTCCATGCTGACCTTGTCCCATGGCTGTTGTGGACAAGGTTCCACGGCAATCGGGGCTTCCCGAGGGGCTTCCCCCGTCACCTGACACGCAGCGCATGCCCTCACCACCTGCTCCACCATGTCATCCATCAGAGGAAACCACACCTTTGTCCGTAAGCGTGCCTTGGTTTTAACCATGCCTTGGTGACCTACGTGCGCTAACTGTATGACTTGATCAGTGAGGGCTGAGGGTATCACCAAGCGATGCCCCCGCAGAAGACATCCGGCCTCATCTTCATTGAGCTCCTCTCGGACATGGTACAGACTCTCCATTATTTTCTGAGCTTCGGGCGTGAGCATCTTCCACCCCTCCTTGGCCCGATTCCAGTTAGTCGTGTGAACAAGTTCTTTGGCCCTCTGGAGGCAGGCGTCCTGCGCTGTGACACTCACAATGTCGCTGAGAGAGATGGGACGAGGGCAAGATCGCGCCACCACCCACCTGACATAGGCCTCTGTTTCTTCAGCTTCCTCCATCTCCTCAGCCGTGGCGGGTCTGGGATGTCGGGACAGATAATCTGCCGGGTTCTTGGCTCCGGGCTGATACTCGATTGTACAGTTGTACTCCTGCAGTTGAAGCAGCCACTTTTCTATGCGAGGCGGGGGTTTGGATGAGGTTCCCGCAAACAGGGACAGCAAGGGTTTGTGATCGGTCACCACAGTGAATGGCTTGCCATATATGTAGAGGTGAAAATGTCGGCACCCCCAATGAATGGCAATCGCTTCCTTCTCAATCTGCGAGTACCTCTGTTCCGTGTCCGTGAGAGATCTGCTCGCAAAAGCAACAGGCGTCCAGTCGATGTCGTCTCTCTTCCTTTGCAGGAGAACCGCTCCCAGTCCAGCAGGCCCCGCGTCCACAGCAATGAGCGTGAAGTTGCGGGGATCAAAGAAAGCGAGAGTGGTGTTGTTGGACAGAGACTCTTTGATGTCTCGGAAAGCTTTCTCTTGCTCAGGTCCCCAGTGCCAGGGAGTGGAGTCTTTGGTGAGGTCCCGCAGGGGGAGCGTGAGGTTAGCCAAGTCTCTGATGAACCGGCCACAATAGTTGACCATGCCCAGGAAACTCCGGACTTCAGTAACGGTCTGCGGGGGTGGCGCATCTTTAATGTCCTTCACCTTATCCGGGTCCGGGTTGACACCCTCGGCTGAGAAGACGTAACCAAAAAACCCTAGCCGGTCCCGCAGGAATTCACACTTTTCTCGGTGGAGCGTTAGTCCTGCGTCTTTGATTCTCCGAAACACTTGGGCCAGCCTTTGATTGTGCTCCGGGATGGTGCGGGCATGTATCATTATGTCATCACTGACATTTATCACTCCAGGTATTCCAGCGATTAGCTCCTGGATGACATTCTGGAACACCTCCGCTGCACTGGAGATTCCGAAGCTGAGGCGAGTGTATCTTCGAAGGCCGATGTGAGTGGAGAAAGTAGTGATGTTGCGCGACTCCATGTCCAACACCAACTGGTGGTACCCTGACCGCAAGTCCAGCTTGGAAAACCAACGGGCACCTGCCATTTCTCCGATGAGGTCATCTATGGTGGGCGTGATGTGGCGCTCCCGTTTTATGGCAGCATTCGGGAGGCGCATGTCCACGCATATCCTGACCGCTCCGGGTTGCTTCGGTTTCCGGGTGACCACGATGGGCGAAACCCATGGGGTGGGACCCGAAACTTTTTCGATTATGCCTGCCGCTTCCAGTTTGTGCAGTTCTTCTTCCACCAGCGGCCGTAGATGGAACGCAATTCGGCGGTGTCGCAGAGCCACCGGCTGCACCGTTGGGTCAATGTGCAGATGAATTTCTCGGCCTTTGAACTTGCCAATGCCCTCGAAAAGGTCCGGGTACTCCATGAGGAGATGTTGGACCGATTCCTCATGGACCCCGAAGGCGAATGTCACCACTCCCAGGTCTTCCGCCGCTCTGCAGCTCAGCAGCATGCCTTGGCCTTCTTCTGACACGAAGACATTGGTTTTGATCGTCTTGTTCCCATGGCGGATTACCGCTTTGAACTTTCCTCTAATCTCGAGAGGGGTGTCTTGCCCATACGCGAAAACAGTGATGGGGGTGGGACGCAGTGCTGGAGGCGTGGTCATGGTCCTGTAGAGGGAAACACTCATCAAGTTTATGGATGCGCCCGTGTCCACCACGGCTATAAGATCTTGGTCCGCTACCTGTATGGCGCATTGGGGCAGGGGCCTGGTGCGGCGGGCAGCGGTGCCAATCATGTGCACCTTGTGCACCGACCGTTCTTCTTCTTCGTCATCGTCCATGTCACTGTGACTCTGTTCCCCCTCCACTATGGCCTGCACAGCGGGGCGTGGTTTACGGAAGTTCCTCGATCGGCACACCTTTTCAAAATGATTCTGCCGGCCACATCCCGAACACCGCTTGCCCCGTGCTGGGCATTCTGCCATCTGGTGTCGCGGGCCTCCACAATACCCACATGACTGTCCCGACGCTCCACCCTGAATGGGCGGTCTCTTGGGCCACTTGGTGGGCGTGTGTGTCTGTATCTTGTTGACCGGTTCCACTTTGACCGATGCCTGCAACGCAGCTTCCATGTGCGCAGCCCTAGCTTTGGAGAGTTCTTTCGTGCGGCCAAGAGTTAGGATGTCCGTCAGCGGCTTGCCAGACTCCTCCAGAATCCGTTCCCTTAATTTGGCCGACGCACATCCCTGTATGATTTGCCCCCGAATTTCCTCAGTGGTATCTTGAAACCCACACGTGAGCGCCAACCTCTTGAGCCTGGTGTGAAATGTGTCCAGCGATTCCTCGGGCAGCTGGCGCGCTTGTCTAAACACAAATCGTTCATAATCTTGATTGGCCATGGGCTCAAAATGGGCATTGAGGGCATGAATCAGCGTGTGATGAGTTCTGGGGGTCGCCTCCGGGAGGGTCCGAGCAATGGAGTGTATGTCCTTGCCGCCGAGATGTAACACCATGGCCCGTTTCTGTTCCTTGTGCGTCTTCGTAGCTTCAAAGAACACTAGTAATCTATCCACCCACTCCTTCCATTTGGGAGCGAGCGCTGAGGGCGCACCCTCCACCACAAAGGGTTCGATGGGCGGAATCGTCGCCATCCTCCCAGGCGCGCTTGCGCGGAGGAGGAGTACGCCGCACGGCACGAGCACCACGAGCCGAGGGACAGGCTCGCGGCCGCCACACGGAGCAGGAGGCAGGTACTCTCACCCAGCGAGGATCCAGCAGCCACCCTCGTCGCCAATTGTTGTGTCCTTCAGACACGTTGGACCAACTCAGCTAATCGGCACTAGGCCTGACACGTGGCCCTAGGAATAAAGGATGCAGACACGGGAAATAACTTGTTGGCTCTCCGTGCGCCCGTCTCAGAATGGCGTACGTGCGTGCGGAGCCTTTCTTTATTATAGGCGGTCACATGACTTCCACACTACACGCCCCTTACGCCAGGGGCGGATTATGAGCCCAAAACATAACAGATGCCAGCGCACAGGAACATCTGATCAATATATCATGATCCGAGTGACATCTCTTTCCAGGCGTCATCACTCTCATCCTTTCACTTCTGTAACAGCACGAGAGCAGGTATTCCAGCAGTGAATAAACACGAGGGATGCTGTCCGCACGCAGAGATGAGGCGCTATTATTTCAGCCTGTAAAACCTGTGAACGTGGTTCGTCGCTTTGGTGATAAGTGGGCTTTTTGGAAGCAACTCGTATTTACTGAGATGTATCGTTAAACGTGTTATGGAGGATAATACGTTGACAGTGTTTTGAGCTGCTAATAAACAAGGACTAGTTATTTCTTCGGTCTCCAGCTTCAAGGGGCCGCTATGACGTCTACACTCCAGCAGTGTGCGCCTCTGTGTCTTCTTAGGTAGTGTCTACCTACTCTCCCTTCTCCACCTTTCAAATAGATTTCCCTGCTGCCTGTGACGCAAGCACACCACATAAAAAGAGCAGGCGGGCAAACAGAAGTAAAATGTGATGCCCTACATCTGCGTACCGCGCTCTAGTCTAGAGTATCTCACTGCCCGCAAGACTGCACACATTTAAATGCATGCGCTGCATGCCGCCTGCCCATCTCCACTGACCGAGTCTGTCTTCTGTGTCTCACAGCCTTGCATTCCATGCAGAGAACTTGGAAATTACAACATTGAAACCCTGTTAAGACTCCCTTCACTTCTATACTGTGCAATGGACAATTGTCTGCAGTTATCAAAGTAGGTGTTGTTAATGAACCCGCCACGAGGCAATAATCCCTTAGAGTAGCATGCAGAATAATTACCAGTAATGCTAAAACGTATTGCAACACTTTTCAAAGTGAAATGAGTAGCTTGAATTTGCATCATGTGTCCTTTTTCCCTGATGTCGCTGCAGAAAGTGGCATCTTGCCTGCTCTTACCCAGATCTCGGGCTATCGGATATTGTTTTTAAACACTCTTGAAAAGTCAGAGCTGAAATACTTTAATAAACAGTGAATTGTAGCAGACACAAAACAGATATTACAAATAACAAAAGCTAATATTGGTGGCATCGGGGTTGTTCATAATTTGCAGACACCAACAATAGAAACAGAAATACGTTTTGTTCACTCATAAGTTTGGAAAACTTTGAGCCTTTGTGGCACATGCAAAGAGGATGTCCAACTTTCCATTGAGACTGATCACACATGAGAAGATTTAACTGAAAACTCAATTGCACTCTTTCTTAACATTTCATGGGACGCGCAACCCTGATAAAGTCCTAAGGGACGAAACCCGTTGGCTGGGCTGATTGGAAAAAGATTTTTGTTTTGAACATAAATAGAAGTTGGATTTTTAACTTACTCACAAGACTTCTGAAAATGTAATCCTGGCAAACTATGCATATTTGATACATATGTGGACTCTTTGGAGGTTGTTTTTTTCTGCTTAAAATAGAGCATGCATTTATTGGACATAATTAACGCTCCTTTTCAACTTGTTTTGTTGGTTGATCTTTTAATTGTGGTTTCTAAGCAGTGGGGCCATGAGAAGTAGAGCTTTGGAGTTGAAATGATATTCATTATTAGACAGTAGTGCGACTTTAGGGCCTACACCGCTGACGCTCATTTCTTTGCCCATCTTAACTATATATACCTCACTGGATAATAAGCTTATTGAGTGTAATTACAATTCATGTGGATTCATTTATCACCTCCTGGGGTGAACCTTGACTTGCTACTGCTACATTTTAGAGATGAGTTTAGAAAATAAACAACTGTGGTATCCAGATGGAATCAAATAGTCTCAAGCTTTGAAAAACAATGGTAAATATTGGGATCCTCCATGGATACTGTCCAGTAACCACCTACAGCTGCAGGGCCCAAAGAAGAGGTAATGGGTGCATTTCAGACAACAGAACTAGATGTGGTCAAGTTGGTGTTTGTTCATCCTGGAACTTGGATACTTAACATTTAAGCTTTCCTGCTTCACCAAAATATGCTGGAAAAAAAGAACAATTCTAAAGCTGGCCCGAGCCAAAAGAACAGCTTCTTGGCCTTACCATCAGAATCACTGCCACTCCAGCTATGATCAGTGGATTGTTTGCAAACATTCAAACCAAGTAACCTGTGTTTTTTTTAATCCTGGCTTCCCATTTGGCCAAATTGTGTGCTTAAAGTTATTTCTTTTCTCCATTTTGGAAGATTCTGAGCCTTAAGAATCAGTGTAAAAACTGTTAGTAAGTGTGTGAAGTCTGTCATTAAATAAATGGTCTGGATATTACTTGGGGAGGGTGGAAGTTGCAAGTCACATGGATTATTCACCAAGATGCAATATTTATGATGGTACATTTATCGCCTTTGCAGCAAGCAACAGTATGTTGCAGTCTCAGGTCTCCTACTTTGAAAAAAACAAATCAGGTGATCCAGGTCAAGTCATCACTCCATGCCTCCGTACTCTGATCAGACAATATGCCAGCCCTTTGAAACAGGCTAAGTGAGAGAAATAAACACCAAGAGCATTCTCTCAGAAGGTCCCCAGCATTGTTTTTTTTCACAGGTTCAGTGCTGTTTATTCAGTTCGCACGGAGCGTTGTCTTCTCCGGCGTATCCACAAAGTGATTCTCATTTTGGCTGTCCTACCAAATAATCCAGTCACAACAAGCTGCTCGGCAACATTTGCAGTGAGTTGTTATTCAACATCCCTCACTTTCTTGGACTCCAATTTTAATCTCACTTGGATTGCCCCATTCAATACAGATACAGATCTCGGCTACCACTAAATTTGTAACACTATTGTAGCTGGCCATCGGGTATTATTTATCAACCCAGACTTCCCTGCAATCACTGTGAATTGAATTACCATTATAATGAGCTGATTGAGCATTTTCTACCATGGAGATAATATAGTGGAGGTTGCCACAAGAACACTGATTGCTCTTGGACACCCACCTTGATATCATCGGTTATTTAGGCCTCTTCTTGTCCCTTGGCAAGATGTTGAACATTGAGCCTACGGCAGACACATTTATCGACTGTCTTGAGTCCCAAGGAAACTCCTGTTCTGAAGCGACCCTATCATCCTCAGCTGGGTCGAAACATCGACATTAAGTATAGTCTTTAAATACTAGAAAACAAATCTGATAACAGATTCAGTATCTAAAGACATCCTTTATTCCAATAACGTCTTGTGAATAAAGTCAATTTTTTTAAAACAACATGTTGGTTATGGTCACTGTAATGGAGTCACATTTGTCACAAATATATGAAAAATGTTCGGTACTATACATATACATGGTCTTCGTAATTTTCTCTTTGTAAAAAGAACTTTGTTTTTATAAAAATCCTGTTTATTTCACTTCAATTTCCTTTGAAGTTTTCTCTTTTCTTTATAAGGCTCTGACTAACTATTAATAAATGTGAACTTTATCATGGTTGTTTCTCCTATGATAATCAACCTAGAAATTCTGGATTGTTATGTATAGGGACACTAGTGGTTTTATTTTTCAATATATGGTGGTGATGTATAATTGTTTTTTCAGAACATACTATTTTGGAGGTGGAACTCCTGAGGAAGGCAGTGGGCTGCCGAAACGCGCGTTGAGAGACAACGTGGAAACCACCCGAAAATGATGTGTTCACATGAATGTTTATCACTACAGCATATATAGCTGATCAGTGAACTGTATTCTCATCAAACAAAGAATTGAACATCAGAAAATCTATTTAGAAGTATAAATGCATTAAGAATGACTGTAGTCAGTATGTTACTTAAGTCAAATCGTCTTATAGATACATAATGATCAGACCTTTTTTAAATTTACTATTCTACATAACTAATAAATGATTTTGTTTTTTTCTAAACCATAGTGTCACTATTTTTATTTAACATTATCTAGCATGTTTTAAGCTAACTATAAAGTTGAAGTTGCTCTAGTTTATTTACAGTATTCTTCACCTAAGAACCAGTTAAAAAAATATTCTTGGGCTTTTTAAAATGTTGATTACATATCTACATGATTGGTAACATAGAATGTGTAACATATTTTACAAAAAGGTAACTTTATAAAGTCATTGTTTGCATGCCTAAAGCCTCTAGAAGCCAATTTGCACAAGCTTCCAATTGTCACTCAGGAGCTGAAAAGCACCTTGATGAGGTGTGAACTTGATCCCAAAGCTGAGACAAAGGCCTTGGGTGTGGGGAGGTGTTTTGTTCCTCTGACAGCATGATCATCTGGGCAGTGTCCAGGAACCTAATTATCAAAGGTGGCTCACACCTTGGCCTCACTGTCCTTTGTACTTCTAGCCAGATAGGCTCCAATCACAGTGGGAAAGGAGCTGACCCCAGAGCTGAATTTGAATCACCACAGAAAAGAAGTTGTTCATTTCCCTGGACACGCCTCCAGGGTAGGCACTGGAGCTCTGTATAGGGAAAGAAACTTCTGCCACGTTGGTTTTGGGAAGAGAAGTGCTGCTAGTGAGTAAACGTGGGTATGGTTGCAGCTGGGAACATGTTCGTTTTGGTTAGGGAGGGGCCAAGAGTCACCCCAGCCACAAGCTAGTGCCAGTGATAAATGTGGCATCCCTGGGTACATTTTTTGGAACACTACTGACCCTGTGAAAGACAGACGAAGGGCAAAGAAGTGGACTCCAAGGGTCAGTTTGCTGATCTCCTGTTAAGTTACAAGGACACAAAAGCTGCAAGAAGCTCACTTCCCTGTTAGAGCCCAGCTGAGCTAACCAGTTCCAACTGGATCTACCTTGGATACTAAGGGTGACTTTTGTTGGAGTAAGTTCTGACCCCCAAGTTTTGTTCCTGAGGTCCTGAAACACTTAGCAGGTGTCCGAGTGTACTCCTCCTGTCTAATCCGAAAATTGGGGACTTGGAAACTTTTGGCAACTTTCCTTGAAGAGAGGTAGGACCGGGACCTACCTGACAGATGATCCACCAAGGGTATATTGCTGGTGGGATCGAACTTCACAGAGCTCCTGCTACGCTCTAAACCAAAGTAGAAGCTGCATCCAACAGCGCAGAGCCCTTGGCCGGCACAAGCGTGCACCCTTGCTCCATTGAGGGAATCCTGAGCTCCAGAAAAGCATCAAACCGACCGCTGAAGACTTCACTAGAAATATGCTGAACAACCCCTGATTGACATCAAGCACAATTTTGGTGCAAGTCGTGAACTTCTCCGACTCTGAGCCATCTCAGCTTCATTGACAACCGCATGGGGAACCTGCCCTTCTGCAACTCATCGGCTTCAGCCTGCTGTGTTCAACATTAATGAACCCATTGATGACCCACGGTCCATGAATTTTTTAAAGAAAAGAAGGCAACTGTTCGACATGGACAAACCCAGTCCATGTATCTGCCTGATGATAGACTGCAGTCACCTTAACTTGTAGCTTTTCTCCGGTGCAGAGTAATGCTCAATGAAAACCTGCATTGATGCCTTTCTATAGTGCTGCACTTGATTATTGACACTGATAGGCAATATATTGCCTTGTCCAATGCACAGCCATTTACTAATTGTCATACTATTTTAATGTGTATATTAGCTGAGCAATCGTGTTTACTATAAAGAGAATCTCATCATTCAATTCCTTTATCTAGTCCTTGACAAAAGAAGCTACTGAGCAATACAAAGCAACTGTTTTCTTGCACCAGCTAAGCCATTATAAGTAACCTGAGATGCTTAGGCATTCATTCAGAAACTACAACCTTTCTCTTTCAGTTGAGAACTGTATTACCCCAACAAACAAAAGCAGACTTGCAGACAAGAACTGTAAAGCATCAAGGGCCTGATGAATCACTGCATTTTTAGCTGCAAATTACAGGCTTTTGCACGGATGCAATATGTGTTTTCTGGCTCATCATGAAATGCAAGAAAGAAGGAACAGGAAAGGGACAACCATCCTAACAGCGTGTCATAATGTAATATATCAACGGGTGTGACCTCAATGCAGTCACAATTCATAAAAAAGCTTCCAACTCTCAGGTTGCGGTAGTATCATATTCGCAAAGAGGAAGCTGTCCCCACAAAATAGTTTTACCTTTTCCCTTTTCGTTTTGCAATATCCAGAATTTACATTTCTCTGTAGATATGTGCAAGGAAAAAAAATTAAGGGTGAGATCCAAAAAGAAGTATTTTGCCATTCACAGATAACTGTGCTTATACCAACAGAGGAACTGCTGAATTAATTTAAATCAGATTTGGCATGAATGTAGAACTTTATTCAGATAGCTGCTTTTGTGACTGTCGTATTAATCTGTTATCAGCATTTTAAAAAGTTGCCAAAACTGACTTTAAACGGGTTATAACTTGTTGTTATATCTCTGCCTTTTTAAATCAAAAGTAATGACTCATGATTCCTGTCAATCACATTTTTCTAAGAAATGTGATAGGCTGGAAAATGGCTCTGAATTTATCTTAAACTCTTGAGTTGGTCGTAACAGAAGCATTTCACGCTATGGGAAACAAATGTCTGAGGGTCATTCTCATACATGCCTGACCCCAGGGGGTGCTGAGGGATACCCAAAGGCATGGAAAAGTAAAATCCCACGGCAGACAAAAACACCAAATTTGGTACGCAGCTCTTGTGTAACAGAGAATTCAAGGCTGTTGAGAGTGGCTATTTTATGTGACGGAACTGAATGCTATTTTGTGGTTTACTTTCGAAACTCTCCTGACTGGAATATTTCACCATGATCAAAGAAACAAGGGATGGCAAAGCTAAATAATTTAACAGGTACCTAACCACAAGCAAAGAACTAGACCCTTGCTCCCAACACGCCCGCACATGCTCAAAGGATGTGCCTCACGGTGGGGGTAGGCTATATGTTGGGGGTGGGCACTGGGCCTGGCCCCGGGCAGGCCCCTACAATGCAAACACAAGCAGATAATGGACGGATCGCTGAAACCTTTCATATACTCACCCCCGTCACAGACCTGGGTTGAATCCATCATCATTCTTTAGCTCACTTCGCCACCCCAGTTCAGACATGGCCATATGCAAATGTCATGACCCTGTTCCTTTTGCGAACAGTCCAGCCTGAACTGCCAGGCGTTCCCTCGACCGGTTACAAGCATCCTGGGACCAGTTTTCCAGGTAACACCCCTCATCAGCCAGGCTAACTTGAATCCAGTGACAAAGTAGGCAAGGGACCATCGTCTGGACATAACATGCCAATTTAAGGCAAACATAGCAAACACAAGTAGATGATGGAAAGAGTGCTGAAACTTTGTAGACATTCAGCCCCAGTCACAGATCTGAGTTGAATCCATCATCATTCTCCAGCTCACTTCGCCATCCCAGTTCAACCAACAACCGCAGCATACTTTTGAATGCTGCATGCAACAGGAGTTTTCTGATGACATAGGGTTGGCCTCAAGGCCCTTCTGCAAACAAAATACTCCATCCAACCAGCGCTGCATGATGCCAAAATGCTGTGCTTCGCTGTGGTAGGCTGAAGGAAGTGGTTAGGGCACAGTCACTGGTCAGTAACCAGGACCTGCACCCAATACTGCTGCTCTGTGGCTGAATGTCATGCACACAGAGTATTAATTTATGGCATAGTATAGGGAACAGAACCTGGCTGTAATTGTGGCTCAATGGTTAGAGCAGCAGACCCTGATGCAGAGGTCTAGCCCGGGACCAGGGTTCAATTCCCTGCCTGGCGGGTCTTGGGCTCAAAATTCCACGGACCTGATAATTCTTGCCTCGGTGCCTATTCCAATCATGGAGTCCCACTCTGCAACCTCGGGCAATAGCTTGCTTAATCTCCACAATGGCCCCCACAACGCTAAGGATACCTGGCCTCCACCTTGGGGGTGCCCAGGAGTGGACACCTCACAGGGAAAGCCAGGATGGGTTCCACAGCGGTATTCGTACAAGCGCCTTGAGACCCTTGCGGGTGAGTAGTGCGCTATACAAGTATCAATTTACATTTTACCCTGTGCCAAAGCCTCACTGCACATGGCCAAAGGTGCGTTCATCAGGGGTTTGCTGGCAAAAGAAGGTTGAACAGAGAATCTGTATGCAAATAACGCCCTGCACTTAGCCCCTCCTTTGTACAGCCAAAGGCCATGCTCTGAAGGGGATGGATTCTCATGGCAGGTTGGATACAGGACCTCGCTAGCTGCGAACAACCGAAGATCATGCACCTGAGGGATGGAAATTAAGTGTTTCATTAACGCCCCCCTTCCTCATTTCCTTCCCCTCCCCCTGGTGCCTCATACATTTCTTTTACCCCTTCCTGGTTGCTTTGTAGAATGTTTATGGAGAACCTTGTAATTTTGCACACTAAAATGTATTAGCGCTATGAACTCTTCTAGCTCTGGGAACACAAAGACACAGACTGTAATTCACATTGTCTAACTTTAAATGTAATCCTGGGTATCCACCTCCAGGAGCCCGAAGAAACAAAGTGTGCATGTTATGCTTCTCCATTCAGATGTATTCACGAAAATGTGTAATAAACAGAATAAAAAATAATTGTTAAAAAAGTATTACATTATAAGAAAAATCACTGAAAAAAACACTATTAAAAACGGTTCTGACTTTAACACGCCAAACCTCAGAAATTTGCCACTTGTGGTAAGCAAAGCACACACCACACAGCGTAATTTCCAGTTTCTTTGTTTCTGTACCTTTGACCAAATCGATATTTTGAGCATGGTGGATTGTATGAGTTATAGTTTGTTTTAAAAAGCGAGTTATCGTTCTTGCTCAAACTTGTGAAACCATTGATATTGACCAGTTATGGTTAACAAAGCACACACAACACCAATTGTCATGCTCGAAGCACAAATTTGGCAAAGTTACAGAATCAAACTAATGAATAATCAATAGAACCGCATGGCATCATTTATTTATGTTTATTTATTTTGTGAGTTTTATAAAGCGCGAGCATGACTCATGGGTATCAGAGTGCTGTACAACATATTTGATAAAAAGTAAATTGAATGTGAAAAACCATAGTAGCAAATTATGTTAAACGTCATACACACATGAAAGCTTCAAGTTCTATACTATAGCACTTCTTATCGATGCATGATAGCACATGCTCGTTGATATAGCGGAGTCAGTCAGAGAAGGAGACCTGCTTTTGAGGAGAATTTAGTGCCTAGAACTTAATCTAAGAATTTGTTTTGTATAATGCTTTTGATCTCTTTCTTGAGGGTGCCTGTAGAATGGTTCAACCTGATCTCCGAAGGTAAAGAGTTCCATATTCTTGGTGCCGATTTAGAGAAGGTGCAGCCGTAGGTCTTCTTTTTTCTGAACCTCGGAGGTTCTCGCAGGAAGGAGTTTGCGCTATGTGGGGAACAGGTGCCCCCTGAATATTGTAAGCTTACTTTTGAGTTACCTCAGTGTCTCATGGTGAAGTACTTTGTGTGTCTGGCAAGCTGCTTTCAGTTGGATTCTGGATTCCTTTGGGAGCCAGTCGTGAGGCGTTATTTAGAGAGGGGGTGATGTGGTTAAATCACATCTTTTCTGTTATTAATCTTGCAGCTTCATTCAGTGTAGCCTTTAGCGGTGCATTATGTGCTTTTGGTATGCCTGGTAAGAATGTAGATCCTTCGGGCCCAATTACGACGGCGAACGGAAAAGCCTTCTGATCGCCATGGTTTCGGAAAAAATCGCCCCGCACGATCCGTGGCATCCCTGTCGGTCAAATTACTATGCAATGTACGCAAAATCAGACCGCGGCGGACGAATGTCACAAGAGACCATCCACCATGGTCGGAAAAGCTGCAAATCTGACCGTGCACAACACCACTTTCACTCACACACCTCACACACTTCACATATCTCCACCACTACCTTGCACCCTGCACCCCTCATTCATTTGCACCATGCCCCCCAATAAAATGCCCAAATTCACTGACTCAGAGTTGAAAGTGATGGTAAATGAGATAATCAGGGTAGAACCACATTTATTTGTGCACCTGATCCAACACACCCCACTTGCGCGTAAGAAACAGATGTGGGCAAGGGATTCACAGCAAAGTCAATGCCATAGGGACCACCCTATGCACTGTGTGACAACAGGAAGCAGTGGTTTGACCTAAAGGGCCGGGTCAAGCATCAGGCCCAGAGGAACCAGGCAGGGGCCCAGAAAACTGGTGGCGGCCATCCCATTCCACCACTAACCTTCACTGAATGGGAGGACAAGGTGCTTGCCATATTGCATCCAGAGAGTCTCAAAGGAATCGAGGGGGGAGTGTAAGTAAGTACTAACAAATGTCTCCCATCACACTGCAATGTACTGTTGTGCACAACAAGTGAGCCTCAATTGCCAGCCCACATCAAACTCATTTGGAATGCATACTTTCAATATAAATGGATCACAAGGCTAGCATTTCCTTACTCAGCTTCACCTCACAGGTAGGTAGTCAGCTCATGCACCATGGCCTCCCTCCCAAATAGCATGCTCCACCCTCCCCACCCCACAACCATGTGTCAGCTAACTCCATCGACAGTGTCTCCCAACAGGTAGGTAGCCATCTTTCTCGGGAGGGGGTTGTTGAGCCCTGACATCAAGACCACAACTCCCACAAGGCCCTCTGTCTTCCCTCACAGACAGCTTGGAGCCAAATGACCCCACATCCTGCACTTGGTAGCCAACTCTGGAAACCCCCATAAGTTGTAGGCAGTGCACATACAGCTAATACCTTCGAAAGGCCACATGATTCACAGTGTCAGTGATAAAGTCACATGTAAGTGCAAAGCAAAATACAAGAGCGCAATCACAAAAAGCCAATGTCCCATTGTCTCAATGCAGAAAGACTTGGGTCAACACAACACATGCATGGAAACTCTGTCAAACCTCACAAACCACAGGAGGTAAGTACAGCAAGCATTGGCATACCCAATAGGTCTAGCTTTTGGGACCTTATAAGTATTTAGTTATGCAGCACAATATCCTTGGTGCAACAACATCAATTGTTGCATGGCTAAACACTTATAAGGTCCCAAAGGCGAGACCTATTGGCTATGCCAATGCTTGTTTCATTGGTAAACATTCATGTCACAGAGCCATCATGCTAGCAATGCTAAAAATAACTAATTCACAATCAATTAAGTGGTTCAAAAAAACACCACTCAATCAATCTCAACAAGGTCTTTATATCAAAGATAATGCTCTCTCCACCTTCCACATGAAAATGCATATTTTCAGATTTTCGCATATGTTGCTTTACCATTGTCTTTTTTTGAACTCACTAGCTAGATGCCTACATTACCCACTGTAGTATGGTACCACAATATTGTGGCCGCAAATATGGCCTGATAATAACAACGTGTTATTTATATAATTTCTAAAGCTATTGCCTCATTAGAGTTATTAATAGAAAATCTACACCTAATGGAAGCATTTTTAGTAATTATATTTAGGCCATACTATTTATGTCAAGGTTATGTTTAAGGTTATTTAAGGATATTCTGACAATTAACCCAAATTGGCGAAGCATAACATTTCATACATTTTATTGCTACGCTCGCTTGAAAAGCAGGTATTTAGTTTTTTAAAAGTTGTGGATTTGACGCTATAACCTCTCATAAAAGTACATTTTCAAAAAAGTGTTCCGAAAGCAACTGTAGAAATTAGAGCAAGAACTGCTGACTGTGCACTGAAACATGCGTATCCCCCACAAGCCGCAGTCGAGCAGGGAATGGGAACTTTCGCAGAAAATTAAAATTAGCTTGCATGCCTCTGGCAAAAAAGATGCTGTCAGATTTCCTAAGCGCCCTCCTAGCAGCTCACATGCACAAAGAGTTTCATGATACGGTGCATGTCACCGGTAGGCTGGTCATTCCGCTCCAGTAAAGGTCGATGGAGGGGCAAAATGTGCAGATTGGTAAATAGTAAACAGTACGAAGCAAAGCGGTCAGAGGAAAAAAGCTAAGTAAAGGCCTGCTGTAACATGCAGGTCGTCAACCTTTTACAGAGCGTCGTGGTCTTGAATGACCCTGGATTGGCACCCTGCACTCCTGAAGAACGGCTTTTCTATTTTGTTTACATTGTTTATGAGGCATTAAGAGGTCCGAGGAAGGTGTCCGGCAGAATTAAGTATTCTGATCTTGGTTTGCTGCTGAAGTAATGTTGCCAATCACCTACTAATACTATCTGCCCACTGCCAGCGCGCCTGCACAGAGTAAGCAGAAGGCCACAGTTTCACAAAAGCGCATGATTGTGTTCCACATGAAGCATTACATTTGCCAGGCAAAACATTCTCACCCCTCTGTCAATCATCATTTGGTTGTTCCAGGGTTCTGATTGGTAGGATGTAAAACCTGCCTTTTCTGCGGCACCATTAGCAAACAACAACAAAACAATAGTGTTTTTAAAAAAAATCTGATTTGCTTCTGTCATTGTCACGTGATTTTCTGTTGACAAGTACCATACAGCTGGAAGGGGAAAGCAGCAGTGAAAACTAAAGAGGGCCAGTCTCCGACGGGGGCTTTTGTGGTGCTTGACACAGGATTTCAAGCATTTGTTTTCTTAAATTGGCTGCTTTCCAGTGTCTGCGGCAACTGAGAGGAGGGAGGAAAGTAGGGCTGGGGAGGGAAGTGAGCAGGCAAAGTGACGAACTATGTAGCCCGCTGATTCGAAAGGGGACAAGAGCTGGGCGAGCTGTCTCTACTGTGAGCTAATTATAAGGTGCTGGCGTTGCTGACGTTGTGGGCAGTGCTAGAAGACACGTTCAGATATGAATTCCATTTCCTATTATTGAGGGAGGGCTGCTTCCTTGCCAGGTGTGGTTGTGCACACCAGCCTCTCCGCATTGACCACCTTGCACTCTTGCTTTTACTGGTCCCCATTGCTTTCTGTTTTATCATGTGGAAGGGGGGCCCGCACTGCTTATGATTTTTAAGACACCCATAAAACAAGATTTAAGTTTCTCTTACTGGATTTATATGCTTTATGCAAGTCAAGCCAAAAGGGCAACATAGGCATATGCATGTAACTAACAAGAATTGGCCGCGTGGCCGGGCCGTGAAATGAAACAATAAAACAAAAAAAAAACATGAGTTGTGCGCACGTGCACGACGGAATAAAGTGCTGTGCACGTCGCGCGCTTGCTTGTGCATGTGGGGGTACGCTGGTCGTCGCTTTGGAAGCACTTCCAAAAGCGGCTTACTAAATGTCTCACTAGTTCAGCGCATGCGCTAGGCTCTAGCGAGACCTAAAAAGCATAACACAAATAATGAAGTTGCAGTATAGTTGTCATATACTCACTGAAAAGACACAAATGTCCAAGGATGAACTGATTTGGATGAGCAACAAGTTGGTACCAGAGGACTTGTCCTTGGAAATACAATATCTGTACTTATGAATTTGTTTCGTCAGCCATGTCATATCACTAACGAGCAATATGTACCTCCACATCATGTTAGACTGCTGACAAACTGTTATGAATGCATAGTAATGCTAAGGTAAAAAGTAAGGCCATCTCAAATGAAATGTGCTAAACATGAACTTCAAAGTTGGGCTGTGTACTGAACGTGCTGACAATATAACCTCTCTTCAACAGGTGACTCGCTAGCAACAGCAGATGCCCGTGCCATGGACCAGCCCAGCCAGTCTCCCCCCAGGAAGGTGAACCCTTGGATGCAGACTCCCTGGTCTTTTTAGATGAGGAGGACCGACCTGGCCCCTCTGGCATGCCCAGGACAGCTCAGTCTCAGACCCTCACTGTCCCCACTGCCACCACCACGACTCCCAAAACAGCTGCACCACCAACGCAGACCCCTACAGCAATGACCTGTGTGGCAGCCACCTCCACCATCACCACCACTGCCTCCAACACTGTGTCATTGCCAGCAGATGGAAATACCACCAGGTAGACCGGTGATGCTGGGGACAGTGTGCCGCGGCAGCGCCTGGCACTGCCACAGGTTTGTGGCAGCGAGCAGGTGGGCGACCAACTGGGGGACAGACACAGGAGGACAATAAGACTGAGGTGCTGGACACCGTGCAAACTGTCCTTGGTGTATACCAGCAGAACCATGGACAGATGGGCCAGGTCCTTGAAAAACAGCGGGAACTCCACAGGCTGCAGAGCTCCATGGACACTCACTTGGGAAAACATGTGGAGTACATGGGCCAGCTTGTGGGTGTTCTTAGGGACATGGATTCGGCTCAAATTGCTGCCAACACCCCCCCAAGTGGCCAGCCGGATGATAGTCAAACCACCTCAGCAGCGGCCACAGGGGGTGGTGGGTCACACCACGGCAAATCCTCAGACACCTTTGAGCATGCAGCAGGTTACCCCGGCCAAACGGCAGAGGGGGCATCGGAAAAAGACCCCAAGAGGATCACGTGGCACAGCACCGTGCCATACCAGTTCTCGGAGCAACAGCTAATGTCACTACTGTAACACCGAGCATTGACTTTGTTGTAAATACGAAACCACATTGCCACAAGGATGGGAGTGTTCAGCTGAACTTTGGAACTCTGCCATTGTGTGTTCTACTCTACCTATCCGTGTACCATCACTATCTACATCACTCCTCACCTGTCACTCATTGTAAAATAAACACAACTCCTAACAATATGCCTTTGTGTCAAGAGCATTTTCTTTACAGTAGGTATCATGTTAACTCACGTCACAATGTATCCAAACATGTAAAAGCAAAAATCCATTGACAGACACGAGGAAATAACAGTGCATTGATATATTATGGAATAACCGCAAAAGCACACCACTAGGGAACACTGTGCAATATGTATTACAGATAACACCGACCAACACCATCAACATGGACAGCAGGGGGACTGGAGAACACAACGGCACCTCCCAACACAGTTTAGCCCTTAGCATCCTGGTAAATGCAGTTCAGTTGAAAAGCTTACTTTTGTTACCGTTGTCGTGTGTCACCAACGTTGGTGCAGGTCAGTGCTGTGAATGTCTAGACACGTGTATCGCACTATCCTCCTACATCAGTAGGAGTAATATACATTGTGATTGATGTCTGCTGAGGAAGCTGCCACAATCTACTTGGATCTCTGTACCTCTCCCTGCCCAACTCAGGTGAAACATCCAAGTCACATGACTAGTAAGCATCATGACTGTACTGCATTTACCAGAATGCTAAGGGGTGAACTGTGCTGGGAGGTGAAGCAGTGTGCTCCCATCCCCCTAATAACATTATCATGGACATGACTGAAGTTGTCACAGATCACACAGTTCAGAACAATGAAATCCTTAGCAGTGTGCCCATAAGAGCCAACATCACAACAAATCCTGTCATGTGGACGATGGTGACATTGTCGCATTCACACACTTAAGGACTGTTGCCCAGGGATGTTAATGTGACATGTGCGATCTATGCATGTTAACACACATGAACACCAGTCCCTGCCAACATACCCACGCTAAATCTGTTTTACAACCGAAGTTATCTTCTCCTGAATGAGCACAACTGCTGAGGTCATAGTGCAGTACAAAAGGGGGTGGTGATGGAGGGAGCATCTGAACCAATCAAACACTCACACCCAGTCAAAAGATCTGGGTTTAATCCATCACCGTTCTTTAGCCCACTCTGCCACCCCAGTTCAGACATGGCCATATGCAAATCAGTCTGAACCTGTGCCTCATGGGAACAGTCCAGCCCGAACTGCCAAGCCATGCCTTCCCAGGACCGTAAACAAGCTTCCGAGGACCGGTTTCTGGCATTACAGCCGTCTTCAGCCCGGCTTGCTTGAATCCAGTGGCAAAGTGAGCAAGGGACTCACGTCTGAGCATACCCTGCCACACTTACGGCGGCCCAAGCGGTACAAAAGGGGGTGGTGATGGACGAAGCATCTGAACCAATCAAACACTCACCCCCAGTCAGAAGATCTGGGTTTAATCCATCATCCGGTCACAGGGCAGGCATCACGTATATAGGAACTGTTGCACGCCGTGTTCCTTGCTGTAGCAATGTTCTCCTTACTCCCCCATATGTGATTGTAGATAGTCATTTGTGGCCTCACATTCTCAGAGCAAAAGCATACTTCAATAAGTTTGCAGGCACAATGGGCTTCTGTTTCAACAAGTAGTCGCTCACACAAAAGTGCTGAGACCTTCAAATTCCGGGTGCCTTGACAGTCTCGCACGATTCAGTCACTGCTGAACATGGCACTCCCACTTTGTCTGGGAAACTGACACAAAAATTATTGAAAGCCTCTGATACAGCAGGCCGTTGCACACTTTTTTCAAACTTGTGGGCTCTGGTAATATCCCTTTGTTTCATGCTATTTTTTCAGTATTCCGGGTGTCATTTCTCCAATTTTCAGACTGCATTTAGTGGTTTGATATCACTACTTGTGGCTGGACAGCTGAGCCCTGGTTCTAAGGGTGCTCTCATGCCATGTCTGCCCGTCCTGTGTTCCAGGTGAACCCCGGTCAGTTGCAACTGTACCCTGACCGCATGAAGCTTTTCTTTGGATGTGTCTCATTAGCTGTGCTATGCATCAGTTATATGCTAACCTTCCACTATGCCTCTTTCACCTGCGTGCAACCTGTGTTCTACTGTTGCCAATGCCCCTTTCACTGGGCCATGGATGTTTGCCTTTCCAACACATCCCTTGCTGCCCTGGATCATGAGCTGTGGGTGAGTCCTTTGTTGGTCCAGGACTGCTTCGGTGCGCCACATTTGTGGGATGCCTTTCAATGTGTCAGACAGACTCCCAACTGCACCTGTGCGTTTGCGCAATGGCGCCTGTGCCATGCCTACATCAAACCTCTCCCAGGTTGCCATGGAATGCTCCATTCATCCTCGTGGTGTGAGGAGCACATCTGTTCCTTCATACTGCTGGATTGAATGGCGGTCCTTTTTGCTGAAGATGATTTGGATCGTCTTTTGGAATTGATTGCCTTCAAAGCTGCCTGTGCCTTCTTGGATTCGTAACTACTTAACAGCAACAGGAACTGTTGGTGACTAATTCAATACCCTTTTACTGTTTTTCATGCCTACTGACAGGAATTGTCAGTCAGCTCTCTGATGTTTGCCCTGTCTGCATTAGCTTTGACTCTGCCGACCTCTGCAGTCTGTTTTGCTTGGTACCACAGACCTGAGCAAGGAGAGGCTGTCATCTGACCATCATGGACATTGTCGACTGGCATGAGCCCGGCTTCCATCAGGCAGCTGTAGCGCACACATTTTACATGGCGTAGCTGTTTTGCAAGTACCTTAGTATATGTCTGTCACATGAGAAGTGTCCACAGAGCTTGTTCTCTGAGCGGTCCAGGAGTACTGCCTGAACATTCTGTCCGTGGTCGGAGAACAGTGTCCGTTGTCATTCTGTTCTAGGTAGGCCCTAGCACCCTGACTCAACTAAGTTCACAGCTGCTAGAGCACATAGGTGCCTTTTAGATGTCATGGGAAGGCAGGCTAGTTGCCCCACACTTGGAAAGTGATCCATCCAGTGATGAGAGTGACACAGCACATGTGATGTACATTTCACAATGTATTGGCTGAGGAATAGGGTCTGCTGACAAAGCGCATGGACCTGGGAGATCTCATATAACTCCTCCCAGCAAGATGTGGGGGGATATGCTCGTGGGTCTTCGTCCAGAGGTATTATTGATATGACATCTTGCTTCATGTGATATGGATGTGTCACTATGGTAACTGTTTTTGTACTCATGCATTCTCAACTTGTTGTGGCACGTATGTTGCATGTTTTGACACTGTAGTAAATAATGCATATTTCAAAGCTTTTCTTGTCTTCAATTTATCTACTTGTGTAAAGGCCCTTGAATACCTCTGAGTCAGTAGGAGAGCTAGTGAGGCACTATAGCAATTGGGTCCATGCTTATGGGTGCTTCTGGGTGCTCAGTCCATGCCTGCCCAAGTTTTCTAATCTTGTGCATAGTCCTGTATGTGTCCAAAATGCCAGCATCAACTCCCAAAGTTTGTGAGACAACAGCAGGGCACACAGACATGGTCATAGTTGCTAATTGTTAACTTACACTCAACGGAAGTAGTTGATGATGAGCTGTTGACGCTGGTCAAGGCCTTCTTCCTCACCACTGTCATCGTCACTAGGCATGTGTGGGTTCGGAACAGGGGCTGCTGTTCCTCATCGTCCAGAATCAGGGGGATCCTTCTGCTCAAGGCCAGGTTGGGTAGCATGCAGCAGGCGACTACCCTCTGGCATACCTTCTGTGTTGAGTACATAAGTGCCCCACCAGTCTTCTCTAGGCACTGAAACCTTGACTTCAGCAGTCCAAAAGTGCGCTCCATCACACAACTAGTCCTCTCATGTGCATCATTGTATTGGTCTTCCCCTGACTTTGTTGGATTCAACAGTGAGGACAGCAACCATGGACGATCGGGATACCCAGAGTCACCTAGTTGTGAGACAAACAGGCAAACAGTGTAATCTGAATATGTGAGGTGAGCAACATGTCACACATACATCACAGTCACTGACACAGCTGTGATAGGGGCTGGCCAGAACACGGAATAGCCAAGAAATCCAAGATGGCACCCGGCTGGGCGCCCTTCGATGCGACAATCAGCGGTCCAGTCTCGCGGAGGGGAGAGAGTGAAAACGGACAACGGGAGGAGGCAACGGACCATTATCCCAGGTGTGGGAGATCAAAGGCGGATTGCGAGGAGGCGAGGAAAGGACAGGACTCCAAGGAGAGGCCCGGGAGCGAGACAGCGGAGCGGCGGTGGAAGCGGAGGAACGGGTAGAGATGGACGGGAGGTCCAAGGAGGTTGACGCAACGCTACGGGAGGGGAATCCTCCAAAATACAACGCGCTTGTATCGGGTAGTTCCTTGAGGCCACAGGACACCAAGATACCCAATGCTGCGGTCCAAGGGGGCCGTAGCTCCAGGTAAGTGACGTGGAGGGAAGGGTGGAAGAGGAGGTTGGAGGGAAAGGGTTTCTGGGGGTTTTGGCGTAAATGAGGGCACTTGCTAGTGAATGTTTGGCACACCCTTGACCCAAGAACCCTGTACCTTGACCTTTCCCAATCAGCACCGTTTATACCTCACTACTTGTGGTGACCTGTTGGTGATGGGGAGCACCCTATAGTCTAGTGACAAAACAGACAGACAGTGACTGTAGCGTCCTTTCTTTTCTCTGTTTGCCTTTTGGGAAACACCGGTCAGGACCACAGTGTGGAAGCAGTGCAGCTAGAAGAGGAGAGTCAACCCTGAGAGACTATACACCAGGACTGTGTTCCGGGACTGCAAAGTTCTTTCTTCGTTTTGTATAGTGATACACTCCAACTGTCTGGACTGTGAGAAATACATATTAACCAAATAGAGACTGTTGTGGTAGAAGTATGTTTCCACTTAGAGAGTTCTAATTCAGTACAAGCGACCTTTCCCTACTGCCCTTATTGATAAAAGTAAAAACTATCACAGTGGTGTCAGAAGTGGGATACAATCATCTGAAACAAGATGACAAAACCTGTAACTGTGCAGTATATGATAACCCAACTAGCTGAAGGACAGAGACATTTGCAATTAGTGTTAGAGCAACAGAATCGAAATGCTCAAAAAGAAAGAGAGTCTTTCCAAATGGCAAGGAAAGAACAGGCTGTTTTGTTAACCAGCAATCAAAAAGTCCAAAATACCGCCATTTTGCGTCTCACAGATGCTATCTCTAATGCTCGAGTACATCCTAACGTACCTGGGAGTGTTTTACAGAAATTTTAAGAAGGGGAAGATCCAGATTTCTTCTTCACTAACTTTGAACGAGTAGCTGCCACTGCTACTTGGCCTCCCGAGCGATGGGGTCAGTATATAGCACGATTACTGTCTGGAGAATTACAGGCAGCATACCAAGCTGCCAACCCGGCTGGAGTGACCCCATATCAAGAGATAAAGAAAGCAATTTTAGAAAGATTGGGTTGTGACCATGAGTATTACCGGACCCGCTTTCGAAAAGAGAAATGGGTCACGGGGGACAATCCACAGGCTTTATGCTATCGGGTTAGAGACGTGGGGAATCGGTGGCTCCAACCTCATGCTTCGTCAATGGAAGAGGTCATGGAACGGATTTTTCTAGAACAATATCTGGAGGCCCTACCTAATAACTCAAGAGCATGGCGAAAGCAACATCCGGGACAAACAACACAGTCTGCCATTGAATTGGCTTGTGCATATCATCAAACTCCTGATTTTAAAGTCCCCACAGGCAGAGCCCCTAGTAGTTTCCCCAAACCTACTCCGAGAACTTCCACAGAGGGTGGAGAGAAACGATCATTCTTTGCGCCCAGAACTAGTCCTAAAACATTTCCAAAGGTTACTAGTCCAGTTAATATGGGACCCCAGTGTTTTAGATGTGCAGAGTGGGGACACATTTCACGCAACTGTCCTTTAAACAATGACAATACAGAGCCCATGGAGGTGGGGTGGACGAGAGGCAGAGTGCTGGTAACTGGAATTCCTAGGAGAAGGTATAAGAAGACCATCCGCCTCAATGGAAAAACTATTGAGGCTTTACTAGATATGGATTGTCATCACACAGTGTTAGCACACGACTTAGTCCCATTACACTATATTTGTGAAGAAGAGACAGTTTTGGTTTCATGTGTACATGGGGACGTTAACGAATACCCCTTAGCGGAAGTGTTACTAGAGATAGACGGATATCCTCAAGTAAGGAAGGTAGGAGTAGTCCCCACATTACCCGAAAACATTCTGCTAGGTACTGACTTACCCCGGTTTCATGAATATCTGACAGCAGTATCTAATCAGGAAGAGGAAATGGACTGGTTACAAGAAGCTCCCTTCTCCGGTGAAAGTATAACTAGTTCTAGAGATAGGGAAAAGTAGTCTAAAAATGAGAAAAGAAGGGACAAGGAGAGATATACTTCTGCCTGTCAAAATATTGCCTCATGTCTACTCTCTTCTCCAGAAAATGGCAATACTCCGGCTCGGAGTTTTCGTGCAGACCAGAAAAATGACAGCACCCTTATGAATGCCTGGAATCAAGTGCAGGAGTTAGAGCCAGAGAAGGTAGGACCATATTTCTTTGTAAAAAGAGGGTTGTTATACAGAGTCAGTGAAGGACAGGGGAGTAAGATGGAGCAGTTGCTCGTACCAATAGCCTTCAGGGAACAATTGTTGCAGTTAGCGCACAATCAGGCAGGAGGAGGTCATTACGGGCAAGAACTGACATTGAAGTATCTGTTAGAGAGGTTCTGTTGGCCGGGGGTGTACCGAGAAACGGCCAAATTCTGCGCTGCCTGTCCACAATGTCAGTTGGTGAATCCTTCTAAAGACAAAAAGGTACCATTGCATCCTTTCCCAATTATAGAAGTTCCTTTTCAACAGGGCGGAATGGATCTAGTAGGACCCTTACTTCCATCGGCTAGGGGACACCAATACATATTGGTTCTGGGAGATTACGCCACCAGATACCCGGAGGCCATTCCTCTCACCAGTATGACTACGATGGCAGTCGCACAAGCTATGGTATCTTTCTTTTCCCGAGTAGGTTTTCCTTCAGAACTATTAACACACCAGGGACTCCTTTTATGGCAAAACTGATGAAAGAAGTGTGTAAAATTTTAGGAATCCATCAAATTCGAACGGCAGTGTACCACCCCCAGACGGATGGTCTGGTGGAAAGGTACAACAAAACTATAAAAAAATATACTCAAGAAAGGAGACAGGAAAGGATTGGGACAGGAAGTTACCCTTAGTGCTATTTGCCATTCGAACTCATGAACAGAAGTCGACGGGTTTTTCTTCTTTTGAGCTTCTATTTGGCAGGAAACCCTGCACTTTATTAGACATGGCAGCTGAACAGTGGACAGAGGAGGAAGATGAGGGCAAACCTTTACTGGGTTACGTGCAGACCTTAAAAGAAACACTAGCTACTCTGTGGGACACTGTCCACCAGAATATGGACAAGGCCCAAGCCAGACAGAAAACCCAGTATGATCGCACTAGCCACATGAGGGAATTAACGGTAGGGGACAAGGTCTGAATACTTCTTCCCTCCTCTGATAAGAAGTTGTTAGCAACATGGCAAGGACCATATACGGTAATACAAAAGGGAACTCCAGTTTCCTATAGAGTTGCTGTACCTCATACTAACAAAATAGGGCAAACGTATCACATTAACCCCCCCAGGACCAGAATGTAATTCAAGCGATTAATCATGTAACCATTCATAAAACATTAGACTTGCCCCAGAGTTTTGGTGTTAGTGAGGAAGAAGAGACACCGACCATGGGAACTAAGTTATCTTTTGATCAAAAACAACAGTTAGAGCAACTGTTGGAACAGGATCCCGGGCTTAGTTCAGGCAGCCCAGGACGGACATCTTTAGTAGCCCATAATAATATAACTCAGCCAGGAAAGGTGGTTAATGTCAAGCCCTATCGAATTCCTGAGGCTAGAAGAGAGGCAGTAGAACAAGAGATTGAAAAGATGCTTCAGGCAGGAATAATTGAACCTTCTAAGAGTAACTGGCGCTCTCCCATAGTGTTAGTGCCAAAACCGGATGGAAGTATTCGTTTTTGCATAGACTTCAGGCAAGTGAACGCTCATTCCAAATTTGACAATTACCCCATGCCCGAGTGGATGAATTGATAGAAAGATTGGGAGAGGCTCGGGTCATGTGTACCATTGATTTAACCAAAGGCTATTGGCAAATCCCCCTAACCCTGTTGCAGGGTTTCTGTACTCACACAGAACTGTGCACAGAGGAGTGGAACCTCGGCAAATTAGGGTGTCCCAAAACTTACCTTAGCAACCAACTCACCCCTTACCGAGCTAGCTACAGTGTCTCATTGGACATATCAAACTCCCAATGTTTAGACAAACCAGAACATGAACTTACAGTACCTCAGGGTACGTGGGACTCATGAACACTCTTTCGTTATATTATCATTACAAACCAGAACATGGAGTAAAGAAGACACATGTGCATTTGAAATGTTTATTTACTAATGCCGTCTTCTCAGGCGCAGTATCTTAGATAATACAAGTATACTTATTATCAGTAGCAAAATTATCAGCATAGTTACTAAGACATAAAAAGCGAATGGTGACAGCATGTTAACATGCTGTAATGAATAAGAGTTAACAACACTTATATCTCACCCTCCCTAACACATATATTATATTATTAGCTAAGAAGGTCTCTTTGGGTTGTTTTAGGGCGGGCCCATACCTTAGTGTCCTAGCATGAAGGAATCACATCAGCATACACCAGCTCTCTCTGCATGTGCACCGCATCAAGTGTGTTAACAATTCTCGTGCAAAGCAATATCAATCCCGCCTCAAGCCCAAGTTGGCAAAGGCTGCACTTGTGTTATGACTATGAAGGCGTGGAGATCAGACCTCATAACAATTCCATATCGTGTTGCTCCTGAAACTTCAGCACTCTCCGTGCAGACATGGTTTATTAAACAAAACTGATACCAGAGCAATAACATATTATTCTCACATACACCACGGCAAACCACTAGGTTGAAAGTTAAGTCAACAATTAAGGGTCGTGTGCAGAAGTTGCAAGAAAGGAAAAATGGCGTTTAAATCTCAAATGTACCTATGCTAACTTAACACGATATAAGGATATATAGGAGCTATACAACACCCCCCCATGATCCGAGAACGGACTAAATAAGATAACAGAAGTGCCATCACATGAGAGCAGAATCCAATTATAAACGAGCATGAATAAAAATTCAATTATAAAAACTAATACTAAAAAATAGCCCACAAGTATAATGTGGCTCAAGCCAATAGGCAAGCAAAAATAAAATGTCTTGACCAAAAGTCAATAAAATCAAGGAAATGCTATCAATCAGCATGTCAATTCGAGGCAGTGTCTATGATAAGACTGTATATGAAAAGTAAGCTGCAACAGCCTCCAGGAGGAAGTCACTGTCCTCATCCGAAAACAGTTCAGCCATCCAATTTAAAAGATGAAAGGAACATACGTGATCTTCCAGCACCGGATCCTCTATAACCATCAGAGGACAGCTCGGTGGGTTTTCAAGAAAACTTTGTTCCAAGAAATTTTGCGCTGCCGACAACACATCCCAGGGACCCATTAGTCCATGTGCCACCGCCAAGGCCATAATCCTTTCGTCAGAACAAACCAACTCGTGAGCAATGATAGGACTCATCAGTTGATCAAAATCGACGTCAGAAGATATTGGTCCGCAGAGACACAAATCAATGGCCCAAAGGAAATCACAGGTCAGGCAGCGAAATACAGGCTGGACACAGGTGAAATAGGAGAACCGAAAAGATAATCCAAACGCCGTGCTTAGAGTCGCCAACGGCAGTGTGCCATAATAATCAAGCATGCGGTTGCGAAACCGCGTCAGTAGCAGCTGTGCGTGGTCTTGCACAGGAAGGGCATCCATATTTAAAAAGGCAGAAAACCACCAAAGCGCCAGCCGCTAATGCAAGTAAAAACGGGAACCCTCCAAATAAGGACGAAAAAATAGAATGGAAGAAGGCAGGGATGACTCCAAAAATCTTCTCAAAGGAAGTCACGAGACCACCGCTAACAACTTTAAAAAAATGTGCTAGGCCCGTTGTGGAGGATGCGTTAAAGATAGAACGGACCATGGCTCCGAAATGCAAAGGCAAATCAGTGTTTAAAAGAGCCTGAACCTCCGTACGGGTGTTAGCAATGTGAAGCACGAAAGTTTCACGGGCCGAGCTCAAGGCCACCTCTTTCTGGGACAATAGAGCTCTTATTCTAGCCATGCCGCTGAATTCTGCTCCCAAGGTCGGTATCTGTGGCCAAATGGAAGACTCCCTATGTTCACGTGTGGGAGGATAAAGAACATTTCTGCAGCAAATAACTCGCTCACTTACTGTTACTATGAAAGCTATACCTTTAATTAAACCACAACAGTTTTCATTATTGAGCATTAAATAACTACCATTCTCTAACAATTTAAACGTGGGGATGATAGCAGGAACTGGCGTGCCCTGTAAAACGCAAGCCATATTCGGTCGGTCCTTGTTACATGAACCGTGTAACTGTATGTGTCTGCACATTAAAGAATGATCTGGCGTCTCAGTACACTCATCCCCTGTTGGATAAACTTCTTGTTCATCCTTGAAACATCTGTATGTGTATGGGAGTGACCAGACCTCATGAAGAAAACCGCTACCTAAGGGTTCAAAACGACCTATTGGCACATATTTCATACAATTTGAAAACTTATATAAAGCAAAAGGCAGCGTTATTAAACCGTGGATAAGCCACGTAGCAGCAGTGGCTTCTGCCACAGAAAAAGGTAAAGATTCCAACCTTTCAATATGTAGCATAGAAAAGGAAGCATCACGCATTGAAAGCAAGCGTTGTTTGTCTGTCAAATTAAACGGTGCAAATAAAGAGGAAACGTTCATGTATCCCCAGGGAACTTTACCCATTTTCAGAGTCTGAAGTGTCCATGCAAACTGCATGATTGAACGTAATTGATTTTGACCATGGTATAAAACAGACACTTCATCATGCACAATATCAACAACAGACGACACAATATTATCTAATGTGTAAATTCTAGAGGAAAGCACGTTAATGCTATTGTCAACAACTGCAAGCACTTTCTCAAGATTCGCCTGATCAATAGCCCTAAGGCGTGAAGCAGCCTCAATCTGTGAGAGTTTCCAAATTTCATTGTAAACCCCATATAACCACCTTTTCGACCTGCCACTAGCTGGGCCTTTAATGAAATCATTCAAATCCACGTCTGCATTCAGTTTGGAAAGGTGATACTTAACCGCAGGTAAAGTTGAATGTTTCAGCCAAGCTTGACACAACTTGCCCACAGAGTAAGAGGTGACAGTATGACTCAAATCAAACCGGGGATCAGATCTAACAGTCTTAAAACCGTCAGTTATATTTAAAAACCTTTTTTGGCAAGAATCAGCATTACGGTGCCAAAGCAGCCAACCCTTGGGATTCATACTGGAAATGTTAAAGGAGGAATTAAGAAGCAGAGCCTGTATATCTTTAATAGACAATTGAGTAAAATTACTCCAATCCTCATATTCCTCCAACTCCGGGAAAGACGGGGTGTTTAACCTTTTAGATGTAGCCAATCCAAAGCATGTGGTCTGGGAAATGGTTTCATTTAAAAACAACATATGATTCGGGATGAGACATGCACGGTGCAAAGCCTCAGTGCCTTGTACCTGCCAGGCCCTTGAACCCCAAACCGATTTAAGGTCTATGGTTTCCTTCCATAACTCATAGCCCCCAGTAACTAATTGATCTAGGAAGGCCTTCGAGTACAACAATTTTGTATCGGTAAGTCTAACCTTGGACAGTGGCTGTTTGTGAAATTTAAAATAAAAGGACTCGGGATTGGACTGATTAAAGTCAGTGAAATAAGTATACTTTTTAAGAAACGTTTCTGAACTCCCTTGTGTAGGTGCCGGGCAATGTTCCCACTGAGTAAAATTAACAGCATCCCTTCGGGAAGATGTTTTGTGTAAGAAGTGATTGCCATAATGTTGGTAACAGAACAATTCACCATAATTAGCAGATTCCAAGTATAAATCCTCAGCATCAAAAGCAGCATAGTATTTCAAATCAGAAAACAAACTTTCCACAGCATTAACATCCCAATCATCAGACCGAACGTTTTGTTTCACCACATCCCCCATATTCACTCTTAGTACATTAGGAACATTAACGACTTCCGTTGGGCCATGAATCTGAAAACGAACTGCATCCCACGCGATTCCATCCAGAACAGGCCATGCTGTGATGTTAACCAAAGTCAAGTCTCTCTTTAATCTGTGTGTAGAATGTGAAGAGGAAAGTGGGGCCAAAGTTCCATTTAAATGAGTAATGCAAGTTCTCTCCTCGACATAGTGTCCATTCATAATTCGAAAAAAATAAAACACAAAACCAATTGACATAAAAAGGTAAACCGAAAAAAGGACCAGCCAAATGTATGTCCAAGGAGGTATCAAAAAATGTTTTTTAAACAGGCTAGCATATACTGCAATTTGAGAGGGTTTTTTCGAGGCAAGGGAAGCAGAGTCAAATGAAAATCTGGATTCCGTGGCTAAACGAGCTTGCAGGTCAGGCATGGACAAATCAGTGGGGTATGTATAGTCTAATTCATCAACGTTAGTTCCGGGCAAATTATTTAATAATGGACTGGAAACAGCAGGTAATTCGATGGCCACTTCAGGTTCAATATTCGAAGCAGTGGGCATAATTGAATTTCTCACAATGGAAGGACAGGAAACAGCTGGTGTCATGCTAAGAAGAATCGGCCACTCTGTGTATCTTGACATTGTCAATAGAAATAAACCTGTTTTCCTTACGACCTGGAAGTGGTGGTAAAATGACTGTTCTCGTGCCCTTCACTCCAAGCACTGGGACCGGAGCTCGATAGGAGGGACCAAACTCTTTCTTGTTGTCGATCTTCTCTCGAACCAGTTCTCCAACTTGGGGTAGCCAGCCAACTACCGGGATCTGCAACGCATCATCCGATGTGGAGGGCAAATGTTCCTTTGCAAGACTGTCTCTGGTCTTTTGTAGATTCTGTAAAACATTGCAATGTTCATCTGCGTCAAAGGAAGTGGCGCGAACCACAGAGTCTAGACCGTCAAGGTCAGGGACGTACATCTTGATGCCAAAGAGCATTTCGTATGGGGTCCGCCCACCCAGAGACCTTCTAGGGAGATTATTAAGAGCACGCTGCACGCCATAGAGGTGAGCCAGCCAGTTTCTGCCAGTGCCTATAACTCGGGCTGTCAAAGATTGCTTTAAATCACGGTTCATTCGTTCAACTACACTATTACCCTCAGGTCTGTAGGGTGACGAAAACTTGACTTGGACCCCCATCGAAGTCATGGCATCCTTATACGCCTTAGAGGCGAAAGCCGGACCCTGATCCGAATGGAAGGTACCACAGGCAAAAATCCCTATAAAGATACGCAAATCTCTAATGACAGTCCGTGAATCAGCGCTGCGATGTGGCCATACCCACACAAAGCGTGTGCATGAGTCAACTGCTACTAAGATGTACTTATACGCAGTATCAGATGAAAAAGGACCGCAGTGATCTAAATAAACACAGCCTAGTGGTTTATTAGAAATGTACAACTGAGTCTGTGGCGGACGCGTAGCAGTTGAAGGTTTAATCTGCTGGCATATGTCACAAAGAAGGACATAATCACGCGTCTGTTTGTACAGTCCCCGCCACCAGAAACGTTGTTGTAGTTGCGTTACAGTGGCTGAGACGCCCGCATGCGCAGACGCCACACCTTCATGAGCCGCTGTAATCAAGTCTGTTCTGCGATCCGAGTTGGGAATCAGCCGTTCCCCAACATCAGGAATTGTCACAAAAGGAACCTTTTCGGGACTTAAGTGGTATTTATACTTCGAAGGGAATCCCGCAGGAGGTTTACTTCCCTTCTCAGAGGCAGCAATCGCTGCCAAGATGTCGCCATCAATCTTGGTTTTAGACCTAGTAACTGCTGCAACTAAGTATGTAGATACTGCTGATTTCGCTGCTTCATCAGCAAGCGAGTTGCCAACAGCGTGAACTCCTACGCGCTGATGACCGAGAGTATGAATCACATAAACGAGTGGCAACATAGCCTTAAGCTCTGCCACTCGAACCCAGATCATTTTATGTTTTATTGTGCTACCCTTGGAATCATGAAAATCATTTTGAATCCAAAAGAACAAGTTTTCATTGTAAGACTGGACACAGTAGTAAGAATCACTTACAATTAGAGTAGTAACACTTGGATCTGCGTACTCCAAAGCTAGTAAGAGAGCACGAAGCTCTGCCAATTGTGCGGTGCAATCACCCAGGGGCAACGTGTGCACTTCCCTGGAAACGAACTCATCATTCAACATAGCACCGACCACAATGGCGCATGCGGAAACGTAGGCATGTTTAGAGCCATGCGCAACCTGCGCCGACCCATCAGTGTAAATGATGCAATGGAAGTCCTCCAAAGGTCGCATAGCCAGAGGAGCAGGATGAACGAATTCATACTGCAAGTACTCCTGCGACCGTAAGGAAGCGTCAAAAATAAACATGACATCCGTGGATGACAATGACGCTGCCCACTGAATCCACCGAGGGTGCAAAGCCTTTGAATTCGGTACACTGGCTTTCGTGACTGCCTCCAAGTGAGGACAGGGTGTTACCACTAGCATGCGTTTCCCCTGAGACAGTGCTCGTTCCTTTAGAATAGCCATCTGTACAGCAGTTAAAACCTTTTCTACTGTGGGAAACCGCATCTCAGCCGAAGTGTACAAGTGTGACTTGTAAGCAATAGGTACTGTGTCACCTTCATTAAAAGTGAGGTATGTGAAACCCACCGTCCCAGGAATTATTCTTATTACCAGGTTGGTGTGGTTATCACGAGTCAGTAAATATTTAGAAGCGAGCAGATCAGCCTGCAAGGATTGCAAAATGGCTGAATGCTCAGGCAGCCAGCATGATTTTGAGAAAGTTGGTTGTATCAAAGCATACAAAGGCTTGATACGCTGGGCATAATCCGGAATGTAAGTTCTGCCGAAATTCAAAAAGCCCAGTAAAGATTGTAATTTTTTCAGTGTTGTTGGAGCGCGCAATTGTGCGCACTTCTCTAAGAAGTGAGGAGCCAAACCTCTACCTTCATTGTTGAGCTCATAGCCCAAAAACAACACTGTGTGTTCTGCAATGTGCGATTTTGCAAAATTAAATTTGTAACCCATGTCTGCAAAGGTACAAATTATGGAATTCACTCGACACAGATGCATCCAAATTTCGTCGTCTGTGAGATAAATATCATCCACATAAGAACATGCATCCGGATCGATTCCCTCCAATAGTGTGACTATTCTGGAGGTGAAGACCCCAGGACTATTTTTGTAGCCCATTGGGAGTCGCCGGAAGCATTTTTGCACACCAGCGGACGTAAAACTTGTCCATTGGGAGCTAAAGCCATCCAGTCTGTGGGCATAAAAACCATTGGAAATGTCAAGCGTTGTCTTGAAACGCTTACGCACTAGACTATCCACTAGGGCAGAGCCGTGAGTATTCTGTACTGCACAGTTACGGCAATGCGAGTTCAAATGCCGGTAATCCAATACCAAACGATATGATCCGTCAGGTTTGGTCACAGTAAAAAGGGGATTATTCATTGGTGACACACACGTTTCAATAACTCCCTGATATTCCAATTGTTCAAGGATTTCTGCGACGGCCGCTTTAGCTTCACGCCGTATGGGATATTGAGGCTGAGGCTGCGGCTCAGACCGCAAAGGAATTTCGTGGCATGGGGACAATTTGTCCCAACCACATTGGTTGCGGTAGAGAGCCGGTGCAAGAGCACGAGCCCACTCTTCTGCAAAATGCTGCGCATGCTCAGTTGAGACAGTGTGCGCGAAACTGGGAAGGATTACCTCCTCCCCTCGCGGCGCTGCGAGCACAAAAGGTGGGGGCCAGTCAGCCTCGGAAAGCAAAATGTCGTACGTAGACGAAAGGTTCTCCCAAAATACCCCTCTGACAGTACGCTGTATGTCACCTTCAATTAACAGGACAATTTCAAAAAGTCTTTCAGGGGGAGCCAATCTCGTATCGGCTGTTTCTATAACAACAAAAACTTCAGTCGCTGTCACCCTCAGTAGTGGACGGAGCGCCTCTCTGACTATGGTAATCTCCGCCGCGCTGTCCAGCAAGGTCAGAGCCCACGTCAGATTCCGAAGCCGCGTTCTCACTATCTGTGGCATATCTATGCGCTGTTAAGGCCGCGACTTTCTTCTTCGCAAACTGCGGACGCTTAGGCGTAGAATCCTCCTGCTTCACTGCGCCGTCTGTCTGGCGGGACTGACCACATCCTTGCTGGCCACCACGTCCACCTCCACCCCCTCCTCCACCACCGGTCTTCTGGGCCGATGTTTCCTGAAAGGAACGAGGAGAGCGTTGATCAGAACCCTGAAAACGATCAGGTGATTTAATCATCGCGCGATCGCGCAAATCATAAACTCTGTCTGCCGGCGCAGGAGCTTGTATAGCAGGAACAGAATCCTGAGTTTGCCTAGTCTGCTTCCCCTGTGTCTGTTTTTTAGGCCAATTCTGTTTTTTGGACTTGGGCTGGACATCTGTCACTGCAGATTGTCCCTGAGGTTGTTTTTTATCCTTCACTGGAAAATATTTCAGACCTCTACTTGTGCGGCCAATTGTCTTATAAGCGGCCACCACAATCTTTGCTAACTGGCGGGGTTTGTCGGCATCGGGCAGAGCAGCCAAAGCATTCGACACCTGAAAGTTAACTGCATCTCCTTTAACATTGGAGAGAATGAGATCACTTACAATCTCAAATGAACCACACAGGCGCATACCCAATTCAACCGCTGCCTCTGGACCGTGATCATTCTGAACACGTCTAATGATTTCAGGCAGGGCATTCATAGACGGGGTACCGAAGCACCTCGTATAAACTGCCGCAAAAGTTTTTCCCCAGCTTTCACAGTCAGCAAGTTCAGGAGTAATATCCTTTGGTAGAGTAATCGTTAACATTCTATGTTTATCAGCAGGAGTAGAATTCGGAAAAACCGCCTCCAGTTGATCAAACTTCTCTGCTAGCCAGAATGGGAAGTCATCGTTGTCAACAGGACGCGCACCAAAAACCGAATTAACCATCACTGGATTGAGACGCATTCCGCCTCGTTCCATGGGAGCGGCCGCACCCCCCTGGGGACCACCAGGAAGATGTCGACCGATGTATTGCACTAAAGCACGAATCACGGAAATGGAAACTACATGTAGCCTGCGAATTTCTGCCAGGGTACAAGCCCCGTGATTCGGGTGCGGGGTGAAGCCACCCAACGCAGGCCAATTTGTACCTGGAATTGAGAGTGGACCTAACCTCGCAGCGGACAAAGAGTGGGGAAGGGCGCCATCAAACCAAACTCGATGCTGCCAATGATCAATAGGTATTTCCAATGCCCTGTACGGCGTATATTCAGCCGGGACATCCGAGGCGGTGTAGGAGTGGAACAAACCAGAATTAGCGTCCACAGCCGGAAACGTAACCCAAGAGTAAAACAACTCGTAAGGAAACGCCGGATCTGCACATACCACGAAAATCACAGCCATCCCATCTACTGGGACTTGGTACGTCTGAAGATGGTTGCGTACCGCTACGCGACTATGCTGCGCAATAGCCACCGCCGCCATGTCAACACTGGAAACAAGAACACACAAAGAATACTTTGTAGCACAACTGGGTAGTAATTCAAAGAAACCGTTTGAGAAAGAATCAAGCTTGAATAAAGACCTATTTCAAAAAATAGGTAGGTTTCACCGACACCCCGTTTTCCGGAAACGGATGTGAAGGGGTTAAGGCATGAACGATAAACTACTCGAGTGTCATGATATAAGACCACCGAAACCGTTGGGCGCCATGTTGCAGGGTTTCTGTACTCACACAGAACTGTGCACAGAGGAGTGGAACCTCGGCAAATTAGGGTGTCCCAAAACTTACCTTAGCAACCAACTCACCCCTTACCGAGCTAGCTACAGTGTCTCATTGGACATATCAAACTCCCAATGTTTAGACAAACCAGAACATGAACTTACAGTACCTCAGGGTACGTGGGACTCATGAACACTCTTTCGTTATATTATCATTACAAACCAGAACATGGAGTAAAGAAGACACATGTGCATTTGAAATGTTTATTTACTAATGCCGTCTTCTCAGGCGCAGTATCTTAGATAATACAAGTATACTTATTATCAGTAGCAAAATTATCAGCATAGTTACTAAGACATAAAAAGCGAATGGTGACAGCATGTTAACATGCTGTAATGAATAAGAGTTAACAACACTTATATCTCACCCTCCCTAACACATATATTATATTATTAGCTAAGAAGGTCTCTTTGGGTTGTTTTAGGGCGGGCCCATACCTTAGTGTCCTAGCATGAAGGAATCACATCAGCATACACCAGCTCTCTCTGCATGTGCACCGCATCAAGTGTGTTAACAATTCTCGTGCAAAGCAATATCAATCCCGCCTCAAGCCCAAGTTGGCAAAGGCTGCACTTGTGTTATGACTATGAAGGCGTGGAGATCAGACCTCATAACAATTCCATATCGTGTTGCTCCTGAAACTTCAGCACTCTCCGTGCAGACATGGTTTATTAAACAAAACTGATACCAGAGCAATAACATATTATTCTCACATACACCACGGCAAACCACTAGGTTGAAAGCTAAGTCAACAATTAAGGGTCGTGTGCAGAAGTTGCAAGAAAGGAAAAATGGCGTTTAAATCTCAAATGTACCTATGCTAACTTAACACGATATAAGGATATATAGGAGCTATACAACAACCCAGTCAGCTCAGGAAAAGACAGCCTTTTCAACACCATCCGGGTTATATCAATTTAAAATCATGCCTTTTGGACTCCATGGAGCTCCGGCTACTTTTCAAAGACTTATGGACATTCTACTGCGAGCACACCAAAAATGTGCTGTCGCCTATTTAGATGATATTGTAATATACAGTCCCGACTGAAATACTAATTTAGAACACCGTAAGAACTTGTTTGAAACACTGACTCAGGCAGGGTTGACCATGAACCCAAGGAAAACCACATTGGAAACTGATCAGATCAATTATTTAGGGTATACTATCATTGAGAGAACCCTTAAACCACAAATAAATAAATTAGAAGCGATTAAAAAAAAACTAAACCAACCACTAGAAGAGAAGTGAGAGTTTTTTTAGGATTAGTGGGGTACTATAGGAGATTTATTCCACAGCTATCAGAAGTGACAAGCCCACCTACAGATTTACTAAGAGACACACCCTCCAGAGCTAAAATTAAGTGGGGCCAATCACAAGAGAAGAGTTTTGAGGCCTTAAAAACGTTATTATGTCATGCCCCAGTATTAACTTGTCCTGACTACAAGAAGTCATTTGTACTACAAACCGACACCTCAGACAGGGGACTGGGAGCAGTACTATCCCAACCAGATTCCCAAGGTCTACTTAAGCCAGTACTATTCTTAAGTCGGAAGTTATTCCCAAGAGAAACCAGATATGCTACAATGGAGAAAGAATGCCTTGCCATAAAATGGGCTATGGAATTCTTACAGTACTACTTGTTAGGACGTACCTTCTTCCTGGTAACAGATCATGTCCCATTGACATGGTTAGCCACTAATAAGGATACCAATGCTAAAGTCTTACGATGGTTCCTGGCATTACAACCTTTTTCCTTTCAGACTTTACACATGCCAGGAAAATTACAAGGGAATGTGGACTACTTATCCAGGTACCCTTTATCAGAATGGCCCGATCGTCCATTCCAAGAAGAGAGGCAATGTGATAGGGGCTGGCCAGAACACGAAATAGCCGAGAATTACAAGACGGCGCCTGGCTGGGCGCCCTTCGATGCGACAATCAGCGGTCCAGTCTCGCGGAGGGGAGAGAGTGAAAACGGACGACGGGAGGAGGCAAGGGACCGTCATCCCAGGTGTGGGAGATCAGAGGCGGATTGCGAGGAGGCGAGGAAAGGACAGGACGCCAAGGAGAGGCCCAGGAGTTGAGACAGTGGAGCGGCGGTGGAAGCGGAGGAACGGGTAGAGATGGACGGGAAGTCCAAGGAGGTCGACGCGACGCTACAGGAGGGGAATCCTCCAAAATACAACACGCTCGTATCCGGTAGTTCCCTGAGGCCACAGGACACCAAGATACCCAACGCTACGGTCCAAGGGGACCGTAGCTCCAAGCAAGTGACATGGAGGGAAGTGTGGAAGAGGTGGTTGGAGGGAAAGGGTTTCTGGGGGTTTAGGCGTAAATGAGGGCACTTGCTAGTGAATGTTTGGCACACCCTTGACCCAAGAACCCTGTACCTTGACCTTTCACAATCAGCACCTTTTATACCTCACTACTTATGGTGACCTGTTGGTGATGGGGAGCACCCTATAGTCTAGTGACAAAACAGACAGACAGTGACTGTAGTGTCCTTTCTTTTCTCTGCTTGCCTTTTCGGAAGCACCGGCCAGGACCGCAGTGTGGAAGCAGTGCAGCTAGAAGAGGATAGTCAACCCTGAGAGACTATACACCAGTACTGTGTTCTAGGACTTCAAAGTTCTTTCTTCGTTTTGTATAGTGATACACTCCAACTGTCTGGACCGTGAGAAATACATATTAACCAAATAGAGACTGTTGTGGGAGAAATATGTTTCCACTTAGAGAGTTCTAATTCAGTACAAGCGACCTTTCCCTACCGCCCTTGTTGATAAAAGTAAAAACTATCACAAAAGCCCACTCACCAACAAGCCAGGCCAGCTCGGGTGCAAATTGGCCATCATTTGGGGTATGGTGCTGTTCCGCAAGATGTAGTGGTGATGTGCCAACCCAGGATACTTTGCACTCACGTATGAGATGATCGGATCCACCAGGCATACGTTGATGGAGTGGTAGTGTTTGCGGGTCCTATAGATGTGTTTACTTGCCTGTGGTAGAAAGAGTGCAATGTGGGTACAATCAATGGCTCCCACAACATTTGGAATACCTCCCAAGTCATAGAACTCCCCCTTCCCAGCTGCCAGTTCATCCCTACTCGGGAAGTGGACATGTCGGTCCTTCTACAACATCAATGCTGAAAGGACGTCACACAACACCATGCTGAACATGGGCTATGAGATCCCACTGGTGCTGGCCACAGTGTAATGGAAAGACCAAGTAGCAAAGAAATGCAATCCAGCCATCACCTTAACTGCAGCAGACATTGCAGCTGGACATGTTCTGTTTGGCTTCAAATGGGGCTCCAACTGGGCACAAAGGTTTCGTAGTGTGCGGAGATCCAAACGGAATTTCCTGATGATTTTAATGTCCTCCATCATTGCCAGTTTGGGGACAGGTCAAAAGATGGGTGGTCTCCTCCTATGTATTCTGTCAGGGTACACATGCATGAGATGAGTTAGAGATGAGATGTGGTGAACAGCTTACCCAGACACTCACACAACCGCAACATTGACAGGACTCATGGTCACGTGGAATGCACAAGTGACCTGCATTTAGACATTAAGGAGATTAAAGTAAATTCCCTGAGCACAAAGTACATGTATCTGTGAGTCCTACAGATAATATTGATTTCACAAATAATTGTCCATATCGACACATCCAAGTAGTGAAGATGACAATGTCATTCAATGGTATTCCCAGCACCCTCAAATCAACAGCTCTGTATCCAAAATCGGCGTGTGGTTTGGATACAGAACTGTTGACTTGAGGGTGCTGGGAATACCCGAGATATTTATGATGGTTCCTTAGTGTGAAGGCGGATTCTGCCTGGTGTTTATTACCGAATTACAATTGAATGACATTGTTTCTGGAACAGTTCTTGAGAGCGTTTTTAAGGAATTTCAAACATAGTGGTCTGATACAATCAGAACTTTATAAAGCTGTAAGTGAGAACTACCAAGGCCCTGAAGAAGTCATTGGGTATAACTTCCCCTGACGAAACATGTGTTGGCGTTTGGCTGTTTCAAATTGTATCAAGATTGTATTGCTGTATCCACAAGTCTTCAAGAAAACCTATGGACTGAGAATAAAAATAAGGATTTCTTCACTACTTGGATGTGTCGATATGGACAATTATTTGTGAAATCAATATTATCTGTAGGACTCACAGATACATGTACTTTGTGCTCAGGGAATCTACTTTAATCTCCTTATTGTGACAGCATTACATGGTAATTGCTGTTTTTGACAGCGTTAGGTGGTAGATGTCTTTGATTCCTTTGATGCCACTTTGATTATAATATTTCGCTTTCCTACTATTTGCCATTTGGACTATGCGCTGTTAAACCCTTACCATCTGTTGTCCTTTATTTTGTGCACTCAGACATTGTTCGTCTTCACTCACTCAACATTCTGACACTGCAGCATCCAAAGAAGTTGATGTATATGGCATATAGTACGCTGCTACATCAGGGATGAGCTTCCCTGTGGTTTGATGGCACAGCACTTGTGTTTCCCGGCATCAATGCTGAGTTGCATGTAGCTGCTGTAACTGCACGACCGCAAGCTTTAGCCCCACAATACACAACATTACAGAATGAGGACAGTGAGTGTCATCTGGACAACGCAACATGGATTACAGCACGGTGTACAGACACATGTGGACATTATTGTGCCATTCCTGCATGAGTGTGTGATGATTTTGCGTAACAGGCATTGCAATGTTCACCTGAATGAGGCACAAATGCACATGGATTGTGAATACATCCCACATGGCTGACAATGACTGTTGATGTCGGTCAGAGCTATGTTTGTTTGTTCCACATGTGCATTCCTATGACGTGTGTGAGAACATTTACAGGCAATGGCAGCAAGGCATACTGCATGCCACACCAGTATGTGTGTTGGAAGCGCTAGGGATTACAAGTATGTCCAATTTGCAGACAATGGACACCTCTAATTGTCTGCCTAAATCACTGGCCCTTCACAAGATGAAGTCATGGCTAAGAGACGCCAGTCAGATGTTAAGGGATACACAAGCGATGTTCCGAGGTTGGATGTTTCATTACACAACACTGGTACAGTGCGAGAGACCTTTGTCCTTTTTGACTCCTTACCTGATTTCAGCCCATCCTGGCCATGAGGCACGACAATGTATGTAATTTCACTCTCCTTTTCTTGGACTGTGTGAAGAGGACTTAAAGGTCACACTCTCTCATACCAGCTGGTCACTGTTCTAGTTGTTCTGATGTACCAGCCACTCCCAGAGGGTTGGTCTACCCCCCACCCCACAGCCTCCCAGCACAGGCGTCACTGGACATGTGACCCTGCCAACAAACGGGGTTGGACGCATGTGCCCTGGGCCAGTTCTCCTCTACATGTACAGTGTCTGTGTGGTTACTTTATATGCATGAGGGCCTTGTGCCTCACAACATTACACATGGGGTGCACCAATCACTTTAGGCAAAATGAGTTGTGATGTATGATGTAATTCACATGGCGCCAATGCAAATGCCGAATGTGTTCCCATGCGCAGTAGCTGGAATCGGCAGCAATGACACGCATTGGCCCCAAATGAATGATGCAGGGTTGCGGTCGCAGCTTCCAGGCCGCCGTGGTGTTGCAACCACTATACAAATGAGCCATCAGCCAATGGGAGCCTTTGCCCTACATTTTTTTAATATTGCGGTGTGCGTGCTCTGCAACTGCAGGGCTTGTGTTTGGCCCCATTCATCGTGGTGCTGCCATGCTTGCTAGGAGTTGTAGTTGTTTAGGGGTTGCATGCGTGAAGATGTTTGGTACACACCTCTGCTGTTGAGCATGGCAGCATTTTATTCGCCGGAGGTGCACCAATGAGAGCAGCGGGAAGGCCTTTGGCGCAGGATCCATGACAGCTCCAGTTGCTTAGATGGATTCTGTATTAGCTCTTCCTCTCTGTTTTTGTGTTTCCACCATCAGCAACATGGTGTTTTTTGAGCGGCGTTGGGAAGGGGACTTTTTGCAACATTGTAATCTGGTTGCCAGACGGAACATGTTTCAGCACGCTGGTCTTGCTCAGTTGGCTCCGTCCACCACCCTTGCATACGCAAAAAACGTGCGGAGCTGAAAGAACGCGGCAGACGGAAAATGGCCTCTGTTGTACCATTGTAATTCGGTGGTCGCAATGACCACATCTGAAGTGTGGAAATGAACGTTTTCTGCCACCACCACCAATCGTAATGAGCCTGTTAGTCTAATCTTGGCACTGCCAAGGATTGTACTTTGAGTTTAAAGTCTTGTACAAAAGGTTTCACCTCCTTGAGGAGGTTGAGTTGGTTATATACACTTCAGGTTGATGAGCTGATGTGAGCTTGAATATTCAGGATTCTATCTGGAGTTATCCCGAGGAATTTTGCCGTTTCTGCAGAGAATGGAGTGCAGCCGTCGCCATCAAGGTAGGTCAACCATTGTTGTATTGGGGTGAACAGAGAGTCATGGAAAAGAGCAGGAATTCTATTTTTATAGCGCTCAGTTTCAGGTGATTATGTGCCAGCCAGGCTTGAGTTATCTGAAGAATGTCTTGTGATGTATTTAGGTATAGTTGTGTGTCATCTGCATACTTGTGGTAAGCTAAATTTGCATATTTGAAGATCTCCGTTAGCAGATCCAGGTATAGATTGAAAGTTGTGAATTATGGTGGATCCTTGAGGTACTTCCATATTTTTTGGGTATAAGTTTGATGATGAGGTTCCCAGTTTGGTTATTTACGAACGATCGTGCAAAAACAATTTTAACCAAGTGTGAATGTTGCCTGAGAGCCCCATTTTGTGCTTGAGTGTCTCCAGAAAACAGTCATGATGGATTGTGTCAAATGCAAAATATAGGTTCATTAGGATTAGAAGTCAGAATTCATTCAGGTCCATTATTCTGAGTGCATCGTCCATGATGTCTTGTATGCTGAGTCTGTGCTGTGTCATGATCTGAAGCCCAATTAGAAGTCATCCAGTAGATTGAATTGTTTGATATGTTGGCAAAGGTTTTTGTGGACACCATTTTCCAACAGTTCCATTAGGTAGAGGATGTTAGATACTGGGTGAAACGTATTTAGATCTGTAGGATCAGCGCAATGCTTTTTTAAGAGTGGTTCATTTGGGGAACCTTCAAATAGTTTAAGATGATGCCTTGTGCTAGTGGTGTGTTTATGATTTTTGGTAGGCCTGGGCGTAGTTTGCAGAGTTTTCTATGCGGAACTACGCGAAGTTACAAAAAACTCAGCGAAGTTCAGCGAGTGAGGGAGTCCAGTGCGAACAGAAGATTGTGCTGGTATTTCTGCAGCTCGACTAGAAATTCTACCCAAGTGGCAGCTCACACTCGTGAACTTACCGCTCGCGATTGCGAACCTACATGTCCGCAATCGCGAGTAGGTAAAAAACTCTGCTGCACATCGTGAAGTTCACCGCCCAGGCCTAATTTTTGGCCAAATATGGGGAACAAGTTGACTTAGATCCTGTTTGAAATTGGGTCACTAGTTGCCAGAAGTATGCACCCTGTCCTTGTGCTCACCGTCAAGTAGACTGGCACATAGCAGTTGGGCTTAACTCTAATTTCTGTGAAAACACCACGAAAAACTCCACACCAGTTTAGAAAAGTAAAGAATAAAGTAAAACAAGACCAAAACTACCAGAAATGTTAAAGAATAAACTGCAATATAGTGCTTTAAAGTCAATAGCTCTTAGGGGTTACTTGAGGTTGCGCTAAACCATGGAAAATCCAAGATTTCAGGCCGACCGCAAGGGAGGGAAGGCCGGCTACAGGGCCCATGCAGGGCACACTGAAAAAGTACCTGAGATAGAGCAAGCGTTGCAGTCGGAGGCTCAATGCATCGATTCCAGTTCACGTAATGAAGCCGATGCGTCAAAGTCAAACCTCGCTGTTGGGTCCCACCCCATTGTCAAACTCCTTACGATGCAGGGTCTGCTTTGTCATTGACTTTCATCATTGGGACCTCAGATCGGCGCTGCCTCAGCGTCAAACCTCGCAGTTGGGTCCTGCATCTTCGTTGAGTCGCTCTGGGATATCCACAGACCAGTACTGCTTTGGCATAGAAGGGAAACGTGTTGGTTCCGAACGGCACAAATTTGTCATTGCCCGTTTTTTTGCAGGAAAACAGCTACAAAACCCACTAGCAAGGCCTAGGACTAGATTGGCACCTCTTGGCAGGGCAGAACTCACAGTTGGCAGAGTCCAGCAGCAGGAGCAAAGTGGAAGGAAGTCTTTGATGGCCCTGAGACTTCAAGAACAGGGGGCATGCAACAAGCCCTTGAAGAAACGTGGGTTCAAGGATATAGAGAGCAGGACCAGTCCTCTTCACTCCCAAGCAAAAAGCAGCAGGCAGCAGTCCAACACAGCAACACATTTAGTAAAGTGGCAGTCCCTCCTACAGCACAACAATCAGCAGGCAGCAGGCCAGAACAGCAAAGCAGTTAGTAAAGCGGTAGTCCCTCCTGTAACACAGCAGCTTTTCATTCAGGCAGAATGTCCTTGGTTCCAGCAAAGTTCTAATTTGACAGTTTCAGGGGTTTAGTACTTGTACCCAGTTGTCCCTTTGTAGTGGGGGAGACTTCAAAGATACATTTGAAGATCATAAGGTCCCTACCTTTCGTGCTCTGGCTCAAGACTCAGTACAGGGGGGGGGTATGCAGCTTTTTGTGTGGGGACAGACACAGCCCTATTCAGGTGCAAGTGTCAGTTTCTCCCTCCTAATCTTCCTCAGGGGTGGATGGAGTTTGTGAAGTTGCACTATGTGGGATTCCGTTGATTTGCATAAAAACTCTGTGGAGTTATGCTCCGCCCTACATTTGCTCTCCAGTGCAGCATAATTCCAGCTACTCTGGTTATAAGGCCCATGCAAAGTCATCCCCCAACATCCTGCCCTTTTTTAGTTTTTTGGATAAAGATGACCACCCATCTCTCTGCCCCCACACATGCATCCTCTCACCTGAGTATAATTGAAAACACCTCCTCCCCCTCCATTACCGCACTGCAATGTTTCTTCTCCAGCTGTTTGAAAAATCCGCTTTGAGGGCATGAAGTGGTCTGAGGGAAGTTAGCCCTGGGCTCTGTGTTCAGACTGCGATGTGGGAATGAGTGTTCAGACGGCTCTGTGTGCGAGCAGCCTCAGCAGCCCCGCATAGACCGCTCTGGAGCCTGGGAGCAGCGTGCAGTCAGCAGAGCATCCCAGAATTCTGCATGTTGTTGAACAGTAACTGTGTGTGAGTTGAGCAAAACAGTGAAGGTGAACCCGCTGCTCCCCTGACCTCTAGGTGCTGCAGGGCCTGTGCCAGAAGCCACACAATTTAGTGGCCATCTTGGAAGAGGCAGCGGTCTTCATAATTCCAATGCTGCTTACCAAATCTCCTTTATTACTACACCTTTACTTGTAATATAATTAATAATTTTATGGTGAAATGTATTCCACTAGAGAAATGTATGAAGAAAAGCAATTCATTACATTTTACAGTATAGAGCGCTTAGAAATACTCTAACTAAATTATATTTAAAGTACAATAACAATACCATTAATGTTTTAGGTGCACATGCATCAAAGAAGTCAAAAGCGATTCTTTGATTGGGATTTTTAAGGAATTTCAATTAAAGAATTGCTGTTGACTATGCATGTAGGAATCGCAAATAAAATTGTGATTTCTACAAACTCCTTAATTGTGACTCACAAATTGTGACTCTTAATTAAGGAATTGCTTCCCATTCATTCCTATAGGCCTAGAGGTTCAAAGAAATGAATGGGAATTGCATGCGAAAGTTGTGAGTATCCAATAGGAACTCGCAAAATGTGCATGCAATTTCAAGGGTGCAAGGGTGCCAAAAGGACACACTGTTGCACCCCTGAAATTGTAATGTAAACACATGTTGCGCACAGACATGCCCCAGGGGCATTTGTGTGTGTAACCAGGAACTTTGAAAAATGCACTTTATCACATTTTTCAAAGTTTTTGCAAATTTCTGTCAAGTTTCATTTGACAGTAATTTGCGTCCCCTAATTGCGAAATCGCTATTTTCAATGGCATCATGCATTGCATTTGTGGCATCGCAATTTGCGATTCCTTAAATGCAATTGCAATTTAAGTAATTGCAAATTTTGCTATTCCTTAAATTGTGATTTTTGCATTTGGAATGATGCATCCCAAATGCAAAAATACCAGTCGCAAAGGAGCAGATTCTGAGAATCTGCCCGTTTGTGACCGGTTTTTCTTTTGATGCATGTGGACCTTAGTTTGACTCCGTATTATCTGTTTTATTGTGTGCGGGATACAAAACTGCGCAGTGATATGGCCCACGGGCTGAGGGCAGCATTGCAGCAATGGCTTAGTCCCTTTTCAATGTCACTGGCACTCCATCCCAAACATCATTGCTCATGACTGGTACCTGCCACTGCACATATGGCAAGGTGCCACATCAGCACCACTTTGCAGGGAACTTAAACACACAGACTTTATTCTGGCATCTGAGTTTTCTCACAATGCACTATACCATACTGCCACCACCCTCTGAGAAATTCAAACAACATCACCCACTGTCATCCTACGCAACTCACAACAGGTATGCTACTAATATAGGGGTGGGTGGTGGGGGCAAACCCCGCCATGCGATGAAATCGGACTTTTTTTGCTGAGCTCCATGCTCTCAGCGGAGCTCAGAGTTGGCAAAACTCTGCAGAGCTCACCGCCCACCCCTAGTTGATGGGCCGTCAGGATGCAAATGTCACACTCCAGCTCTCTTAATGTGTGAATGTCTAGAGGGAATGCACAAATACCAGCTGTCATCCAACTCAGATGTATATTTAGAGACAGGGAGAAGCATAGAATAGTTAAAGTAAGAAAATGCTAACTTTCTAAAAGTTCAACAACCACAAAAATGTCAATACTGACTGACTATTTATGCACACTCAATTTTTCCTTTTAATCATGTCACTTTAAAATTCATAATACACTGAAGCTTATTGTGAACAAATTATACATGATACACAAACCCCTGATTACAAGAGTGGTGCATTGTTAGGTTGCATGGCCCATTAATTTAGGATTAGAAAAGTAAATAAAATTGATGCTAACTTTAGAGTCCGCCTGTTTGGGCAAGAATATTCTAGAATCCCGAACTTCCACTTGTATTGTCACAACTGAATGTTATGTTTATTTTTGTTCATTATTCTGTGTAACAGTTTTTGTTCATGTATGTTGGGTCGGTTTTATGTACTTTTCATATATGATTTGTTCATATTAAGCTTCTGTGTATGATGAATTTTAAAGTGAAATGATTAAAAGAAAAAAGAAAATATTATGACCACTATTATTAAATAGAGTGTTCATACAAAATTGAGTGTGTATAAATAGTCAGTCAGTATTGGCATTTTTTGTGGTTGTTGAATTTTTGATGGCCCAGCCTTGCTGATTTAATAGGGACCAACCACTGTAGGTGGTGAACTTTCTAAGGGTGGCATTTTCACACTTGCAATTCAAAATCTGACCACCATAATTTGTGCTTTAAAATCGTGAGCCCAGAGACACTGAACTTCCAAATCTCTATCTTTTCCTAACCGGAAATTACACTTAAAAGATGTTTAAAAGCAATCTCAATGTTAACCTATGGGAGAGATAGGTCTAGCAATAGTGAAAAACGAATTTAGCAGTTTTTCACTACCACCCCCTACTAGGTCAGCCAAATAGAAATTGCATGGTTTGATTATTTGCTGGGAAGTCTGGATGTAAATAATCAGTTAGTCCTAGCGGAGCCACGGCAAAGCCATCTGTGTTGCTCAGCATTCAATGTTAGTCTTAGCAGCTTCAGACTAATGTTGAATGCCGAGCAAGACACACAGCTTTGCTCTGCAATGCTAGGACTACTTTAGCCAGCACAAACTCAGTAATTCCTTCCTGGCATATATACATGCAGAGTCTCCAGCAAATAATTCAACAACACAATTTAGTTTGGGACCAAGAAAAAATTCTTGTTACTTCTTCATTGCCTGATCTCTTGACGATGCAGATCACAAGTTTCAATACCTATTTGGCTGACCTGATAGGGGGTGCTTCACCTTTATGAAATTATACAGTCCTGAAGATGGTCTCACAGATGCAAAACAACTGAGACAAAAACGTCGACTCATAACCCAACATTCTCTTTAGTCATTGTTCAATTTCTGTTCAGAGCCTTGTTCAACTGTGAGAGACAGGCTCTTGTTATATATCTAGAAAGTGGGCTTGAACATCCATTGACAAATGAGATACTAACTTAGAAAAATACTGCAATGATCACCGTCAATTTATGATGAGATTGATTTCTGGAAGTCCTATACTTATGATTTTGAATTTCAACATAAATTTGACATAAATACATACACTTGCCTCTTGAAATTAGTTTTCTTAAACAAACAAGTGTACAACTTCGGTTACGTTGTGATGTCATGCTTGGCTATCTCAAATGATTATTACATTCATGTGTTAAGTTATCCTCTGAACAAATGCCTTGTTGGCAGCCTTACCTACTGACTTCTATTACCTAAGTGCACAAGGGAATATTGGGTTGCCCTTGTGTATGTAGCAGGCCCACTAGTAGCATTTAATTTACAGGCCCTGGGCACATACAGTGCACTTTACTAGGGACTTATAAATAAATTAAATATTCCAATTGCAGATAAGTCAATGTTACCATGTTTTGAGTACAGGGGATATAAACATTTGCACTGGTTATCAGTGAGAAATTTCACAGAATCCTAAAGACAGCAAAAATGAAGTCAGAAAAACAGGAGGTCAGAAGGTAGAAAGTCATGGGTAACCACACCAAGGATGCTGAGTCTAATAGATCCTTTATGATAGCAGTGGGTATAAAAAAAGTTGAAATGTGATGTTGGCTTCATAGATGCAATGATCAAGCAGATCTCTTCTTTATGAAGGGATTTGAATTTGTTCCATATTGCCCCATTATTTGGTTTGGTGATGCATAGTGGGCCTTGCATATTGTTTGTGGCTGAGTTCTCCATATGTTCATTTTGCCTGAGGATGTTTGGAACCGATGGCTTACTGTTGGTGGTGGCGATGGCACTGTATATTTTTCATATTTTCTCTTCGATGAAGGACACAAAAGCTTTACAGTTCTTTGTGGAGGTGTCCGTGATGACGTTGAGATTGGCGGAACCGATCTGATGTTTGACATTTTCTAAATGTTTGCCTGGTTGGTTGTTGCCTGCATCTACTTGTGATGTGATCGAAGATGACTTAGCTTACCATATGTTTTTTGTAGGTGTTTCTTCTTTCTTGTAATTGCTTAAGGTGAGCAGTGAACAGTCTCCAGAGTCTCTGTTTGAATCTCAGTCTTCTACTCTCTTTGTTAAGGTTCTGATTCAACCAAGGCTGGGATTCTTTGTGATATTTTCTGCTTTTTGCCACTGGATTCAAGCAAGCCAGGCTGAAGACGGCTGGAATGCCAGAAACCGGTCCTCGGAAGCTTGTTTCCGGTCCAGAGAAGGCATGGCTTGGCAATTCGGGCTGGACTGTTCCCATGAGGCACAGGGTCAGACTGATTTGCATATAGCCATGTCTGAACTGGGGTGACAGAGTGGGCTAAAGAACGGTGATGGATCAAACCCAGATCTTTTGACTGGGTGTGAGTGTTTGATTGGTTCTGATGCTCCGTCCATCACCACCCCCTTTTGTACCGCTTTGGGCGCCATAAGTGTGGCAGGGTATGCTCAGACGTGAGTCCCTTGCTCACTTTGCCACTGGATTCAAGTAAGCCGGGCTGAAGACGGCTGGAATGCCGGAAACCGGTCCTCGGAAGCTTGTTTCCGGTCCAGAGAAGGCATGGCTTGGCAGTTCGGGCTGGACTGTTCCCATGAGGCACAGGGTCAGACTGATTTGCATATAGCCATGTCTGAACTGGGGTGGCAGAGTGGGCTAAAGAACGGTGATGGATCAAACCCAGATCTTTTGACTGGGTGTGAGTGTTTGATTGGTTCTGATGCTCCGTCCATCACCACCCCCTTTTGTACCGCTTTGGCCGCTATAAGTGTGGCAGGGTATGCTCAGACGTGAGTCCCTTGCTCACTTTGCCACTGGATTCAAGCAAGCCGGGCTGAAGACGGCTGGAATGCCAGAAACTGGTCCTCGGAAGCTTGTTTCCGGTCCAGAGAAGGCATGGCTTGGCAGTTTGGGCTGGACTGTTCCCATGAGGCACAGGGTCAGACTGATTTGCATATAGCCATGTCTGAACTGGGGTGGCAGAGTGGGCTAAAGAACGGTGATGGATCAAACCCAGATCTTTTGACTGGGTGTGAGTGTTTGATTGGTTCTGATGCTCCGTCCATCACCACCCCCTTTTGTACCGCTTTGGCCGCCATAAGTGTGGCAGGGTATGCTCAGACGTGAGTCCCTTGCTCACTTTGCCACTGGATTCAAGCAAGCCGGGCTGAAGACGGCTGGAATGCCAGAAACCCGTCCTCGGAAGCTTGTCTCCGGTCCAGAGAAGGCATGGCTTGGCAGTTCGGGCTGGACTGTTCCCATGAGGCACAGGGTCAGACGGATTTGCATATAGCCATGTCTGAACTGGGGTGGCAGACTGGGCTAAAGAACGGTGATGGATCAAACCCAGATCTTTTGACTGGGTGTGAGTGTTTGATTGGTTCTGATGCTCCGTCCATCACCACCCCCTTTTGTACCGCTGTGACAGAGTAGGGCAACTACCTTCAGTACCGCAGTCATATTCTGGTTGTAGTGAGTAGTTAGACTTTCTACGCTCAAAATATCATTCGGGTTGAGAGTTTGTTGTGAAAGAGTGAGGTAAATTCTTCTCTGTTCATATTTCTTGTGTCCCTGGATCAGTGTTTGGCTTTGATCCCTTGGTCTCTTGATTTCTTTGTATGTACCGTGAAATGGAATTATATTTGGTGATGGTCTGGCCAGACATTTAGGTTGACACAATCCGAGTTTGTTATTCCCGCGTTTGGTATGATTAGGCCGAGTGTGGCTCCTCTGTCATCTGTTGACATGATCATTAATGAAGTTCTTTATAGTGAGTACCTGTGTGTCATCAATGATGTTTCAGTAAAGATTGAAGTTTCTTAGGAATAAGGCGTTGGAGTGAAGTAGTGAGTATATTATGATTGTTTCCATTAGTTGTTCGATAAACATCCCCTGGTGGGTGGTATACGAGTTGAATTTTCGCAATCGATTTTCTTGATGTAAGTTCTGGTGTATGACTGCAATCCCCCGCCTTGTCAAGAGGTTAGGGGGTATAAGAATGTCCAGAAGGGGGGAGTGGATGAAATGTTACACCATGTTATTATCAGGAATAGAATATCATGCGACTGGATAAATTTGGCTATGTCGGTCGGATGCTTGGGTGCAGATCTGCAGTTGAGTAAGAAGCACTACAATGACATTCTGGTTTTATGAGGATCATTTCCATAGTCTGAGATGAAAGGATAGTAATTAGGTTCTCTTTCTTCATATACTGCTAACTAGGCTTTAAAATGCGCTTGGTGGTGAAAGCCATGCTCGGTATGTGAGATGCTGGTTGTGTGGGGGGCTGCTCAGATGCTTGGTATGATTTTAGTAGAACTATTCAGCCCTCCCAGTAGAGCTGCTTGATTTATCTCCTTGGACAGTTGGTGATGTGAGAAAGTGGAATGGTTTTCCGTATCTGGGGTGTAGAGCCGGTGAGTGAAGGGGAGTGATTATCATGACTAAGTGATAGCCTCAGTAGTGCATATGTCTTAAATTTATTAAAAGTTCTCAGGATCTTGAGTAATTTAGTAGAGATAATTTGTAGTTCCTGAATTAGGTTGTCAATTACTTGTCCAAATCGAGTGGCACAATCTTATCCTTGAGTGAAGTTTGTGTAAGTGCTTCACAATGTGCCCAGGGGTCTTTTCTCCAGGACGTGTTTTTGCCATAACCTGTTACGTGATTCTCTGCAGAATGCCTTGTCCTTCCTGTGTGTCAAGGTGGGAGTAGTTTGTCTTGCATAAGAAGTTCTAATAGGTGGCTTGTGGGTTACTCTATGCACACTCTGGGTATGTTTGTTGAGGTTGATTAGTTCCTGAAGTGATGTTGAATATTATGTTGTTGGAGTAAGTGATTAACTTCACTAGGCGATGTGTACAGTAGAAGGGCTTTTCACTAATTCTAACACTTGTTTTGAGGGTGTGTCTGTGATATGCATGCTTTGTGCCTGGTAGATCCTATAGGGCTAGAAAGGAACACAAAACAGACAGAGACGCAGGGCTGTGAAAAATCAAAATTATTTGAAAAAACTGCCCTCACTCACACACAATGTGTGTGACATGCTTCATCATCGGGTCTGCTTACAATACGCCCCCGCGTAGCCACGCAGGGGGCGGAGCATAGGCAGGGGGGAAGAAAACACAAAACTCAAAACAAACACAGGACAACACAAAAGTGACAAACAATGATCACAACAATAAGTGTTGTCCCTAAGGACAGGGTGAGTGACAGACTAAAGTGCAGTTGGATAGTGCGTCTCTGTCTGTTTTGTGTTCCTTTCTCCCCACCCATCTGTGTGTTTACATTATTGACTAGGGGGTTCGGGGTGGTGGAGTTCATTTGTTGACCCTCTCCCCTCCTTCGTGATAATAGATCATGTAGGGCTGTCATTTAGCTGCAACATGGGTGGGGAAGAGTTGAAGATCTCTCCTGTAAAGCGTGATGTTGAATGTTGTGTTTTTTGTCTCTAGTTACAATAGGGGGTCTTTTTCGTTACCTATGTGAGTTAGTAAACCGTTGTTTCCTGACAGAGGACTTGTGTCGGAAAGTGTCTGAAAGGTTGAGTATAGGTCCTTGTTTGTGATGGGAAGAAGGACATGTCGCACATCTGTCATTGTGCTGCTAGTAGGGGTAATTGTGTTGAACTTGTGGGAGAAATGTGTCGTGGTCGGAGGTGCATGGTGGTGTTGTATGTCATCTAAGTTCTGTTGCGGGTGTGGGGAATCCGCTGCATTGCTGCTGTAGATCCATTGCTGTTCTTCATAGGTGTGAGCTCTAATCTTGTTGAGGATCGGATCGAAGAATTCTTTATTCAGGTTAGGGGCGTGTATGATTATGTTACCACTCTTGTATGTAGATATTGATGCTTCCACTGAGAAAAAGAGGGATGGAGAGATGGACAGTTTGAGGCCATGGAGAACTTGGCAGGCTTGTGCAAATTACTTTCCACCGGGCTGAGTGGTGTGTGCACAAAATGAGGTCCGTTTAGGGTTTCTTTGGTTACACAGAAACAGCTGTCAGAGATAATTATTTCTGGGAGGACTTTCAGTAATTTGTTCTTGGAGTTTTTAGTTGCACTCTTTAAAAGGGTTGAGGGGGGTCGATAATTTTGAACATGCTGGGGCCCGCTTTCAGCAGCCTGTTACCTCTGTTTGTATGGTCTTTCCAACTCATGTCTCAGTTGCAGTTGCGCGACAGCAGCTGCTACCCTCTCATATAGTTCCTTGAAATTAGATGAAATGGTGCAGTCAACATTTCAGGTGCTATGCAATATAGCCCTGTCGCACGATGTTTAAAAGAGATTACGAAGGGAAATTTTTCAAATCCTGCAGCACTCATCAGCTGTAGCCTTCCTTGGACATCTGGGTTCGTGTTTATAGCTCCTAGGCAAAAACCAAAAAATCTGGTGTAGCACTTCGTAAGCTCAATTTCTTAGGATACCAGACGAAAGCAACAGCCCTCAAATGCATCTACCTGGTGGTACTACAAATAGGGAGAATGGTTTGATCTCCTGTGTCATCCCTTAAAAAACATGAATTTAGTGGCTTAATTCCAAATAGGCTATCTCTAAGGTGAAATGTGATTCACATAAATTGAATTTGGCAGGTGGTGCAAGTTGTGTGTTGCACCAATGTGTGCATTGCTAACCATAACAGGTAAATTTCAGTGTCAAGGCCTCAGTGGCGATTGCAGGCATGCTCTAAAGCACATTGTTGTGATCAATTAAATAATCCGCATCAAGGAACACAGATGAAAACAAAACCTCTTACTATCAGTGAGGTTTCACAGCCTCCCCTACCAATCAGATGCAATTCAGCATGTCTGCAGAGGGCCCAACCACACCACTGTAATACCTGTTTCCAATTACACTGCTTGCAGCCACTTTGTCTTCCACAACAGTACTGTAAGCTGCAATCATACTACAGAGAAAGGCCTGTAAAACTGGTCATGTTGCAAACTGCCATAAAACAAAGCATGCTATTGGTGGCAAAGAACATAAAACATGAGTGAAAGTACCTGGTTGCACCAGTGATAAACTTTAACTGGCAGTGCTAATATGATTGGGCAACACCACCACATCGTTACTGTTTGAGGTTGCAGCCATCTTGGGTGAGGGTATTCCCCACTGCATCATGCTGCATGGCATGGCCCTTCTGCTGATGCTTCATGGGGCACTACGTGCTGTTTCACCAGCACACCAAAGAGCTCTGTGGGTGATCTTCGAGAAGTGGGGTGGTTTCTTCTAGGGAGGGGGTTGGTAATCTAATATTAAAATATTCCACTGTCATTGCAGTATATGGGCACTTTACTGGCCAGGCACTGTAATGAAGCTCATACAAAACCTACCACAATTGCTCCATAGTCAAATTCAGAGCTGCTGTAAGTAGGCAGATGAAAAAAGGTGTGGAGCCAAAGCCGCTCTACCACACACATTTTATCCCTTATTCATGTGATTGCTTGACCAGCCGCCTGAAACTGAACTCGGACAAGATGAAGGTCCTCATCCTAGGCCCCACCCCCTCCGCATGGGACAACTCCTGGTGGCCGGCCACGCTGGTAATGGCCCGACATCCACCAACAACGCTCATAACCTGGGGTTCATCCTGGACTCAATGCTCTCCATGACCCAGCAAGTCAACGCAGTCTCCTCCTCCTGCTTCAACACCCTCCGCATGCTCCGCAAGATCTACAGATGGATTCCCACCGAAACCAGAAGGACAGTCACCCAAGCCCTCGTCAGCAGCAGGCTGGACTATGGCAACACCCTCTACACAGGAACCACAGCCAAACTCCTGAAAAGACTTCAACGCATCCAAAACGCCTCCACACGCCTCATCCTTGGCATCCCTCGCCATAGCCACATCTCTGCCAAACTGAGAGACCTCTGCTGACTCCCGGCCAACAAGAGGATCACCTTCAAGCTCCTCATGCATTCTCACAAAGCACTCCACAACGTCGGACCAGCATACCTCAACGAACGACTCACCTTCTACACCCCGAACCGTCAGCTTTGCTCCGCAGACCTCACCCTCGCCACCATCCACGCATCCGCCGAACGACCACCGGTGGCAGATCATTCTCCCACCTTGCCGCCAAGACATGGAACACCCTTCCCACCCGCCTGCGACAAACCCAGGCCCTTCTGACCTTCAGGAAACTTCTCAAGACCTGGCTGTTCGAGCAGTAGCTGCTCCCCCCCTCCTCTAGCTCCTTGAGACCCTCACGGGTGAGAGCACGCTTTACAATTGTTGGATTGATTGATTGATTGCTTGAGCTCTGGCAGGTAGTTAAAGCTGTTTGGAAACATGCATGACCAAAGTCTGGACTTCACAGACTCTTTCAATGTGCTCCGAAGCACATATGTTCGATTCAGGGAACTACTTAAGACATTGCTACTTGAATACTATTCTTATCTTGCTCTCTTTTTCACCCAATGTGTGCATTCTGTCATGTTCATGATTATTTTATCTATGTGTTACATTTCCCAATAGCGCCACGAAGGTTTGCGTACAACCACTCCATAAATCAATGCAACTTAAGTTTTTTTTACAAACCCTTTGATAGTAGAAGCAAAACGCAAATCAGCTACTTGCTCTCTAATGGTGTTCTTAAAATATATTACTGGGTAAATATTTAATAATGATCCCAGACCGAGGGACCTTTCCGTTCCCACGCACCTCAAGTTTAAAGAAGAAAATATGCTTGTATTCCTACTTAAATCTGGAACACAGGATTGCTTTTTCTATATGAATACATAAAGCATGAGTGGCTCTGGGCCGGCAGAGCTCGGAATCACTTGCAGATGTTTCTGAAAGTATAGTATCAGAAACCCCCTTGTGTGGCCCGAACAGTGTGAATCCAATATTATGTCGAAGTTCATTCAACATGTTTGTTTGGCGTGGCGGATGTTGATGCTCGGTCTGAGCCAAATACCAAAACGCAAATATCAATGTCCATTGAAATCAGAAATACATTGTTGTCAAAAAACATGTTTGGGAACAACAGCTAAATGAACTGTGTCCAGCAGATGAGTATTTCGTAACAAATATTTTTATTACATTTGACTCATAAATATACTTGGGCGCATGTCACAGAAACGCCTTTGGAATCTGTGAATGTACAGAATGGGAAAAGCGCATTTTACACATATCCATGTGCACTAGAATCATTTGCACAGATTGATACTGTGTGGCACCTTTGTGTTGCACGTGCGGATATGCTGTGTATATTACTCGTGCAGAGTGGTCCGACCAGGGGTGTGCCTAGGGCAGAGCGATGTGCATCTATCGTTCACAGAGGAAACCAGCAGGCTTTCAACTCACACCAGGCACACTTCCAATGTGCAGGTCTTTCCTTGGAACAAGAATCCCATGGTGGTGGTGGAGACGGTGAAAGGGGGTGGAAGAGATGCAATGCAGACATGAGAAAGAAGTTACCCCTATCTACATTGTAGGGCTCCATTTCTACCCCTAAACTAGGTTTTGAAGAAAATAACCCCCTCCCGCCCCCAGCTGAAGCCTTACTCCCTCGATGAACATGGCTCACCTGACTCATGTGGGTGGAGGGTCATGGCCACGTAATGTGAAAAGGTCCCTTTCTCTCCCACACGTCTCATGGGAGCCAATGAACACTTCAGGGCATATTTACAAGCCCCTAACACCACTGGAGCGTCACGTTTTTTGATTCTCCTGTGGGGTTGCGCCATTCCCCATAATTACAAGGTGGCAGTAAGCCACTTAACTTGGCGTAACGCCACCTTGTAAATATGGCCCTTACTGCTGCAGTCTGCTGCAGTACAGTGGAGGGCAATAGGTGTTGCAGTGGGCATTCCACTGCAACACCCATTCTTTTTCTATGCTGCCCCAGATTTACAGGGCTGGGACATCCCCAAAAACAAAGGCCAGGTAATACCTGATATTAGAATGGCGATACGAGGGGAAATAATTAATGTCTCGATTTTTTCTCTTTCCATGTGTGTGCCATTCTGCACTTAGTAGTGCCCATCACCCTACCTCCTCACTGCTGTTGTAGGATGCATGGCCCCGCCCTATGACGTGCCGCTGGCAGCCACAGGTGAGAAAAAAAATAAAATTTTAATAAAATTGGTTCATTATCATTTTATTTTTCCAGTGTTTACCTCTGCTGCCACCTATTGGGGCAACGCTCCTCCGCCATAAAGGAGGAGCCGCCCGAGTGCCAGTAGAGTACTCCTCCTGCAGCAGGAACCTTTTTTAAGTGCAGATATTTATGCAGTATATCAGCACTGCTACAACAAAAGGAAAGACAATTACAGCAATCCGTGGAATATGCAGCATTTGTAGCCATTAAAAAGAAGCTTATTTGAAAGAAGTACTTTCATTTTCATGAGAGCTACCTTAATGCATTCATTTATTATAGCCTACACTAATTCTATAACGATTTATGGCAAAGGGACCGTCTGCCTCTTCCCTTTGCGCTGTTCCTCCCTTTCTCTCCAGATGTTGCATGTTCTTGTTCCCTGAGTGAGTGAGATGCCATCACCCTGGGCTGCAGCTGTTTTACACTGACAGGCCTCCTGCCAATCCCTGCTGCCCTGGGAGTGAACGCAGTGGGTGGCTCAGCTGGGCTGCCAGGAACCGAATGATGCCAAACATAGCCCAGGCAGAAAAATGACTTGTGACCTATACCTTAGGAAAGATGTGAACCAAGAGAAAGTTGTATCTGTGCTACCAAATTTGATGCAATAAATTTGCCTGAGATACAATATAAAAGTCTGCATTTACATCCAGGAGGATCCTTATGTAAAGCGCTCTGATACCCCCGGGTCTAGCCAGCGCTATATAAAACTCAAATAAATAAATAAATAAAACCTCGGTACCTCCGTGGTCTAAGGCAACATGCAGTGACTGAGTGACAGAAAGAAGAGCAGAGTCAATATTGTAGAAGGTTCTGAATCCAGATTGAGAGTGTTCAAGAAGTGTGCAGGATTCAGTTTATTATGCAACTTGTCTATCAATCTCCTTTTCCAAAAAGAAATATGACGGAAATTACTCTGGACAGATGGGTTAACTGATGGATATTTGTTAACAGAGGGATAAATAATGCCTGTTCCTGGACAGCTGGAACCCCGGCAGAAGGCATAGACAAACTGCACAAAGAGGTCAGGGGACTTGGGTCACCTCATTGGATGCCTAGTGTAGAATCTGGGGAGGGTAGGATCTTAAATGGCGACTAGATTCGGTTTTAAGAAAGATTTCTCTCATAACGGATACAAGTTTAAACTGAGTGGGATGAGCGAAACTTCATAACGTTTCTGGCTGATAAAAAACAGTCTGTGACATTGATGAAGTGGGAAAGTGGAGTACCGGTTTATCAATTTATTTCCTCCAGTGCTTAATTTGTAAAAAAAAAAGAAGTCCCAGGGCTCTAGTCAGGAAGCCTCTGCATCTTGCACCACCCATTGCCACTCCTGTCATTGCCAATGACAGTACCTATACAACTACTACTAACCAGCACACTACAAGTGTGACAATTCAGCCTATTCCAGGCCTCCCTAGTAATAAAAATAGCTTGGGCGGCAGGTAGTTCTTGTTTTTTTTTTATAAAACCTTTATTTGTGTTTTGGGAAAAAAGGACACAGAGAAATAAAGATAAGCGACAATTCCGCACAACTTCCCACACAGGGGGGCAATCCGGGAGGCACGATCCAGGGCCTTATAAGCAATAGAGTAAAGTCCATTCAGTTCGCTGGGACAGTCCAGGAGATAGCAGAATCATCCAGGAACTATTTGAAATAAATCACAGGTCAACAGACAAAGCGGGGAAGAACGCTCAGTCAGGCAGGATAGCAACCGTAAGGAACACTGCTTGGTGCGTTGAACCTGTGTCTGCCTCAATCATCAGTAAGAATGTCGCAAGAAAAACAAGGAATAAGGAGAACTCCCCCCCTCCCCCTCCCCCCTCATCCCCAGTGGTGGTGACATCACACATTCTAGCAGTCATTCCGGTTATAACATTCAAACTTGAAACAAGTGAAGGGACCGAATCGTGGCCGGACAAACTGTGGATGGTAGACCTTTGGAGAGGAAGCGCACCAAGGGACCCCAGCGAAACATAAAGTTCTTAAAGTGACCTAGGAAAATGTCCGCCACCCGTTCCATGCTCAGCAGCCTCCTCAACCTCGCATGCCACAGGGAGATCGCCGGGGCCTCCGGCGTCTTCCAGGCCGCCGCTAAAGTGAGTTTCGCAGCTCCGAGACATAACCATAGTATCTGCTTATCTGCTCGGGTTTGGTGTTCGAGCTCCGGGTCCCGAAGACCTAGCAAAATATAAGCCATGGAGCCTTCAACAGGGTACCCTAGTATCTCTCGGATATGGGACAAAATCTCCTCCCGATATGGGAGGATGATCGGACAGTCCCGCCAGATGTGGCGGAAATCTCCAAGCAGACCATAGCCTCTCCAGCATCTGTCAGAGGAGGCCGGGAAAATGCGGTGTAATTTGGCAGGGTATAAATACCAATCCATGAGAGTCTTGAGGAGGGCCTCTCTGAGTTCCACCGAGTGGTTATGCACGGCGATGTCCCTCCACAGGCGTGACCATTCCCCCTCTGAGATGTCTCGTCCGAGGAGGTCTTCCCATGTACTCATATATCGGGGGCGAGGTGACACTGCGGAGGTAAGCAAAAGGCCATAGAGGAAGGAGATGACTCCTTTCATAGAGGAGGTTCGCAATAGAAAAGCTTCGACGGTGGAGGGTGGTCTCGTGGCCCCGGCGTGGACTGCAGAGGACGTGGCCCAAGAGAGCAGCTGGACGTGTCGGAAGCGCTCGGACACCTGCACTCCGTAGTCCCGCATACAGTTGTCAAAGGTCAGTGGGGCATGGCCATGGAATAGGTGCGTGAGAGCGCGGCATCCCCCTTCTCTCCAAGCATCGAAAGGCCCCTCCTGTAGTGCCGGTGGGAAAGCCGGGATAAAGTGTAGTGGTGTGAAGGGAGAGGGGAACGAAGTCCAGCGGTCATCCCCAGTCACCGTGTCCCAGACCTTGAGGGTAGTGTCCGTGGGAGTACTAATGTATGCGTTTTTGGGCCTGTCTCTTTTGGGTTTCCACGCCAAATCCCAGATTGATCTTCCCACTACACTTCTGTCCATGTGCAGCCAGTGTTTCTCCAAGAATTGTTGGGACCACTCCACTATGACCCGCAGTTGTGCGGCTTTGTAGTATAGATGCATGTCGGGGAGGCCCACCTCTCCCTCCTTCCGCGGCCGGCGGAGTGTAGCAAAGGAGAACCGCGCTCTACCCCCCTGCCAGACGAACCATAGCATCTGGGTCTTGAGACACCGGAAGAAGTCAGTCTCCAGCGGGATAGGGAGCGCCTGGAAGAGATATAAGAATTTGGGGAGAATAACCATTTTAAGCGCGTGGATTCTACCCAGCCACGATATGTATTTCGGCTTCCAGCGCTCCAGGTCCGCACGAGTTTGTGCCAACAATTGGGGGAAATTTGCCGCGTATAGTTGCCCAATCAAGGGAGTCAGCCTAACTCCCAAGTACAGGATGGAATGGGGGGCCCACGATAAGGGCGTGAGTGACCGCAATCTTTCTACGTCTGCTGAGGGAAGTGTAAGATTAAGGACAAAGGACTTATCGAAGTTTACTTTGAAACCCGTCACCTCCTCGAAGCGCAGGAGAACCTGCTGAACATGTGGGAGAGAATGGGCTGGGTCTTTAATAGAGAGGAGACCGTCATCGGCAAAAAGGGTAATCTTATGCTGTTCTCCCGAGAACGGGAGCCCATATATCTCCCTATGCTCACGCACTGCAAGTACCAGAGGCCCAATACTCAGGGCAAAGAGCAAAGGAGGAAAAAACGCAGAGAGATGGCCATTTACTGCCACTCTTGAGCGGGGGTTGCTGTAATTCGCTCTTACCATCGAGAGGAATTTAGTGGAAAAGCCGAAGGCGGCCAGAGTGTGAAATAAGAAGTCCCAATCCACCCGATCAAAGGCTTTTTCGGCGTCAAGGCCCACTAGAACTGCCGGGATCCTGAACCTATGGGCCTTCTCAATCAGATGGATGATTCTTCTCATGTTGTCATGGGTTTGGCGGCCCTTAATGAATCCAGATTGATCTGGATGAATAAGCGCCGGCATCAGGTCCTGAAGCCGTCCCGCAATAACAGAGGAGTACAGCTTGGCGTCGAGATTGAGGAGGGCTATCGGCCGGTATGAGCAGCATTTGGACGGGTCTTTCCCTGGTTTGGGGATAACCAAGATTACCGCCTCGGCCATGGATCCCGGCATCTCCCCAGTTTCCGCCATGGTATTAAAAAGGGAAACCAGAAAGTCGCTTACCTTCGATGCGAAGGTTTGATAGAATAAAGCAGTATAGCCATCCGGCCCAGGCGCCTTATGGGGTTTCAGGTTTTTAATAGCATCCAGGACCTCCTCCCTGGTAAACGGGGCCTCGAGTAACTCATTCCATTCTCGGGAAACCCGGGGAAGCAAAAGGCCACTCAGGTAAGTCCGTTGGCTATCAGGGTCAAAGGCTTCCCCTCTATAGAGCGCTGCGTAGAAGCGTCCGAAGAGGTCAGCCTTGGCCTCATCCCGATGGTGCAGGATCCCTGCAGCATCCTGAACACCTCCTATATACTCCCGTTCCCACTTATCCCGGAGTTGGCGAGCCAGGTGTCTCCCCACTTTGTTCCCCTGGGCATAGGAGAGGCGTCGGAGTCTAAGTAGAGTGAACTCTGCTCTGTTGTTATAGTGAGCTCTGAGTTTCCTCCGAACCGCCGTTAATGGGCGAAGGGTCAACCTGGAAGGGTTCCGTTTATACTCTTGCTCAAGAACCTCGAGTTCCTTCTCCAATTCCTCACGCTCCTTACATCTCAGCCTATTGAGAATGGCATTGAGGGCCAAGCAGGTGCCCCTCCTTGACTTCTTAAAGGCGTCCCATGCGGTGAAGGTCGACGTATCGGCCACAGGGTTAAGATCGAAAAATTCTCGTATGGCCTTGCGCAATTCCTTACAGGAAGTCTCATCCCGAATAAGTGAGGCGGGGAAGTACCATTTGCGTTGCCCGTCACCCCTTGCCGACCAGTGCAAACATAGCATGAGTAAGCTGTGATCAGAGACCGAGAGCGGGAACATTCGGGCTTCACGGACATCCCCCCTAAGGGACTGGTTCAAAAAAATGTGGTCCAGGCGGGAATAGGTGTGGTGGACGTGAGAGAAGAAGGTGTAGTCCCTAGATTGGGGATGGAGAGAGTACCACCCATCCACCAGCCCCAAGTCTCCTATCAGGCACTGCGTTTCAGCTGAAAATACCCCAGTATCCGAACGTTGAGTATGAGAGCTATCGATTTCCTTATGCCATACTAGATTAAAGTCCCCCATCAAAAACAAAGCGCCCTCCACAAAGTCATCCACCCTCCGCAACAGATCCTGAAGGAAGCCATTCTGGCCAACATTCGGGGCATACACTACCACAAAGGTGTATATTTTATCATACAACAACCCCTTGACCATCAGCCAACGACCATCCTTATCACTGCGCACCCCCATGGGCTGAAAGTGAAGGGCAGACCGGAAGATCAGGGCCACCCCTCCATGCTTCGTGGCAGCCGATGATCTGTAAATAAGGGGAACGTTTTTATGTTTAAGGTGTCAGGTGTGTCTCCTGGAGGCCCACCACATCCAGTTGGTGATCGAGCACATACTTCCAAATTTTCTGGCGCTTCTGCGGGGAATTCAAACCTTTCACATTCCAAGTACCTATAGTTAGTGGCATTACACAAAGATAATCTCACCCCCCGCCCTCCGCACATAGCAAAGACATCTCATATCCCCCACCACCCAGGGCAGCCAAACGGCCCGACGTGCCAGCATCTCCAACCACAAACAACTGCGAAGGGTCCAAGCCAGGCAGACATGCGCCCCTCCGGACCTCCCCAGGCTCCCCCCCTCCGCTCTCGGCCACCATGCTCTCCGCAAATCCAGAATTATTGGGTCGAAAGGCATAAACCCAGCAGTCCACCACTTGACATCCATCCTCATGCATACTTCTTGGTCACCACCACCGTCTCCCCAGTTCCCAACTACTCCCCCTCCCTCAAAAACCCACCCACACAACCTCTCCCCCCCAAACTCCGTAAGCCCCGCAAAGGAACAACAAAACAATTGAAAGCAATGGGAGGGAGCAAGGAAAATTCTCACCAAACAGGTCAGAGGGATCAGTAGTCCCAACAAGCGGACGTGGATAGATACCCTCAAGGAACGAGGGAGGGGGGAACAGTCAGTGGTCCCCCCAAGGTCTGGTCCAGGGTGTCTTCCCAAAAAGTACATAAGGACCCACGGTACCTGAATCGGAGGTGTCCCCCCGAGGCCATCTACTTAGCCGACCAGGACTCAGGCCGTTCCGGAGCTGTCTCTTGACTTAGCCTCCGTCACTATGGTCACAGAGGCAACCGCTGCTCCCCTCTCCTGCAGGCTGGTTGTGGGGTCTGGTCTCCTCATTGCCGCTGCATTGCCCACTCTCTGCCAGGATGGAGAGCGTCGTCTCCGTCCCGCAGGGGAGCTCCCCCCTCTCGGGGAGGGGGCCGCGTTGGTCAGGCCCAGCAGATCTTTGGCAGCTTGCAGGGAGTGGACTTGAACCAACCTGTTTTGCCATCTGAAGATGAGACGAAAGGGGTGACCCCAGGAGTAGGCCACATTCTGGTCTCGCAACAAGGCAGTAACAGGTCGAAATTTGCGCCGTTTCTGAAGCGTCGATGCCGCCAAGTCCTGAAAAAGCTGAGGACGATGATCCCGAAATTGTAACGATGAAATCCCACGTGCCTTCTTGAGTATGCGTTCCTTCAGTCGGAAATCGTGGACGCAAACCAGGATGTCAGGGGGGGGAGCTCCACCGCTTCTCGGCAGACCAACTCTATGGACCTTGTCCATACGTATTTCGTGAAGATCCTCCTCTCCCAGGATCTGCAGAAAGAGGGCCTCTACATAACCCCGCAGGTCTCCGGCTTCTCCATCCCAAGGCACCGCCCGAATACGGATGTTATTCTGGTGGGACCTACTTTCCAGGTCTTCTGCGTGGGCTTGGAGGTCTAGGTTCTGTTCCGTGAGGCGGATCACGTCCTGCTGGAGCTGGTGCACCTCGTCGGCCATCCCCAGATCATGGTCCTCCAGCGTGGCCACCCTCTCACCGATTTCATCCACGTCCGTCCTCATCTCGCGGAGGTCCGAAGAGAGTTGGGAGCGGAGCTCCGAGATGTCCTCCTTTATCACGGAGAAGAGCTCTAGCATGAAGGCTTTCGTGGCAGGTGCTTCATCATCCCTTGGTTTGGGCGAGACGCTGGGGCCCGGTGACGCCGGTTGCTGAGAGTTACTCGGTGGGGCGTCCTTGCCCGGTTTCTCTTTGCATTGCCTGTTGGCCATTGCTCCCCGTCGTCTGGGTTATCACCCCAAAGGCACACCAGGGCAGCAACCGCTTCGCTGGATGGGGACGTCAGGGGCCTCCCCGCGGCTTCGCAGTCGTCGTCGCCCCCTGTAGGTCCCAGTCGTGGACAGGGGCAGGATACCCCAAGCCGAGACAGCTATGTTGGCCCGTAGGCCGCGGCGGGAGAGAGAGGCTCCGTAGCACAGCACTGCTGCAGTTCGCCACCAAAGCCCGAGAGAAACAGCAGTTAAGTCAACGATGTGCAGCCTGGGTGAGTATTCCTGGTGGGGTTAAGAAGCGATTTATCCTTCCCAGGGGGGCAGCAACAACAGACCGCGGTCTCCCCACAGCTCACCAGGCCCAGGGGTCCGGGGTGTGTCAATCGTCCGCGACAGCCAACAGATGGTCCAGTCACCCTCTGGTCTCTCCAGGATCAGAGGGCCGGGCCCCCTGTGTCCCAGCTGCAGCCTTCAACGTGCCAGAGGGGCCCTCCAGGGGCTCGCGATAGGGTGGTATCCAGCCCGCTCTCACCCGGTTAGGAGCTGCCCAGATCGCCGATAGGCCGCCTCGCTCCCCACTATCCTCACCTGATACGTCAGGTGGCTGCAAATCCACAGAAGCTTTCCCAAAGCAAGGGGCAGAGGGGCACCGCCGGACACCTACGCAACGCGAGGAGCGGGCACTTCAGGCCTTCTATAGTGCCGGCTCGGCCACCGCACCGCCTGGTCTCCAGAGCCGGATCGCACCGCTGTCTCTACACCAACACGGGCGGAGCAAGAGCGCGGCTCCCACGCCCAGCGGCCTCGAGTATTGCTCTCCGCACTCAGCTAGGGGATCGTAGAGCGTCGGCAGCCCCAGGCCCCCCGCTGCTCGGAAATCTCGGGTCCGCGGCAGGCCCAAAACACCTCCTCATGGCTCAGTGATACATGGGCCTGTGGGACTGTAATCCACGGCCTCGCGTGCTGCACAATGCCGGACCAGAGCATCTGCCAGTCCCGCTGCTTCTGGGTGCCAGCGGCCCGCAGTGCTACTCCAGCCCCGACTCGGCCCCCTCCGTCGGCCTGGGGGTGCTAGTCTCCGCTCAGCCGGAGCTCACTGCATTGCCGCCGTCAGCCGTCCCGCGGCCCGCCTCCGCTGCGTGACAGGGCTCCACAGCCCCGGCCGCGGTCTTCACCACAGCTCCCGGCTCAACGCCGGCCACGCCACACCACAGGCCGCCAGCAAACAGGGGCGCACCACGCCACAAGGAGGACCGCTAGGGAGCCCAAGCTTTCAGGATCGCCTCGGGGGCCGATGCAACACTCCCGGTCAGGTCTCCGATGTCCCTGGTAGGCGCAAGACAAAGCTTAGCAGGTTCGGCGTCGGAGGGACCGATTAGAGCATCCTACTTCGCCGCCATCTTGACTCCGCCCCCCGTAGTACTTGTTTTTAATGCAAACTGAATTAATAAATAATTGCTGCTCTACTTATCTCTAATTCATACAAACAGCGCCACCATGTGGCAGCTGTCATAAATGCCAGTGTCATCAATTAACTGCTGGAGCCGAGCACTGGAAACAAACAGCTCAAAGTAAGCACTGATTTCCTCAAAAACGTGGAGAGGTGGTCACAAAGGGAATGATTCACAAAGTTAAATGTACACTTTTGTGTAATTTTTCGAATGTGTGCTATTCACAAAGGTATTTTACTGGTAGAATCTTTACGACTGTGGAGTTTTCACACTTAAAAACATAGGACAGTCCTATCCTTTTATGTGAGGAGACTCCAAAGCTTTAAAGACGCTACTGGTAAAATATCTCTGTGAATAGCAATCCTAAACTTACACAAAAGTGTAGGTTTACTTTTGTGAATCAGGTTCAAAGAGTCTTAGAAGGAGTAACAGTGGTAGTAAAATGAACAAGAGTGCATAGATTATCAATAGAGAACAAATTGCAGTAAAACCATTTTGCAGCCCTACTCTGTTTAGTGAAAAAAAGCTGTTGCTGACTGTGTTATTTTCTCTTTGTAGTGATTAAAGAGAACAATGCAGAAAGGTTTAGTATCAAGATGTTATAGCTGTGTCCAAAGCACACGTCCAGTGTGCTTGCCATGGCTGAACATAATGCAGCATATGACTGTGGGAATGTGCTTCATGATGTCAAACACTTTTCATATGTGGATGAGCCCTATGTGTCGTTATCTTTATTAGAACATTGGAATGTTGGGAGCTCCATTGAAAACAATGCAGTGCTCTGGGCTTATAATGGCTGGTATAAGCCTGGAGCTCCAACATTCCAATGTTTCTTTGTTCACAGCTCTGGCTGTGAACAAAGGCTTCAAGGAACCTGAGGGGATTCCAATCCCCTCACGCTCCCAAAAGGCTTTGTTTTTTTTGTTAGAACATTCTGTCCTCTAGTGACAGAATGTTCTAATAGCCTTATAGCCCTTCGTAGATGGGCTATACAGCTATTAAAGTCCCTCTCCCTTGTTAAAGGCCCTCGCCTTCGGCTCGGGGCCTTAAACGCTGGAGAGGGCCTTTAATAGCCGGTATAGCCCTCTACGGCGGGCTATAAGGCTATATTAAATACACAGAATATAGATAAAATTAGCAAAGTAACAATATATATATATATATATATATATATATATATATATATATATATATATATATATATATATATATATATATATATATATATATATATGCAGAGAACTTTGCCTGATACTCCCAATAGATTTGGAAAGACAAACACGGACCCAGAAAGTTTGTGCAAGGTTCTTTATTCCATCAATACACCCAGCAGCACCGCCTATATATATTGCACACTTAAGGTGAGCTCTTAGTTAAAAACACACTCGGCAAAGCACTCACTCAACTTGCAAGTAATCATGGTGCAGCAGGCAGGTAACCTGCCACCCTCCTGCGTCAGCAACACTGCCAGCATCATATTAAGACAATGACCCACGTCCATAACACTCTTTCCCCACCCATCACTGCCGCATAGCTCTTCATTTTTCTACATTCCATTGTAGATACTCTCCTCAGACATGGAAGTGTTGGTCCTACTTGACTTTACATTGAAATGTTTTGGACTGCAGAGATAATTTGAAGAGTCAAAGAAATAAGGCACTTATTTACCCTTTGGCAGGCGGTACTCCATTCTGCACCAGCTGTTGCCGAGGAATGCTTTCCACTATCCTGATTGGCTACAGCCTGCCATTTGCAGATCTCTGTACCTTCAGAGGAACTACCACCATGCCATCTCCTCTGAAGGCAATGAAGTGTTGCTGTGCTGGCAAGGCAAAGTGGGAGTTTGTTTTTGAAAAACAAACAGTAAAAGTCGCTGACATGCTGCAACATAAACATAATGATTCACCCAACTCTAATAAGGGTGGCTGAACCAGGAACTTCTTGATGAGGGTACTCAGCCATGTTTGTGGTGCCCTCTGAACTCTAAACAATCCCCATAGCCATGTATTGAAACTTTGTGTAAAGTCCTTGTGGTCAAAGTGAACAGTTTATGCAAAAATGTTATTCAAATGTATTGCTTTCCAGCTAGCACTGCAAGTTATCCAGACCATACAGTTTCTTTGTACTTAACTCATAAAAAAATCACAGCTCTATAACTCACCCACTCATAATATATATATATTTATTTTGCAGAGTTTTATATAGCGCGAACTAGACCCGAACCGAATCAGGTATCAGAGCGCTTTACATATTTTCCAGTTACGTTACATGAGGTCACACTTTCTTTTTAGGCACGGGGAGATTAAGTGATTTGCCCAGATTCACAGGAGGTTTTGGCGTAGTTACCGAGACTCGAACCCCGATCCCCAGGTCCAAGGTCGAGCGCCCTAGCCGCTAGGCCAACTCCTCTCCACCTTAAACGAAGCTCACTGGCATAGGAAACAATCTTGTGAAGCAGATCAAAGCCAGCATGCCGCTTCTCATCATAATTTTAGCACAACGCGTTTTGCATTCCTTATTCTCCTTGTTCACGGGAAGCGATATTGGAAAACAGCACTCTTCCCAAGGAAACACCTTTAAATACCCCCGGTGTCATAACATGCAGCACAGGTGAGTAAAAATAATGAAGCATAGTGCATGTTGGGAAAGGTAGTTTCACATCTTTACTAATCTCCAAATCGCTCAGTTCAAAACAATCTATATTCACCCTAATAAGTGGTAAAAGTCAGCATGGTGCCCAGCATTGCAAATCACACTCCTCATGCTCTGCCGAACATTACTGTTATAATGTCCCAGAACCGCCCTTGCATTGCGGGCAGTGGTGCGCTTCCACGGCTGGACCACCTTGTCCTCAAACGAAGCTCACTCGCATAGGAAATAATCTTGGGAAGCAGTTGGCTAGAACCTTCAGTAAGCGCCAAGGAGCTTCGCAACCCCCTGACGCATGCTGGAGGTATCTGATGGGCTAGTTGGCCCCCAGGGACCCACGGGATTGAGGAGGAATTAATTCTCTAACTTAAAACGCACCACAGGGCGTGTTTGCAGACATGTAAACCCAGGCCACACCCCCTTCCATCACCAGTGTGCAAACGTGCCCCGTGGTGCGTTTTAAGATGGGGAATTAATTCTCTTTCAATACTGAGAGTCCCTGAGGGCCAAATAGCCCAGCAGCTATCTCAAGTATGTGCCAGGGAGCTGCGTTGCAGACAGGTGTTCAGAGGCCACGCCGCTTTTTACACCTCAACCTTTTTACACCTACAATGCAGCTCTGTGGTGCTTACTGGAGGTACCTAGTGGGCTAGTTTGACCCTAGGGATCCTTAGGATTGAAGGGGACTTAATCTCTCAAGTTAGAACGGTGACAGGGCGCGCTTACACAGTGATTCAGGGAGAGTACGGGGCCTGATGTGATGTGTGTAAACACGCCCTGTGGGGCGTTTTAAGTTGGGGAAACAATTCAACTTCAAACCTGAGGGACCAATGGGGCAAAGTAGTCCACCAGGTGCTTCCAAGAAGCGCCACTGCGCTGCCCTGCAGAGAGGTGGTGCATGCCGTGCCCCTTTTTTACATCTCTCTGCTACGCAGCTCTGTGGCACTTACTGGATGTACTACAAATTACGATTTACTCACCTGTTATCAGGAGAGACCTCAGTGCTGCATCTTTGAGCCCAGTACTGATCCTCAAAAGTAATTCTAACCATACTTACCAGTAACTTGAATTTCCTTCCATAGGCTAACATTGACTGGTTTTCACCAGTAACTTGAAAGTCCTTCCATAGGCTGACATTGACTGGTTTTCACCAGAAAAGCTTCTAAGTGTCTATTTTCACAAACTAAAAATATTCCTTAAAAATCTCCTGTATGACTTAAACGCATTCTTTCAACTGTTTACAGGAGATGCACCAGTGCTGGATACAGGATCCACCAGTGACTAAGAAAAAGTAACGATAATACTACCTACCTGCTAAGTGAATTTCCTCCCATAGGATAACATTGGTGATTCTATGTGAAAAAGTTTCAAAGTGTCAACTTTTAAAATACAATAATATTCCTTAAAAATCACTACTGTAACCAAAACGCTTTTACTCAACTGTTTACAGGATCCAGTCCTATGATTAGAAAAGTAATCCATAAAGTAACTTATTGCATTTAACTAGAAATCCACATTGAGCTCAATGTCGCATAGTGTTTGAAATTGTGTTACCCATTGCAACAAGTGTAACTACTGTACTTAAACGTCAAGTGCGTATTTGCAAAGTATTTAAACTAAAGTATATTTTGTACTGTAATTATAATGTAATTTAAAAAATAAAATATCTAAAAATAAGTAGTTTAAAAAAATGTAGTAAATCAGTATCAAAAAAATAAATATAACAATTATTACAATTAAAAATTGTCATTTACAAAACCTTTGAAATTCACTGAAAAAACCATAGGTTTCAGACATGTTAGAATTAGGAATTAGCATTTAAAAAACCTTTAAAATTCACTTAAAAAACCATAGGTTTCAAACATTTTATAGTTAGGAATTAGCATTTAAAAAACCTTTGAAATTCACTTTAAAAACCATAGGTTTCAGACATGTTATAGTTAGGAATTAGCATTTAAAAAACTTTAGAAATTCACAGAAAAAACATAGGTTTTAGGGTAGTTATAGTTAGCTGGACATTTCACTCGTACAAAACCATTGAAATTTCTCTGTTATCGTTAGTTGTACTAAGTATAACTCGCGCGCTCACAATCCACTGCTGATGATGTCACATATTACATCATTCATGACATGGTCAGTGACATCACTGATGACATCTCAAATTATATTACTGATGACATCATCCACGCGACAATCTGATACATCTCATCATACACTAGTATAACCTTTCAACACTCATTATAATATATGGAGTACCATATTTGAAACCATTGACACACTAATACCAGTTTCTAAAAACCCACTCAGTGATTCCTACATGTACATACACACCTAAACACTTACCTATAGTTTCACTCATACATGCTAACAAAGATCAATAGAACACTAATACATATACTTATACACCTACATCGACATTACACACCAGCGCACATCCTATTCACTTATGCAGTCATTCTACTCACTTACGCAAACAATTGATCATACTTACATTTACTAAGCTACACACTTATACAAACACCACTTTTTGTTATTCGTATAGATGGTAACTCATACTTAGTGTGTTATAAAATCACTATTACAAGTATAAAGTTTTCGATACAGTCTCTCATACAATCCCTGAGTCTTATGTATACTTATTTATATACAACTGTCACATACGCTGCCTTTTATATTTCTAGTTTGTTGAACATGTATCATTGAGAAATATATTTACTCATCACCACACCCATAAAGAGATTCTCTCACCTAAAAAACTGTTTCCACATACAGTCTTAACCTCGTATACCTAGTAAATCAACCATTTACACATCTTTGGACAGTCACACACCGCCCACTCAACCACACACACATTCACTATCCCATACAAATACTCACTTAACTAATTACTAACTAATATAGACTTTCACATAGCTAGTAACCAACATATGCAGTAGTTTACGCAACAAGAGATAGAGTGATACAGGTACTCACACAGTTTGATCACTATCCCATATATTTAGTAAGACACTTTAAATTAGTCACTTAAACAGTCAATCACATTGCTACTAAATCCTCCATTCAGGCACTTATACATCCATTTAGTCTTCAAGGCAGATTGCTATATATATATATAATACTTATTTAAATATCGAACCAAACCACATTCACTGGATGATGTCATCAGTAATGTCATCAGTGATGTCATTTGAGATGTCATCAGTGATGCCACCAGTGATATCAATGACCAGTGGATTGCGGGCGCGCGAGTTATACTCAGTACAACTAACTATAACAGAGGAATTTCAATGGTTTTGTACGAGTGAAATGTCCAGCTAACTATAACACCCCTAAAAGCTATGGTTTTTTCAGTGAATTTCTAAGGTTTTTTAAATGCTAATACCTAACTATAACATGTCTGAAACCTATGTTTTTTTTAAGTGAATATATATATATATATAAATTTACTGAAACAATGATCTTGTCGTGATCACAAATTGAGGCATACACTCGGAATGCTTATTTCTTCAGATTATAATTGCCAACACAACTACAACACCGAACAGGCACGTTTCAGAGCAAACGCCTTCCTCAATGTCGGTGTGGCTTACTAAAATGTACCTTTTAAACCAAATTAAAAATAAACATAGATATAAAAGAAGGAAGCACATTTATTCAAAAATAGAAATTCGGAACATCTCCTTCAAGTCACAGAAGTTCCTTTCACTGTCAGCCATCTCATAATGGTGCATTTTCAAGCAATTGCTAAGGGAAGGGTCCGAATGCATAATTATAGTATTGAGTTTCAATCATTTTCATTAACTTTTACATTCCTGAATGTAAATGATAATGTAATCAATGTTGGGTTGATGTCTCATTGTCTTGCAATGTTAATCAATAACACCGTGTATAGGGAAACGCTCCCAGACAACTGGCAACTAGAAAATTATTTTTACAATTTCAAATCACTCCGGAGGATAGATATATAAGTATTCCTGATTTGTATCAATACAATATCACTCAGTCTATTAGCCTATATATTGACAATCTGTATTGCACTTGGGAAAGATTGGTACTATGATTGAAACATCCAGAATCAGTAATGCCCTTAATGGGTAAACCCTCTAATTTCACTTTGCAAGCGAAGCAATTTATACCTCCAATCATTAATTTACCATTTTCAATCTACACTATTTAATTTAAAATAAAAATAAAAAATTATATATATATATATATATATATATATATATATATATATATATATATATATATTACCTACTAGCGGTCGCCAGTAGGTATATATAGTTAGGATTTTTTCTCTATGGGATTTTCGAAAATTCTATGTCTAATAACTTTGGCGTTTGTGGGCGGAATTGGCTGAAATTTTCAGGAAAATGGAACATTTTGTTTCTGAGCAGCCCCTGAAAATTTGGGGGGGGGTCGTCAAGGGGGGGCCGAGAAAAAAGGGGGGTCCCAAAACGTGTTTTTGCCATGCAATTTTCCATAGGGCGGTTGGCCTCACTTTTAGCTCGAACGGCTGAATGGATTTCCACGAAACTTGGCAAAATTGTAGATATTGTTTGCCCGATGTGCCTTTGCTAGGTCTCAAGATATGTGGTCCTGTGAATTTTGAGTAAATTAGGTTTAAAAAAAGATATATATCTAGAGCCGCGCCCGGTACGCGTACCGGGGAGCGCTTCGGGCGCGCCACGCGACTTGCGCACGGCAAGCTGATTGGTTTTCGGGTGTCTGTAAACATTCGAAACAGACCGCAGCGGCCGCCATCTTGTGTCTCGGTAGGATTGAGACACAAGAGGTGGCAAAAATCAAAGGGGGGAAATGAGCAAAAGGGGGCAGGGTAAACCCCCCTGACCCCCTAGTTTTGATGTGGGGGCCATAAAAGGCTCCCGCGGGTAAAAAAAAAATTAAAAAAAAATTTGATTTTCGCGGGGGGGAGCGCCCGGTACGCGCACCGGGGAGCTTACGGGGGAGCGTACCAGGAGATAAAAAATGACAGACTTTTAAAAAAAAAAAAAAAGCTTCTTTTTATAAATTGGAGGTAGTTCTGAAAATAACTTTTTTTTGATTTGGTTGTTTTATATATTTTTTTTTTGTTTTTGTTGTTTTATATTTTTTTTAGACTTTTTAAAAAAAAATTATATATTTTTTGGATTTTTGTCAAGGGAAAAACAAAAACAAGGATTCCAAAACTGCTCAACAGGAGCAAAAAAAATTGAAAATTTAGGGACTGGCAGAGCAGCGGTGTTGCTGTTTCTTTAGGGCAATGAGTTCAACACTCTGCTCCCCATAGCAGAGCAGTTCGTCACACTCCGTGCACAGAAATTTGATGCCTGCAAACACCGGCTGAATGTTAGGGACCATTCTTCCACGGGGTGGTCCCGAAGGTGTTGCTCCACCAGTGGAGGTGCTGCCGCCATCTGTGGGTAAATTCCGTGCCAGCTCTCTGACACTCTCCCTGGCAAAGTTGTTAGGGTGTCTTCTTTTCACATGCCTGATTAAATTAGCATTTCCAAAACTATATTTTTTCAGAGGATTGCCTCTGGATAAACTACTCCCACATATTTTGCAAGTTACTTTGGGAGCGTTTACTTTTTTTTGTCCTTCAGGGATGTCATAAAATTTCCAGATGAAATGGGTTTTTTTCTTCTGCTGAGGAGGGTCCTCATCTAAAAATCCCTCTGAATCACTGCTGGATGACTCTCTTGCAGCCATTGCTGGAGATCAGAAAAGTAGGAGATAAACACAGAACACAGAACAGCTCTTGCTCTCTCCAAGTACAAAGCAATAGTGAGAGAAATGGGTGGGTTTCACACAATTTGGAAAAAAAAAGTTCTGAACCAATGAAAAGTGTTATTTTAAAGTCACATGGTTTGACGCACTTACGCTACGCGCCCCGGGGCGCGTCCCGGGGCGTGTATCGTAAGCGCATCGGGGCGCTTACGTTGCGCGATCGTATGCGCGCAAAACTGTGCAGCACGAATGTTGCTGAATGTCCCTCGCAGGTCATCCGCTAAGCCTGGTCTGCGCCAACTTCACTGGTTACCAGTGAAACAGAGAGTGGAATTTAAAGCTCTGACTATGGTACATAAGGCAGTTAATAAAACTGGACCTGTACTTATCCAATCCATGCTCTGCCCATATGCTCCCAAGCGGACCCTGAGATCCACCAACAAAAATCTGTTAGCGGTCCCCAAGACAAGGAGAGTGCGTACCGGAGGGAGACGTTTTTCCCTACAAGCCACAAATCTCTGGAATTCTCTTCCCGAAGCAATTAGAATGGAAGCAAATCATTTAAGATTCAGAAAATTGTTAAAGACCTTTCTGTTTGTTTGAATCTCGGAGTCTGAATGAGTTGGAAGCGCTGGGATGCCCTCGGGTAGCCATGCGCTATACAAGTGCGTAATTCATTCATTCATTCATTCATTCATTCATTCATTCATTCATACACCTCCCAGACACCCACACACACACTCAGTCTCCCATACAAATACTTGGCCAACTAATCAATAACCCATATAGTTAGTCATATAGCTAATGATCAACACATGCATCAGATTACAAAACAACAGACACAATGATGCACAATTTAAAACAGTTTAGTCACTAACCCATGCACTCAGTGAGACACATTTAATCACTCACTTATACAGTCAGTCATGCACCTACTAAATCCTTCATCCAGACACTTATACATCCACTCATTCTTCAATATGTAAGACATATTTAACTTTACAGAAACATACAGTCACTGGATGTTGTCATCAGTGATGTCATTTGAGATGTCATCAGTGATGTCATCAGTGATGTCACTGACCATGTCATGAATGATGTAATATGTGACATCATCAGCAGTGGATTGCGGGTGCGCGATATATAGTTAGTGCAACTAACTATATATGGAATTTCAATGGTTTTGTGTGAGTAAAATAAGATTTTGTAAATGCTAATTCCTAACTATATATGGTCTATAACCTATGGTTTTTTCAGTGAATTTTCAAGGTTTTGTAAATGCTAATTCCTAACTATATATGGTCTATAACCTATGGTTTTTTCAGTGAATATATATATATATATATATATACGTGAGCAAGGCTTCATTGCCGAAACATGTTGTCCTAGGAATAAACACCATGAAATGATCTCCGGCGTTACATTGCGTTTTTGAGAGCTTACGAAATTTGGAATCCTTTGGTGAATATATATATATATATATATATATATATATATATATATATATATATCTATATATATATTACGCTCCGTGGGGTTGTCCAAGTAGCGGGTAGCACCCGAGCCTGCGTGCGTCTTCCCCAAAGCGTTAGTTGCTATGGGCAGTTGCGTGTTTGAAATAGGCCCGACGAGTTTTGGAAATTATTTTCCTCATCAGGGGCCAGCAGTAAAGTGCACGACGTCTACCATCTCCCTATATGAAAACACACATTGTGCTTGTGGGAGATGTAGTCCATATATCCTGGATGGATGCACTTTCAAATTACTGCTCGTTCCAAAGGCTGTACCATAAGCCCCAAACATCACTCCTGTCCTCATCCATCGCGCAGCTCCACATACGAGACTCCTTGGATAGCGAGTCTCGTGGCCCCCGTTTCTGCGGGGTGGTGCAACCCAGCGGCGGACCGCCGCTAATGTATTACGCTCCATGGGGTTGTCCAAGTAGCGGGTAGCACCCGAGCCTGCGTGCGCCTTCCCCAAAGCGTTAGTTGGTATGGGCAGTTGCGTGTTTGAAATAGGCCCAACGCGTTTCGGAAATTATTTTCCTCATCAGGGGCAAGCAGTAAAGTGCACGACGCCTACCATCTCCCTATATGAAAACACACATTGTGCTTGTGGGAGATTTAGTCCATATATCCTGGATGGATGCACTTTCAAATTACTGCTCGTTCCAAAGGCTCTACCATGAGCCCCAAACATCACTCCTGTCCTCATCCATCGTGCAGCGATTATATATATATCCTACTGGCGGTCACCAGTAGGTAGTTATAGTTAAAACCTAGTTTCCATAGGAAATCCGCAACATTCTATTTGGATTAACTTTGGCGCCGGTGAACGAATCTTCACGAATTTCTCCAAGAAGATGGCCTGCTTCGCTCCGCTCCTTCCCTGAAAGTTTGGGGGTGATTCGTGAAGCGGGGGCAGAGAAAAAAGGGGGGTCCCAAAACGTGTTTTCCCCATGCAATTTCCCATAGGACCTTTAGCCTGGGCTACAGCCCGAACGGCTGAAAGGAATTACACCAAACTTGGCAAAAAGGTAGAGTTCTGTTTGCAGATGGGCCTTTTTGTTAAATGGTGTAAATCCGTTCAGTAGTTCCTGAGAAAATCAAAAGTAAAATCATAATTATATCTAGAGGTGCATACGGTAAGCTTACTGTAAGCTTACTGTACTCTGTACCTTACCGAGCACAAGCTGAATGCTAATTTGCTGTCAACTGTCTGTCAACACTCTAAACCAGAAAGTGTTGGCAGCCATCTTGTGGCTCGGTAGTCTGAGGCACAAGAAAGCAGAAAAACAAACGTGTAGAACGCAAAAAGGGGGCAGGGTAGAAACACCCTGACCCCCTAGGCCTGCTTAAGGCCAAGGCCCCCCCAAATATTTTAATATTTTTTTTTGACAAAAGTCGCGGGGTATGAGTACCGTACGAGTACTGTACGCTTACCTTTCCGAATACCAGCTGCATGCTCATTGGCTGTGAACACTCCAAACCAGGAAGTGTTGGCAGCCATCTTGTGCTCGGTAGACCGAGGCACAAGAAAGCAGAAAAACAAAGGCGTAGAACGCAAAAAAGGGGCAGGGTAGAAACAGCTTGCCCCCCTAGGCCTGCTCCGGTGGTCCCACAAGGACCCCTAAGGCCCCCAATTCTTTTTTTTATACCTGGTCTGCTTTTTTTCAAATTACCCCCCAGGGGGACCAAATCCCGGGGGCATAGTGAAAAAGAAGTGTGGGGGGGCCCTAATCCCCCACACACTGCCCCGGGGACCACCACCAAAGCAAAGCAAAGCAACGCAGCCCCCTGGTGCATACTGTAGGTACCAGGTGGGCTAGTCACTGATGACATCACTGATGACATCATCCTTGTGAAAGAGCGGCAGACCTACTCTCAGCGTAATATAACCCTTGATACACACATTCAAAAAAAGAAACTAAAATTTTAAAAAAATGGAGATACCAATTCCAGTTAGAACTACCTATTCAGTAATTCCGAAATGTACATACACATCCAGTCATTCACTAACAGTTCTATATAGGCACTGATACATGTACTCACTCATCATATGTACTCATACGCCTATACATCTTATTACACACGGACACTCATCTATAGAGTTACTCACACTCAAACTCACACATGCAAATAAAATATCAAACATCCATTTACTTGCATATACAGCTATACACCCACCACTACACTTACTTCTACAGAATCGTACACATACTTAATCTCTTAAACAATCTCTCGCTCTCACATATACTCACTTATATACATCAATACTCACATATACTAGTTTAACACATATGTAGTTACTCATAAAGATACAATTGAGACAGTGATTCACTGACTAACACACCGATACACACACTCATCCACCCATACAGTCCTGCACACATGCTGTCTTCAAAACACATACAGACAGTGAGTCACCCATTCATGCATCTATGCGGTAAGTAATGCCCCCCACCAAACCATACAGACACTCATACTGATACTCTAAAAACCAACTAATAACCCATATCGACACTCATGTAGCTAGTCACCAACCCATGCAGCCACTTATACACAAAGTGAGACACTGATACAGATATTTTCATATTTAAACATTCTCGCAAATACATGTATTTACTAAGATATACTTAATAAGTCAGTTATAAAATCATTTTTACAAAAAACCCATTAATTTAGACACTTATTTACACATTTTTTATTCCATCGACCTTTAGATATACATATATCAAACATATTTATTTTTCAGAAAAACACACATTCACTGGATGATGTCATCAGTGATGTAATCAGTGATGTCGTTTGAGATGTCATCAGTGATGTCATGAGTGATGTCACTGACCATGTCATGAGTGATGTAATATGTGACGTCATCAGCAGTGCATTGCGGGCGCGCGAGTTATAGTTAGCTGAATTAATTATAACGGGGGAATTTCAATGGTTTTGTAGGAGTGAAATGTCCAGCTAACTATAACATGTGTGAAACCTATGGTTTTTTCAGTACATTTCTAAGGTTTTTTAAATGCTAATTCCTAACTGTAACGTGTGTGAAACCTATGGTTTTGTTCAGTGAATTTCTAAGGTTTTTTAAATGCTAATTTATAATTATAACATGGCTGAAGCCTATGGTTTTTTCAGTGAATTTGCAAGGTTTTTTAAATGCTAATTTTGAACTATAACGTGGTTGAAACCTATGGTTTTTTCAGTGAATATATATATATATATATTGCAGCACATTTCAACTTGGTGTCGTCGAAAAAACGGCAAGCATGCAGGTATCCAATTATTCCAATGTTTATTGCAAACCACCTCACCCCTGACAAAAAAAAAAAAAAATGTATATATATATATATATATATATTATCGCTCCAAAAGTTGTCCACCTTTAAGTAGCACACGACCAGCAGCTTGATTTATGTTTAGGTAAGGACGGGGATCCGCTTGTAGATGCGGTCGGCCAACCGGCAGACTGGAAAGATATTGATGCCTTCTCGTGCCTCCGCTCAACCGGTAGAAGCCGTGGCAGACCGAGGACTCAGGCAGCTGCTTTCAAAGGTAGGCCATTTTCTGAGTGTTAGAAAAACACGTGTGGCGCAATTAAAATCTGAGGGTGATAGCAGTACTAATCTTAAAAATGCAGAAGTGAAGCTTTTGGTTTTGTCCGGTGGACTCATTTATATACGCAACAGTTAAAACACGGGTGTATTGCCTGTGATAAGTCCTGCAGCCAATACTTACAGATTATTCGAGACCCTTTTTCTTGACTGGATTGATGGACAGGCATGGTGGGGAAGGGAGTGAAAGAGGCAGTGGAGGCAGCCTGCTACTCAGGGACACAGCTAGTGCAGCTGGTGCTATTATACTGGAGATCACGACTGGGAGGGGCTCACCACAACTCAATTATGGAGAGCAGTGTTTGTTGGTGAATGTATGCTTTTAGCTGATTTATTTACGCTTTTATAAGCCTTACATTGTGTGTATTGTTAGCTGCAGAAAAAGCTTGAAAAGGGCCACATTTTGTGCTGACTGCTAACCAACCTGGGACTATATTACACAAAGTTCTCTTGGGGCACAATGAGTGTGCACCCATTTTATGCACACCCAGGGCACTTTAGTTCTACAGAAGGGGCAACAGTCGCTTGGTATGGTATTGGCTTATGTTTTGGCCCATGCAGAATTTGCAGGTTACCCATGCTCCTTATTATTTAAAAGAAGTATTCCTTATAAGCGGTGATGCAGAAAGGACCCCCGCTTTTTACAACAAACTGTATCGATAGATGAATGCCGGGAGACACATTTCCTTATTTGGTAACATCAAAAAACTGAAAAGAATAGTAAATGCAGGGCAGAAAATGCTCCTGTTACAAATTGATTTTGGCGCACTTGTGACACGTGCACGAAGTGAGGGATTACAATCTAAGTGGCAAACCACTTAGGGACCAAGTAACGTCATGCAAAAAACAAGCCAAGTATAAACTGGATGTACATTGGAGTACAATCACGGAAAGTGTTTGGGAGCGTTTACAGGCAACAAGCTGAAGAGTGCCAGGTTTTTGCTTGAAAAGAAAGCCTTGTTTATGCGTCATTAAAGGAGGAAAGGAATCTATCCAACAACTTTGTAAGGTCCAAGTCAGACAGTAATAAATATAGTGTGGCATTTCAAAAAGCAAGCAATAAACATACACACACAGGTTTACTAACTCGCTGGGATGCAGATTTGTGACTTATAGCAATACCCACATGGGCTATTCATAAAGGTACCTTACACTTGTGACTAATTTACACATGTAATTTACTTTTGCACTTTTGAATAACTTTACTACTTTTGGCTATTTACAAAATCCAAGTTTAAAGTTTCTCAAAAGTGCACACTTGCACATCTCTACAACTGAAAAGGGGAGTGGAACCAAAATTAAGAGTGTAAGTTATTACAGCCAAAAAGAAACAGTAGTAAGTCCAGTAATGAACATGGCCAACCACTGACATGGCCAACCACTGATACTGCAAAACTCTGGATTTTTAAATAATTTAACGGATTTAAATTAATTAAATATGTAATTCACCATTAAGTTTAGTGCTGTATCATGTTTGCTTTTGTTTCACATATTATCTAAAATTAATTCACAATATTATTACATAAAATATGTTTACTCATTTATTATCATCATCATCTTTATCTTTATTCGGTCAATATTGACCATGACAGCACAATAAAATCACAAACAGAGATTTCACACTGCAATTAAATTGTAATAAAATATCATGTGTCCGCAAAAATGTTGCCTTCCTTAAAATAATAAGTCACATTAATACAAATGGCCCTACAAAGTTGAGCGTACCCAAATTTCACATTACCCTAATGCCTTAACGCCAACCAAATCTAAGCAATTAAGGGGAACCTGCATCAAAGTCAAATTTATTATAAACGTTAAGAAACTTTTTTTAAATGTTCCCTACATTTTACTATAGGGAGATCTCTGCCACAACTGTGGTAAAGAATAGGGAAAATTAAATCGTTTATTCCACTAAAAACAATTAGTAAAACATATTGTATATTAAATATTAATTAATTACTGTTAGAAAAACTGTTGTAAATTACTGTAGCTCTGAGCTGGAGTAATGTTCTACTGTTTTGGGTCCGTGTTTGGCTGTAGTAACTTTAGAAGTGCAGTTTGCACTAGCAAAGAGCTTACTCTTATGTGGATGAGGGCACATCACTCCCTAAACGCTTCCATAACTGTTCCTGTACCCCTCTTTAGTCCTCTCTAAACCCATGCAATTTAGTAGTAAGTATACCCCTTTTTTTCCAGCCACTGCCCTGGTGCCTCCCATATTTAATACTAAGTAGTAAAGTTACATGTTTGAGAATCTCACAATAGAAAAGATTGGTGAGGTGGAGTTAGAGATTTTCTCTCATGGGTTTGTTGTTTCTGAATTGTATTTTATAGTACTTTTAGTGGTGCTATTGTTTAGTACTAAACATACTACAAAATGCAATTTGTGAATGGACCCCACAGCTTTCAGAGAGACCTGTGGTCAGGTCCCAGACAAACTTGTGGAAAATAAATGTGAAGTTCAATTTGCGACACTGTGGAGGCATTTTTACCAGCAAAATAGTACTTTTTGCATAATTAGGTATAGGGAAATACAATTGCATTGCTTTTGCACAGTGGGAACATTTCTTTTGCCTTTTCCCTTCATGGAAAATACTTTCTTCTACACCCTGCCAATTTTAAGGGTGTTCCCTACTCCTTTCAACCCGGCAAAAAAAGGGAGGAAATGTGGCGTTACGGCTAACAGCCAACTTTGGAACTGGGAAACCAGGATCAAGTCTTTATGTTGGCATTACATACGGTGATTCTGGGCAAATCATTTAATTGCCAGGAGCTTAGAAAAAAAGAATTGCCCGTGTGTGATGTAACTAATGTAAAGTGCTCTAATATTTTTGGGTCGCATTTGCCCTATAAAAGAAATGCAAAAATAAATAAATCAAAAAATTTACTTTTGCTTGTGGCATTTCCAAGGTGGGATTGGAAAACCCTCAAGTTTGAGTATTTTCCCAATCATTCCAGCCACACTTCAGCAATCATTATATGGTAAATCAGGAGTAAATCACCAGCTCCTGAGAAGGATTTATTCATGATCACCATTATTCTCTCTGGGATTGTATGGCATATGATTAGGATGATTTCTTGTGTTAGGTCACCTTGTGTTGCATAACTAGTTCAATGAACTAAACTCAGACTTGTATGTGAAAATGGATCAGTGAATCAGGCTTATTGTCTTTAGTTATGGACACAATAAGCTTAATTCTTAAAAATAAAATAAAAAATCTACACCTGCAGGCCTACTCCTCCATCTGGTTGCACATTTACACATTTTTAGAATACACTAAGGCATTCCAGGATTACCCAAATACCTCCTGGAATATATTTGTGATTTACCTGCAATTCCTTGGCATAAATATACACAGTGTGCACCTGGGCATGTAAAATGTATTTTAATGTTTTTATTTTTTCCCATAGATACAACTTTTCCCCTCCATCCTCAACAATTTCGGAAGTGCTTCCACTGTCCTGGAAAGTGATTTACACCTGACATTGACGGAGTACATCAACAACCATTTCAATATGGAAATGGGATGCAAATCAATAGTAATTACACTTAGCTCCATTGTAATACATCATGCTTTTGATTACGTTGTCACTGCTATCAGGGTTCAACCCTATACTCCCAAAAAGAGACAGTCCATTCAGAATGTCATGGTCACAAGCTATCTATAAGGGAACACAATCAATATGAGAAATGTTTTGGTTTTGTTGGCCCTAACAGTGAGATTCCGCTTCAATTCTGCGTAACAATGAGCTTGAGACCCAATTTCGGGCTTACACATTGCACATGGGGCATCTCACTGAGAAAAAGATAAAAGCCATGGATAAAGTGCATCATTCTGGTAATTACTCTGGTCCACATTCCAGCCCATCAATTATTTGCTCACTCTGTGACTTCATAAAGTAACCAACCATAAGGAATCATTCTTGGCCTATCTTACTAGAGACATACAATGCCCTAATTATTTGACCATATCCTCTCTGGAAGGGATCCCAAGGAATCCCAGATATGGTTTGGCCTCACTGGGCTTCTTCAATGAGGAGCAACATATATCCTGTAGCATCCACATGGAGGTGCCCAAAGTGCCTTTCTTTTATTCCCTTGCAGAGGGGACATACCCTGACACTTATTCAGGTATTGTCTCTATGGGATAGTATCGAGACAGATCTGGAAAGTAGTTGCCTCTTTCTGTAGAGGAACAGGGCAAAATAATGATATGCTTAAAAAGGGCCCAAAGTAATTACCATGGGCTAAACTTCAAGCATTTGATCCACAACTTTTTTTTTTTTAAATCTCACCTACCCACCTCACCATAAATATCATGGTCACGTACAGGGTGGCAATGGCATTCTGCACAAGGGTCATGGCATATAAATCAAGTTACACGATTTATCAGTGGCTGTGCAATGTTTGATGTCAATTGGTTAATGTCATTTTAGGTTTTGCATGTGACACTCTTTATGGTACCAATATCTTCACGTCTTACATCAGTGCTAATATGACAATAAAGTGCAAATTGCAACAGCTAAAGGTATGTACTGTACACACATCATAAGCAATTACCACTGCATGAGTCATAGTTACACATGAATTTAGTAGCATTATCTGGAATTTCGTACATGAGAGTGGAGCTTGTGTCAGTAGTTTCGGAAGGCATCAATTGAGATTTAAAAATCCAATCACTAGATATAAGGGACTTGATGGTCACTGAAGCTACTGTGCAGCCACTCTAGTAGGTGTACAGTTTTCTCCTTGACCTTCATTTGACCTCATCCCACCTCTTGTGCACATCCCTTGTATATGTAGTCAATTTAAATATGTTATGCACCCAGGCTTTTCATATTTTTTATTTGGCCTTTCTTTCCAGCTACTAGCTAGGACCCAAATGAGAATAATCATTCCCTCCTCTTCATGGCTGTTTAATAATGATTTCTTTTTGTCAGCAGTAATATTGTGAATTGGGATGGTACTTGAACACTAGTTTTACCCTTTATAACACTAACAATGAAATGCCATTCTCACAATCACACTGACACACATCCCTTCAAAAAAGAGTTCTGGACGTTCAGTCTTGTGTGACAATGTCCTGAGGCTAATGCACGAAGAATTTGATGTGACTTACTCTAGGAGCACACTTTCCTTACGGCTAAAGGAGGAGTCAAGGAGTAAATGAGAAGTACTTATAGGCTACTCCTGGAAATCAATAGTAAATAATAGTACTACAGAAACAGGTCAGACTTTCTCGCAGGAAAATCTTTGTGTCTCAGCCCACTGGGTCTGAAATCAATGCCATTTTGTTATTGTTGCTATTTTCCCATCCCGATGGGCTTCTGTTTAAGTTTGTAAAATGGCAATGGAAAGATATACTCTGATCCATGATCAGAATTCAACTTTGACTTTGATATGACAAGATAGGCGTGCCAGGGTGATATGGTTGCCCCACCAAAGTTGGCTAATCATCATCATAAATCCATCTTTACCAGTTGACCAGCATACAAAATCGTGTCACCGGGGATTCCTCACATTCACACCCTGTTCTCTATGCCACAGCAATGCTGCCAACTGAGGAGTTTGTTTCAGTGTCATTAACAGGTCCCCAGAAGAAGATTGATAAGTGTGGCCCATTGCATCCAAATACAGTACAACACACAATGCACCACTAACATGTCACACACTGTTGTGACAGTACAGGAGCACATGCACGTGTATGAGAGGCGTATGCTCAGAGGCAAACCGACCTGGCTAGGTCTTCTTATTATACAGCAGCCGATTGCAGGTCTTGGGATAAAAGAAGGAAGTTGTAGTTTATGGCAATTTTATAAAAAAAAGTATTTTATTGGCTATGTGGTGCCTGATATCATCACACTCAACTTAGTGGGGACTTTGCAATGCACAAAACTGTATATTTATAAGCCCTTGTTAATATATGGTATAACTTGATTATTAACGTATCTGCATGTGATTTCTTGCACATTACGTGATTCTTACAAATAGGACTGCAATCACTTACCAACCCCAGGCCGCATGATGCCCAGCCAGTAACAGCAATGATCTTACAAAATTTGTTGCACTAAGGTAAGATCATACACAAACTTGCAGAGAAGTGCAACAGCTTAAAATGCTGCTCACTCTCCGACCAGCACAGCCTGGGAATGGTGATAGGCTTCTGCATGTGGCTCGTCATATAAGGAAGCAATCTCTTGCTTGATTGGCAAATACCAACCTTAATGCCACTGTTGCTCAAAAAGAAACCATTTGCCCTTGCAGCAAGTGAAATGGCCGGGACAGAGCTCACATGAGCGTGTGTGCTTCTTGATGTGAGCTCTCCCTCACTGAAGCGGCGTGTGCCCAGGAGGTCACTGTCAGTCATTACAAACAGTGTGATGCTCATCCTCCCGTGCACTCCACCTCCATCTGAGCAGCAGAAGAATTCCAGCAGCTCAAGGCGGTCCCCGTGACAATTATATGTAGATGATTGTCGCACACTTTTTTCGAGCTGTAAACTCTATTTAAACGGTATGTGTGCAGCTCTGCATTAATACCTGCTGAGTATTACTAAACTGTGAATTATGGCCTAACACCACATTGGCTATTAGGACTGCAGTGCGCACTACTTTAGTAATGAAATTCAAAAAAATTTTAAGATATTTAAAGCATTTGACCAATGTTACATCATATTATGAACATTTATTTTTCGTCATCTCAAATCATGAACGTAAACATATTCAAATTTACATTTCTTGAACATATAAATCAATATTCACAAAGTCATTAGAACCACCACCCAATGCATTTCGGGACATCTTTGTCCCTTCGTCAGGGGTTCCAGTAGTCAACTGTAAAAGTAACAAGGAAACAGTATAAAAGCGATGCCCACTTGCAAACAATAATCACAATCACCATGATATTTCAGCATTGAATGTCTGTTACAGCGTTCACATGAATGTTATTTTTATACACACTACATGTGTTCCAAGCTACTATCATCTGAAACACGACATATATACTCTAGCAGCGTGCAAGAACTCATGCTAAAAAAAGCCCAGCCACCAAAAAGTGCCAACGTTAGAAAAACATACCTCGCAAATATTCGGAGAGTTATTTCTGTAAATAGGAAGTCAAAACGTCACTTCTACCACTACCAACAAACACTGAAAAAACGATCACCATTGTTATACTAGCTAACCGCTCACCTTTTTTAACCAATAATGACTCTTAATCCAAACAGCCAATCTCGTGGTCAGATGCTGACTCTGAAACAATGTAATGACTGAAATCAGTACCAAGTCCCTTAACTCAACAGTGCCTGATGCGTGTGTTCACCAACAGTTGCTTACCTCTATTATGCCGGTAAATCACAACGAGAGTCCGTATATCTAATCTTCCGTGCCTACAAAATAAACGTAAAGGTAACATAAATACCTTCAAAATATTCCCCGCTCGAAACCTTTATCCAAGTGAAAACCTCCTCACATACCTCTACAAACGCCGAGAACCTTTCTGAAACATCCGCCTAGCTGTCTGATACACTTCCGTGTCATCTTTCCAAGCTTATACCAATCACTGCCGGTCTCCTTCATAAACATAGATGACAGACTGTACTGGACTACGACTTCACCGTCAAAAAACTACAAAAAAGTCCGCTTATCACCGCGCTCATAATTTAACTCTTAGTACCTTAATTTCTCGTCAGTCAAAACAAAGATCCCCACATATTCGTAGGACTGTCATCTTCTGACAACAAAGCAAATTCCTCATTCACCGCCGGTGTGTCTCTACTCACCATCAACTTTATCAGCAATAAAAAATTGCTGTTTGAATAAACCTGCTTCACCGTAACACAATGAAAGGAAAAAAGAAGGAAAAGGAAAAATAGTGTGATAACAAAGAAAAAATACAATAAAGTGAACTAAATACTTCCTGCCTCCTATTTACACCTGAACATGACTATACAAATCGTGACCTGCCTGCTATTTACAACTTTTGCTGCCAACATCAGTATATATAGCTTTTGAAACCTTTGAATTTTAGTTTCCTGTGTGTAATGTGATCATGTGATTTTATCGGATTCCTTAAGGCAACTTGAGGCTGTCCTCATGCCATAATTATCAAAGAAAACAACTAAACTCAAATTTGTCATTGAGACCCCCTGGGGTCAAAGTTTGGAGTTTTTTGATCCAGAAAGCCTCTCTCTGGAGGAGTGCCTGCTCATTATCTCTCCCTGCATACCGAACTACTGCTTCGATTATCTGACACTTCATCTGTGCGATGGTGTGTCGCAGTTCAATCCAATGTGCTGCCAGTGGAGACGTACGATTTTGATTCCGTATCCTACTCTTGTGCTCTGATATTCGTATTTTAAATTTCCTTGTGGTTTTGCCAACATATAATAGCCCACATGGACATTTGATGGAATAAACTACGAACTCAGTGTTGCAATCCGACGTATGATATAATGGGATTTTTTTACCAGTTCTAGGATGCAGTAATGTGGTCCCCAATATCATATTGTTACAGTTGTTACAATTCCAACATTTCATAGTGCCCCGAAATGAGCCACTTTTTAGTTTGGCTTTTGCTGGTTTTGTTAAAAATTCTTTCAGATTTTGGGCTCTAGAGTATGCGCATAATGGTTTCTCGCTAAACAGATTGCCAAAATCTGGTTCAACTTCCAACAGTTCCCATCTATGCAGTAAGATCTTTTTAATGTCCCTCGAGGCAGATGAATACTTTGAAACAAAAATCATCCGGTTCGTGGTAGTTTTTTCTTTTTTGGTCAATAGTGAACTTCTTGTCATGTTTTTTACTTTACTCAATTGACTATCAAGTATAGGTTCTGGATATCCTCTTTGCATATACCTTTCCTTTTGTTGAATTAAGGATGCAGCACAATCCGTTTCATTCGAAGAAATCCGTTTGATCCTCATGAATTGAGATGTGGGTAAATTGTCTATGAGATTTTTTGGATGAAAGCTGGTATACAACAATGCATTGTTTCTATCCGTTGGTTTCTTAAACACCTTGGTTTCTAAGGTTTGCTCCCTCAGTTTTACCACAACATCCAGGAATGAAATTTCATCATGATGAATCATTGAAGTGAATTGTATCCTTGGGTCTATCTGGTTAAGCCGGGTGATGTTACTCCTGAGTAAATCTTCGGATAGACGCCAAATTAGAAAAATGTCATCGATATAACGTCGAAAGAACACAAGACCTTCTTGCCATTGTGAGTCCAACATTATATGGTCATGTTCATATTTTGCCATGAAGGTATTGGCATACATGGGTGCCCCTGGAAAACCCATAGATGTTCCGTTCATCTGATTGTAAAAGACATCTTGCCACTCAAAATAACTGTTCATAAGGCAAAACTCAAGTAGCTGTATCACAAAGCATTTCTGGCTGTCTGATCCCTCTTCCTGAAGAAGTGCCCATTCCACTGCTTCCAAGCCTGACTGATGTGGAATAGATGTATATAATGCCACGACATCTATCGTGCATAGTATCCAATGTTCCTGAGTTTTAGGAATCGCTGTTAAACTCCTCAAGAAGTCCGAAGTGTCTTCAATGTAAGTTGACCATTTCTGCACAAATGACTGCAGAAAATGATCAATGTATCTCCCTGGATTTTCGAAAATTGACCCACAGCCAGATACAATGGGCCGGAAAGGCGGATCCTGAAGATTTTTATGGATCTTAGGTAGGAAATAAATCCTAGGACGTCTTGGGTGATTTTGCTGTAAATATTTCCTGGTTTTCTCATCAATCCAATCCAGTTGTACTGCTTGCTCAAGAATCCTATCAAGAATTTGAGTGATTTCTCTGGTGGGATCTTGGTCCAACTTAAGGTACGTATTTTCATCCATGACGTGTTCAGTCCCTTTGTTCAAGTAAAGGTCACTATCCATCATGACAAGCCCCCCTCCTTTGTCAGCCTTCTGGAAACTGATGGTTTTGTCCTGAGATAATCTTTGTAGTGTTCCATATTCTGCACGAGTCATGTTTCTCAACTTCCTTCTATATTTCAATTTCTGCAAATCAATCTTCACCAAGGTTTCAAAATTGTCTAGCGTCTTATGAGACACTGGAGCTTGAAATTTACTTTTTGGTTTGAAAATAGTTGTTTCTTTTGGTGCAACATTTGGACACACATTAGTGAAAAAGTGGCGCAATCTCAACAGTCTCATAAATTTAAAAAACGAAACTTCAGTTTCCAAATCTGTGGTGTGGTATGTACTCACGAAAGAGGTACCCTTGTTTAGTACTCTCTCTTCAAATGATGTTAACTTTTTGGTGGAAATATTGATTATGAGAGTTTCACTTGACTCCTCAATCCGGTCTTTTGTTTTGTTTCTTTTTCTTTTCCCACGTCTTGTCTTTTGTCTGAATGTCTTGATGTGGAGGGATCCGGTGGTTTGGTCAAATCCAGGCCTTCTTCTAAAAAAGCCACTGTAGGGATACTTTCAGAAGATGCATCAGCATTTGAAGTAGAACCTTCTCCTTGTCTTTGGTTACTTGATTTTTGCTTCAAGTGTGAACTGGCCGATGGCCTTGATGTATCTGTGTCTTGATCTGACACTCCACTTTCTTCAGACGATTGGGTTTGTGATTGAGGTTTCCTTTGGGTATATCTTCGCTGAGCATATACCTCAGCCCATGTGTAAGCTTCATTCAGCTTATAATCAATAGTATCTCTTTTGAATTTCCTCAGTTTCGTTTCTTGGAGCTCTTTTCCATATTTGTCAAGCTTAATTTCCATTTCTGCCAGAAAAGATTCCCATGGTTCTGCTTCCATCCTTGCTGCCAAATCCTCTTTGATGTGATAGATCTCTTCCTCCAAATCTTTAATTGTGGTAGATAATTCCTCAATTAATAATAAGATCAGATCTAATGAGCATTTATTTAAAATGCTATACCATTTTTCCATGAATTTGCTGTTACTATGTAATCGAAATAACATTGGCCTGATGGCCAGTCTCAGACCTCGCGGAATCCTTTTTACTCTATGATACTGGATTAAAGTTGAGGCGTGTAGTCTTTGATTCAATTCACGCCTTGTCAAATATTCAAGTTGACGTAACTGTTGCGTCACAGTTCCACTTTGGGCATCGAATTTTTTAGCTTCCTTGATTAGATTATATATTTTATCTGCTTCCTCCGGTGTATATGATTTAGTTGGAGCTCTATTTTCTGTGATTGAAGAAATACTTTCAAAAGACATTTTGATCCTGGTGCTGACAATCAATTTTTAGCAGAGAGTCATAGAATTATATGTAGATGATTGTCGCACACTTTTTTCGAGCTGTAAACTCTATTTAAACGGTATGTGTGCAGCTCTGCATTAATACCTGCTGAGTATTACTAAACTGTGAATTATGGCCTAACACCACATTGGCTATTAGGACTGCAGTGCGCACTACTTTAGTAATGAAATTCAAAAAAATTTTAAGATATTTAAAGCATTTGACCAATGTTACATCATATTATGAACATTTATTTTTCGTCATCTCAAATCATGAACGTAAACATATTCAAATTTACATTTCTTGAACATATAAATCAATATTCACAAAGTCATTAGAACCACCACCCAATGCATTTCGGGACATCTTTGTCCCTTCGTCAGGGGTTCCAGTAGTCAACTGTAAAAGTAACAAGGAAACAGTATAAAAGCGATGCCCACTTGCAAACAATAATCACAATCACCATGATATTTCAGCATTGAATGTCTGTTACAGCGTTCACATGAATGTTATTTTTATACACACTACATGTGTTCCAAGCTACTATCATCTGAAACACGACATATATACTCTAGCAGCGTGCAAGAACTCATGCTAAAAAAAGCCCAGCCACCAAAAAGTGCCAACGTTAGAAAAACATACCTCGCAAATATTCGGAGAGTTATTTCTGTAAATAGGAAGTCAAAACGTCACTTCTACCACTACCAACAAACACTGAAAAAACGATCACCATTGTTATACTAGCTAACCGCTCACCTTTTTTAACCAATAATGACTCTTAATCCAAACAGCCAATCTCGTGGTCAGATGCTGACTCTGAAACAATGTAATGACTGAAATCAGTACCAAGTCCCTTAACTCAACAGTGCCTGATGCGTGTGTTCACCAACAGTTGCTTACCTCTATTATGCCGGTAAATCACAACGAGAGTCCGTATATCTAATCTTCCGTGCCTACAAAATAAACGTAAAGGTAACATAAATACCTTCAAAATATTCCCCGCTCGAAACCTTTATCCAAGTGAAAACCTCCTCACATACCTCTACAAACGCCGAGAACCTTTCTGAAACATCCGCCTAGCTGTCTGATACACTTCCGTGTCATCTTTCCAAGCTTATACCAATCACTGCCGGTCTCCTTCATAAACATAGATGACAGACTGTACTGGACTACGACTTCACCGTCAAAAAACTACAAAAAAGTCCGCTTATCACCGCGCTCATAATTTAACTCTTAGTACCTTAATTTCTCGTCAGTCAAAACAAAGATCCCCACATATTCGTAGGACTGTCATCTTCTGACAACAAAGCAAATTCCTCATTCACCGCCGGTGTGTCTCTACTCACCATCAACTTTATCAGCAATAAAAAATTGCTGTTTGAATAAACCTGCTTCACCGTAACACAATGAAAGGAAAAAAGAAGGAAAAGGAAAAATAGTGTGATAACAAAGAAAAAATACAATAAAGTGAACTAAATACTTCCTGCCTCCTATTTACACCTGAACATGACTATACAAATCGTGACCTGCCTGCTATTTACAACTTTTGCTGCCAACATCAGTATATATAGCTTTTGAAACCTTTGAATTTTAGTTTCCTGTGTGTAATGTGATCATGTGATTTTATCGGATTCCTTAAGGCAACTTGAGGCTGTCCTCATGCCATAATTATCAAAGAAAACAACTAAACTCAAATTTGTCATTGAGACCCCCTGGGGTCAAAGTTTGGAGTTTTTTGATCCAGAAAGCCTCTCTCTGGAGGAGTGCCTGCTCATTATCTCTCCCTGCATACCGAACTACTGCTTCGATTATCTGACACTTCATCTGTGCGATGGTGTGTCGCAGTTCAATCCAATGTGCTGCCAGTGGAGACGTACGATTTTGATTCCGTATCCTACTCTTGTGCTCTGATATTCGTATTTTAAATTTCCTTGTGGTTTTGCCAACATATAATAGCCCACATGGACATTTGATGGAATAAACTACGAACTCAGTGTTGCAATCCGACGTATGATATAATGGGATTTTTTTACCAGTTCTAGGATGCAGTAATGTGGTCCCCAATATCATATTGTTACAGTTGTTACAATTCCAACATTTCATAGTGCCCCGAAATGAGCCACTTTTTAGTTTGGCTTTTGCTGGTTTTGTTAAAAATTCTTTCAGATTTTGGGCTCTAGAGTATGCGCATAATGGTTTCTCGCTAAACAGATTGCCAAAATCTGGTTCAACTTCCAACAGTTCCCATCTATGCAGTAAGATCTTTTTAATGTCCCTCGAGGCAGATGAATACTTTGAAACAAAAATCATCCGGTTCGTGGTAGTTTTTTCTTTTTTGGTCAATAGTGAACTTCTTGTCATGTTTTTTACTTTACTCAATTGACTATCAAGTATAGGTTCTGGATATCCTCTTTGCATATACCTTTCCTTTTGTTGAATTAAGGATGCAGCACAATCCGTTTCATTCGAAGAAATCCGTTTGATCCTCATGAATTGAGATGTGGGTAAATTGTCTATGAGATTTTTTGGATGAAAGCTGGTATACAACAATGCATTGTTTCTATCCGTTGGTTTCTTAAACACCTTGGTTTCTAAGGTTTGCTCCCTCAGTTTTACCACAACATCCAGGAATGAAATTTCATCATGATGAATCATTGAAGTGAATTGTATCCTTGGGTCTATCTGGTTAAGCCGGGTGATGTTACTCCTGAGTAAATCTTCGGATAGACGCCAAATTAGAAAAATGTCATCGATATAACGTCGAAAGAACACAAGACCTTCTTGCCATTGTGAGTCCAACATTATATGGTCATGTTCATATTTTGCCATGAAGGTATTGGCATACATGGGTGCCCCTGGAAAACCCATAGATGTTCCGTTCATCTGATTGTAAAAGACATCTTGCCACTCAAAATAACTGTTCATAAGGCAAAACTCAAGTAGCTGTATCACAAAGCATTTCTGGCTGTCTGATCCCTCTTCCTGAAGAAGTGCCCATTCCACTGCTTCCAAGCCTGACTGATGTGGAATAGATGTATATAATGCCACGACATCTATCGTGCATAGTATCCAATGTTCCTGAGTTTTAGGAATCGCTGTTAAACGCTGTAACAGACATTCAATGCTGAAATATCATGGTGATTGTGATTATTGTTTGCAAGTGGGCATCGCTTTTATACTGTTTCCTTGTTACTTTTACAGTTGACTACTGGAACCCCTGACGAAGGGACAAAGATGTCCCGAAATGCATTGGGTGGTGGTTCTAATGACTTTGTGAATATTGATTTATATGTTCAAGAAATGTAAATTTGAATATGTTTACGTTCATGATTTGAGATGACGAAAAATAAATGTTCATAATATGATGTAACATTGGTCAAATGCTTTAAATATCTTAAAATTTTTTTGAATTTCATTACTAAAGTAGTGCGCACTGCAGTCCTAATAGCCAATGTGGTGTTAGGCCATAATTCACAGTTTAGTAATACTCAGCAGGTATTAATGCAGAGCTGCACACATACCGTTTAAATAGAGTTTACAGCTCGAAAAAAGTGTGCGACAATCATCTACATATAATTCTATGACTCTCTGCTAAAAATTGATTGTCAGCACCAGGATCAAAATGTCTTTTGAAAGTATTTCTTCAATCACAGAAAATAGAGCTCCAACTAAATCATATACACCGGAGGAAGCAGATAAAATATATAATCTAATCAAGGAAGCTAAAAAATTCGATGCCCAAAGTGGAACTGTGACGCAACAGTTACGTCAACTTGAATATTTGACAAGGCGTGAATTGAATCAAAGACTACACGCCTCAACTTTAATCCAGTATCATAGAGTAAAAAGGATTCCGCGAGGTCTGAGACTGGCCATCAGGCCAATGTTATTTCGATTACATAGTAACAGCAAATTCATGGAAAAATGGTATAGCATTTTAAATAAATGCTCATTAGATCTGATCTTATTATTAATTGAGGAATTATCTACCACAATTAAAGATTTGGAGGAAGAGATCTATCACATCAAAGAGGATTTGGCAGCAAGGATGGAAGCAGAACCATGGGAATCTTTTCTGGCAGAAATGGAAATTAAGCTTGACAAATATGGAAAAGAGCTCCAAGAAACGAAACTGAGGAAATTCAAAAGAGATACTATTGATTATAAGCTGAATGAAGCTTACACATGGGCTGAGGTATATGCTCAGCGAAGATATACCCAAAGGAAACCTCAATCACAAACCCAATCGTCTGAAGAAAGTGGAGTGTCAGATCAAGACACAGATACATCAAGGCCATCGGCCAGTTCACACTTGAAGCAAAAATCAAGTAACCAAAGACAAGGAGAAGGTTCTACTTCAAATGCTGATGCATCTTCTGAAAGTATCCCTACAGTGGCTTTTTTAGAAGAAGGCCTGGATTTGACCAAACCACCGGATCCCTCCACATCAAGACATTCAGACAAAAGACAAGACGTGGGAAAAGAAAAAGAAACAAAACAAAAGACCGGATTGAGGAGTCAAGTGAAACTCTCATAATCAATATTTCCACCAAAAAGTTAACATCATTTGAAGAGAGAGTACTAAACAAGGGTACCTCTTTCGTGAGTACATACCACACCACAGATTTGGAAACTGAAGTTTCGTTTTTTAAATTTATGAGACTGTTGAGATTGCGCCACTTTTTCACTAATGTGTGTCCAAATGTTGCACCAAAAGAAACAACTATTTTCAAACCAAAAAGTAAATTTCAAGCTCCAGTGTCTCATAAGACGCTAGACAATTTTGAAACCTTGGTGAAGATTGATTTGCAGAAATTGAAATATAGAAGGAAGTTGAGAAACATGACTCGTGCAGAATATGGAACACTACAAAGATTATCTCAGGACAAAACCATCAGTTTCCAGAAGGCTGACAAAGGAGGGGGGCTTGTCATGATGGATAGTGACCTTTACTTGAACAAAGGGACTGAACACGTCATGGATGAAAATACGTACCTTAAGTTGGACCAAGATCCCACCAGAGAAATCACTCAAATTCTTGATAGGATTCTTGAGCAAGCAGTACAACTGGATTGGATTGATGAGAAAACCAGGAAATATTTACAGCAAAATCACCCAAGACGTCCTAGGATTTATTTCCTACCTAAGATCCATAAAAATCTTCAGGATCCGCCTTTCCGGCCCATTGTATCTGGCTGTGGGTCAATTTTCGAAAATCCAGGGAGATACATTGATCATTTTCTGCAGTCATTTGTGCAGAAATGGTCAACTTACATTGAAGACACTTCGGACTTCTTGAGGAGTTTAACAGCGATTCCTAAAACTCAGGAACATTGGATACTATGCACGATAGATGTCGTGGCATTATATACATCTATTCCACATCAGTCAGGCTTGGAAGCAGTGGAATGGGCACTTCTTCAGGAAGAGGGATCAGACAGCCAGAAATGCTTTGTGATACAGCTACTTGAGTTTTGCCTTATGAACAGTTATTTTGAGTGGCAAGATGTCTTTTACAATCAGATGAACGGAACATCTATGGGTTTTCCAGGGGCACCCATGTATGCCAATACCTTCATGGCAAAATATGAACATGACCATATAATGTTGGACTCACAATGGCAAGAAGGTCTTGTGTTCTTTCGACGTTATATCGATGACATTTTTCTAATTTGGCGTCTATCCGAAGATTTACTCAGGAGTAACATCACCCGGCTTAACCAGATAGACCCAAGGATACAATTCACTTCAATGATTCATCATGATGAAATTTCATTCCTGGATGTTGTGGTAAAACTGAGGGAGCAAACCTTAGAAACCAAGGTGTTTAAGAAACCAACGGATAGAAACAATGCATTGTTGTATACCAGCTTTCATCCAAAAAATCTCATAGACAATTTACCCACATCTCAATTCATGAGGATCAAACGGATTTCTTCGAATGAAACGGATTGTGCTGCATCCTTAATTCAACAAAAGGAAAGGTATATGCAAAGAGGATATCCAGAACCTATACTTGATAGTCAATTGAGTAAAGTAAAAAACATGACAAGAAGTTCACTATTGACCAAAAAAGAAAAAACTACCACGAACCGGATGATTTTTGTTTCAAAGTATTCATCTGCCTCGAGGGACATTAAAAAGATCTTACTGCATAGATGGGAACTGTTGGAAGTTGAACCAGATTTTGGCAATCTGTTTAGCGAGAAACCATTATGCGCATACTCTAGAGCCCAAAATCTGAAAGAATTTTTAACAAAACCAGCAAAAGCCAAACTAAAAAGTGGCTCATTTCGGGGCACTATGAAATGTTGGAATTGTAACAACTGTAACAATATGATATTGGGGACCACATTACTGCATCCTAGAACTGGTAAAAAAATCCCATTATATCATACGTCGGATTGCAACACTGAGTTCGTAGTTTATTCCATCAAATGTCCATGTGGGCTATTATATGTTGGCAAAACCACAAGGAAATTTAAAATACGAATATCAGAGCACAAGAGTAGGATACGGAATCAAAATCGTACGTCTCCACTGGCAGCACATTGGATTGAACTGCGACACACCATCGCACAGATGAAGTGTCAGATAATCGAAGCAGTAGTTCGGTATGCAGGGAGAGATAATGAGCAGGCACTCCTCCAGAGAGAGGCTTTCTGGATCAAAAAACTCCAAACTTTGACCCCAGGGGGTCTCAATGACAAATTTGAGTTTAGTTGTTTTCTTTGATAATTATGGCATGAGGACAGCCTCAAGTTGCCTTAAGGAATCCGATAAAATCACATGATCACATTACACACAGGAAACTAAAATTCAAAGGTTTCAAAAGCTATATATACTGATGTTGGCAGCAAAAGTTGTAAATAGCAGGCAGGTCACGATTTGTATAGTCATGTTCAGGTGTAAATAGGAGGCAGGAAGTATTTAGTTCACTTTATTGTATTTTTTCTTTGTTATCACACTATTTTTCCTTTTCCTTCTTTTTTCCTTTCATTGTGTTACGGTGAAGCAGGTTTATTCAAACAGCAATTTTTTATTGCTGATAAAGTTGATGGTGAGTAGAGACACACCGGCGGTGAATGAGGAATTTGCTTTGTTGTCAGAAGATGACAGTCCTACGAATATGTGGGGATCTTTGTTTTGACTGACGAGAAATTAAGGTACTAAGAGTTAAATTATGAGCGCGGTGATAAGCGGACTTTTTTGTAGTTTTTTGACGGTGAAGTCGTAGTCCAGTACAGTCTGTCATCTATGTTTATGAAGGAGACCGGCAGTGATTGGTATAAGCTTGGAAAGATGACACGGAAGTGTATCAGACAGCTAGGCGGATGTTTCAGAAAGGTTCTCGGCGTTTGTAGAGGTATGTGAGGAGGTTTTCACTTGGATAAAGGTTTCGAGCGGGGAATATTTTGAAGGTATTTATGTTACCTTTACGTTTATTTTGTAGGCACGGAAGATTAGATATACGGACTCTCGTTGTGATTTACCGGCATAATAGAGGTAAGCAACTGTTGGTGAACACACGCATCAGGCACTGTTGAGTTAAGGGACTTGGTACTGATTTCAGTCATTACATTGTTTCAGAGTCAGCATCTGACCACGAGATTGGCTGTTTGGATTAAGAGTCATTATTGGTTAAAAAAGGTGAGCGGTTAGCTAGTATAACAATGGTGATCGTTTTTTCAGTGTTTGTTGGTAGTGGTAGAAGTGACGTTTTGACTTCCTATTTACAGAAATAACTCTCCGAATATTTGCGAGGTATGTTTTTCTAACGTTGGCACTTTTTGGTGGCTGGGCTTTTTTTAGCATGAGTTCTTGCACGCTGCTAGAGTATATATGTCGTGTTTCAGATGATAGTAGCTTGGAACACATGTAGTGTGTATAAAAATAACATTCATGTGAACGCTGTAACAGACATTCAATGCTGAAATATCATGGTGATTGTGATTATTGTTTGCAAGTGGGCATCGCTTTTATACTGTTTCCTTGTTACTTTTACAGTTGACTACTGGAACCCCTGACGAAGGGACAAAGATGTCCCGAAATGCATTGGGTGGTGGTTCTAATGACTTTGTGAATATTGATTTATATGTTCAAGAAATGTAAATTTGAATATGTTTACGTTCATGATTTGAGATGACGAAAAATAAATGTTCATAATATGATGTAACATTGGTCAAATGCTTTAAATATCTTAAAATTTTTTTGAATTTCATTACTAAAGTAGTGCGCACTGCAGTCCTAATAGCCAATGTGGTGTTAGGCCATAATTCACAGGTCCCCGTGACAATGACTTCCTTGTATTTTCCTGCAGCTCTGATTGGTTGTATTTGCTAAGGATGTGTGGAGCTATAGACAGGTCGACTGGAAGTGAGCATTTTGCTCAAGTTTAGAGAATCTGAAGGTGAGTTTAGGTGACTACGTAGCTTTAAAGCACCCCAGGTTTTCATACCAAGTTAGGTTTATCCAAAAGACACTGATTCTCAGAAATGTTGCTATGAGCAGGTCTTACTTACTCTTGTAGTATTCTTGGCCCACCCCTGCTTTATAGACATCAACTAGAATTACTCCAGCATTTACACCAACATACTCATTGATTTCAGTAGTAAGGCAAGTTCAGATAACTAATAAATATACACATAATGCTTACTAGGCAGACCTACTCTCAATCAGAGACTGATTCTTTTTACCTGAATTAGTATCTGATATGCTGCTAATACAGCATGTGCTCAGTACAGCAAGTATAACATACAGTGTACATATGACTGTGAAATGATATGTTGGTGCACAAATCTTAATATGAAGAAGTGAAACAACTAAGTTTACAGTTACATGTATGGCCTACTTCTACGTACAAAACCGATTACTGCCCTTAAAAGGCCTATACGCAATCTGGAAAGATGACATGGTGGGAATTAAATCCCAAAGGGCATTATATAAGCATGCTATTGGACGAGCCAAAAGGGAATGGGAGGAGAAGCAGTGGGAGGATATGCTGTCCGCCACCAGGAAAATGGACCTCAAGCACCATCTGGAATTTGGTCTAGAAGGGATGTGTGTGGAGTGTTTGCCCAGCGATGCCCAATGTGTTGGCAGCAGAGTGGGTTACAAACTTTTCCTCCCTCTACGCTCTAAAAGTAGATATAAATCTTTCCCAGCAAAGGATATTGGGCATTCAACCTAAGGAAGACGCTGGAGGATCCTTACATGAAATGACATCTAACCCAATATCCCTAGAGGATGTAAGGTGGCATCTGAATAAAGCCCCCAGGTTGGATAAAATATCAGGGGACCGGTACAGGAGCGAAATAGATGTTTGGAGTCCGTGTCACCTACTAATATTTGACAACATACTGGGTGGCACGCCAATCCCTCATACTTGGGGAGGGGCCGAGATAATCCTCAATCATAAAAAGGGATCTCCAGCTGATCCCCATAATTACAGGCCCATCAGTCTATTTGGCTGTTCCCAAAACATTTTGACTAGTATACTCTTAGATTGGCTGCAACTATGGATGGGAGAAAAATAAATCCTGTCACCACTCCAGGCAGGATTCAGGGAGGGTATCAGAACAGTGTACTGGTCTTCTGGTTCCAAATCATTTTTGGGAAGATGGTTGTCCTAAATAAAAACAGTCTATACATTACATTACATTTGTCCACCTACGTTCGGTGTTTAATTTAGTACCCTATCTATGGCAGGTTTTAGCTGACTTGGGTGTTCCTGCTGACCTGTTGACTTTATTAATCTGATTACCCAGCAATAACTTTGCTCAAGTCTGCTGTGGATCCTCAGGTTAACTGTCAGACCCCTTTCCATTGGTACGGGGGGGGTAAGGCAGGTTTGTGTCCTTGCCCCTACTCTCTATTCCCTTTATGTAAACAATTGGATTTCCTTCCTGAATAACTGTGAAGATGACGTGCCAAGGTTGGCTAATATTAAGATTCTAACGTTGATGTTTACGGACCATACCCTCCTCATATCAGAGCCAATCCCAAGCTAAGTGGGGTTCCCTTAGACCAGGTTAGTGTTTTTGACTACCTGGTACTGACCTTCACTGAGGATTTTGGTTACACCAACCCAACACAGTGTGGTGTTGATTAGAGCAGAAAACAACTCACATTTTCGTCTAATATCCTCAGCAACAAAATGCAGGCACTAGGGGCTGCCTTGTATGGGGCCGAGCTTTGGGGGGATAAGGATATTTTTGCTTAGCTAGTTAGTGAGAACCGCTTACTACGTCATCTATTGAAACTACCAAATAGTACACCACTACTACCACTTAGACTTGACCAGGGAGAAAGACCTATCACAGAGGGGCGGGGATTAGGACCTTACTTTTTTATAGAAGGATCTGGGTCTGTATTCCTATAGAGCTGACCTTAAAGAAGAGTTAGAGATCACAGGGTCGGGAAGCAGACCTTGGATAAAATATATCAAAGATACTTAGACCAGGGTAGGGTGTGTGGATCTGTGGACAGAACCAGAGCACTCTGACAGTTAGGAAATCACTGTTAAAGAGAGATAGGAGCAATACAAAATGGATCAACTGCTGGCATTCTCCTCAAATGGCACCCTGACCCACTCTTTCCTTATGATCAAGGTAGACTACAGGCGGAAATAGTTTTTAGATGAAATAAAGCCAACCTGTTAGAAATCGGATTTCTGGTTGGCTAGGGCATGCGCCTAAGCCAGGCAGAAACCACCACTCTAGTCAGGGCAAGGGAGTTACACACTGAAGATCACCCCTGCTCACCCCCTTGGTAGCTTGGCACGAGCAGTCAGACTTATCTCAGAGGCAATGCATAATGTGTGCATACCCAAAAGAGACTCCACACAAGGTTATATCAAAAATAGCCTTTATATTATCCAAAACACATTAGAATCATAATCACACAATATATACGGTGCCAACTGACACTTAGGTATCACTTAACAGGGGAATATATACATGACCGGGCCAATCTGGCCACTGTCAGAACTATCACTCAGCACAAGTAGCGAATGTAAAACACCACCAGTAACTACTGTCACAATAATGATCTCAGCGTTATATCACATTAGCATTAGGCATAGACCACATTATGCATAAATCACAATCATAAACACATTACGCATTCTCATTAGGCGTAAAACACATGAGGCATCCACATTATGTATCACATTAGGCCTAAGCTTAATACTGGTACTTAGCATAGCACCATAGCACCGGATATATAGATACACCCTCAACAGTGCACCCCCAGTAACTACAAGCAGGGTGCACACATTATGGAAGAGTCACCTATGGTCCAAGGACACCAAATATACATCATCTCAGGGCAGGCGATGCAGGCGATTCGAGTGAGGCGTTATAGAGGCATCATCAACGCTGTGCCTACTCTGCACTCCGGTGTTCTTACCCCTTATCCAGCACTTAAAGACTCCCCCCTTAGGTAGAGAGTCCTTACTCAGTCTGTTGCTAACAGAAATGACCCCCAACAGTCCCGCAGCATACGGTGTGACTGCCATGACAAATCCTGCGGTCCAATCACGGTGGTGCCAACTGTGGGCACAGGCGCGCTCACCTTCATGGATGACCTTCCCTGATCTCGAACATCAGCTGGGAGGCAGTGCTGCAAGACCCTTGCATGCCTTCCAGTGCACCAGCTCCACATGAGCAATGCCCCGCCCCCCAGAGAATGGAGCCGTACTTGGCGGCTATCCTTTGCTACCAAGAGTGGCAGCGGTGGCCAGGTGACGCAGTCGCTGTGACACCCTAGTTCACCTTTTAGGGCTGAGTGGTTGGCTGGCCACCAGACGCTCTCTGCTTGGGCCTCTCCCGGCCAGGGAAGCATGGAGCGACGGCTCTGCTCTCTCGGCAGCTCCCTTCCGGATATGCGGTCCCGCTGTAAGACTTCTAGAGGGGGCCCCGCCCATGGTCAGCCTCCTTAGGCACGGCACTGTGGTGGCGGGACCCGACTCAAACTTTCAGTAGCTCATAGTCATGCGAAGCTCTCTCCGGACATGGGAGCCCGGCTCGGTCCAGGCAGTTTTTTCCTGCCTTCTGCTTTATGGTTGGCTTCTCCTATGCCCCTCAGCCCCACCCACAACCAGGCAAGATGCCTGACTTCTGGTCTGCCGATCATGGCGGTGATTTCTCTCTCGGTGCCACAGTGCAGGGTAGGCTCCCACCTCTCCATGAGCGCAAAATGCCATTTAAACACACAAATGTGGGGTGGGCATCCGCTCCACAAATAACGGCACCAGTATGCAGGGTGGGCTCCCTCTAGACAAGTAAAGGCACCAGCATGCATGGTGGGCTCCCGCTTCTCCTCCAGCCGCACAGGGGAATCCCTATGCCAGTATTCCTTCCAAATCCTTCCCATCCCAGCGCTGCAGAGCACACCACACTCTTGGAATTAAAGATATAGCACTCACGAGGTGCTAAACCCCCAAAAGGTCCAGGGCAAAGGCTGGGCCCAGGCAGGCCAGCTCACAGGGCCCTCCAGCAGTTCCTCCTGGGGCCCAGCAGCAGCAAGTCACAAGTCACAAGCAAAGAACAACTACATAGGGTCACAGCCCCAATATTGTTCTGCCCTTGGTCCAGGGCTTTGGGGGAACCAGCCTCAACTGGTTCTGGGGGATATTGGAGCACTTTGTTGACAAGGCTCCTCTTCCCCTTTGTCAGACGGGGGCTCGGTGATCAGACACACCACAGGGGGCGGAGCCAGCATTCACCCAGGCAGGCACAGACCTATTCAGGGTCAGGGGACTACTCCTCCCACTACTCCAAATGCAGATCTCCTATTCAGCCTCGCGCTAACTTACCCTGCCCTCCCTGGAGTCACACACACCTCCCCAGCCCCTGTCACTCCAAAGCCAGACATGTAATCCACATCAGGCAGGCAGACACATAGCACACAGAAATGCCAACTTCTAGAAGTTGCCTTTCTAAAATAGGTATAATAAAGATGCGCACACCATTGCGCAGCATTTATTATTACTATTCCAACCATACCGAACATGACCATGCTGCTCCTCTCATATCAGGAATTACCACTGAAATACGTATCAGGGAATCCCCAATGCATTCCTATGAGAGGGCAGCCTCACAGCAGCGAGAAACCAAAATGGCTGTTTGTCACTACCAGGACATGTCACACACTTAAGGTACATGTCCTACCTTTTACCTACAATGCACCCTGCCCACAGGACTAGCTAGGACCCACCTTAGAGGTAACTGACCTGCAGTAAAGAGGGGGGTCACAGACATGGCACACACTTTAGGTGGCACGCCACAGCGGCAGTAACACTGCGCGCACTTGTCCTGCAATGGCAGAGGCCTGAGACAGGTTTGAGAGGCTACTTTGGTGGGTGGCACAAACAGTACTGGAAGCCCACCAGTAGCATTTAATTTACCGGCCCCGGGTATCTGAGATACCACTTTACCAGGGACTGATAGGTAAATTAAATATGCCAAACAGGTGTAGACCAATCTTACCATGTTTACCACAGAGAGCACACGCACTTTACACTGGAAAGCAGTGGTAAAGTGCCCAGGGTCCTAAACGCACCAACACCATGTCAGAAAAAAGGCTAGGAGAAAGGCAAACAGTTCAGGGATTATCCTGCAAAAAGGGCCAAATCCAACACAACCTTTGGCCCGAACGTTGTGCATTCAGTTCAGATATAGCACCCTGCCACTAGCCTCTTTTACTGGCAAATAGGCAAGTAAAAAGAGGTTATACTTGCCCTACTTGTGCGGCAGATAGGGAGTCTGAAGTTCATGTTCTGCTTTTATGCCCAGCATATTTTAAAAGCAGGAAAAGTGGAAAAAGTGGATTATTCTTGGTTGTCAGCTTTTTTGATGTCAGGGATTATCAAATCACTTTTTGAATTTTAAAAACTGAGGTTAGGCAAAATCTGGGCTTCGCTGTATCTCGCATTTTATTTGGCAAATGGAGGAATAGGGAAAAGATGTGCCTCTAAATGTTTGCTTAATTTAACTATTGCATTTATTATCTATAACCAGTTTTATCCCCTCATATGAATAATGTATTTATTTGCTTTTTAATACTTTATTGGGTTTATTTTATGCAATGCACTTTTGTATATTCCACTTTTATGGGATACAGCCGAATACAGTTAATAAAGTAAAGTAAAGCTAATTAAATGAAATAGTGAAATCCTCACCAAGTAGAACTGCATTGAATGTGTTTTATTAATGTTATCAAATGTCTCTTGGTAAACCTAATTATAGGGGTTAGTACATTTCAGATTTAGAACAGGGAAATTATGTATTATTCTATATTAAGATACATAGCAAATCTGCGCTATGCATATTTAAAGTCAAAGAAGCCATTGCTTCTAGGTACCAATGTAAATACTGGCAAAACAAGTAAGTACCAAAATATGAGGATGTCAAAGAGTGACTGAAATGCTTATTAAGAAAAATCACTGTATAATGCAACAGTGAGAACAGGGGATGAAGCAAGCAGGCAGATGGGAAGAGAACGCAGTTAAACACACGGCCTAGCAAACCATGGCAACACAGCGGCCCCGAGTCAGTTGCATCAAGGGGCAAGCCAAGAAAAGATGGGCAAGCAAGAAGTGCAAAATAAACAGTAAAACCGCAATCCAAATAATATATGTGAGAGTATTTGTAGGAAGGTGGTTACCAAGGCAAAGGGTAAGCAGAAAAACACATTAAAGGTTTTAAATTGCTGGAAGAACATGCTAATAATTAGTGACAAAAAGAATAGAAAAATAATGGATAATTCACGAAAATAAAAGAAAATGAGGATGCTCGGAAAAAGGGGCAGATTTAAGCAAGAAACCTTTAGCATAATAAGCAGCAGCAGTATTGTATAGTAAATTCCTGTTCAAATGATTTTTCAAACTTAATGCCGCTTCTACCAGTGATTTAAATCTTGTGTCTCTAGTATTAATTAATTCAACGGTAATCCCTACCTAGGGGAGGTCAGGCTTCACCCTTCTTAATTATTTGTAAGTGTATTGTATTAAAGCTGCCTGCCACCAGTGGCGGCTCCCCTGCTAAGGCGGGGGAGCGTCGCACCACTGCTATTTAGCAGTAAAATAAAGGGAAAATAAAATTATAATCACTTGCGTTATCATTGAATTTTTCCTACTTCTACACTTCGCGTGAGGGGGCGGGTGGGTGCGGAGTGTTAGCACCCTCCTAAGTGCACAATGACTGCTTGGCCGGCTTACGCACTTCGCATGTTCTCCATGCAGGCTGCATTATAGCTAGCTTGAAGAACATGCCCAGGCTCCCAGTCAGCGCCTGAGCACCGAAACACAGCGCTCAGACCAATCACAACACTGCTAAGGCAGCATTGTGATTGGCTGACTAGGAGCCTGGGTGTGCTTCCTGTTCAGGCCAGCGAGAGCGGACTACGGAGGAGAGAAGCAGTGAGGAAGCAGCGAGAAGGTACAATTTTTAGTTTATTTTTTAATACCCGCTTCCCCAGTGTCCTACCCCCCTCCCGCTCCTGCCCCAGCTCCCCTATCTCCGATCCGTGCTGGCAGCGCATGCCTGCCACGCGCCTTTAGCCTTTCTGAGGCCTGAGGCAGAGAGACCCTGAGTGTATGTGTTCGGATATTGCTTGTGCAGCCCACAAGATCCCCACAGAAGTTCAGAAAGTGCTGCTGGGCCATGTCATAACATTTCAGCCCTGCTTTAGGGATGGGGCTTACTACCCAGCCTGATGCAGGGAGTGAGGCCATGGTCCCTAACCTGCGTCTGACTCCACAGGCTCCCACCTTGTCACAGGCAGAGGTAGGTTGCTGACATCTGGCCTGTCAGAAACGTTTGGGTGGCCCAGGCCCTGGTTTTTTTAAAGCAATATCACATCACTCAAAATAAAAATAAGTGACCGTGAATAGAACATGTAGGTGTATGTGCATGTGTGTGAGTGAATGAGCCCAGGTCCACATGTATGTGGGTGTGGGCAGAGGATCACAACCCAAGAGTGACATCATGGTGGTGATAAGGTGCTAGAGTGGTAGAGTACTCCAGCTTCACCCCACATGATGACTGGTAGTTGAAGCGTTGACCCATGCAGAAAGTAGGAGAATGAACGGCTGTGAAGGGAGACAGCAGGGGGCAAAATGAGTGATGAATACATGACCTTCAAAGAGAAACCTCAACCAAGAGAGGGCAGAACAAGAGCTGAGAAGCAGTTGATTTCATGATTGTGTTATTGCACTGGTGATTCTACAGTTTATCCCTATGGCAGACCAGAGTACTGGGACCAGAGTGATGGAGGAGAGGGACCTCTCTGGGCTGCCAGGTTGTTTCTATGGCTGCAATTACAGTTAGGCCTCTGGGACAATCTGAGGCTGTGCTCCCAGGATCCTTTCCGACCTTTTCACACACTGGTCCTGTTGTTGTACAGCCCTTCTCGAAATAGTAAGGTTCTCTAAATTTGAATGCATTATTAGAAGTAAATGTTCAATTATGAAAATACACTTACAAACGAATATGCGCACACACCCGCTTTCCATCTACAACCATTTGCAAGCAGCAGAAGCACAGATGAGACTAGAATTCAAGCACATCTCCTGCCTCAGAGAGGTGGCTGTGCTCTGCTATGGATGCATGTAGTTCTCTTCCCCACCACCCCTCTGTTTTCTCTCTTAACTGTGTACTGCAAGAGTAATACAAAGCAAAAACGTTGCTCATCATGCCCTGAAGTAAGATCCTACAACAACATAATTATGACTGGTTTAATCACAACTTGCATGCTTTTTGCAAGTTCGTATAACTAATGAATATTCACTTAACGCTTACACGGCAAACCTACTCAGTCAGAGACAGATGTTTCCTACCCGAATCACTCCCTGATATGCTGCTAATATATTATGTACGGCTTACAGTAATATGTCATATATTGTGCATTTGAGCGTGAAAAGATAATTAATTGCACACATCTTAATGTGAAGAAGTGAAACAACTATGTTTCCAGCTCATGTATGCCTTCCACTACGTACAGAACGGATTACTTCCCTTGAATGACCTATACAGCTAATACAAACGAAACAGTGAATTCATTACGAAGTAGAACTGCGTTTAATAAGTGTTTTATTATTTTTGTCGGATCCCCCAATGGAGAACTCATTATAGGGATTACTACATTTCAGATTTAGCAGAGGGGAAATGATTTATTACACTATATTAAAATAAATTGCAAATCTGCACCATGAATATTTGAAGTCAAAGGAGACATTGCTTCTAGGTACAAATGAAAAGTCTGGCAAAACAAGTGAGAAACAAATATTAGGATGTCAAAAATTTACTGAAATGAAATCAATGTATAATGAAACAGTGAGAACATGGGATGAAGCAAGCAAGCACTGGGAAGAGAGTGAAGTCACACACACTAAATATCAAAACAAAGCAACACAGAGGCCACGTGCCAGCTGTATCAAGGGGCAGGCCAAGAAAATGTGGGCAAGCAAGCAGTGCAAAATCAGCAGTAAAACCACAATCCAAATAATACATGCGAGAGTACTTGGGGAAGGGCGGTTACCTAGGCAAAGGGTAAACAGATAAACATATTTAAGGTTCTGAGTTGCTGGCAGATCATGCTAAAAATGAGTGAAAAAGCAATGGTAAAATAAAGGACAATTCACTAAAATTTAAGAAAATAAGGGAACCTAAAAAAAAAGGCCAGATTGAGACAAGAAACAGACAGCATAATGAGTCACCACATTTTGCAGCAGCAGTATTGCTATAGCGTAGATTCCTCTTGAAATGGCGGTCGCCTCTCATCCAAGGAATTTAAATCTTGTTTCTCTTATAACCAATTCAGTGGTAATCACTACATAGGGGAGCTCGGGCTTCACCCTACTTAATTATTTCTAAGAATATTGTGACAAAGGTGCCTGCCACTCGCCTTTAGCCTTTCCTCGGCCCCATGCAGAGAGGCCCCGAGTGTATCTGTTTGATATAGCGCTTGTGAAGCCCACAAGGGCCATGTCATAAAATGTCAGTCCAGCTCTAGGGATGGGGCCTACTGCTGAGCCTGAAGCAGGCAGTGAGGCATGGTCCCTGCCCTGCCTCTTACTTCACCGGCGCGTTGCTGACATCTGGCCTGCCAGAAGCTTTTGTGGGGCTTAGGTCAAAATGCTCTGTGGGGCCTTGGTTTTCTGGAAGCATAACCACATTATTCAGAACTTAAAAATAACTGACTGGGAATAGAGCATGTAGGTGTATGTCCATGGGTGTGAGTGAAACGATGTGCATATGTATGTGTGGTTGTTGGTAGTGGGTAGAGGGGCCCAGCTTGGGTGCTTGAAGTGAACATAATGATGGTGGCAAGGTACATCATGTGGGGTGCTACTCCATCTGCACCCCACAGAATGACTGGTAGTTTAAGGGTTGAGCCACGCAGAAAGAAGGAGCCTGAAGAGGTGTTAAAGGGAGAAAGCAGGGGGCAAAAGTGGTGTGTTGAAATGTATGTTTTATCCAAAGTGAAGAAGGGTGATCAGGTTTTCTTTCTTCAACACGTTTGTTAAGTTAGGAGACTCATCTCAGCCTCTGGCCACGTTGCTGCTTCAGGCTCCTTTTCAAATCACATAATTCCCTTCCAGAAGAGCTTTATCAAACACATTCTAAAGGCAACACCACATTCCAGTTAAAGCCGTAGTTACCACAAACCTCCCTATTTTGCAACAACAAAACAACAAACAACCCTTCCCACTAAACATAATACATGCAAATAAGAGCATTACGGCAATACACATGACATTATATATACATAACAGGACAAAACATGCTATAAGATAATCAGAAGTGAAGTGAACTATAACAAAACATGAGGGCAATACATGGATGTGTACAAAAAAAAATAGATCCCAAAGAATGTTTATGAATACGCATTAATAAATATCTAAATTCTCTCTCACGCTCAACAGTACTGTTCTAAGTACTTGGGTGCTTTTACATCCCTTTAACTTTTTCTCAACTCTAGCCAATCTCTCTTCAATCCACTCCCATTGTCATCACTTCTACCACTAGATGTCTCCAGTTGGATGACTCTGTGACAGGGAAACCTGATTCTCACCCACTCTTACATTAGTCATCTTCACCCTGTTTCTGTCATTCATCCTCTCCTTCCTGTTCTTCATCTTCCTCATCTCACCTTCATGACTCATCTCTTTACCACCACCCTTACTTTCACATTTTGCATTCACCCACAAAGGAGGCATCACACTGTTGGGCGTTTTTCCTTTGAACAGCTCAAATGAAGTCCTAAGCGTCACTGAGTGTGGAGTCAAATTATACACTTAAATCCTTCAACAAACCTCACTTTTCCACTCCATCCCATAACATTTGTCTATCTGAATGGTTTATTTTAATAACTCTATTAAAGTGCTCAACTACAACCATTGGCCTCAGGATGATGCCATTTTCACTTAGGAAACCCTTGATTTCGTTCTAAACCAATTGAACTCCATTGTCAGTCAACAACACACCCGGTCTGCCCTCTCTCCCTATAAGACTCTTAAGGTGGAGAAGTGTGGCTCACTGGTTAGAGGAGGCAGACCTGGAAGCAGAGGTCAGCCCGGGACCAGGGTTCAATTACCGGCTCGGCGGAGTCTTGAGTCCTAAAATGTCCATGGACTCGACAATTCTTGTTCCGGTGCCTACTCGATTCACGGGTTCACACTCTGCGCAATAGCTTGCTTAATCTCCACAACAGCCCCTCGCGGTGGGATGCCTGGCTTTCACCTTGCGGATACCCTGCCGGGGTTATCTCTCAGGGGAATACCAGGACGGGTTCCCTAAGCAAGTGCTTAGAAACCGCTTGGTGATTTGCGCTATATAAATTCCTTTACATTTACACATTTACAAGGAAAGAGACAACTTTTGTGGTTTCAATTCCACAGGTCCACTTTCACCGGTCACTTCGAAAATATGTCCATCATACTTAACACATACATTATTCAACTCTTAGATTGTATGGAAACTAATATGTTCAAAGCCACTTCCCACGGGCCATCCAACAACTTCCTAAGCACCATGGGTTGCCGCTGAGGTTTCAACACCTTCTAACTCAACCCACACTTTATGCAATCCCTAATATACCTTTCCACCTCCACATCCATTCCAGCCCATCAGTACACCATTCTCAACCTTTTCCTAGTTTTAGATACCCATAGATGCTCTTCAGGAAATCTAATCAACAATTCAACTCTTGACGGAGGGAGGCATCAATCTTGTTCCCCTGAACAGCAACCCTTGTTATTCAGACAACTCATCTTTCAAAATCCAAAACTTTCCACATTCCATGCTCCCATCATTCTTCCTCCTCCAGTCACTATTAAGAAGCTTAAAAATGTTTTGAAACACCTCATCACTTTCAATCACTCCTGTCCTCCTGCTCTCAGAAATCAACCACCTTTAATTTCGCAAAGAAAAGAATCTTCTATTTCACTCTCTTTCCTAAACTCATCATCTTCGCGTGATACCAATTTGGACAATGAATCTGCCACAATGTTCTTTACTCCTATAACGTATTCCACAAAAAAACGATATTCTTATAGTGCTATCACACATCCTTCTCTATACTGCATCAATGCCTTTCTTGCAAAATATCTCCTTCAACAGTATGTGATCTTTGTTGACTGTGAATTTACAGCCCCACAGAATTGTCCTTATCTTTCGTACTGCTCAATAAATGGCCAACGCCTCTCTTTCAATCACTGAATAATGCATCTCAGTCCCCTTCAAACTCCGCGAGGCACACAGAATAGTTCATTTGACTGACACTCACCTTGTATCAACACTGGGCTAGTCCTTTCAAGCTTGCATCAATTATCAAACTCGTCCTTAGGGTTGGGTCAAAACTTCTCAGATTAGGGGCTGCAGCCAGTTCAGACTTTATCACAGTAAACTCTTGTTCACATTTCTCAGCTCACACCAATTCCTTACCTTTCTTCAACAACCTCATTATTCTTTCACTTTTCCCTGCAAAATTAAGCACACAATTTCTATTGTACTCAGCCATTCCCAAAAATTTCAAAAGTTCTTTATTCGTGGGTGAAGCCAAAACGCTGATTGGCATCAACAAAACTGGCTCAGGCTTAATTCCTTCTGCTGAGACCACATGTCCCAAATATTCGATATAAGACTGTTTAAACTTACACTTCTCACCCTTTATGGTTAAATTAACATCTTCCAATCTCTTGAGTACTTCCCTCACACCTCTATCATGCTGTTCCTCATCACATCCAAAGAATCGCATTTCATCCTGCTACACCTTGATCTCTTCCAAACCCTTCAACACTCTCTCCATGGCTTGCTGGAAGGCGGAAACACCAGAGACCAAACCAAACACCATCTTTTTTTATCTAAACGTGCCAAAAGGTGTGACAAAAGCAATGATAATCTTTAGATATCTCATTCAGAACAATCTGAAGGTAAGCTGACCTCAGATCAATGGAAAAAACATCTTAGTGCCACCCAATGCAATCAACATGCCAGCAATCTTAGGAATGCAATTCCTGTGCACTACTACACATCAATTCAACTCTCTCTGGTCCACTCAGAACCTTATTTTCTCCACTCACCTTCCTAGCTGCTAATATTGGAGGCAACCACTCCATTCCATCCACCTCTCCATAACACACTCTCTTTGTAACTTATCCAATTCTGTGTGCATCTCCTCTCTCACAGAAAATGGAACATTGCGTAACTTGCTACAAACCGGTTGACTATCCTTTCTTATATCAATCCTGTGCATATATCCTTTCAAACATCCAAGTTCTTTTGTTAATAATGAAGGAGACTCATTCATCATTTTCAGTTTATATTTCTCACACATAGTATCATCACCAATGACATGTACACTCCGATCCAAGTCTTTCAAAATTATGGGTGGATCCCTATTGGGATCTAAAATCAACCCAAGATCTTTCAGGTGATACCGGCTCAATATGCTATTTCCACATGACCAGACATACACCTTCCCAGAAATGTTCCTTCCTTTGTATTCACCTGCAAGACCTCAACTGGCTCCCCGTCGAGAAGAGAGTAACCTCCAAGATACTCACCCATGCCTACAAATGCCTCCACAACACAGGACTCCAATATCTCAATGAAAAAAATCTCCTTCCATGTACCCGAGAGAAACCTCTGATCTGCAGACCTCGCCCTCAATGAAACCACAAGCATCCGCAGAGTCAGAACTGGTGGATGAGCCTTCTCCTACATCACGGCAAAGACCTGGAATGCACTTCCTATCAACATCAGAAGTGCCCCCACTCTGCACACCTTCAGGAAGACCCTCAAGATATGGCTCTTGGGCTGACCCGGAGATGCCTCCCCCAGCCCCTTGAGACCCCCACGGGTGAGTAGAATGCTTCACAATTCCCTGATTGATTGATTGATTGATTGAACTAAACTCATGAAATATCCTCCCAGTTTTATGGGTTGACCCCTATAAGTGTTTGGTCTGATGTCAGGTTTCTGCAACTTTATTTTCCTGTGAAGTTGTTCCTTTGAAGAAATTGTTAGACATAATAGTTATTTTAACACCCAAATCGAAAAAGACCTTCATGCTCTCCACTTCCATCAAGATTTCGTCAATAGGACATTTCTTTTTCCCACCTTCAACTTGCAATACTATCTGACCACACTGAATCTCATCACCACTCCCATCTTGTCTCATATACACCTCTTTTAGTTTCTCCTTTGTTTTCCTGCTTTTGCATTCACTCTGAAATTACCCTTCTTCCCACTGCTGCTACACTCAGCTTTCAAGGCAGGACATTCCTTATGATAAACTGAATGGTTTCTATTTACACGTTACACTTCTTTTGAGTGCTCATTTTCTTCTCCTGTGAACTAAGTTTCTGCTTGACTATATTTACTTGCTATCATTAAAACCTCAAGTGTGGGGTCATCATTTTGATGCAACCCATCTCTGACCTTACCTGACCTGACATAAATTGGTCCCTGATCCTCTCTTCCACAGTTCCCACAAATCTACATGATGATGCTAGTTTTCTCAAATCAATGATGTAGGCTTCCACAGCCTCACCATTTCCTTGCACCTACTTCCCAAAGTGACATATTTCTAAAACAGTACTAACATTTGGTAAATAGTGAAAGTCTAATTTCCTTATGCACAGTTCATATTTAATCAGGTTTAGAGCATCACTATCTGCCACATCAGGAAGATGGTCAAAAATGTCTTGCCCATCGGGACCCAAACAATATTAACAATGAAGCTGTCTTCTGATCCGAGCTTAAAGATGATACACATACTCTAGCATATTGTTCCAACACTTTCTTCCCTTTGCCCCATTTTATACTGGGACCTCCAGGAAATGGTGAGAAAAATGAAGGTGCAGTAACATTCTGCAACATAAATACTCCTACAACTCAGTCCAACCGCAGATTAGACGACCGCAAATGCCAGCACATGACTATATGCCCGAGTTACCTCTGGAAAAGAAAATAACAATGTCAACACCACACACAGAGTCACATAAAAGAGAGTGGAGTTCAGTGTTGTTGATCCTGAATTTACAGTTATGCCTATCACCATGGGGAAGTTAATGTAGGCCTACATTTAGAAAGATTTGTCCATCACTATGAAATTATAAATGTGGGCACAAAGCTTCACATGCGTGCCTATCACAGAGTATGAGTTAGGCTTACTTTTCTTTTTTTTTCTAACAATTTTTATTGCGCCAAACAGCAAATATTTTGCAGAGCTCCGTGACCCACAGGTAACCTGCCACTTATAACAAACAATAATCGTGTTGATGTTTATAAAATTAAAAATTTACAATCAACATAAATCGAAGATATTTAAGACAAACCCTACCCTCCCCGCTTACTTTTCTTTTTCCAAAAAAAGACTTGAGGGAGAAGTATTCCAGCTAAACTGATGCATCCCAATTCTCTTATTACCAGTGTAATCTTTGTCCGATGACACAGATTCCTGAGAAATTACTTTTCTTCCTCAAGGTGTTTCAGTGAGGAAGAGATCAATTTACAAAAAATAGTACAGCCGAGACCACAACCATTTAGCATGCTTTCAACAGGAAATACAGCTTGTTTCCTTAGCGTGATGACGACACAGTAGATACAATCGGTATTACTGACACAGGAGATTCATCGTGTTTTTCTCCCCTAAATGATGCTCTGATGAGCTCACTGCAGCTAACGTCTGCTGGACTCCACACTGGACAGTGTGCAGGGGCTGGCAGTGCAGGATACCACGAGGCGGTCACAGAGTTGTGCTTTTGTCCAAACTGCAGGTATATGCACCCAATCACCATGACACTGTCAAAGGAGAGTCATGCAGCTGGCCAAAAGACATGGGTGTACCCGCTAATAAAATTTAATAGAAATTCACAGTAGATCCTCCACTTTACTCAAGTTTTCACCAAATACGCTTACACTCCTTTTCCTTTCGTGGGGTGAAATGGTACACAAGGTCAAGCCACCACCTCACCTCGTTATTGAGATGAGAAAACTCCTTTCTGACAGTTTCCCTCATCACCAATGCTGAAATGTATGGAGAACTCACCTCCATTCTCGACGTATCCATCACAACAGCCACCTTTCCTGATCAATGGAAATACACAGAAGTCATACCCCTCCTCACAAAACACTCAGTCGATCCAGGAAAACTCAAGACCTACCGACCCATCTTTTTCCACCCTTTCCAAAGTCCTCAGGAAGGCCATGAACCACAAGCTCACTGATCGCCTGGAGAGCAACATACTTCTGGACAATTCCCAACCGGCTTATGCACCAACCACAGCACAGAGGCTTCCCTGATCACCACCACCAACGACATCAGGTCCCTCCTCAACTACGGAGAGACAGTAGCCCTGATCCTCCTTGCTCTCTCAGCAGTGTTTGAAATTGCACCCCAACACACCCGCATTAAGCCCTCCTATGCCCATGACGAGCTCAGCTCGTCATGAGCCATGGTGCTCCGGTGCTCATGACGAGCTCAGCTCGTCATTGCCTGTGAAACGCTTGCACGCTGGGCTAATTTCCCTGCTGTGCTGAGCGTTCCATTAAACGGGTGTGGTCGTGACGAGCATGGGGGCGCAGTGCGTGCTCCCCCGCCCCCCAGCACAGCAGGGGAATAGCCCCAGCAGCCAAGGGGTTAATAGGGTTTACCACATTAGGATTCAAGGAGACACTTTCAAATGGATCAAATCCTTCCTCATAGAATGAACACAAAAGATTAATCTACCACCTTTCACTTCTGAACCCAAGAGCATCATCTGCTGCATCCTTCAAGGTTCACCCCTCAGCTCCACCCTGTTTAACACATACATGACGCCCCTGGGTAACTTCTTCAGATCACACGGCCTCAACATCATATCCTAATCAGATGACACCCAGCTCATCCTCTTGCTCCCAGAAGACTGCTCCACAACCAGGACCAACTACCTTAAGTCCATGACGAGTGGAGCAGACTAGATAAAGACCAGCTGCCTGAAGCTCAACATGGAGAGGACAGTAGTGCTTATTTTTGGGAACAGCACCTCCTCATTGACGACATCTAGTGGCCCTCCGAACTCGGACCCACACCGACATTACACGCCCGCACTATCAGCATCATCCTGGATTGCAAACTCACTATGAAATGCAAGGTCAACACATTTTCCTCCTGCATGCTCCGAAAGATCTTCAGATGGCTTCTTGTCTACACCAGGAAAGCTGTTGCTCAACCCCTAGTCACCAGCCGGCTGGACCATGAACCTAAATTCAGAAAAGGACTCAAGACCTGGCTCTTCGACTGATCCCAGCAAGAACCCAAGCCCTGGATACCCTCACGGGTGATAAATCGCACTCTACAAATTCGAGTTGTTTCAGTGATTCGAAGTAAAGAAGAACGAACGGGTTTTCTCTCTTCAACAAGTTGTTAGGAGACTCACCTCAGCCATCCGTCAAGCTGCTCCTTCAGGCTCCTTTTCAAATCACAACATTCCATTCCAGAATAGCTTTCTCCAACACATTCTGAAGGCATCAATGCATTCCAGTAGATGCCTTAGTAACCACTGGGTGCCTCTATATAAATAGCAAAGTGATGAATAAATTAACCTTCAAAGAGGGACCTCAACCAAGTGAGGGCTGAACAAGAGATGAGAAGCAGTTGATTCCATGATTTTGTAACTGCACTGGTGATTCCGAAGTTTATCTATATGGGAGACCAGAATACTGGAGCAGAGGGCACTCTCTGGGCTGCCAGGTTGTTTCTAATGGCTGCAGCTACCGGTAGGCCTCTGGGGCAATTTGAAGATGTGCTCCGAGGATCCGTTTCATCCTTGTCACACACTAGCCCTGTTGTTGTACAGTCCTCAAATTCTTACGGTGCTCTAAATTTGAAAGCATCATTAGAAGTCTATGTTTAATGAGGAATCTACACTTGCAAACAAATACGCGCACACACCCGCTTTTCACCTACGACCATTTGCAAGCAGCAGAAGTACATGTATTAGACTAGACTACTCCAGATGATATTAAGAACTCAAGTACATCTCCTGCCTCAGAGAGGTGGCGGCGCTCTGCTATGGGTGCACGTAGTTCTCGCCCCCACCATCCCCCTGTTTTCAATCTAATTGTCAAAAAACATGGGGTGGTGAGGACTGGAGAATTATGAAAGGATGAATCCTCCCTCTTCCTCCTTCCTTCACCATCTCTCCTTCTTTTGCCTTTCCTCACCAGCCCTCTCTTTCTCCCTTTCATCCTTCCTTCTTTGTCTTCACTCCATTGCCTACTCTGTCCCATAGAATTTAGAGGATTCTACATTATATGACAGTGGCTATCGCTGGGCTAAGGAGGATTGACTAGCCTATCTACTAGCGTAAAGAAAATCTACTTAACATATGTGTTAAAAATTACATTTTGATGTGCGGGATGCTCCATTATCCTCAAGGGCTAGAAGGATCTGGGCTATCAGAAAGCTCTCTGTCCTTAGCTGTAACTACAGCATGCTACAGGTGTTCCTTGAGCATGTGACTAGTGAATTCTGGTAAGATTACTTCATTAACTGTTTAAAAACATTGCTACAAAAAAACCTAACATGCTATTCTCACTCCTTAGACTTTCACTGAGAAATTGAATTGGGCCTCATTTAATTTTCAGACTTGGCCTTAGTTTCAACAAAAACAGTTTTCAATTAATTTCCACAATTGTCATTACGCTTCATGGTACAATATAATATCAAAGATCTGAAATTATATAAATGCTTTTGACAAAACACTCCAGTGAATTCATAGAGTGGTGATTTAATTATATTGGTGGTGTCAGGGTGTGCCGGTCGTATGATTTTCCAGACTGCCCCTATGTAAGGAGCCACTCTATCTGGATCCCTGTTTGCAAGCACATGGCCAGCGTCGCGGCAATTTTACAAACCAACCTTTCAGAATAATGAAGGTAAGCATTACGTTCAGGGAAAGTGATAAATCGGGAAGAGCAAGGTTCGTATTATGTTTTAACCAACAGTATCGCTTGGTTCTCGGCTTTCCTAGGTTGATTTTTAGCTTTGCCAGCAACAAATAAAGCTATGCAGAGGTAGAACTAAACTATCCTGCACCAGGTTAGTTTTGTTCAGTGCATCTATTATCTTTAATATCTAAATAATGGCTCCACATCACATTTTATTGAAAAAGCCACAGTTTCCACCATTTCTTTGTTAAAGTTTTCTTCAAGGCGATGTCCCAACACCCCTCGGGCAGTTAAGGCTTGCTGAGCATATCGATAAAGTATTGCAATATGTCATTAAACACCACTGTCAAAAACACATCAGTACTGTCCCGCATGACATGGGAGGCATGATTAAACAAATACTAAATAAGCCTCAAATGTATTTGAAAAGTACACAAACGTTGTTTATTGATAAGAATTGAAAATTATGTCACAGCATAATTTAGAATTAGCTGTTAAAAGCAATCTCACTTGGGGTGCCTCCTAATCCACCATGCGGTGGTAAATAAAGTGTACGAAATTCGATTTTTTGTTTACTGACCATTGTTCATTTTTAATCTGTGATCCACAAAGTTTCCTAAACGACATGAAATCATTTCTGCCAAATTTAAGACTTAATACACTATAAAATGTTGCTGATTTCAGTCAAGGGATTCTCTTATTTCCAGATGTTTAAAATAAATCTTAGTAGACATAGCAAGCCACCATTTACCCAAACACTGGATAAGACACAGCGGGGGCTGATAACAGACGGCTATGAAAAAGAGTCAGTGCAGCTCTTCACAGGGGGCGCATGGAGGGATTCAAAACAATTCATAAAGAGTAAGTGAGAGGTTGGAATGCAGATTGGCAGTCGTGGGTGTTCTGTTGTTTCTTGTGAATGAACAGTAGTGACACTGAGGCCAAGAAACCCGGAGTAATTGCGTAACACTTTGATTACAACTGGGAGCTTCCCAGCCTTTAATAGAGGCCTAAAGTGTGTTTATAGATAATCAATTCTATTATTTTTTTGTTTTATCAGGCAACTGACAGTGCGGGGATTTTTGTGTTTCAGTCTTTGAGTATAATCATTAAACAACCCCCGCCATTGGTTGTATGGACCTTTGTTCATTGAAAAGGAATTCACAAGGGTTTCTAGAGAGAGTTGGTGTTAGAAATGGGCTTATTTATTGGCTGAGGTGTGCACACAGGCCAGGCAGGAACCACCACTCTAGTCAGGGTAAGCTAGAAACACGCTAAAAGAAAACCTGTGCCATCACTCTGGTAGCTTGGCACAGAGGAGCCTGGCTTATCTAAAGAGGCAATGTGTAAAGTACTTCTGTAACCCCCCACACACAGCAACATAATGAATACACCACAAAAAGACACACATGGTTTTAAAAATAGGTTACGATATTATAAATAAAACAAGTTCAAAATGATAAAAATCCAATGAATAGAAGTTGAGATATTGAATTTTAAAGAAATAAAGGCAGTAAAGCACTTAGAAACAAGTAGCACTTAAAAAATCACTTTAAATCGCATTGTACTGAGGCAAAGTCAAAGTTCAGGCTCACTGCGATGGAGCGCCGGCTGGCTACAGGTCCCACGCAGGCCCCAGTAAACAAAATACCATTCCTGGTTCCAAACAGCGATATGTGTTGATCTTCTCCAATCAGTGAAGGCAATATGTCAGCTCCGAAGACAGGTGCCGGGGTTGACAGGTGTCGAGCAATGTGCCGGATTCTGCCACACAGTTGCAAGCTGCAGAGGTGGCCATACAATGTCCAAAGCATCGATCTAAGGAGGCAAAGTATTGGTTCCAAGGCGATTCGCTGATTTTACTTCCACAACTGGGGCGATGCGCCAACTCTGCTACACACAGACAGAAGGTGTGTCGAAATCCATGTTGCAAGTATCTGGGCCAGATCCAGTGCGCCTGGCACAGGAGCAGGGGTGGAGGCTTTGATATTCCTAAATCTTATGCCACAGGAGGCATGCCAACAAGCCCTTGGAGATCACTTGGAGCGAAGGCAGAGTCCATCTCTTGTTCAGCAGAGTCAGAGAGCAGCAGTCTTCAGGGCAACAAACAGAAATGCAGGCATTCTAGATCAGCAGTCCAATTGAATCCTTTAAGTAGCAAACAGCTATTCGACCAGAGCTTCTGTTACAAGCCCAGTAGCATCTGATTTTAGGTGGCCAGAGACCCAGTACCTATACCCAAAAGTGTGTTTGATTTGGGGGTGACTTCAAAGCATCTCTCTGTAGTGCACATGTATCCCTTTGTGTATAGAGGGATTGCACAAAGAGTAGCTGTCACCTACCCCAGACGTGTATTGGAGACAGGCTGTCAGGCACACAGAGCAGTAAATGCAGACAAATGTCTGCTTTCTAAAAGTGGCATTTCTGAAATAGTCATGTCGAATCCTACTTCACCAGTGAGGAGGATTTATCATTACCATTTCTAAGATTTGAAACATGAAAAAGCTACTCCTCTCTGATGAGGAATTACAGCTCAAAAGTGTATTATGAAATTCCAATGCTAACCATTGAGAGGGGTAGGCGTCACAGTAGTGAAACACTAATTTGGGTGTTTGTCACTACCAGGACATGTAAAGATTAAACACACATGTCCTACTTTTTACTTACATGGCCTTACTGCCTTTAGGATTAATTATGGCCTACCTGAGGAATGACATGAATATGTAAAAAAAGGGGCGTTTAAGGCTCAGCAAGTAGCTTTCAATGCTAAGTCGAAGTGGTAGTACACTGCACACACAGATCCTGAAGTAGCAGGTCTTAAAGGCTACTTCTGCGGGTGGCATAATCAGTGCCGCAAAACACTAGTAGCATTTAACTTACAGGCCCTGGGTACATGGTATACCACTTTACAAAGGACTTACAAGTAAATTAAACATGCCATTCAGGTATACATCAATGTCACCAGGTTTAGGGGAGAAGCACATGCACTTTAGCACTGGTTAACAGTGATAAAGTTCTCAGAGTCCTAAGGCCAACAAAAAGCATCAGCAAACACAGGAGATAAAAGGCAAAAAGTCTGGGCAAAGACGATGCAAATGATGACGGTTTTAAAAAGTTGATGTGTGTTAAAGGCGGTGGCAGTTGGTATTGTTTGCTGGTGGCGGGGCGGGTGCGAATGCACAGGGGGCACAAGGAGGGGTGAGGGGAAACGGTAAAAAAAAAAAAAAAAGCAAAACGTACCTCGTGCGCTGGTCCCAAGTCTCTGCTCCTGCTGTCCTAGTCAGACCAAGGCACAAGAAGCACAGTTAAGACTCCCCTGACGAATCACAATGCTGCAATGCAATGCTGTGATTGGTAAGCACCCAGGCTCCCCTGACCAATCACTATGCTGCTATGCAGTGCTGCGGTTGGTTTTGAGAATCCTGGTTTGATGCTCAACCAGGGATTGGTGCCTGGGCTTGTTCTCCATGCAGGATGGCCTGTAATGCAGCCTGCACGGAGAATGGGGAAAGTGCGCATGACTGGTTTGGGCAGACCGAGAGGGCTGACCAAACAGTCATTGTGCACATAGGAATGGGCAAACCAATCCTCCCCTGCCCCGCGAGCAGAGCAGAATCCAGCAAAGGAAACATAAAATGATAATAACTTAATTACTATTATTTTATATTTCCTTTACTTCACTGCTCAAAAGCAGCGGGCGATGCTCCTCTGCCATATCAGAAGAGCCGCCTCTGGTTAAAGGCTTGGTTTTATTAATAATTTTATTCAAACTGTCTAATTTATTCTGAAAACATTCACTTTTAGGCATCATTAGTAAAGGGTTCAAATAATCCATTAGTCAACATTTCAATATAAGGTAAAATACCAAATGAGTGAGTATTACATATAAAATAGAGAAAATACAAGTGTGTTCTATGTAAGCATTCCCTAATCTAGATTAAGCATTAGTAAGGCATTTTATGGTGTGAAGTATGACATTTAAGGTGGCAATTCAGAAACCCAAAATGAAAAGTTCTGATGGGAGAATACAAATATTTCTGCATGAAGCCTTGACATTAAAGCAGTAAGAACCATTTATCAGCTGGAAAGTATTCACAGCTATAAATCAGCAGACATCACTGGGAAAAAGAAGGGCTCAAAGCGGGTCTCTCCTAAAGATAGGTTTTCCTTAGAATGCTAGAAGGAGAGTCTTAACCTACTTTAGGAATACATGCTAATATAAATTTACTAAACATGGTTTGTAACAACTGCTGCATTCACTGTACTCTGCATCCTAATGGATTTGAGCAACCCCTGGGAGCAGGTAGACTCCCTAGATGCTCATGTCTTCACAATAAGCCATAGATTCATGTCCTTAAAAAGATACTTTGTCCACATCTTGTGGTTCAGACTGTTCTTCCCATGAGCCATATTTCCTGTCATCTCCTCTACTCCTGGTAAGATTCCTCACTATCAGTTGCCTATTACATAACAAATATCTATCCCCTAGCTAACTGAAAGTTTCTGGAAAGTTAGCATCTGCAATGGAAGTGAAAAATATCTTGTGCAAAAGAACAGTTCAATGCAAAAATACAGGCCTTTCAATCCTGATGTATGATTTCATGTTAATATGGCATCAGCAGTTAGGCTAGCTTACATCAGCATGCTATTAATTATTTTGCATGCTTGCAATGCTTAAGTATGTTTACTTACTACAAAAGTGAAATGTCATACGTTTGTTATTTAGCACAAACTGTTTCACTTTCTATTTAAATGTGTTGCGACAAAATAATAATAATACAATTAGGAACCATTGATAATAATGCAATATTGTGTTGAAAGGAGGAACATTTAATAAACAAAATGATCACAATTTGATTAGGAGAAGTAGAGATATAGATTTTTAAATACTTCAGTCATAAAGCACCATGAAAACAAAAAGTGCCAATAGAAATCAATGGTTGCGCGTGACTGGATCCTGGGTATGACCGCCATGGAGCAAGGTCAGGTACACTGAGCTGTTTATAGCAGTCAAATGTTTTTCATTTTGACATAATCATTTTTCTGGAAGTAAAACTCTACTAATATGCCAGGGTAGGATGTTGCTGCTGTTGAGGGAACCTGTCAGACCCCATTGAGGTCATAGGGCACATTGGGGCTACTAGGTCCCAGCCATGGTGGTTAAGGTCTTTCACCACTAATGTCCTAGAGCCCATCTATTAACTGGGTCAAGTACAAACCTTTCCACACTTGACTCTCAGGGCAGCAATGGTAAACAGGAACAGGCTTCACAGGGAGGTAGTGTGTGCAGAAAGAGCTCAGAACTCATCAATCAACCAACAGAAATAAAGTATTGTCCAGCCAAGTGCATGTCAGTATGGAAAAAAGTACTTTTAATCTCACAGCAGACATCAACACTGTACAGTTCAATGAAAACGACATATAGGGTTGCAAAATGATGTGTTCTGTAATGAAACTGAGATAGGGGTTAGGCCCAATTCCCAGGACCCAGGTAAGGCCTTTTAACAATGTAATTAACAAGAAACATGGAGTCCTATTTCTTTAATTTCAAACACCACACTATATGCTTTTAGTGGTTGGGGTTATTTATTTAGCCTATATTAAATATTTTTATGAATTAATTTATGGAAATTTTCTTTTTTCAGAACAACACATATATAGGACAAAAATATACATTCAACATTTTCGACATTACTGTTTTTACACAGAACTAAACATCAATATTTTTTACAAACACAACCTCATGATATACACAACATGTTAATAACTGGTAATAACAGTTTTCTTGTTAATTACAGATCCCTGTAATGAGGCACTGTAAACCCATCCCTTCAGGGTATTCTTCTTTTCTCGCTAGGGCCAAGACTCCCACTATTACCTTTCCCACTTTCGGATTAGGCTCAGGCACAGTTATCTCAAATGTTCTCACTGGTTTCAATAGGCAGCTTAGATCAAAATGTTATCTTTTCTTCATCATCAAAATTGTAGTCGCTACGGACGTAGTGGATTGGCCAATGCCTTTGTTTCACACATCCCATGTCAAGAGAAGTCCCCTGGAGTATCTGCAAGAATGCTCTTAACAGTTTGGGTGTGCAGCAGATTTGGCCACATTGTCCCCTTTTTAGAAACTTGGATCCTTCAATGGGGGCCATAGCCGTGGCCCTTCAGGATGGCTTCAAAAGACACTCAGAGCAAGGCGATTAATTACAGACAGCATTAGAAGACACACTCAGCAAGTTGGGTCTTTACAGTAGGCCCAATTCAGGAGCACCGTTCCTCAAAGTTGGCTGTTGGCAGTGGGGATAGTTGTGGCCTCCAGGACGATTCTTCTGATAGTGATCACTTGGGCAGAGGCAGCCTGTAGGCGAATTAGGCTTTCCACTTGGTGATGATGCCCTTCGTCAGCAGCAGAAGACCCAGATGCTCGAACCCAGAGCTGTTTGATTGTTGATATGCGTCTGGCATAACCGTGACACATCACTCCAGGAACTGTGCATAGAGCTCAAGACACCATCTCACAGCAAGGGCTCTTCACGCACCCTCACTTGAGTTATCAGCTTGCTCCGGTATTCCCCTCTCAAGGAACACAAATGAGCCTCTCCCCTTGGACTGGTTCTCCTCCTACAGAGTAAAACACACTCATTTTTCTTCTCAACCGGCAGACAGACCTGTAGCCCCTCTAGCAAACTTTGTTGACTTCACTTGTTGTCCCTTCATCTCAGAGAGATTGTTTGTCAGTCAGATCCGAGCCCTGGTTACACATCAGCAATTTGAGTACTATGCGGAGAAGCCCCTTCTATGGGCAAGAACTTGGGACTGAAATAAATTGGGGTGGTTTGGATCACAATTTTACACACATTTTCCAGACCAAGGATGTAGACCCACTGTCTCAAGCTTCGGAACTGATTTGGGTTGGTTCTCTTTTAAGTGTCATTCTCATGATGCTCACCAGAAACATCCCTATTCTGATGACAGATACCAATGAGAGAATTCACTTGTTTTGAAAGGCCCTGTGTTGTGCGATGATGGGCAAGGACAAGTGATTGCTCAATTTGCTAGAAGTTAGGATACATTTCTCTTTTGAGTTTAGGTATTTCTAGTGTCCACTATTGTGGTTAATTTGGAGAGCAAATCAATTGTTGTTGCGTTGAATGAGAGAATAGTGAAGTGTTGTTTCAACTCTGAGTAGGAATCATCTAGTTTAGGTGTTACAGGGTAGTGATTTGAATTATGAACAAGTATGTCAGTAGAAGACTCATGGTTGTTGGAATGGGTGTAGTTGGTAAAGTGGGGATCTGATGTCTAGGTGTGTTAGTGGAGTCATGGATCAAACGTTTGGTAGGAATGCACAAGGTAAGATTTGGTACATAATGCACAAGGCCTGACAACATTTATATGTTTGTGCTGGTGAGAGTAGAGGTTATATTTAAAGTGAAGGTGAGTGGGGTATGTCACTGCATGGGGGATAGTCAGTACCTCGGGTACAGAGCAATGTATTGATTAGCCGGGTCCAGTGACTTAGTGGACTAATACCTCCACTGTAGAGGGCCTGTGTTTGACCTCATGGTCACAGGTTCGAATCCCGTGATGTCCACTCAGCCTTTCATCCTTCTGAGGTCCATAAAACGAGTACCGTTGGGTTACAATAAACATCTGCTATTCAGCGCCAAGATGCCCATGGGTGAACATGCACTTTACAAATACACACGTTATGTTATTATTTGTGCTACTGAAGTATGCATTAAGCACAGAGTTAGAAGATGCAATAAAATTGTGAGGTATCCTTCACAAGTCTGAAGTTCATGTTGATTCTTAACAGCCTGGCTGGAGAGAAAGGATTGGAAGGACATTTGAGTATTCATTTTATTCTTGATATTGTAAAATACTTAGAAATATCGGACAACTCTTCTCAGATTAGAATGTGAAGCTTGCACTGTAGATTAATTATTATTTTTGTAAACGGCAATTATAATTCCTACCTCGAGGGAAGCAGGTAAAATAAAGGAGTGTTCAACTTACTGCCCCCGTCAGCAGTGGAAGGTTACAATCGGCCAACCAAAAAAGCAGGGTAAAACCTAAATGGTTTAAGTGTGGGACAAACAAAATAGGGAGGAAAGCTAGAAAATTAGGAGCAGCGAATGGAATATAAGTTAAAATATTGCTTACAATAGTACTTGAAACAGACAGTTAAAGCTGTCTGCAGCAAGGCCACAAAAAGTTTTGTAATTCTTGTATGAAAGTCTTTTGTCCCTGTTGAAACATATCTTACTTCAGAAAATTCATTGGCAAACCACTCTGAAACCTGGAGTAAAACCCACCCTCTCAAAGAATTAGACGTGTGAATAAGGTCTATGTTTTCTCGTGCATCTGTATAGAAATGGATAAAAGCACCTCACATGTGCTAATACAAAAAAGAATATGCCATTCTCAAAGAAATATACACCTCAGCTTGAATACTTTTATTGTAAAAAAAACAAAAATCAATAGTCTGTCAATGAAACAGTCAACAGACAACAGGATCCTATGAAAATCACAGGAGGAGACAAGCTCAATGAGGGCAGGCAAGACTCAAATGTATTCTCTACTGCACTTAGATTACGCACACTTGTCATGAGAACTTGGAAAATTGCTTTCAAGGTGACATAAAAGTAAGCAATTTTTGCTACAGCAAGCTTTTCTCATCTTCTCAGCTTGACTGTCAATCAGTGGTGTAACAATATCCCGCATAGCACCCATGGTGCAGGGTTCCCCCTGAGCTCCAATGGGCCCCCTCCGGCACTGTGCAAGCGTGGTGGTTTCCAGGACTGAGAGTTCCTGACTGGGTCTAGAGTATGGGGGACCCTCCATATAGTTTTCAGGCGGGTCCCTGAAGTTCAGTTAAACCACTGTTGCCAATACTCAAGTCCCTCAACGTCAGAGATGGGCAAATCATGAGGGTAGTGTTAGATCAGAAAAACATGGCTGAAACAAGTTACAGTTATGCTAAGTTAGACATATTTGTTTTAATTAGGCCAGCCAGTTTAAGGTTTAAACCCATAATAACTTATGAAACCCCACCAAAAGGGAAATAGCCCTCACTAGTGTAAACATATAAACACTGATAAACACCTACACAACCTCAAACTAAATGCCATTCAATTCAATTCAATTCAATTAAGTCTTTATTTTGATCTTGCTGATCATAAAAGACACATAAAAAATATACCTTGTCTTAACAAAGATGTTATACTACATCAGCATGTAACAATGAACACTAACATGACAATATTGCTATTTAGTGTATCGCAAAAGGACATTCTAAACATGCAATAAAAAAAATCCTGATCAGACATTAAAAACAGATTTTTAAAACAATTTGGTACACTGTTCAAGCAATTATATTGCTTACTTTGCAGTTCATCCACTACTAAATTGATTAAAACATGAGAAATTATTTACACTATATGCAAGATATACAAGAAGTTCGAGCAGTCAGCAAAAATACAGAACAGTAGCAATACATCATACAATATATTAAAGCTGTTTGCTGTTATCTGCTGTTGTTAAAGAATCGCTTTCAAGTCTCCACATCCAATCACAGTTGACTCTTGTGTGCCAGTATTCAATATGCGTAAAGCAATAGCACACAACCTGGTGCCCATGTTAAGATAGTGTAGTGTAGTTCCTATTATCCCAATAGGCTCTGCGCATTGGAATAATACCTTCAATAGTATAGACCTAGGACGGAGGTTAACTAGGTCTTCTACTGACGATATTAGACTTAAAGTTTTGGGTTTGCCAGCTAGCTCAGAGTTCACTAGAAACTTTCTCGAATAGGCAAGGAGGAGTTGAACCTCCCTGGATAGACAAGAAGGGATTTAGTTTCTGACAACCATAGAACATGACAACTTTGCTCTCCCCTAATCAAGTGTGTATCTCTAGAGTCGTGTGAAAACAAAAGACAACTTATTTTACTCAGTCAGTTCAGTGCATTCTTAGTTTCACCAGATTGTAGAGAAAAGGAAGAGACGGGCGTGTTCAATAAAAGATGTTATTTATTGATCAGTCTCTTTTCTCGTACAAGAGAAATGAATCGATATTATTGCAATACTTATGGTTAAGTAAAGTGCATACAATAAAAGCAGAAGTATAAAATAATACTGTAAAAACATTTATATGGTTTCTAAGCCATATGGTGGTTTAAAATGGATAAAATAGATACATATATATATACATTTGACTAATCGTACTCAACTGGTGCTTCTAACTACGCCTACCCCAGTGTACCTGACCTAAGCCTATTACGTGGGCGGGAGTAGATAAGTAGCAGTTTAAGTTAAGTTTGTTTTGCCAAGTGACTGACTCAAGAATTCTCTGCAAGGGTTTATTCAGTTCTGTACCTGAGATCTAGAATTTTTGAGGGCTGGTATCTCTCGTCTTTGGTCTCGATATTCCAGGCTGCCTGCGAGGGCTGCCTGGAAGCGCCGGAGCTGGATTTCTCGGCAGGAGAAAGCAGCGTCTCGTTCTCAGCGCGTCAGGAAGGCGGGGCAGTGCCAGCAGGGTCCGCTCTGTGCTGGCCTTTTCGGCAAGTCTCGCTGCTCCGATCTCGTCACCACCGCGTGTGTTTGCTTAAGGCAATGTCGGTAATATTTATACCTGTAAGGTGCCGAGATTGACGTAAGGATGGACATAGATACGTCAATAAGGATGTCATACGAACTGGTCGTTAGCACATTCTTTACTGAAGTTCTCGGTGAAATCAAAACAATGGCCGCAGGGATTTTCCCAGGTTGTCATAGGTTTGATTTGTTTTGAGAACTCCGTATGCCTTATCAGGGGCTGGAGGAATATTGCTTGCCTAATTAGATGGCAAGCGTTATGACCTAATCAGATAACGCGTTCCTGTGCCGTGGTGTGGCTTAATCAGATAACGGTTTTTGCATCATGGGATGGCTGCTAGTTAATTGTTAACCAGAACAGGGTCAGGAATAGGGGGATCGATACAGAACCTATAGGAATACATCACACCCACTCCACGCTAACTATGTCCATGTTTACAAATCTAGGCATAGTAAATATACAGTGACGTATGTGTATACCGTACCACCCCAAAATACATCCATATGCATTTTGAAATTTTGAAATTATGTAATATACGAGAAAAATATAATCATATGCACTATATGCACATAAGCAGTAGAGGAATGCTAATTAATCACGCATATGTATACATCAATATTAATAAGAAATGAAAATGACACATGAAATGGCTCTTAATACAGAAGAAAAAGTGCGAGACCATTTCATCACAAAATAAAATATCCATGAACATGCCAGAGGGCAGCTAATGTCTCTAAAGTTCCGATAATAGAAATTTAGTTCTCTAAGAATAGTTTCTACTTTAAGCAGAAGATAAGTGTCCCGAAAAACTATAAAATATTTTGGGGATTGTGAAAAAATCTGCTGTCCGTAGACTGGAGAAAAAATTGTTCATGTTACTTTATCATTAAAGTTGAAGGCCAAATTCAGGGTGATGGGAATGCCGTGCGCTAGCTTGCTCAAAAGTCATTATTTCTGCTCTGGTGAGAACATCATATTATTTAGACTGTCGAAAAAGCTGTCAACAGCTGCCTGTGAAAGTTCCACTAACTCGGAAAAAGTGGTCACCATGCATTCATGAGCATGATTGCCTCCATTGATGTTTTGATCAGCATAGCTGACAGAAGGTCGTACCTGATCGATGCTGCTTTCATCTTGAACCTCACTACCCCTCAATCGTAGTGGTGAAGTTTCCACGAATGCCGTCATCAGGATTGGTAGCCGCTGGGGACAGCACAATGCATGAGCCGTGACCGGACCCAACAAAGTTTCTGCATCCATTGGCGCATCCGATTGTAGCGTCAGACAGGTGTCCAACACGCATTCTTCTCCGCATAGCAAGCACCTTAATACAGGTAAAACACATCTTTGCCACATTGGTCGAAATGAAAGAAACCAAGTCATGTTCAGGTCTCTAAGCCGGGATAGTCCAAGGATCTTAGATATCCGGTCCCGGTATCCAATGGCTAGGATTGTTTCTTCCCTTGTCGCAGGTGTTTTGTCTGTGACTCGGTCTGCCATAGCGAAATAACAGGATCAAAAATAGGATTCCTGCCACTAGTCCCAAAAGGAGAGGAAGTCCACCAAAGATGGAATGGACAAAGTCCGGAAAAATACCCAGAATGGCTTTAAATGGTGTTAAAGCCCCTGAAAACGCTGTCTTAAATACATTTGAGACTCCACTGGTATCAGAAATATTTAAGATTTCGTTCAGGATTTCTGCGAAATGTATGGGGGAATTAGTTGATAACAATGAATGAATCTCTGCCGTCGTCCTTGCAACTTGGAGATCATACGTTTCTTTTGATGATGTGAGCCTGGTCGGCGTCTGAAGGAGCACTGTTTTCATTCTGCTTAAAGTATCAATTCGAATAGAAGCAATTTTCAAGTTCGGCCATAACCTTGCCTCCCTGTCTGGCATTGCGCTGGGGAACAATACTTGTTCACAGCACATGACCTTCGCAGTCGTAGTTACGAGATAAGGTACTCCGGGCACCAAACTACAACATCTGCGGTCTACAATTACAATGTAACTCCCGTTCGATAGTCTCCTAAAGAATGGTTCTATTTGTGCTGCAGGTGTGCCTAGCTGGTGGCATGAAAGGTTATTTGAGGACCCTTCACAGGCTCCGTGTAAACTAATTCCATGAAGGCAGAGCTTGCCCACACTGTATGTGGTAATTATCCCTGGGTGTTGTCTTTGGGAATATCTAGGGTCTGGCCTGGTCAATGTGAACCCCTGTATTTTGTTCAGGAATCTGTCTTGACAGTTATTAGTATCTGTGGGCCAGATCAACCATTGTTTCCAAACAGGATGTGTTCTGTTTTGGCTTAATATATGGTTTATGTCTATCTCCTCATCTATAGAGCTATTACTGTTCATTGTTGGCTTTGGAATAGACGGTTTGTTTAAGTCTTTGATTTTGGCTAGGCCAAGACAGGTAGTTTGTTGAACAGTGTCATTCAAAAATATAATTTGTTCTGGGATCATGCAGGCTCTAAACAATGATTCTATACCTTGTACTTGCCATTCTTTTGTACCCCAAACACTTTTTACTTCAACATTTTTGTCCCAATAATCAAAACCAAATGTACTCATTTGCTCAAAAAATGAGTCTGAATATATCAATTTAGTGTTTGTAAGCATGGTCTTCGTACCTGTCTTATTTGACAATTTGAAATAAAATGTTTCTGCATTACTTGTGTTGAACCCTGAAAAATATGAATATTTGTCATAAAAAGTTCTTGAGCTACCTTTTGGAGGGGTTGCACAGTGTTCCCATTGATTATAATTTAAAACATTTCTAGGTTGTGCAGATTTATGTAGATAATGGTTACCAAAGTGATTATAGCAGAACATCTTATCATAATTAGACGAACCCTGCAAATAATCATGTTTTGTAAATTTAGCAGACATTACTAGGTCAGACATCATATCATTAATACTTTCAAAGTCCCAATCATCAGCAAATGAGCTTGGTTTTACAAAGTCACTCAATGAGATCTTAATTTGATGTGGATACTTCAGGATTTCAACCGGACCATAGATTTCATAATCAGTTTTGTCCCATGCTACCCCACCGGGTATAGGATTGGCTGTGAAGTTGACTGAAGAAAGTTCTCTTTTCTCGACGTGTGAAGACTTGTGTGGTTTGAGGACCAAGTTGATTTTCTGGCTTGCTGTGTCCATTTTAGCATATTTTCCCTCAATGAAATGTCCCAAACATAGTACCATGATGAGCCAAAGTATGAGGATAAGTGCACCTAAGGCCACCCAGAATTCAATCCATGGAGAAATCAGATAGGTTTCTTTCAGTTCTTTAAAAAGTTCCTTAGCTTTATCTTTAAAGGTTTTTGTTGATGTCTGTTCCTTTGATTCACTCAGATCTTCAGATGAATCATCGAAGTTGATGAAGTAGCCGGATGCCGTTCTGTCTATTGTTCCAATTGCTTCAGGATTACTGTTTGCTTTATTAGTGTGTTTTGTTGCAGCAGCATAGTCATTTGTTACTTCATTGTAGATTGGTGTGTCTCTGCTAAATGTTTTTATTTGGGTTTTCAGAGGTTTAAGTTCCATAGCATTGTTGCATAGTCCTTGTTGTTGTTCTGTAGGCATTTCAAATGTGAGTAGCCTCTTAGATTGAACCTCTGTGTTTGTAGCAAACCTTGGTGTTCTACTACTTATCGGGAGTCCACTTGGCCTACTGTTTGTTATCGGCCACATGATTGTGGTTTTACCAGGTCGATTGATACAACTCTGTTCTCCTTTTTACCAGCAAGGGGCGGTAGTACTACTGATCTTGTCCCGTTGATAGACAAGACAGGAACTGCTTTTCTGTAAGAAGGGCCAAATTCCTTCTTTACCGCGATCTTTTCATTGACTAGATCCCCGACTTTTGGAATCCAGACAGGTCTTGCTGGGACAGGTGGTTTTTCTTCAGCGGTTGTTGGCTGTTGTTTCAACTTTATGTTGCTCAGGTCTTTCCTTGTTTCGTTTAAGTCCTGCAAAATAGCCAAACGATCTTTGATATCAAAGCTTTTTTCTTTAACCACTGAAGTCTGACTGTCAAGATCTAAGACCATCATTCTAGTCCCAAACAATAATTCGTACGGACTGAATCCCCTCAGAGAATTTCTTGGCAGGTTGTTTAGACTACGTTGGACACTTATTAGATGTTTGACCCACCCAGCTCCCGAACCTAATACCTTCGCTGTTATAGATTGCTCTATGCCTTTGGTTTTTTCTTTACACCATCCCGTTCCCTCAGGTAGGAAGTGAGAAGAGTCCCGCTATGCTATGCTCATTTGGCCATGTTTTCCCACACGTTTTAGGGCAAGAGGAAAAAAATAATTTAGCCAAACGTAGCATGCTTCTAGCGTATATGCCATTATAGACTCGCAAATCTTTTTATAACAGTTCAGACGTCAGCCGAGTGCTGGGGATCTACATTATAAGTGGAAACTAGTCTGTATATGTTAATTGGACGCTTTACTTGTTACTGTTGATCCATTCTGGAGTGAAACGCCATGGTAATATACCGTTTCTCTCGCCACTGCGTTCTCTGTTGCAGTCGGGGCATTTCTTTACAAAAATGTGATGCTGCAGGCTCATGCCTGGCCACCAGTACTTTGATTGTAATTCTTCCAGAGAATCTTTTAGTTTGAGGTGTCTGAGACCCTCACCCATATGTGCGTCTGCTATTAACAAGCCTCTCCTGTCCGTGTTTGGAATTACTCTGTCCCCCACTCCAGGGATTCGAGCAAAAGGAATGGAGTTTGCATCGATCATGTATGTATATTTGAGTGGATAGTTGATCGGTAGCGCTGAGCAGTCGCCTTTTGATGACGTTTTCACCGCCAGCACTGTTTCACCGTCAATGTATTTTACTGCACGCTTTTTTCTAACTACGGAAGCCGATTCAGTTGCTATCGTTGTGGCTGTCTCAGCCAATGAATTCCCTGCAACGTGAACGCCATCACGCTGATGACTCATTGAGTGTATCACGTGAGTCTTTGGTAGTTCTTTCTGTAAAAGAACTATTTGTTCCCAAAGCACTTTTTGCTTTATTGTTGCACCTGTGTCATCTTTGTAACCGTTTTGAACCATTTCTGCAAATCGTTGTTATATGATTTGACGCAGTAATATGAATCGGACACTATAAGTGTCGGGAATTCGCGATCTGCATTATCTAGCGCCATTTTCAATGCTATTATTTCAGTTTGTTCTTCTGAATTAGGTTCTACTGAGTGTGTTTTTATTAGCAGAGGTCTCAGTTTCCCTCCGTGCCACACTTCTTTTGTGATTTCACATGTGGGGTTATACGCTTGTTCTCCCCACCCTGGTGGTTGAGCATGGCCGTCTGTATAGATTATACAGGCGTACTGTCGTAAGGGCCGAATGTCGATTGGCAGAGGGTATGTCATTTCATATTCTAGATATTTTAATTCTTTTAATTCTGGATCAAAGTAGTATTTTACTCTGTCCGTTGTAATTGAATTCACCCATTGTATCCATTCAGGATTCAACGCTGTTGTTGGTAAATTACATGGAGTTGTTAATGCCTCAAAGGCTGATTCTGCTGTTCTGACTGTGATACGTCTACCGTCAGCGTTGTCTTTTTCTCTTGCTATAGCCGTTTGAACTGCATGAACAATGTTTTCTTTAATACTGAAACTCTTTTCAGCTTCTGTGTACAGGTGTGATTTATATGCAATTGGTACCTTTTCTCCCTCATTAGAGGTCAGGTATGTGAATCCGCATCTTCCTGGGATGACTCGAATCACAAGATTGCGTGTTTTGTCACGTGTTTCTAATTTTGTTTTAATTAACATGTCTGTTTGTAAGGATCTCAAAATTTCTGTGTGTATTTGAGTCCAATTGATTCTTTTAAAATCTGGTTTTATTAGATCATAAAGGGGTTTTACCCTTTCTGCGTAATTTGCAATGTATGTTCTTCCGAAATTTAGGAAGCCTAGTACTTGATTGTAGGTTTTTTAGTGTTCTAGGTGCTTGGAGTACCGCACATTTCTCTAGGAAATTGTCAGCCAGGCTTTTGCCTTCACTTGATAATTCATATCCTAAAAACAGGACTGTTAGATGGGCAATTCTAGACTTTTTAAAGTTGAATTTGTAACCCTCTGATGCGAACCCAAATATTATGGTGTTCACTCTCTTCAAGTGAGTATCCAAGTCATCATCTGTTAGGTAAATGTCGTCGACATAGGATAATGCCTCGTCATCATATGTTTGTAGTAATTCTGTTACTCTCGCTGAGAATAATCCTGGGCTGTTCTTGTGCCCCTGGGGTAAACGGCAGAAACTTTTTTGCGAGCCATTTACCGAGAACGCAGTCAAATATCTGCTCTCTGGTGCTATATTTTGACAAAAGAATCCATTAGAGATGTCTAATGTTGTTTTGTATTTTTTGCGCACTATGTTATTCATTAGTGCAGCACTATGCGAGTTTTGTACTGCAAAAGTTTTGCAACATGAGTTTAGGTGTCTGTAATCCAAAACTAGACGATATGAGTTGTCAGGGTTGGAGACAGGAAACAAAGGGTTGTTCATTTGTGAGGTGCAAGTTTCAATCACCCCCTGGTATTCAAGTTGATCTAGGATCTCTTTTACCTGTTTTTTAGCTTCTTGCTTAATTGGGTACTGCCTTTGTGCAGTAGGTTGTGATTTTAACTGGATTTTATGAGGAGGAGAGTCCTTATCCCATCCTACATGATTTTTATATAAAGCAGGAGCTAGAGCTACTGCCCACTTTCTTGCAAGTGTATATTTTTTATGAATTGGAATGTGAATTGAGAAGGCAGGCATAATTATTTCTTCGCCATGAGGGCACTCCCTGACAAACTCGGGTGGCCAGTCTCGTTCAGCTAGAAGGATGTCATAGCCCTGTGAGACTTGTGGGACACCCCCGCGCCGCACGGCCACCAGCTGCTGCGTGTGCCCCTTGCCTCGCTGCTGCCTCGTTTCTGCCTCGTTCGCCGGCTGCCGCCGCTGCGAGCGCTTTTTCCCCTTGTTTTGGTTGTTTTGTCAGGTATTTGTGCTTGTCTCACTGATCTGTTGTTTTCTCTGCTTTTTCCCCGTTTTTGTCGCTATTTTGTGCCTGTTCAGTATTGTATCGTGTGTACCCTCCTTCCTGGTTGTCCGCCTACCGCTCCGCCCCCCGCCCTCCCTTCCCGCCACCGCCGCTTGTCCCCGCCCCTTTTTCTTCTGTAACCCTCCCCGCTCCCGCCTCCCAGCTGCCCCGCCCACCCGCGCACTTGGCCTTAAATGGCGACCGTGCGACGCAGGTGAGTGTGACCCACTTGTGGGACACCCCCGCGCCGCACGGCCACCAGCTGCTGCGTGTGCCCCTTGCCTCGCTGCTGCCTCGTTTCTGCCTCGTTCGCCGGCTGCCGCCGCTGCGAGCGCTTTTTCCCCTTGTTTTGGTTGTTTTGTCAGGTATTTGTGCTTGTCTCACTGATCTGTTGTTTTCTCTGCTTTTTCCCCGTTTTTGTCGCTATTTTGTGCCTGTTCAGTATTGTATCGTGTGTACCCTCCTTCCTGGTTGTCCGCCTACCGCTCCGCCCCCCGCCCTCCCTTCCCGCCACCGCCGCTTGTCCCCGCCCCTTTTTCTTCTGTAACCCTCCCCGCTCCCGCCTCCCAGCTGCCCCGCCCACCCGCGCACTTGGCCTTAAATGGCGACCGTGCGACGCAGGTGAGTGTGACCCACTTGTGGGACACCCCCGCGCCGCACGGCCACCAGCTGCTGCGTGTGCCCCTTGCCTCGCTGCTGCCTCGTTTCTGCCTCGTTCGCCGGCTGCCGCCGCTGCGAGCGCTTTTTCCCCTTGTTTTGGTTGTTTTGTCAGGTATTTGTGCTTGTCTCACTGATCTGTTGTTTTCTCTGCTTTTTCCCCGTTTTTGTCGCTATTTTGTGCCTGTTCAGTATTGTATCGTGTGTACCCTCCTTCCTGGTTGTCCGCCTACCGCTCCGCCCCCCGCCCTCCCTTCCCGCCACCGCCGCTTGTCCCCGCCCCTTTTTCTTCTGTAACCCTCCCCGCTCCCGCCTCCCAGCTGCCCCGCCCACCCGCGCACTTGGCCTTAAATGGCGACCGTGCGACGCAGGTGAGTGTGACCCACTTGTGGGACACCCCCGCGCCGCACGGCCACCAGCTGCTGCGTGTGCCCCTTGCCTCGCTGCTGCCTCGTTTCTGCCTCGTTCGCCGGCTGCCGCCGCTGCGAGCGCTTTTTCCCCTTGTTTTGGTTGTTTTGTCAGGTATTTGTGCTTGTCTCACTGATCTGTTGTTTTCTCTGCTTTTTCCCCGTTTTTGTCGCTATTTTGTGCCTGTTCAGTATTGTATCGTGTGTACCCTCCTTCCTGGTTGTCCGCCTACCGCTCCGCCCCCGCCCTCCCTTCCCGCCACCGCCGCTTGTCCCCGCCCCTTTTTCTTCTGTAACCCTCCCCGCTCCCGCCTCCCAGCTGCCCCGCCCACCCGCGCACTTGGCCTTAAATGGCGACCGTGCGACGCAGGTGAGTGTGACCCACTTGTGGGACACCCCCGCGCCGCACGGCCACCAGCTGCTGCGTGTGCCCCTTGCCTCGCTGCTGCCTCGTTTCTGCCTCGTTCGCCGGCTGCCGCCGCTGCGAGCGCTTTTTCCCCTTGTTTTGGTTGTTTTGTCAGGTATTTGTGCTTGTCTCACTGATCTGTTGTTTTCTCTGCTTTTTCCCCGTTTTTGTCGCTATTTTGTGCCTGTTCAGTATTGTATCGTGTGTACCCTCCTTCCTGGTTGTCCGCCTACCGCTCCGCCCCCCGCCCTCCCTTCCCGCCACCGCCGCTTGTCCCCGCCCCTTTTTCTTCTGTAACCCTCCCCGCTCCCGCCTCCCAGCTGCCCCGCCCACCCGCGCACTTGGCCTTAAATGGCGACCGTGCGACGCAGGTGAGTGTGACCCACTTGTGGGACACCCCCGCGCCGCACGGCCACCAGCTGCTGCGTGTGCCCCTTGCCTCGCTGCTGCCTCGTTTCTGCCTCGTTCGCCGGCTGCCGCCGCTGCGAGCGCTTTTTCCCCTTGTTTTGGTTGTTTTGTCAGGTATTTGTGCTTGTCTCACTGATCTGTTGTTTTCTCTGCTTTTTCCCCGTTTTTGTCGCTATTTTGTGCCTGTTCAGTATTGTATCGTGTGTACCCTCCTTCCTGGTTGTCCGCCTACCGCTCCGCCCCCCGCCCTCCCTTCCCGCCACCGCCGCTTGTCCCCGCCCCTTTTTCTTCTGTAACCCTCCCCGCTCCCGCCTCCCAGCTGCCCCGCCCACCCGCGCACTTCGCCTTAAATGGCGACCGTGCGAACGCGCAGCGGTCACGCGCAGCGGGCGCGCCGATTGTGCGCCGAAGGCGCGCCAAAGGTAAGCCCGTCTGCGCCCGTCCGCGACCGGATCGCGACCAGCGCCAGGACCCCTGGCCCCCACCGACGGAAGCCGACCCGACGAACCTACAGCGCCGCCGACCTCATCGCACTCAACACCGGCCACATCCCAGGATGTCACCGAGCCGCCCCGAAGCACACCCACGGACCCTTCAGCTGCCTCGCCTGCAAGTTCACCTGCATCCGGACCTTCCCTGCACCCGCCAAGCCGAACTCCAGCAGCACCCACCTCAAGTGCATCCTGCTCAACACCCGCTCCGTCCACAGACACGCCGTAGAACTCTGGAACCTGCTCGACACCACCGCCCCCGACGTTGCCTTCATCACCGAGACCTGGATGAACGCCTCCTCAGCCCCTGACATCGCCATCGCCATCCCAGAGGGCTACAAGATCACCCGGAGGGACCGCGACAACCAGACCGGAGGAGGCATCGCCATCATCCACAGAGACACCATCCGCATCACTACCAACACCGATGACACCCTCACCACCGCTGAACACCTGCACTTCCAGATCCACACCAACCCGAAGACCACCCTCAGAGGCACCCTGATCTACCGACCCCCGGGACCACGCACACGATTCAGCGAGGACATCGCCGACTTCGTCAGCCCGCACGCTCTCCCCTCCGCCGACTACATCCTCCTGGGGGACCTCAACTTCCACCTGGAGAACAACAACGACCGCAACACCATCACCCTGCTCGACAACCTCGACAACCTCGGACTCAAGCAACTGGTGACCACCCCCACCCACCTCGCCGGACACACACTCGACGCCGTCTTCTCATCCAGCAAAGACGTCACCTTCAGCCACGCAACAGGACTCCACTGGACGGACCACAGCTGCGTCCACTTCACCTTCAGAAGAACGACGATCCACCACCTCCAGCAACAGGTTGCTCGAAGAAGCTGGAACAAGATCACAGCCGACCAGCTCACCGCCTCCCTGAGCCAGCACCCCCCCGCCAACTCAGCGAACCCCAGCCAGGCCGCCGACAACCTCACGAAGTGGATCAGCAACTGCGCGGACGAACTCGCCCCTCTGAGGACCCCGCCCAGCAGATCCTGCAGCAGAAAAACACCATGGTTCACCGACGAACTCAAGTGCTCCAAGAAGAACTGTCGAGCCCTCGAGAAAGCCTGGAGAAGGGAACCAACGACGGACAACATGACCACCCTCAAGCTCGCCACCCGGAAACACCACCAACTGATCCGCGCCACCAAGAAAAATGCATACAAGGACCGGCTGGACAACAACGCACACAACTGCAAGGAACTCTTCAACATCGTGAAAGAGCTCTCCAACCCCAACGCCGGAAACAACGACATCACCCCGTCGCAAGACCTCTGCAACTCCCTCGCGTCCTACTTCCACAACAAGATCACGGACATACACAACAGCTTCAACAACCAACCAACGCAAGCCACAACCGCAACGACGCCACCCACCACCACCCTCCGCACCTGGACCCCGATCAGCACCGAAGACACCATCCGCACCATGAACTCCATCCATTCCGGATCTCCGACTGACCCCTGCCCTCACCACGTCTTCAACAAAGCCGACGCTGTCCTCGCACCCCACCTGCGGGACATCATCAACACCTCCTTCGACTCCGCCACCTTCCCTGAGAGCTGGAAGCACGCCGAACTCAGCGCTCTCCTCAAGAAACCCACAGCAGACCCCACCGACCTCAAGAACTACCGTCCCATCTCGCTCCTCCCGTTCCCGGCCAAAGTCATCGAGAAGACCGTCAACAAACAGCTGGCCGCCTTCCTCGAGACGAATGGATCCCTCGACCCATCACAGTCCGGCTTCCGAGCGAACCACAGCACCGAGACCGCCCTCATCGCCGCCACCGACGACCTTCGAACTCTGATGGACAACGGAGAAACAGCGGCCCTCATCCTCCTGGACCTCTCCGCGGCTTTCGACACTGTCTGCCACCGCACCCTAGTACAGCGCCTCAGCAACATCGGAATCCAGGAGAAGGCACTGGACTGGATCACCTCCTTCCTCGACGGAAGAACACAAAGAGTCCGCCTACCACCGTACAAGTCAGAGGCCACCAAAGTCATCTGCGGCGTACCCCAAGGATCCTCGCTGAGCCCAACCCTCTTCAACGTCTACATGAGCCCCCTCGCGGCCATCGCACGCCAACACAACCTGAACATCATCTCCTACGCCGACGACACCCAGCTGATCCTCTCCCTGACCAACGACCCCGCCACCGCCAGAGCCAACCTGCACGAAGGGATGAGAGACGTAGCCGAATGGATGACGACCAGCCGCCTGAAACTGAACTCAGACAAGACGGAGGTCCTCATCCTGGGCTCCACGCCCTCCGCCTGGGACGACTCCTGGTGGCCCCCCGCCCTGGGCACCGCACCCAAACCGACGGACCACGCACGCAACCTGGGCTTCATCCTGGACTCCTCCCTCTCCATGACCAGACAAGTCAACGCCGTCTCCTCGTCATGCTTCAACATCCTGCGCATGCTACGTAAGATCTTCCGGTGGATCCCCACCGAGACGAGGAAGACGGTCACCCAAGCCCTCGTCACCAGCCGACTGGACTACGGCAACGCCCTCTACGCCGGAACCACTGCCAAACTCCAGAAGAGACTCCAGCGGATCCAGAACGCCTCGGCGAGACTCATCCTCGACATCCCCCGACGCAGCCACATCTCCGGACACCTGAGAGATCTGCACTGGCTCCCGGTCAACAAGAGAATCACCTTCCGGCTCCTCACCCACGCGCACAAAGCCCTACACGACCAAGGCCCGAGCTACCTCAACAACCGGATCAACTTCTACACTCCCAAGCGCCTCCTCAGATCAACCAACCACGCCCTCGCCGCCGTCCCCCGCATCCGAAGAGCGACAACAGGAGGAAGATCCTTCTCCTACCTGGCCGCCAAGACCTGGAACTCACTTCCGACCAATCTGCGCCTGACCCAAGACCACCTCTCCTTCAGGAAGAAGCTCAAGACCTGGCTGTTCGAGCAGTAGCGGCACCCCCCCCCCTCCCAGCGCCTTGAGACCCTACGGGTGAGTAGTGCGCTCTACAAATGACCTGATTGATTGATTGATTGATTGAGAGATTATCCCAAAATAGACCCCTTATTTTTCTAGTCTTATCCCCCTCTATACGTAATGTTTTTTCATATATTTTGTGAGGTTTGCTAACTCTGGTGTCTGCAGTTTCCACCTGAATGTATTCATTCGTGTCCACTGTCTCCAGATGATTCATAAGGACTTTGCGAGCTATGCTCACTTCTGCTGCGCTGTCTAGCATTGTCTGAGCCCATTCTCCGTTTTTCAGTTGTGTCCTCAGTATTCTCTGCATTATTGATTACTTTAATGCTGGCTACCTTCTTTTTTGGAAATTGTATTTTTTATTTGGATGAGCAGGTTCCTTGTCTTTGGACTTGACGTGCTCTTCCCTGTGTTCTGATCGTCCTCTTCTTTCCGATTTCTGCGAGGAAGTCTGAAAAGATTGAGAGGGACGTGTATCATTATCTTGATATCTATCAGGTTTCTTTATATTATCCCTATTTCTAAGGTTGTATTTTTTCACAGAGGGCTCCCTTTGGGGAGACTTGCGTCCTTGGTCAGGAGATCTTTCTCTCCGCCGAGGAGACCTTCCTCTGGTCTGGAATCTTTTTTCTTTAGGATAGGATTGTTTATTTCCTTCCCATCTCTTTTTTTGTGTTGTTAAATTATTTTTAATAAATATTTTCTCAGGACTTTCAATCAGTTGTGGTTTCACCGGTATTCCACCCAGACTATCTCTTCCTAGTTCTTCATAGGATTTTTCTATGATTCTGGCAATTTCAGCTGGTTGGTCTGCTATATCTGTTTCTTTTAACCTTTGGCGGATCGCCATGTTTGCTGCTTCTCCCTTTATGTTGGCTAATAATATAGCCGAGACCTGCTTGAAGTCTTTCAGTAATTTCATACCAAGAGTTAAAGCGGGTTCTGGACCATATTCATCTTGAATTTGTTTTAGCACATCTGGTATTACTGACATGGATGGTACACCATGTGTTTTTGTGTAGATGGAAGCAAAGACTGTATCCCAAGTGTCACAGTCCTCTATGTGTGGTGCGACTCCCATTGGAAGACAGATAGTCAGAATCCTGTGTTTCTCAAGAGGAGTGGTGTCTGGAAACACCGCCTCTATTTGAGTGATTTTTTGTGCTAGCCAGAAAGGTATTTGTTCCCGTTTTGCGGGTACTTTACCTAGACAGGACTGTATGTTCTGTGGTGTAATTTTATTTGTGTTCCCCTGATGAGGGGTCAGCTGTGGAATTTTGATTGCCGGTTGGATTGTTGAAGTCCGCATTACATATTGGACTAATTGTCTATGTAATTTTATTAATTGTTTTAGTTGTACTAAAAGAGCTGCTGCAGACATCCCGTTGATGTCTGGATGTGGTGTGTATCCGGCTAGGACCGGCCACGTTGCTCCTGGTCTACCTAGTGGACCGAGCCTGGTGATGTGATTATTATGTTTTAGGGCGCCATTAAACAAGAGCAGGTGCTCTTGGAATTTAAGTGGTACTTCCACCTCCTCGAAAGGAATGTACTCTTCAGGAGGTTCCTCTGTTTTGTAATAGTGGAAGACCTTTGTTACAGCATTAGCTGCTGGAAAGTTTATCCATGAATAGAATACCTCTGTCTGTCGATATTCGTGTGCCTCAATTACGAATATGACTGTGCCACCTCTAGGTGTCAGTCCATTTTCTATAAGTTTTAAAGTTACAGATTTCCTTTTGTTGACCGGGATGAGTATTATATCCGGGTCTGCTTCTTGCATAGTATTATCAGCTGCTTCTAGATCAGCTGCTATTCTAGCTGTCTCTCTTTCTTCTTCACTGTCTACCATTTTACCGACAGGAAGGTTATTCCGTTTGTTTGCAGATCAGGTTTCTTATGGAAACAAAGATTAGATGCACAATATTTTGGAACAGTGTATCCTTCAACGTTGACTAAACCAAGAACCATACATAGGAGTTCCCTCCTGCGAGGTTTGGCGGATATGACCTTTCACCCACTCCAGACGTCTTTGGAGTATTATGGGAAAAAAGGGGTTCTGTGTGAAAAAGCACGACTGAGTTACTCTAATGTCTTGCGTTAGTTTTATCGCCTTTCCAAACGTTTGGGCGCCATGTAGTGTAGTTCCTATTATCCCAATAGGCTCTGCGCATTGGAATAATACCTTCAATATTATAGACCTAGGACGGAGGTTAACTAGGTCTTCTACTGACGATATTAGACTTAAAGTTTTGGGTTTGCCAGCTAGCTCAGAGTTCACTAGAAACTTTCTCGAATAGGCAAGGAGGAGTTGAACCTCCCTGGATTGACAAGAAGGGATTTAGTTTCTGACAACCATAGAACATGACGACTTTGCTCTCCCCTAATCAAGAGTGTATCTCTAGAGTCGTGTGAAAACAAAAGACAACTTATTTTACTCAGTCAGTTCAGTGCATTCTTAGTTTCACCAGATTGTAGAGAAAAGGAAGAGACGGGCGTGTTCAATAAAAGATGTTATTTATTGATCAGTCTCTTTTCTCGTACAAGAGAAATGAATCGATATTATTGCAATACTTATGGTTAAGTAAAGTGCATACAATAAAAGCAGAAGTATAAAATAATACTGTAAAACATTTATATGGTTTCTAAGCCATATGGTGGTTTAAAATGGATAAAATAGATACATATATATATACATTTGACTAATCGTACTCAACTGGTCCTTCTAACTACGCCTACCCCAGTGTACCTGACCTAAGCCTATTACGTGGGCGGGAGTAGATAAGTAGCAGTTTAAGTTAAGTTTGTTTTGCCAAGTGACTGACTCAAGAATTCTCTGCAAGGGGTTATTCAGTTCTGTACCTGAGATCTAGAATGGTTGAGGGCTGGTATCTCTCGTCTTTGGTCTCGATATTCCAGGCTGCCTGCGAGGGCTGCCTGGAAGCGCCGGAGCTGGATTTCTCGGCAGGAGAAAGCAGCGTCTCGTTCTCATCGCGTCAGGAAGGCGGGGCAGCGCCAGCGGGGTCCGCTCTGTGCTGGCCTCTTCGGCAAGTCTCGCTGCTCCGATCTCGTCACCACCACGTGTGTTTGCTTAAGGCAATGTCGGTAATATTTATACCTGTAAGGTGCCGAGATTGACGTAAGGATGGACATAGATACGTCAATAAGGATGTCATACGAACTGGTCGTTAGCACATTCTTTACTGAAGTTCTCGGTGAAATCAAAACAATGGCCGCAGGGATTTTCCCAGGTTGTCATAGGTTTGATTTGTTTTGAGAACTCCGTATGCCTTATCAGGGGCTGGAGGAATATTGCTTGCTTAATTAGATGGCAAGCGTTATGACCTAATCAGATAACGCGTTCCTGTGCCGTGGTGTGGCTTAATCAGATAACGGTTTTTGCATCATGGGATGGCTGCTAGTTAATTGTTAACCAGAACAGGGTCAGGAATAGGGGGATCGATACAGAACCTATAGGAATACATCACAACAGATTGGTTTTAACCATTTGCTCCGTGATAATTTGTATGCTGGGCATACAAATAGGATATGCGGTATAGTCTCTTCTAGGTCATGGCAAAATAGGCATTTGTTATCAAGAGTGTTGTGCCAATTTTTAGTGTAGCATTTAATCAGAAGTGTGCCTACCTGAAACTGGAAAAATAATTTCCTGTTGCTAGGCTTAGTTATAAAGTCCCAAAAATGTTCATACATTGGTTCTGGCTTGTGTTCCAAAAAAGCACTAGTCAATGATAAATTCTTAACAGACCGCACAGTATTTGCTTTAATCATATCCCAGTAGGCTTTCTTAAAGACATTTTTTGGGGGTATCAAATTACGAGCCGGGTCTTTCCAGAGGTGAATCATACCCATATTCACCAAAGAGCATTTTGCCATTCAAAGAAAGGAAAAGGAGAGTGAAAGAGTCATTTTATTTTCTTCCTGAAGGGATCACAATCAATATAACTATGTTATACAAGTTAGCAACAATAAAGACTTGACTAACATTATTCTTTTGAGTTTTGTTGTTTAGGGATGTCACTAAAATATTGTTTCTTCTTCCTTTGCGAAGAAATGTGCGGGTGAAGGCCCAGTGGAGGCTGGGGACAAATGTGTTTACTACCTTCATTATTGGCTCCGAACATCATTGCTCAGGGTGGACATTCCTGTTGGTGTAAAGGATATGACAGTAAGGATGCTGAAAGGTGCATCTAGAGAAATACATTACCTGGAGCACATGACTGGAGGACTAAGGGACTGCTGGCATGACCAAGCCCCTGTCCCCTCTCCATGTGGACCATAATAGGCAAAGAAAAATACAGCTTGATGGATGTGCTTATTGCTTTATTAGTCATACAGTGCTAGGCTACGGGAGGCAATGCATCACTTATGCTGCCCAATCAAGCCTCCAATGTGGACGCAGGTCCATATGGTTAATCCAGCCAATTATAACCTCCCTTTATGACCAAAACTGTGTGTTCTTAGGTATATCGGGGCAGATTTACAAGCCCTGTGCACCACTTTTGTGCTGCTGTTGCGTCACTTTTGTGACGCAGCGGTGGCGTAAACCATGCGCCACGTTGTGCCCTTTTTACAACGTGACGCATCTAGGGAGATGCGTCATGTTGTAAAGCACTGCGCTACATGAAACCTGCGTCAGGTTTCATGTGGGTGTTCCGGCGCAGGGGGGGCATTCCGTCACAGAAATGACTTGGAAAAGTGCCTCAGTGATATCTACAGGATTTCACTCAGTCACTTTTCTGACCCTGCTGCATCAAAATCTCATGACTGCTTGAAGCAGGTGTAAGGCGTGAAGAAGCATGTTAGAGATTGGCTGGGTTGGAACAGTGCTGGAGTTGCGTCGCACCCGCGAGACAACTCCAGCACTGCGCCAACCTTACGCCGGCAGATGCGACACACATTTGTTTATCCTTGCGACATGATGCGCCGCATTGTAAATGCAGCGCATCTGTGGTGGCGCAAGGTTAAACTTGCATCACGCATCTTTCCTGGCGCAACCCTGCTGATTTGCAGGAATGCACCAGGAAACGTAAATCTACCCCATCATATTTAGAAACATCTTTAGATACCTAAGAGAATATTAGCTTGTCAAAATATAATATACAGACATAGTTCAGAGACTCTAAATCATAGATTCAGGATGTGCATTACTAAGCTTAGGGTCAGGTGTACAGTGTGCGGTAAAGGGGCGTGACAAGGGAGATTGGGCATGCGCACCCCATGAAGACTCACAAGCCTTTAAGCTTGTGAATAATCACAAAAATCTTGCATGGCGTTTTCCACTCTGGAAACGCAATGGAAGCAAATGATGGAAAAGGCTGGAGTAGGGGTGGTTGCAGTGTGGAATATATGAGAAGAACACCCACAAATGCCAATGAGTTTTATTTTAAAGAACATATGCACATAGAAAAATAAATTCACATGGAGAAAAATGGTAAAATATTTGCTTACGAAAAACAGAAGAAAGAAAATCTAAGATTTTGCGTAAATTTCAGTTCTTATTCCATATGATTATATTATGAAGTATCGTCAAAAACGCATAATTTTGTACGAAGTAGCATCATATGTCTCCTCATAATAGATTTTTTTTTATCTGACCTAAGTTTCTGTGAATCAGGCACTTTACTTCCAAGGCCCTCTGTTTCTTTGTGTTCATGAATCTGGAGCAAAGAGACACAATTTAGTTTATACTAAAAACTGCGAAATTAAAAAAATATTTATCAGTGAGGATTACATATCAAATAAAGAATAATCCTCCGATAGGATAGAAAATCCTTATTAATTAGTTTGTTTTGAGAAACCAACATCAAATAGCATCAAACGGAGACATTAAAGAACATACATTGTTTGGAGCGCTGACATGACATTTGACTTAAATGCATCTTCCGTTGTCTTTGTGATAAAAGTAAACGTTTAGCAATTATGGAGTTTATAAACTACATTATTAAAATCTTTGAAAGATTCTCCATACCCCAGAAACGGCTTGGCTTTGCCCGGCTGGCTCCCGTTTCAGAGGCATGAGCGCCACAACCTTCAGGGGTTAGAACAGATGTTCCAGGCTCACCCTTTGAAACTGCACGAGGGTTTGTGGTTGCCTTTAAATGTTTGCTAACATCTACCACATTTTGGATTTAAGTGACCTCTTCCACCAAGCAGGTTTTTCATAATGTGAAGCAGATGAGTCCATGTGGCTGTACCTTTGTAGTGTGTTCTGTCATATTTATATCAGTAAGAATTACACTACTGTGCGCTTACAGCATGTTCACGGAGATCAAACACACCTGAATGTGGCTCAGAACAAAACTGTGAAGTAATTTATGGTGAAGCAGAAGTATTTCAATCGTTCATATTGACTGCAAGATGTTTAGCTACACTTCTGCCGGTCTGTCCCTCTGTACACGTCTATATGTCCCTCTGCTTTTTAAAAACGTATTTGTATATAACGATCTATTTATAGCTTTTTGTTTATTTGGATACATATCTGACCTTTTTTCCACTATGAGTCAGTATGTCTATATATTTGCCTATGTACATGCTTATGTATTGCTCTCTCTGTGGATTGCTTGGTTGATTAAACTAATTTTATGTCCACTCACTGGCCCATCTCTGTGTCAATCCACCTGTACACCCTTCTGTCCATCCATCTGTCTGTTTATTAATAAATCTGTGCTGTAACACTATCTAAGATGCTTCTACGCCCACTGCACACATCTTTGCAAACATCATCATAATTTTTTTTTTTTTTTTATCAATGCATGACAGTTAAAGACTGAAGCATCCTCCACAGAAGTTTCTGTGCCATCCAAAACTAGGATTTCACACAGGAGCAGATGTCAGACCTAGTATCCTTAACATGTTCTTGATGTAGGGATATTATTGTATAGAATTCCAAAATAAGAGAGAGAAATACTCAGGAACAGGGCAAGGATTGTCTGATCCACAGGTAAAATAGCATTTTGCCTGTCGGGCACTCCACATATACAGATAAGAAAGCCTTCATCTGGCCTTCATAATAATGTGGTGCTGCCACTAGGTTGTTCTTTAAAGCTGCTGCCTTACCTAGTTTAATGGTTTAAATCGTTCTTATTGTTATTATTGAAAATCACATACTCCCTCCAACAACCTGTGGCCGGTGGGGTACTTCGAATGCTGTACCAAATATGTTATGTGGCAACTTAAAACGAACCCCTTAAAGGGCCAGGCCCATAACTTCTAAACCTGTACTAGAATCAACATCCGATGGTTCTTTTGCGCAGCATGAAAGTGTAAAGGGGAGAAAAGTCGTTAGGGAACAAACAATTAGCCAATAATCATGCATGATACATAGTAACTGCTTCTGGTTAGTTTGTGTAATACAAAAGCAAAAATAACTGGACATATAGACACCTCAACACAAAGGTATGGAATTAAAAGGGAATTAGCATGAAGCCAAATCTGTGCATGTAGTTAAGACAATGCAGCATAAACAACACAATTAATTCAAGAAGTAAGATACAGAAAATCAGGAGGCATGAGTCCAAGTGTCCCTGCATCGGAGGGTTGGTGAGTGAAAGCATTACATCAATCCCTACTCTAGCACTGAGGTTTTCAACAGGAAAGATCAAAGGTGTGAGTGCGTGGAGTCTTCCTAAGACGTCTCTCCACCATCAGAGGGTCAAGGAGCATAAAGCTACCAAAGACAACTCATTCTAAGATGTTCTCTCTTTGAAGACAAGGAAGAAGTGGCACACTGTCTCTAATTCCAACAGCCATTTATCCACAGATATCATTCATGTGATGCAATTCGAATCACACTATCCACTCTGGGTACAGTCCTGAAGGTATTTTTCCACGATATCTACGGTGTACCTGACATTTCTGCAAATCATCTCAGTGACACCCTCCCATGTCTCATATGTGAACTCCTGTTTTGATCTAAAATAAACTTGTTTATGGATGTTGCTTGAAACATAAACATAACATTTCTCAGCAAAATGTCTCTAATAGACTAGCACACATCACCCACATTGAAAATATATGAAAGTAAAATGTATTTAAAACAATCTGTATAAGAATTATTCAAGATCATCAGGCCAAGATGTAGCAGAACAGAGATGCCTCTATCAGGGGGCCCTGGGTCAGAGTCCACTTTGGCCATGCCTAAAACCCTCTCTGGAGTTGGAGGAGAGTTTCTCCAGGCCCAGCAGTTCCCTTAGGCTGTTGAACCACGCTTCATATTCTGGGACTGCTTCTTTTCCCTAAATCTTCCCTAGTTTTATGGCAGTTCCGACGGTGCAGTCTGTCCTTCTGAGGCAGCGGTAGGCTACAGTGTTAAGAAAGGCTCCGTTTTGTTTTTGGAAAATGCAGCTGCTGAGATATTGCCACTTTCCCTTAGAGGAGGATACTCTTCCAGGGACTTCGGTGAGCTGAGGTTGGCTTCCTCCAGCTTCATTGCCTGTCAGCAGCTGTCCATCGACAGAGGATTATGCAGAGATTCATTCTTAAACATTGTAATGGAATCATGTCTGTACTGGTATTGTAAATATAAACCTTTACGATAGCTCGGTGAGTAAAAACACTCGAAACATGCAGTGATGTGCAGGTTAGGAGTTTGAATCCCAGCAACAGCTTTCTATTCTCCCGATTTCAGTGTATTGAGTATCGTTAGTTTCGGTAATAATAGCATCTGTTATTTGCATTGCTATTGGTTAAAACCTGCTCTTATTCCAGAGAGTGACATCATAGGAAGTGAAAAAATCATTTGCAAATGAAACCTACTAATTGAGCCATCATTGTAATCTATCGACATTTTTTATGAGGGACGGGTGAAGAGGGAGGAGGAAATGGTATGGGCATGTGTAAAATAAAAATTGGTTTGAAATGATGAAGTGAGTAACCCAAAAACGATGTTTTCCACAGTCATTTACTTCAATTTGATTTAGAGTAGTAATAACATTAATTCAAATCTGGTACTTTGCCATCTTTTCGACTTCTGCTATAATCACAGTAATATCTGTACATTAAACTCAATTTAAATTAAATTTTCCCAGCTATTCTTTTTTGAAAAGTTAAGTGTTCGACTATCTCTGCACCATTTTTATTTCTTTTTTAGACACTTTGCATGTATTTTATACACGATTTGCTCCTTCATAGACGTCATTGCAATCTACTCAGAACAGGAAACATTTGATATCTTTTTTGCTACTACCGAAGATCCTGTTTTTGCTTTGTAAATATTAGACTGTCCCTTTCATGTGGAAAATACTGATGTTTTCCAGAGTATTGCTTTATTAAAGATTGACGTTATACAAATACCAACTTAACAGAACAAACAGGTGTGTTACATACAAGTTAAAAAAGTTTAAATTATTAGCAAATATAATAGTTCAACGCGATTCCTTATGAGGAGTCAGCCAGCAAACCTTGCACAGTCAGTAACTGACAGGGATGATGAAGGGTCTGTGTCACAGAACATTTTCTATGAGTAGTTGTGTCTTTCTGACGTCTTAGATGTGAACATAGATGTCAGTCCCTGATTAACAAAGCATTACCTCTGAGCAGTTGTGTCTCATTCCAGGTTTAGGTGACTCTGAGCAAGATTTCTTCTATATTGATGAGTCTTTAAAGAAAGCAACAATTCAACAACACACAAACAGCATGAGGGCTATTATTATGTATCCTGGGTCAATCAATACTGCAATCTACACTGATAAAAGTGTTAGGACCAACAGGTTCAAAAACATCCATCTAGACTATTTTCCAAAGCAATACAAAATATACCATAGAAGAAATACATACTATTTAGACTAAATCTACTATTTACATAGATATAATACTGTCTAACACATTCATAGTAATATGCCCAGGGTAAATACTGATTAGGTCTCTTATCATTCTATTCTCTTCTTGGCATTTCTACAGCACATAGGTACTCAATGGGCCTCTCAGCACTGATAAATCATACCATATCAGTATCATCATCAATTTAAGGGAACAGTAAGGTCCTTAACTGCTTTCTGAAACTTATTTCATCCTTCATCTTTCTTAATGCTTTTTAGGCAGCTTGTTCCATAGTTTGGGAACCAAATAGCCAAAAGATCTTCTTCCACTCCTAGATTTGTTAATCTTAGAAACTTTTAATAGCCATAGATCACAGGAATGTAATGTTCCCTCTGGAGTATAAGACAGACCGAGTGATGTAATAGCTAAGGGCCCTTGTTATATAAAACCCAATGAGCTATGCAAAGAGCCGTAACTGTATCCTCTTAGAAACACGCAGCCACTGCATAGAAGCTAATGTAAAAAAAAACAGCGTTGTGTTTAGGTATCTTCAACAGTATCTAAACAGTTGCATTTTGTATCATTTGTAGTCTTCTAAAACAAACTGAGGACTACCAAGGTACAGCAAATTACCATAGCCCAATCATGATAGCATCAATCCTTGCACCAACACTCCACAAAGAGGAGGGCAGCATTATCATCATTTTCCTAAGTGTTCTCATTGGACCAAAGCAACTTGCAGCTAGTTTTCTAAACTGAACCTCCTAAGTGATCTTACTATCGATTTATAACCCCAAACTTTTTACAGTTGTTTGGGGATAGGATGGATCCCTAAAGAGGTTTGCAAATGCAACTTAGTCCAGCGAGCAGGGTCGTTCCAGACTACTAATATTTCAGTTTTGACTCCATTGAATTTCAGGCAACTGGCTGACATCCATTGCGCTACCTCATATGGACAGACATTCAGCTGATTAGAGACTGCCGCTGCATCAGAGGTGAGCAAAATGGCAGTTTTCCTAATGACTGCTTTTGACACAATTGAGAATCTGTGTACGTGTACAATTTTCTCTAGAGGAAGTACATACAAATTGGATAGAGCACACTTTAGGGGGTATGATTTTGAATAAAAAGGCTCTTCATAGACTTGAAAACCTCTATCATTAAGGAAAGAGGTGGGCTATTTCAAGGCTAAGCTAGCTATTCCAGTCTCCTCTTGTCTCCATATTAAGATGAAGTGAGATACAGTATCACAGGCTGTACTAAGATCTAATAGTATCCCAGGCTGCAATAAGATCTATGAGTATCACTGAGGCCAATCCACCTTGGCCAAATATTTTTTTTAGCTCTTCCATAACAACTAAAAGTGCTTTTCTGTACTGCTTCCTGGACGGAAGCCTGTTTGCGTGGGATGAACCAACCAACAATAAGTAAACATCTTCCAAATATGTGTACACATTGTTTCATAACATAACATCACTTTACCCTCTGTGTACATAGAAATGTGTATACTATCAGGAAAGGTTCTTTTAAATGTGAAGGGCACATTTAATTGGTACTATCCCAATGAAAAGTCCTTTTTTCCTCTTACTTCACATATCATACTAGAAGGAAAAGCATTTATTCTTCTGAATTCAGTGTGAGTGGTGACCACTTACTCATTGCTATATGTGATTCTGTATTTCAACTACGTTTCAGCCAAAGGATTAATATGGCATGCCTTCACCATCATCAGAGAGATATCTGTGCTTTGCATACAACAGGGTAGGCTAAATATAAAGACGACCTTAGTCTAAATATAAAGAATACCTTTGTTGTCTTAATATTTAGCCTTTTTGTGAAAATGTAAAGGGGAGTGATAGTGAATGCCTGAAATATCAGGAGGAGATATCACAGTGAATCTAATAGAAAAGGATTTGGTTGAGGATTGGTGTCTTTAGGGTTTTTGGACCTGAAGAAGATGTCATCGCTCCAGTGGTCGTGTGTTCCATGTGTTAAGGGTTGCTCTTGACAATGAATGAATTCCCTCACAACTGTAGTATATCAACTTGACCTTGATACATTTAGGAGGGGGTTGATAGAGATGGGTCAGAGTACTAAGAATGATATTAAAATGAATCAGGCTAGCTTGAATTGTATTACGCTTCATGAGAAAGCCAGTGTCTTCAGCCAGCACCAGGTATTATTGTCAAATGTTTTTGCCCTAAATTCGAGATTCACATCTAAGTGAATAAATGCTTTTAGGGGCGATATTATTATTTTGGTAGGCTCAACAGTGATATATTTCATAGTCAATTTGAGAAATGACCAGGGCTACCCACCGCCAACAACTCTGAAGGTTGGATGAAGGAAGCAAAGAGCATATGTGTCTAATTTAACTCTATACTGAATGTGTACATGACGAGGTTGTATTACATTTACAGTTTTATTGTAGGATAATTTTCAAGGGTCTTCTAGATAAATATATGTGGCATTAAGTATAATAAAACTATACATAACTATGTATATTTACTCTCATAATATTTTGGCAGTCCCTATTTAAATCTGTATTTTGTAAATATTTAGGTGACAATATTTTTTTGCAGAACAATCCTTCGTCTTTGGAGCAATGCCATATCAACTATGCTAACCAATAAAAACACACCCAGTGGTTATGCATTATCCAAGGGATCCACAATGACAGGATTGTTTTCTTTTTACTAACACAGGTTTATATGGAGTGAGCAGTATTGTAGTACAGTAACAGCATTTAAATGTGTTCGTCCCTGTTGATTTAACAGATTACATGTTAAACAAAAATAAATTTTATTTAAGCTCCTCATGGCAACCCTAAAGGTTGTCAAATATAAATGTTCATTCAAAGGGAGAATATTAAGTCATTACTAGCACGCACACCCCATTAGCGTGATTACATGTGACAAGAAAGTTGGCAGTACATTTGCTTGATCTTAGAAAAGTTGGCAAGTTTGCCTTATGTGAACTGAGACCTACAGACTCTCCAGGAGAGGGCAAAGGCCACGACCCTAAAACATTTTGTACAACTTGACTAAATAAATTACTGGCACTGGAACATTTCAGAAAACCACTTCAAGTAACCACTACGTTGGCAGGGCCAGAGAACAGACTGTGTGTAAAAAGCTTATAGATCTGTATTTCATCTGCAAAAAGCTGCCATTCAATCAGACCCCTTCAATCAGACTAAGTGATATGCTCCGCCGTTGAATTATAAAGTAATATTATGTGGAAACAAAGGAATGAATGAACATTTCAACACTGGGTAGTTATAGTTAGAACCATGTTTCCATGGAAAATATTTTTTTGGTTTGCTTATAACTTCACAAATCTTCACAAAACTTTCCCAAAAAATGTCTCAACAGCTCCTTCCTGAAAAGTTTCAGTTTGATCAACCAAGTGGGGATAAGTAATAGGGGTCCCAAAAAGCATTTTCCCCATTCGTTTTGCCATAGGAACATTGAAAAGCAAAAACTGCTGAATCAAATTATATCAAATTTGCCAGAAAACTAGATTTTGGTCAAGAAAGCTTGCTTTTTGTGATTTGGTGTAAATCTGATTAGTAGTTTTTGCAAAATTAAAGTTCAAAATTATGTGTATTTCACACGTCATAGGATTTATGGAGCCAACAGATCTAGAGATAAGATCAACAAAAATGTGACAACACAAATTTAGGGACTGAATAAAAAATAAAAAATATATATTGTGGGGCAAGGTAGGGTGCCCTGCTCCTCTAGACCTGGTGGAGGGGGTGCCAGAGGAACACCCTGGTGCTAAATTATTATTATTTTTTATCAGATCCTCAGCTCCAATAATATAAACCAAAAGCAACCTTTAAATTGCTTTCAAACTAAGGCCCGCGGGGTGGGCCAGGGCACGGGGGTAGAATTCTCTCCCCAGTTTGTAATGACTCTGAGGACATCCCTCACATCCCATAGGGCAGTATATTTGGGTAATGGTGGGTTTAAAACACCCATACTTCTCATTCATTTTTTAATTAATACGTTTTGACCTACAGAGGTACTGTCTACCAAGCAGTGCCCTGCTGCAATGGCTGATCTGTAGACATTAACAGTTCGATATGACAGACCTGAGGCAAAAACCTCAGATAACAAGTTGATAACTTGAACTAGATCAGCTGAAATGGGATTGTAGTTCAGTTGAAGGCTCCAACAAACCCATTTACGCCAAGCCAATCTAATAGCTTTCCTTGTGTCAGGCGCCCAGGGCTCTCATATGAGTCTGAAAGCGCTCTCCAAAAGTCCTGGAAACTGCCACTCGCTCCTGAAATCCTCCATGCCATCAGTGACAGAAGGCCCTGATGTACAAGAGGGTGACATTCTCCCTGATGGCCTGTGATTATTTCCTCGAAGGTAGGTAAAAGGATAGGAAAATCTATAGTCATTTCCATCAAGATTGAAAACTATGCCTGGGATCTCCAGAGAGGAGTTATAACTATTACTGTCTCCCTGTTCCTCCAAACCAGTAGCAGAGGTCGTGGCAGCATGGCAAAAGGAGGGAAGGCATAGGGTTTTAAGCCGTGCCTATTCTCAAAGAACGCATTTACCTCCAAAGCCTGAGGGTCTGTCCTCCCGCTGAAAAATGTGGGTAGTTCAGTGATGACTGTGTCTGCAAACACATCTATTCCAAAGGTTCCCCAGATCATCTGAATGGTCAGAAAACGTTCCCTCTCTAGTTTCCAGTTGTTTGAATCTTTGAAATTCTTGAAGAACCAGTCAGCGACCCCATTGTTCAAGCCCTGAATATTTTCGGCAATCACTGAGATGCCCTTGTTGAGGCAATATGCCCAAATTTTCTTGGCTAGGTCTGAGAGTCCCTTGGAGTGAGGGCCCCCCATCTTGTTCACATATCTCACCGCAGATATGTTGTCCAGACGAAGCATGACTGAACACTTCATTAAAAGTGAAGCCCCAGATTGCAAAGGATCCTGCCAGTAGTTCTAGGCAGTTGATATGTAACTCCTTCTCCTGAACTGTCCTGAGTCCTCCTGTGGATGAGTCGCCACATGTGGCACCCCATCCCTCTAAGCTCACTTACGAGTCAATTATCTGGAGAAGTGTGGCTCAATGGGTAGAGCGGCAGACCCTGATGCAGAGGTCTGGTCCGGGACCAGGATTCAATACCCGCCTCGGTGGGTCTTGGGCTGAATTTCCTCAGACCTGATAATTCTCACCTCGGTGCCTATTCTAATCATGGGTCCCACTCTGCAACTCTGGGCAATAGCTTGCTTAATCTCCACAACAGCCCCAACAGCTCTGGGATGCCTGGCTTCACCTTGGGGGTGCCCAGGAGTGGACATTTCACAGGGAAAAGCCAGGAAGGGTTCCTAAGCGGTATACGGACAGTGCCGGGACACTTCCGTTCGAGGTAGCTGTGCGCTCTACAAATGCCGGCATTTACATTTGCATTTATTATTATGTCCGGTTCTTCCCCAAAAATGTCCCTGCCATTCCAGTCCCCTGCATTCCTCAGCCACCAGAGTTTCTCTTTCCTAGAGTCTGAGTCCAGTTGAACTGTCTGAGAACAAGATTGACTCGATCTCAAGGCTTTGGCTTTGAGTCTCTGAAGGGCCCGGCAATACAGGGGCCCTGGATATATGGCTTGGATGGTTGAAGACAAGAGGCCCAGTACCCTTGCTAATGCCCTTAACGGGAATTTCTGTTTTTTTTAGAAATCTCCTTAACTCCTTTCGAAGTTTTCTCGGCTTTTCTCCAGGCAATTTCAAGTCTGCTTGAACTGTATTTACTGTAAAACCCAGGAACTGAGTGACCTGGCTTGGAGTTGTGGACGATTCTTTGGTGTTTATAACAAAACCCAGGTGTTGCAAGAGTTTTATTGTGAGGTCTGTGTGTTGTGATGCTACCTCTCTGGATTGACCTATTATTAAAATGTTGTCTAGGTATAAAACGTATCTTACGCCTTTGCTTCTTAGCCAACCTGCTACTGGGCATAGTACCTTGGTGAAACACCAAGGGGCTGATGAAAGACCAAAGGGGAGGCTGCAAAATTGCCATCGTTTGCCCTCCCAGATGAATTGGAGAAATTTCTGATGTGGGGGCCAGATAGGGATAGTTAGGTATTCATTTTCAGATCTAGACGAGTTAGCCAATCTCCTTTACTTAGAACATCTCTGAGGAGGTGGATTCCATCCATTTTGAAATGAAGGTAAACCACCCATTGTTTTAGATCTTTTAGATTTATAATAGGTCTCAGCTTTTTTGTCTTTCTTTTCTACTAGGAAGACATTGCTCACAGAGCCTATTTCCTTTCCCTCTCGAATTGCCCCTTTGGCATATAGATTTTTACCTCTTGAGTCGCCAAGGCAGAATCTTTTTGGGAGAATAATAGTTCTCGGGAAAGTCTCTTTTGTATTGGTAAATCTATGAATTCTATCTTGTACCCTTTGACCATATCTACTAGTACCCAAGGGTCTTGGCTCACCATGTTCCAGTTCCCACAGAATTGGGCTAGTTCTCCTCCCACCTTGATAGGGATATCTGAAAGGTCTTTCGTTAGTCTTACCTGTTAAAAAGCGTCTTTGCCTTTGATCACCCTTGAAGCCTCTTCCGCAAAATCTTTGCTTTTGAGGGTAGATGGTTGATTGACCTGCAGAGCCAGATTGGGAGGGCCTTCCTCCATGTCCCATGAAGGGTCTTGTTGAAAATTGTCCACGGCCGGGGAACCAACCCCGTGCTCTCCCAACCCCTCCAAAAACCCTATCATGAAAAACTCTTTTAATATCTTTTTGAGATTTTTGAATGGAGTTAAAAACTCCCACATGGTTGGCAATCTCCTTGATAAATTCCTCCCCAAAGAGGAGGCCTTGAGAAGAAGCTTTCCCTTCTTTGTTAGCTAGTTCGACTAGCTCTGGGTCTATCTCCTTTTGTTTAAGAGTGTAGTATTTGCATTGCCAAGTAAGCAAATTGCCCTTTGCACCCACTGGCACAGCTCTCTTGGGTCTATGGGTGTTATCAAGATAAGCTCTTTCGTCTAGTTTGAACATTTTAGTTAGAGGACCAGTAATGTCCAAGAGTCTATCTTGGCAAGATTTTAAACCCTTTTCGAAGCCTTTCCTTAGATCACTCCCGCTCTTGGCAATGAACGTCACTACTTTATTATCCAGATCTGGGGTTGAGGCTACCTTATCAGGGAGAGACGGGCATGGGCACTCAGATCTCAGGCGGGATCTGACCTTTTTTTTTTAAATCTCCTTACGCAGCCAGAAAGAAAGGTATTCACCTATATGCTGGGAGGGGACCCACTCGGGGGAGAGGGGATGTTTGATGAGGAGGGGGTCAAATATATTCTCCCCAAAGTGGTCTACAATTCCCATTTTAGACCCTGAGGCCCTTGACGCCTCACCTGAAGTGTCCACATTCCTTATTTCACCTTCCTCCTTAGAATCAAAGTCAGAGAAATAGGAGAGGTTAATCTAATCCTCCTGGACATCGTCACTGTCGATGGAAATGGATGGAACTGGGCATTTTCCTTGCCAATCAAGTGTGCCCAAGGCACTGTGATTGTCACCGCCACAGTGTGAAGTCACAGTGATAGGGATGGAGCTCCTAGCTTTTTTAGCACCTTTAGGAGGATTGTCACTCGTTGGTCTTTTTCTTTGTCTTTTATCAGGCTTCTCTTCCTGAGGTCCTGTGGATGGCCATCCTTTTTTTGATAGTGCTTCCAATGTTTTATTATTGGTGTCATCAAGTGACTACATTACCCTATCTAGGGCTTTCTTAATTAGTCCTTCTAATTTATCTTGCATGGAGCTTGTTGAGTGTTGTGAAGAAATAACTACCTTTAAGGTTGGACATTGTAAACTACTAAAGGATAAGTGAGGTTCCAACTGTCAAAAACATGTAGAAGTATTAGTCATGTAAAATGGCTGACTTAACTGTTATGGTAACCTAATTTTATTCAACAAAATGGTTGTCATGCATCCCTAAAGTCTTTTCCTTTAATAAAGGGTGTTCAGGGCTTAATATGTGAGCTCTTCCTCTATTTCCATGGTCCTTGACCTGCATTTAACCCCTCTTGATTCTTTTGTTTTAAGTGAAAAGGACAGTGAAGCCCAGACGGTAACCAGCAAGGAAGATGAATGGTTTGCCGGTGTAACAGCTATCGTTGGGAAGTCGGTGAGTCAGCTTATTTGTTCTGTCAGGTTTACTGTGAAACGCTTGTTAAATTAATGCGATCAGACATCCGTGAGCCTGTTTCCTGTTCAGGGTCGTACGAAGGTCTGTATTGTCCTGTTGCCACGTTAATCTGCGTGGCATCAGCCGATCTTCAGATGAGGCCGCAGGGTCACCATGGAGATGCAGGAGCAGCGCGTCTCTCAGCACGGGATCGGCATTTGAGAGGCGCTGGTCCCATGTTGTTGAAGCTCTCCTCAGCCCAAATGGCACTGAAGAAAGTTTAAAAAAGAGGTCAGATGGAGGCGACAGTGTCTCAGTCCAATTCGGCAATCACGCAATGCCACAGGGTAGAGACGGAAGCTCTCTGCCTCATTAACAGGTGACGTTGAAGCTTAAACGATCAACAATCCAAAAATAAAGAAAGTGGGGCATTCAAGAGAGCCGTAAACCATCAAAGCTGTGTTACAAGGGTGGAGGAATTCCACATTGTATAAATTATAAATATATATACAAAATTAATACAAATTGAATACACATCAATTTGAATACTGCTTAATGGGTGGGGAGGGGGGAGGAGTTACAACCACCCAATCAGCCACCCAATCTATTCAAACAACATGCCATAAAACTGTGTTTTTTTTCTCTTCACTGGATGGGCCCTTTAAGGAACTCAGGATAGTTTATTCTATAATTGACAACTAATTTAACAAATTACAGACGAAAACAGGAGACTTTACTGTAGCAAAAGACTGAGGCCGGCTTCCTTTAGAGAATCAGTTGAATTTAGATTGAGTTATTAAGATTCAGTATCTTTTAGTGAAACTAGTTTAAAATTGAACTGTAGTAGGTCTATGCGATTGAGCATAAACACATCCCTAGTCATAGAAGGCCAGAGAAGAGACTGACAGTGGCTATTAGAAGGTGGTGGTTTATTTGTAGGTGCAGGTAGGTGCTTATAGTAATAACACCACAATCACAGATAAGTTCCAGTTAAGTCTCAGTAAAATAATCCTTGCTGAACACTTGGAGCATGGTAGACGAGCAGTCAAGCTTAACTTAGGAGACATGTGTAAGGAATTTAATATCACCAAAACTGTAAATAGGTAAAAGACACAACACAATAAAAATGCAACACCAATTTATAACAATAGAGAATATTTTTATTGTTTAAATGACAACAAAAATCCAATGAATGGAACCGGTGATATGAATTTTTAAAGTTCAAATAAAAAAATGTGCTCTCAAGTGCCTAAAAGTGTAAAGCACCAACCGCAGCTCTCTGGTTGTGCTGCACCAGGACACAGTCAAAGTTTCAGGCTGACTGCGATGGGGTGCAGGTCAGATATGATGAGCAGTTGGGCCCTGTCAAGTTTCTACCTTCTGACATAGTCACTTTTTTTGGAGCTTTTTCTCTTGAAATGGAGCGATCAGGTCCTCAGATCTGGATTTTGATCAGCGACATGCCTCAGTGACTTCTGGAGGTCTTTGTCATCAATTGCGAGGAGTTCCAAAGCATTCAGCTGGATAAATCTGTGTGGTCAGGTCGAGTCGCGGTTCGACCTCATCGGCTTGACTCTTCATCGATGCCAGTCTTCTTGTGGAGCTTTTTCACAAAAGGTGGCAAAAAGTTCCCAAACTTTCAGATCTTCTTTTGCAAGGTTCTTTGAGGGTCAGAAAGGGTCCACGGAACCAGCCATGGCTTCAGATGCTCTGGTTTGCCTCTTAGGATCTGGGACTCCAACTCCCACAATGCACCTGGTCAATCCAAGTAAAATCCAGGTGATACGATTCACTTTTCTACCTCATTCAAAACAGACAAAGTCCTTCTGTTGTGGAGCCTTTAGAATGCAGCGGGTGCAGTCCTTCTGGGCACAGTCCTCTCTTGTGCAGTCAAAGGGTCCGTCAGTGCACTCCTTTTACTCCAGATGCTTTTTGGCAGGTTTCTGATGTGCTTTTGCAGCTCTCTAATATTTATCCCTTATTCTGGGCTGGCAAAAGGGGGGCACCCCCAACAAAAGGGGCTTAAGTTGCCACCCTCTGCCATGACCACTCCCTAGGAAGTGTGGCATATTTCTGTCCCAGAATGCACATCTCAACAAAAATCTAAATGGAGAAAATCACTCCTTGGAGTTCAGGTCTGGCTAACCCAGCCCTTAGGTGTGGCTAACATTTCCATAAACTTAACTTCCAGACCATCTCCTAATCTAATTAGAAGGGCTACCATCGGACTTGGGATCAGGGAAGTGGTGGTGGGTCTGGTTCCTTTGCTATCTGTGCTTCTCTCTTTGATGACCTGTTTAGCTCCCCACATCCCTTCCTGTCCTGGCTTCTGCAGGGAGCAGATCTCCTCGCACCAGATGGCTGCATTGTTTCAGCCTCTTCACAGCTAATCTGGAGGCAGCTTGGCTCTGGCTATTAAAGGCTGGCAAATCAGAAGTGGATGCTACAGGGCTTAGCAAGTTGTTTATTAAACAATTGTTTGATACCTTGTATAATGTTGCTAGCTAACTCCTGTCAAAAGTAAGACTTCTTGAAGTTTAATAAAGCCTTCCTATGCTAGCATATGGAGCTAGCAGCACTGCAATGGGACAACATGACTTTGGCTGTTTTCCCCTCACCAGGGTATATAAAACATATTTTATAATGTCTCTGCTTTACATAACAACCCACTCTACCCTTGGAAGACCTTAAGCATTACTTATATGTAATGAAAAGGTAGTTTTAGGCTTTGGAAGTACTTTTAATTCTAAAGTCGATTTTGGACACAGTTTTATTTTACAAACAGCCTCTGATGCAGGGCTGGCTTTAAAATGACACCATACACCACATTAGTGCACACTTAAGTCCAGTGGGGTCTCAAAACCTACATGCCCTACCACATGCTAGGGTCGTACAGGTAGGCTATCTGAATCAATTGTAATTACACCAATTACTATATGCCTTTTAAATGTTGCACTGGCCCTGGGTCTGTTTATCAGAGCCCAGAGCACATTCAGAGTCAGTAACCACCAGTATCTGTAAAATAAATAGGGTGATCAGGGCAAAAAGGATGACTTTACTACAGTGGCCATTTATCAATTATGACCAGTGACTGACTGATCTATTAAACGTTCCAAAGTTAAATTATTTAAGCTGTTGTAAGGTTGATGGAGAGCATGCCCTGAGAGGAAAGATGAGAACAATCCACATGATCTCGAGTGAGCCGAAACAACCCAAAAAATACTTTAGCCGGCTCTCCTCCTTCTCTTAACTTAAAGACCGATGACACCGTCCCGAATCAAGAAATCTTTTTATTTGGATTCCCGTGATAACGGAACAATGAATCCGCTCAGAAGCTCATCTGATCTGTCCTGCGCCCTCCTGCCTCCCCTTTTCCCCATCCCTTCTTTGTGCGTTTGTTCCCGGCCCGAATCCTCTTGTTATATCACTTATCTGTACCGTTTACTTGCTCATAATTGTACATGTTGTGAAGCGCTCTGATACCCTTGGGTTCAGCTAGCGCTATATAAAACTCCTAAAATAATAAAAAAAATAAAAAAAATGAGATGGGGTGGTTCTCAGCTATAGAAACTGAATGATCACAAAATATATTTTGCCTGTCAAAATAGCTTCTTATATCATTTTTACATAGCTTGACATATTCAGACACACTTCTTCTCTTGGCTTCTAGGTTTGTTTAATTTTTCATTGAACAGCTTAGGTTCGGAACTGAAATGCTTTGGGGCACTGTGTGCTGTGGTGCAAGCTGTGCTCTATTGGTTCAAAAAGGACCCCATAGTGATAAAAGAATAGATCAAAAGCTTTCTTTTAATTTGTATAGTCGAGTATGAAGAGGAGTGCTCAGAAGGTGTTCTGCGATCAAGCGATGTGCTCACTTATCAATTCGATTTTTTTAAGCACTGTGTGGCTTAATGTAGTGTTCTACATATTTTAAATAAAATAAATTATTAACTGAATGGGCCAGATACATGGAAACAGTTGCTAACATCGCTATCTCCTATTACCTACTTTTGGAAATATTCGCGATACGCACGAATATCTCCAAAAGCTAACGCCTGCCTAGAGCAGTTCTTAGCCATGTTATCCAATGGTAGGTGGATAACATGGCTAAGAGCATTAGCTCGGTAATGCATGAATATCGCTGACTTTCCAGCAATATTCATGCATTTCAGCCGATTTTTATCGCTTAGGAGATAAACCTTGATAATAGCAAGGCTTCTAAGCGATAAAAATAGGCGAAGCACGGCGATAAAATTATAGCCGCTAACCAAGCTTAGTGATAATTATCGCTTATTCTTGGTAATATGCCCTTGAGTTGCTAATGCTGCCCAAATATCAAGAATAAAATGGATAGTCTGTTTATTCTGGCCAGGTATACACTAACAAATAACCCAAATGGCCCTAAACTGAGATAAGCAATTACATGTAACCCCTAGAGATTGCCACCTTTGGCATGAAAAATTTGGTGATAAAGGTTTTACAGGTAGATCCAAATATCAGACGTTCACCTCCTCTCTTGCCCACTAAATGGTCTTGAGGTAAAGCAGAGAGACCTTGAGAAGTACAGCCTAAAAAAATGGCATTACTTCCTGGAGTCAGCAATGGTTCAGTAATGAAGAAAGCATCAGGACTTTTCAAAGTTAAGAAATTTGTAATTTCTGTCTGGTGTTTTATAGCAGAATATTTGTTTTCGATGAGGCATAAACAGTCTTGTACAGATGCACTGATGATACCCATCTTCTTCTCTGATTCGGTAGCCATTGTTTACAACTTTAATTGAGGAAAGTCAAGGAGCATTAGCTGAAACTCAACTCTGGCAAAAAAAGATTTTTGTAGTGGGTGGACCATGTAACTTATGACTCAACTCTAATTGGCACCTTGCCATGGAGTATCCCCCAGTTCTCTTGAAAGTAAACAAAAACTTGTTTTTAAAACTGACAATTATATTTTCTTGCTCCTCTAATATTCTCCGTCAGTTCTTTCTGCTCCCTTCATCCCTGGAAAGTACGCATTTTTCCGTGTTTAACATCATTGGATTGTACCTACGGGGTTTCGTTCAATTTGGAACTCATCTTCTACTTTCTTCAGCCGAATCAAAATCAACTAACAAGACCTATCATTGGTGGCCCATAGTTCAGTCATTCAAAGCCGTTCTTGTAATGGTGGTATTTAGCAGAGGACATTAGGACCTCCTCAGCTGAGGCGGTAGAAGGAAGGGGAGACACAGGAAGAGGAGGAGCGGGAACAAGAAGGGTAGGGGCAGTATTAGTGAGGCAGTGGAAGGAGTAAGACGTGTGTAATAAAGAACACCAACCAACCTGATCCCAAGTCTGTGTCTTTTGTAGTTAAGACACTACAACTGGCGACAAGGTGGTCACGGCCCATGCGGCGTGGGTTTTCTGCCCTGTGGAGTGGCGAAGGCACTGTGCTAGTGCGGGCAGAGTCTGTCGAGGATCGGCGTGTCGCGGCTCGGGAGATCGCCCCGACCGCATCCACTGCTGTGCATCGCGATCTGGGTGCCCACCCCAGTCGCGTCTGGCTCGCCGAGGAGTACGTGGTTGTGAGAGGCCCCCAGGGCTGAAGCGGAGCGAGAAAGCTGTGGGGCACCTGTGACCCCCCCCCGCGGCGTCGAATCATCGCGGAGGTCCCGTGGTGCTGTGTCTCAGGAAGCGATCTGGGAGCCCACCTCAGTCGTGTGTTTTGCCGAGCCCAAATCCCTGGGTGAGTGTCTCCTCTCTGCGTTCGACTTAATGGGAGAGTACGGTGGCTGGAGGAGCAGCTGGTGGTGCTGAATAAGCCTAATCTCGCGGAGCTCGAGAGTTCGTGGCAGCCATCTTTGAGTCAGGCGCCTGCACCAATCCCCTACAACGAAGTCCCGGTGGCCATTTTAAAGTCAGGCGAAGTATCTGGAAAGCATCAAGCACTGGTAAATGCACCAGAAAAATTCAAAAAGTTTAACAAGCACTGGCAAAAATGAACTGAATGAATCTAAAAAATCATCAAGCATTGTTAAAAGTCAACCAAAAAGTTGTTAATATTGTCAGACGTCAGTAAGTCAAATTCACGTACGTCCAGCAAGAAACTTGTGTGTGTTGTGTCTGCAGCAATAGAGGGAGCTGTCATCTCCATCAGTGGTCAGACTTGGGAGAAGTTCGTCTCGTCACTATATCTAACTCGCCTCATTGTCAAGCGGGTCCAGCGCAAGCCAATGCTGGACAGATGGGGTGTTTGGAGTGTTGTTTCTGCGTCCACCTGAACCACTGGTTCTCGAAACAGGAGGAGGTATGGGTCTTCGCTAGAAGGAGTGGCTTGAAGATTTTGAAGACTTTAAGAAAGGTTTGCATGTGACGGACGCTGGTCAACAGTTGATTGCGCTAAGGAATCTAATAGGAAAGGACGTCAGCCAAATTATAAAGGAACTAACGGCAGCCGACGTAACATCTTATGCCAACGTGTGTGCAACGTTGAACCAGAAATTCTTGCACAAAAGAAATATTGACTATGAGAGATACACTTTTAACCTCGCTACTCAAGAAAAAGAGGAGCCCATGTGTGTTTTCATCACACGTCTCAGACGACTGGCACGGTACTGCGAGTTTGACTCGTTCTCGACGGAAGATGCTCTTCATCTGAGGGTCATCGAAGGCTGTCAGTCCGAATCACTGAGGCGGAAGCTGTTAAAGAAAAGCTACTCACTGGACGAAATTGAGGAGATGACTCGAGTGCAAGATCAGACTGAAGAACAAGCCAAAAAGATGGAAGCCGGGAGAAGTGAAAAGCGTGACCAAGCTTTCAGGATTCAATCTCGCAACACACGCAGGTATTCTCTGGCGAAATCGAGATCATCTCGGTCCAAAATGCAACAGCAACCTGTAAACCGATGACGTCGCAGCTCCAGTCGAAACAACAGACGACGTGAGCGACAGCTCAAATGTTACCGCTGTGGCTATGACTTACCTCACACAGATGGATGCCCCGCCATGGGTCAAAAATGCAGGAAGTGTGGTGGGGAGAACCACTTTGAGAACGTGTGTGGAACCTACAGGAAGGACAAACCGAGGGATCATGAAAGGTCTTCTCGACCATCGAGCACGCGTCATCATGCTAAAGCAGTATGTGATCACAGAGACTCATCGACGGGATCATCCCGCTCGAGTTGTCAGTCTCGCCGGAGCTACCGATCCTGTCGCACATCTTCCCCAGAATCAAGGTCACTGTCTCCCATCTCGCAGGACAGTGATGAATACATATGTATGGTTGCTGATCCTGACCGACTGAAAAAGTATCCTAGACTCGGCATTCAAATTGGCATGCACTGGACAAAACTTGTGATGGACAGTGGTGCATCTCTCAATTATATCCCAGTAGCGGAATATCGGAGAATGAAGTCACCACCGCAACTAAGCCCTGCTCATATGAGAGTCTACACGTGGATGTAAAAAAAAACATTACCTTGTTTGGGAAAGTTTTCAACGCACCTCACATCAGGGTCGCACCATTCCTGCATACATTCATGTCATTAAAGGGCCTGAGGCCGACTGTCTTCTGAGTCTCCCCACTGCGGAATGGCTGAGACTAGTGGACATTCTGTACAAGGTGGATGACGAACTGGATGTGGTTCAGAAATTTCCAAAGTTATTTGCGGGTCTGGGGAAGATGGCCCATTGTCAAATTAGAGTACACATCAATGAGCAAATAAACCCAGTGGCCCAACACCATAGGCGGATACCTTTTCATTTACAACAAGCATTCGAACAGGAAATACAAGATCTGCTCCAAGCTGACATTATTGAACGAACAGATGGTTTACACCCTGGTCTCTCCGGTAGTAGTTGTGCCGAAGAAGGATGAACCCGACAAAGTTCGCCTATGTGTTGACATGAGGGCATCCAACACTGCCATTGAGAGGGAAAGACACCCCGGACCACACATCAGTGATATGATTGCCTCACTCAACGGAGCGAAAATATTCTCTAAATTGGATCTTAACAAGGGCTACCATCAACTAGAACTATACGAGCAGTCTCGTTACATTGCGACCTTTTCAACGCATGTTGGTCTCTTCAGGTAAAAGCGACTCAGTTTTGCCGTGTCACCCGCTGCTGAAATCTTTCAAGAAGCCATTCGAAAAACAATCCATCACATCCCCAATGCCCTGAATTATAGCGATGACATCCTGGTGTATGGGTCCACGACACAAGAGCACAACACCGCCCTCGAACGGGTCTGTCATGCACTAATGGAAGCCAACCTCAAGCTAAATAAAGCAAAGTGTGAATTCCATAAGTCCACGCTGAAGTTCTTTGGTCATATCTTCTCACAGGCGGAGATGAGACCGGATCCAGACAAAGTGGCTGCTTTGAATGATACTCCCAGCCCTCATGATGCAGGAGATATTCTCTCTTTTCTAGGGATGTCCAGCTACTGTGCACGGTATATCCAGGACTATCCAACCATCAGCTTGTCCCTGAGACAACTAACAAAGCAAGGTCACCCGTTCCAATGGTCGGAGAGCTGTGAACAAGAATTCAACGACATAAAAGCGGCGGTGGAGTCAGCTGACAACATGGCGTATTTTGATCCTAAGAAGAAAATAGAGATCACCGTTGACGCCAGTCCAGTAGGGCTAGGAGCTATTTTAGCTCAGTATAACTCTGAAAGCGACCAGCGGTATATAATTGCCTATGCCAGCAGAAGCCTGACTGAGACGGAGAAAGCATACTCGCAGCCCGAGAAGGAAAGCTTGACTGTTGTGTGGGCCTGTGAGCACTTCCACATTTTCATATATGGAAAACATTTCACACTGATCACCAATCATCAGGCCCTCATTACTATCTTCGGCAACCCCAGAGCTAAAATGCCACCGAGAATAGAACGCTGGTGTCTTCGTTTCCAAGAATACACTTATACTATTGTGCACAAGCCCGGAAAAGCAGAAAATCCTGCTGACTACATGTCAAGACACCCCAAAGAGACAACCAAGTATAGACCGTCCGTGGCAGAGGAATATATATGTTTTGTGGTAGATCAAGCCCGGCCACCAGCTGTCCCGCTAGAAGCCATCCTGGATGCCACTACTAAAGATGCCACTCTGCAAGATGTGAAACGCCGTGTATGCCACAATGACTGGAGGCATTTGGATGTCAACCCTCACAACAGTTCAACTGACAGACAGGAACTTGCAGCTTTCATGCACGTTAAGGAGGAACTGTTGGTTGCCACCAATGGCTTGCTCTTATGAGACAGTCGAATAGTTATTCCAAAACTCTTGCGGCAAGGCATCATTAATTTGGCATATGAAGGCCACCGAGGCATCGTAGCGACCAAAATAGCACTGAGGGAGAGGGTCTGGTTCCCAGTACTAGACCAAATGGTAGAGCTCACATTAAAGGTCTGTCCACAATGTCAACTAGTCAGTCGACCTGATCCTCCCGCACCACTACAAATGTCCCCGCTGCCGGAGGGTGTGTGGCAGCAAGTTGCGGTAGACTTCTTTGGGCCATTCAAATCTGGAGAGTACATCCTGGTCATCATGGATGAGTATTCTCGTTTTCCCAATGCCCATCTCATCGCATCTACAAAAGCATCCAGCACAATACCTGTTTTGGATGAAGTGTTTGCCGCCTGGGGCATTCCCAAAATAGTGATGACAGACAATGGGCCTCCATTTAACAGTCAAGATTTCACAGATTTTGCCAAACATCTCAACTTGAAGCATCACAAAATTACACCTCTGTGGCCTCAAGAAAATGGAATGATAGAAAAATTTATGTCGACCTTAAAGAAAGCCATTCAACAGGCTGAGCTGTCGCGGAAAGACACTCAAATGGCTTTAAATGAAGTTCTGCGAGCTTACAGGAACACGCCCCATTCCACTACTGGTAAGTGCCCTGCGACCCTAATGATGGGCCGGCCAGTGCGCACCAGAATACCCATGATTGACTGGCATGAATGAGCAGTGTCTCAAGACTCAGATCTATGGACATAGCTGTTACTGACCGACTCAAAAAGGAAAAAATGAAGACCTATGCAGATCGCCGTCGGCGAGCGGCAACCTCCCTGATTCAAGAAGGTGACTGGGTACTAGTAAAGCAAGCACAACAAAAGAAAACAGACTGTCGCTATCACAAAACTCCACTAGTAGTCACCAAACAAAAACGAACTATGATCACTGCTAAATCGAATGAGAAGAGAATCACCCGGAATGTGGCGCACTTTCAAAAATGCAGTCCTCAAGTTAGAGAAATGCTCACTGGTCCTGTCAATGACGAAACAAGACCCAGTGGGACTGAAATCAGTGACCAGATGTCGAGAGTGACCTCTGATGGAAGAGAGTCTGATGGTCTGGATGTTCCTACCCGTCCCCGCCGAATCATCAACAGACCGAGCCGGAGGTAGGAGGAAGGGGAGACACAGGAAGAGGAGGAGCGGGAACAGGAAGGGTAGGGGCAGTATTAGTGAGGCAGTGGAAGGAGTAAGACGTATGTAATAAAGAACACCAACCACCCAGATCCTGAGTCCGTGTCTTTTGTAGTTAAGACACTACAGTTCCCACCATAACTTCATTTGTTGCCCACCCAGGCCAGCATTTCCTTTTACATTCTGCGCATGAATCACAATCTGATTTAGCACAAGTTTCCTGCTTTTTTCAACATCAGCTCTAGCTTTCCTATTCTTACCATCAGCTTAAATTATCTAATGCATTTTTTAACGAAGTCCATCAGTTTATAAAGTGGCATAGTGGTAATCATTGTTACTCTGTTTTGCCCCACCCTTCTGGAAAATATGACTATTCTGGTCTTGGCCGAGGTAGTGTGGCTTTTCAGTCACATACTTCTTGCATACGAAACATAGCACAACACAACACAATGAGAGACTCGACCACACAAAGGATGCAAGGCCCTAACATATGAACAATTCAACAAGAAAAGCCTTAGAAAACTGCAGAAAAATCTAGGATCTCATTTTATTTTGTTTTATATTTATAAAACATTTTTGGAATCTGCGTTAGGCTACAAGATTTCAATCCTTGATTCATTTACATTTCTTACATTGATTATCAGCTTCCGATCATTACTACACAATGCAATGCTTTCCAGGACGACCCCCTATTTAACCGGCAGAAATGCATCCTCCACATACACATGGATACAAGTGGCCCGACCCGAAGGTGCAGCCTAACACAATCGCAGTAAGTAAATATTAAGATTTGTTATAAATAAATAAAGGAACATGAGTTTGAGGATCTCACAATCCTGCCCCACTCATTCCTCTACAGAGAAAAATCAAGTGGCCACAAAACTCCCAGATCTAAACCTTGCATGGCCTGGTATACCATTTGCCAATGCAGGAAATAATACCGACCACATTCCATCTAATTTATTTGAGATGCACTTAAATTTCTTGTTGGCAATTATCCCTTTTTCACGTTGGCATAATTGCCGGGCAGTAATGCTTCGATGATCTCATTTTCCAGTTTTAACATCCATATAACACTTGACTATCTAGTTGAAAAGCTACTGTACCATTATGAATTGGAATCATCTGGTCCCTTTCTCATAGGCAAAGACAACCAATTCCTCTCTTCAGCACTCAATTAGGTTTCTTGTAGTAAGTAATGCGTAACATACTTTATTGTAGAGCCGAAACGAGAATAGAAGATCCTGGAAGCTCGTGATGACCTTGAAAACAGATTTATGTAAGTGATAGTCAGTGTTACTGTGTGAAATTGTGTGAAACGTGTAAAACAGGAGGAAATAACAACTCAGCAGGAGACTCCATGTTCCAACGTCCATAGCCTAAGTGGCAGCTACAATTATACAAATATAGTGAGGCGCTACGCCGTCAAACTCACCATATACTACTCCCCCAGGATGCTTGCATGTCACACTTTGTTAAATTTGTTAAATGTCAATTTAATTAGGATAACATTGTCCAAGGTATATCTTCGTTCAACCCCTGTATTGAACTTGAGAGGCGGTAAATCCACTTCTGTTCCAATTTTAATAGCTGTTTGTCACTGGATGTAGTCAGTAGTTTTTCATGATGAGAGCAGCTACAGGATTGGTGGGAGCAGGCTAACCCAGGGCTCAATTTGAGGCTAAGGGCCTGTGCCAGCAATCCCTCGGCTGTTTCACAGCTGCTGGAATGCTAGGTTTACAGTGCGCATGTCAGGCTGGCCGTAGCAATAAAGCCCGATATGTGCACTGCAGGTGCAGCTGTAATTTCAATTCCTGCAATTGCAGGATTCAGCCTCACACCCCTGCCTCTGCACTGCAACGTTTAAGTAAATTTGCCTTTTCAAGACATTTAACTTATTATTAGTTTGTGTTTGCTGCAATTGCAGAACGCGGAGCAACACTCCTCTGCTCATATAGGGAAGCTGCCCTTGCATGGCATTTGCAAGTCCTACTTACCACCACTGAGGCTGGGACATAAAGGTCTCACCAGGTGACTCCACGTGCCATAGTCCCCAGCCTTTGCAGGTCCAGCTTAGCACCTCCGCTGGGGGTATAAAAGCAGGCCAGGACTTCTGCAACGCGAGATGCCTAAGGATCTTCATTTCAGTGGTAAATTAGCCTGGAAAATGTGAGCTTTTCTGGTATTTTCTGGCGTTTTTTCCAGCAATTTTGGGAGTGTTTCCAATTGATTGGTATTTTATCAGTGCAAACGTTGTTAAGTTTCTGAAATCGGCAATGTTTATGCAATGGATGAAGTAACACATTTTTCCCGTCTCTGATGTTATGCTTTCTATTGCATGACAGCTCTGTCAATGCAGGGTAAGGGCACTAAGGCCATGGATTCAGCAAATTGCTGAAGCTGCACCAGAGTTATTCATAAGTACTGAACCCTGAAGGAAGTGGCCACCCGGGTTACTTACAACAACCTGCTATGCCTTCCCAAGTAATGCAGAGTCGGTCAGACAGTAGAGAATACAAACCGACTTTTATTAGCAATACTCTGTAGAGGAGTCCAATCTGACCTGCAACCTAAGATGTCTGCCAAAGGACTGACCCCCCAACAGTCTACAACACGTAATGATTCTTCTCAAGAGCCTCCAAACATGCCCACAGTGGAAAGTTACCAGCCTGGTAATGTTTTTGTAGCAAGTAATGCGTAACATACTTTATTGTAGAGCCGAAACGAGAATAGAAGATCCTGGAAGCTCGTGATGATCTTGAAAACAGATTTATGTAAGTGATAGTCAGTGTTACTGTGTGAAATTGTGTGAAACGTGTAAAACAAATTGCTGAAGCTGCACCAGAGTTTTTCATAAGTACTGAACCCTGAAGGAAGTGGCCACCCGGGTTACTTACAACAACCTGCTATGCCTTCCCAAGTAAAGCAAATTTACTTAATGTGAGGGCAGAATGGCCTATTCATTAGTAAGTCAAAAAACAGCCTTGACCAGAAGAGAAAATAATAATGAAATACAGTGTTCTGCTGAGGCAAGCAATATGAGTAATGAGGCCTAGTTCAGGCACAGTCTAAGCAGCCTAATAGGGATTATGAAACACAAAATGGAGTCACACTCACTAACTGATGCCTGCACATTAAGGGCATAACTCAGTGGGTTGCATAACGTGAATACAAATGGTGTCTATTTAGCCACACACTGCTAACCTAATATAGCATGAAACGAGTGCATTGCAAGAATGGAATTTTCAAACCTAACAACCCAAACAACCCAAACTATGACAGAGACAGATCCTGATTAGTGCAGTGCTTAATGAATAAAAAGCATGGTCTTACTTAATGATTCTTTACCTGTGCAGCAAGGAAGTGTCCTATGGACTGTTGCACCACTCAACCTCATACGCATGGTATAATGAATGCACAGTTTTATAAAGTGCACAGCTGCTCCAAGGGGCATTCCAGCGCTGAGAAAAAACCCAGTCCTGAACCAGGTAAATCCTAAGCTTGCCGAAACAACCAGGTTTTCAGTTCTTTTCCGCAACAGCAGCTCTACACTCAGCGTGTTGAGTTCAACTGGGCGATATTCCATTCCTGAGGAGAAAGAAATCTGAAGGAGCTTCTGCCACTCTAAAACCATCTAATTTTAGGTACCATTGCCAGTATGGCATGAGAAGAACAAAGGACTCTGGACGGATGGTAAAACAGGATCATGTCTGCCAAATAACGTGGGCCAGAGGAATACAGAGACCTATGGGTCAGAGGAAAGGCCTTAAAGAGGATCCTCTTACCAACTAGCATCCAACAAAGAGCTCGTATATGGGAAGAAACTGAGATGAGCCATAGCAACTTGAGACCAGCTGTGTAGTGGCATTCTGAACGGTGCACAGACATAATATCGACTCCAAAATATCGTTTGGACAGAATATCGAGTCAAAAATATCGTTTGGACAAAATATCGACAGGACAGAATATAGACAGCCAAAATATCGTTTTTAAGGTAAGTGAAGTAATATCGACTGTAAATAATATAGAAAGTGAAAATATCTAAGTATATAATATAGATAGTTAAAAAATGTGTTTTTATTTTTAGGGTTCAGGGTCAGTTTTGGGTTTTTGGGTAAAGGGGTATTTTTAGGGTTCAAGGTCAGTTTTAGGTTTTTGGGTAAAGGGGTATTTTTAGGGTTCAGGGTCAGTTTTTGGGTAAAGGGGTATTTTTAGGGTTCAGGGTCAGTTTTCAGTTTTTGGGAAAAGGGGTATTTTTAGGGTTTAGGGTCAGTTTTCAGTTTTTGGGTAAAGGGGTATTTTTAGGGTTCAGGGTCAGTTTTGGGTTTTTGGGTAAAGGGGTATTTTTAGGGTTCAGGGTCAGTTTTCAGTTTTTGGGTATTATTTTATTATATTTTGTTACTATATATATATGTTTTAATAAATATGAAATAAAAAAATATTTATTTAACTTTCATTAATTATTTAATTATTATAAGTTAATTTAAGTAATTTTAAGTACATTTTAGTAATTAATTATTAATATTAATTTAATTTAACACTGTTTTTAGTAAATACGATATTTTTTACAACTATATTTTTGTAAACGATATTTTTAACTCAATATTTTTGTACTTACCTGTTTGTAGATAGAAACTCGATATTTTGACTGTCGATATTTTGTCAACGATATTTTTGATGGTCGATATTCTGTCCCTCGATATTATTTCAGTGATCCATTCTGAACCACTTGCAGCTGTCTGTTTACACATTCCGGAAGGCCAAAATAGGGTATATTAGCATAATCCAATCTTAAATTGATAAGTGCGTGGACGACAATTATTTGTGTCTGCATGGGAAGAAGATATGTACACTTCTTTAAACCCAGCAGCAATGCAAAGCTAGGACCCACTACAGAAGACACCTAAGAATAAAAAGAGAGCTGAAACTCAAATTTGACTCTCATAGGCAGTTTAGGAGCTCCCACTTAACAGTTTTGGGAGCGGTTTGATCTTTGAATGACCTTAGTTGACTACATATAGATTCTTTAAATGAAGACCAATATTGACGGGTATGTATTGGCAAAATATGAAAAAATAATTTATATGTACATTTATGACTGTGGTATATTTTCAGTTCACTTCACACACCAGACATGACCTGAGAGACACTATCCATACAATTGTAATTTTGAAAATACTTTTTTCTACTCCATTTTGAGGGTACAAACAATAGAATGTAAGTGCTAGTTTAAACCTGACAATTTGAAATGGCAGAGCAATGTAAATTCAATTACTGCTAATCATCAAGGCACATCCAGCGCTTACATATCGTCCCACACAACTAGATTTATTGTTTATCCCAACACCGGTTTGAAACAGGAATTAAATGAGCCTTTGTATATTGATGTTAATTGATTAAATGTTAAACACAATTTAATTGTTTCTAAGAGCTTCATGGCAAGCCTGTATGTTTACAATAACATTTTCATTTAAAGGGAAATTTGAAATCATTAATAAAAAAGCATATTTTATTAGTGTAATAAATATGGGAAGAAAGTTGGCTTCACATTTCCTCAATATGAGAAAAGTTGACAGTTTTTCCTTTTGTGAACAGAGACCTAAAGACTCTCCAAAGGAGGACAAATGCCAAAATAACAAATCCCAGGTGCTAGTTTACAAGACTCATGAGCATAAGATTCAAGAACTTCCTGAGTAAAAAGAACTTGTCTTTGAAAGCTAACAACCAGAAATATTTTTTGTCTGACCCTGCAGAATCACAAGTTGTATTTTGTTAATCTGTAGTGCTAGCAGAGGCACAGATCTTTAAAACAATATTGTGATGCAACAACATAGTGTCAAAAATAAGGACGAGATATGGAAGGTAAGAATATTGTGTATTATATTCTTTACTTTAATGTAGTTGAATTAAATATATTTTTTTATTTATTCAATGTATATTAGTTATTATATAATTTTTGTGCATTAGTATAATATTTTTTTTTAGTATTGCTTGTAAGTGTTAATGTGTAATTAAACTTTCTTTACCTTTAGATAGTAATTTATAGTTTAGTAGTTAGTTCTTGGGTTTGTAGGGAAATAGCGTGGGAAGTTATTTACAGTCTAAATTATTGTTTTTATGTTAAATGAATTAGTTATGTTAATTAAATAGTTAATTGGTCAATAAATATCTATATTTTGTATTTGATTTATTGCTATTTTAATTATGTACGTGTATTTTGTGATTTGAAATGTGTAAATGAATTTTTCTGCAGTTTTAATAAAAAAATACAGAAGATCTGACTGCACACCAACGACATCAAGCATGTTTCCTTTCTTTCACCAACCCCTTCCCCAATCATCATTCTTCATAGCCCTATCGCTCCCAGATCTTGCTGACAAACTCAATTTCCTCAAAGATACTTCTTATGAAAAGGATTTCTTACCACTGTTCTTCATCAAAGATCAGTCTGGGGATGCTCTCTTATCCCTAGTCACCATTACAATGTCTCTCTCACTCGATGCAACTTCTAAGAACCACTCAAGACAGGCTAGACACTCCCTCTCCTAAAGAAACCTACACTAGATCCTGATGGGCTCGTCAACTACCTACCCATCACTCACCTATCAATCATCGGCAAAATCAATACAAAAACAGTCTATGTTCATCACTAAAACCACATCCATATCAATGCTAACCATCTCCTGCATGACTTCCAATCTGGCTTCACATTATGCTGCAGTATGGAGACTGCAACATTATACAGCATAGATAATGCCCTCTTGACCTAAGTTGAATACGACCCTTGCTTCCTGATATTGCTGGATCTCTCAGCTACCTTTTATACAGTTGAATGTCCACCCTTCATATGCAAACTGTAGTCCTGAATGTGATTTACCAGCAGTGTCCTTCACTGGTTCTCCTCTAACCTTTCAACCTGACACCAATTAGTTCACATGTGCACCACAAAAGATCTCTATCCCCTGTGGAGTTCCCTATGTTCCATAAATTGTCCTATCATCTTCAACCTGTACATCAAGCCATTTGGTACTCTATTCAAAGACAGCAACATCAATATACATCAATCGGCTGGTGATACACAACTCTACTTGAAAGTCACCTGTTTCAGACGTCCAACGATGCCCTCAAACACTGCTTGTACATCATACAGTCCTGGATGTCCAATGTCCAACACCTGAAACTAAATCCATTCAAGACAGAACTACTGTTATTTGGCAAGAACAATCAACAAAATACATTACAAACCTGGCTACACCCCCTATAACTCACCTTTTTTAGGCAGAGGCTGGGGGAGAGGAAGAGGAAAAAGAAGGGGAGGCCATCAACAGAAATTTGTACAATGGCATGAATCACCGCGACCTCAACATATGGACCTCAGAAGTCCCTCAGGGAAGAAAAATGAATTGTCAATTTATCTGCCAGAACTCCAACTGAAGTTCAAACTAAGGTATTGCGAAAAGGTTCAGGATTTGCCCCTAGTCCAAGACAAGATCAATTTAGAACTAATTGTGAAGTACATAATTTTTTCAGAAAAATAAGATTGCAAGCTTTCTTTGCGCATAAGCCAGAAATGGCAACAACAGACTCAGAATTACGAAATCCTTTAACCTTCGCACTCAATTCCAACATGGTACCCAAAGAACTGCTCACAATTGATCAAGCTGTGCTCAAAGATATCAACAGTAACAATATCCACAAGACCTTTCACAATGTCTCAATATGGAGACCCAAGCCATTCGATCTTTGGCAAATGACACTTTGATCACGATCAAACAGGCTGACAAAGGGGGTGCAATTGGAATCATGTCATCTAATGACTATAAGGGAGAGTGTCTCCGCCAATTGCAAGACAATCGTTTCTACACCTCAATAGTGGAAGATCCCACTGCCCGCTTGACTATACACATCAGCAGCATAGTCACAGCCGCCCTGAGTCAAGGATGGTTTACAAAGAACGAGGCAGAGTTTCTCACCTACACAAATCCCAGAGTGCCCTACTTTAACACTCTACCTAAAATTCATGAGGGCACCCTACCGCCACTAGGAAGATCCATAGTCTCTGGGATAGGTTCCTTATTAGAACCTCTGTCAAAATTATGCGATCATTTCTTGAAACCATTGGTAAAAAAGACTCCACCTTTCGTTAAAGACACAAGAGACATTTTAAATTTGATCACACTGACAAATGTTGAGAGACCACAGATTGATCTTATAGTCACCCTGGATGTAGAGGGCTTATACACGACCATGTCAAATTTTGAAGAGAAACATATCCTGTCCCCTTCCAACCCATACACAGAGAATATTATTACATGGGGTTGATATATTGATGACGTACTAATCTTCTGAAAAGGAACTAGGGATACCGGTCACCATATTTGTTGGATGGACTAACAATCTGAACCCATACCTCAAATTCATTGCCAGTGTCTCGGAGAAAGAACTCCCAGTCCTAGATCTAGTAATCAGTCTTTCTGAATGTGAACTGAATACAAAAACTTTCAAAAAGCCCACTGACAGTCACAGCCTATTAATGTTTAGTAGCTATCACCAAAAGGCCTTAAGGGAGAACGTTCCCTATGGGCAGTTCTTGCACTTACGACGCAAATGTAGTAACTTGAGTGACTTAACAAACCAATCCAACGACTTAGCGGTACATCTGGCTAGACACGAGTACCACCCAACACATAAAAACTATACAAAAAAGAGCATGCAGTAACATCAGGAAGTCCCTCCTAGAATCACGAGTGAGACCACAGGCTGAGGAACTCACGTGCATCACCACATATACCCTAGAGTCCAACTTTATTAAAAAGGTGATAAATAAACACTGAAAAATTTTGCACACTGGGAAACTAAAGTTTAATCCCCAAGTTTGCATTCAGAAGAGTAGCTAACATCTAAGACATGTTGATCAACATAAGACCTAAAACACATGTGTCCGCTGTGCAGAGACAACTTTGGAATCTGCCCCCGAAAGTGGGTTATTACCCTTGTGGCCATTGTAACATTTGTCCCCTAACACGTCCAACAAAGGAGGTAAAATTGAGCGACTCACTGACATGGACGCAACAGAAACACACAAATTGCAACACATGCAAATGTATTTATTTGATTACTTCCCTATGCCTGTTGAAGTACATAGGAATGACTGCTTGAGCCACCAAAATACGAATTACTGAGCACTGTAGCAACTTCAAGTGCAAAAAGACTAACACTATGATGTGTGCCCATTACTCCACTGCCGAGCAAACTTCTGATGACCTGAGATGAACTATTCTAGAGTCACACTCACAAATACGAAACCAAGCTCTCTTCAGAAAGAGCAGATGTGGATTTTTAGGTTGTCCACTCATAGGTTTGGGTTGAAAGATGATATTCCCTGGGGAGAACTGAATAGATAATCCCATAATCCTCCCATTGAAACAATATCATAATATATGGATGACCCACATTGAATCCCAGAACCGAGGCAGCTCACACTGATGACATTACCCCCAGTGATCCATCCATACATTACATTACAGAAATATCCGTGTTGAACCACCCTTAGATTGCGTAGAACCACAAATACTAAGGGAGGTTGATTTCACCGATGAGACTTGATTTATGTGTTTTATTTACAGTTACTTGGCTGAATATGTATGTATGTAGTTGAGCTTATATAGCGCACAGCTACCCGCAGTGGGTTTCCCGGCGCTTGCTTAGGGAACCCTTCCTGGTATTCCCCTGTGAGATAGCAGGGTATCCACAAGGTGAAAATCAGGCATCCCGCCGCGAGGGGCCGTTGTGGAGATTAAGCAAGCTATTGCCCAGAGTCGCAGAGTGTGAACCCGTGAGTCGAGGAGGCCTCGGGGCGAGAATTATCGAGTCCGTGGAATTTTTAGCCCAAGACCCGCCGAGGCGGGGAATTGAACCCTGGTCCAGGACCGATCTCAGCTTCCGGGTCTGCTGCCTCTAACCCCTGAGCCACACTTCTCCACAATATAAACACATGGTGAAGAATGTTCACTACCGGAAGCCATTTATTCAGCTCATAATCCTAAATATAATTACATTTTATTTGATTAGAAAAAACATTTCCTCTTAAATTTCTGCCCGTCCCTCCAATTCGAATCATTCAGGTTCTGCCCTTCCCTCCCAAGATGGCTCCTGTAGTCACCGCACTAGTCTCTCGAAAAATTGACAGGAAGTACTGGTACAACTATAACTCAGCCCCTAAGGCTCACCTCGGGATGGGAGACAGAGCCGGGGTAGGTGCACATGTGCACGCCACCAATGAGTGAGTAACGACTCCAGAGGACACTCCTTGCATCAACCGGGGTAAGGCATATAATTACCTTTAACCTTCCTCGGTATGCTATTATTCCTCCAGGTTGTAAGTGAGCGGTTCGCTCTGTTACTTTCCCGTTTGACAGTAATCAACACCAAAACGGGTGAGTGATCAAACTCTACAACAAAAGTAGTATATGTATGAGTGTGTTTTTGGTTTGTTTTTTGGTCAAGGCAATGCATCAAATGGCACGCGGCCTAGAGTCTTAAAACAATTTGTTTGTATGTGTGGGTGATGCTGTTTGGAGGATTGTCGAACCAAGACACGGATACGGCAATGACCTCACTTATGTACGAATGGTGATTAAGACTGGCTGAGATAATTAAAAGATTATTTGATAACTATTCAATTAATTTTAATGTCAATTACTTGTTGCATTTTATTTAATTGTCAATTTGTCAATAAGTGTAGTTATTTATAAACTGTTTAAAATGTTTTTAATATTCATCATTTGTTTTAATTTTCTTTGGTTTATTTATTTGATTTTTTAATGGTATTAAAGTTTTACTTATATTTTTTTTACTTTCTTTGGTTTTGATTTAGTAACTAGTGAGAAGGCAGCATACTTTTCTATGACTATTTATTTTGTTTACATTTGTTTCATTATTTCTGGATTATAAAATTCTATTTCTGTATTACATTTAATTTTATGTATTTATAATTCATGTTTTTAATTTACGTATTTGTATTTTGTTTGTTATTTAAAAGTTTTTTTTTTTAAATGATTAGATTGAATAGTATATCTAACTCTTCGAAAGCCCAACACTTTCCTTGATTTTCGTTATGTTTGAGTGGAAACAATAGATGTAACGCCTCCAAAGCCCAACATTTTCCCTGCTTTTGTTTAAGTTGGAATGTGAATACTAAATATAGCACCTTTGCTTAAATTGGAGCAAGAATAGCAAATCTCACTCCTTTGAACTCCAGCACCTTTTTTGCTACTGTTGTTTATTTTTGTTATTTTCTTTTATTTTTGTTTTGTCTTTAATGTTTATATTATTTTTAATGAAATAATTCTAATATTTTATTTTATTTCACATCCACTTTATTTGTGTAGTTGTGCTGCATGTTTTTGTTAATATGATTTTATTAATTGTAATTCACTACTACTTTTAATGTACTTGTTATAAGTTTTTGTATATGCTTTAAAGTATATATATATATATACACACACACACACACATTATATATTTAGGTCACATTATTATTTAAAAGTATTTTATAATAATTTTATTTTTTAAATTACATTTCATATATATTTATCTTATATACATGCCTGTTAAGTGTTTTCTTTTAAGTTATTGTTAATAATAAAAAGTATTGGTTTATAGTTTTTAGGGACTATAGACATCTATGTATATAGTATCGAAATATATATATATATATATATATATATATTTATATATATATATATATATATCAGTTACAGTAATTAAACTATTTGCAATTATATCCTTATTTTGAATTTTAACAGTTCTAAAATATTTATTTTAAAATAGATTCAAAATACTGACTTTTCATGACATTCTGTTCCACAATATTTTTGACTCCAAATGTTGGTAGTTTACTTAGTAAGCATGTAAACTTGATCTTTCTGTAAAAAAAGGTTTTACATGCTATACTGGTTTCATGATATTGTTGTTTTCAATATTCTGTCATACTACTGTTTATTTTCTTCTGACCTGCACGGTATCCACTGTCTGAGAATCAACAGTTGTAATCCTCCATTGCTATAACAATGGCAGGCACTGATTTTCAGCCGAGGCCCGTGCAGATGAGAGTGGTGGGGCCTGGTGGCAAGGGGATTTCGACAGACGACGATGATTGAAAAAGTATTATTTATTTAAATTTCTCTTGTGGTTGTTTGTCAGATTCCCCCACCCCCTAACCCTGCCCCCACCGCTCTAACCTCCCGGGCCACAGCTATTGATTTTGACCCGCTGATATTTGGGAGTTTAAAGTTGTTAACACATGATAAAGGAGACAAAAAACAACTTTGTAGAAGAGCGGGTCCTTTATCCTATAAAAAAAAACCTGTTATATGATGAGACAAGGTGCTCGTGTTACCCAGTATAGAAAATAGAATTTGGAATACTGCTCACTCAAAGTGATGTAACTTTCCCTCTACCACCACTTTCATTAGTGCTGTTTAGCATTCAACTACCTCATTTGAATGTAACTACATGTATTTGTCCTTATAATTATTGACAAACATTGGTGCAATTGCATTACTACATCTAGCTAGGTTTGTATCGTCTCGTAAGTGCAATGCCTTATTCAATGTCCAGTCGGTCTGGCTGGAGAGAGTCCACAACGGGACTAAGCGGAGAGGCAGAGCATTGTTTCGATAACCATGAATGCAAACAAGTGCATCAGCTCCTCGTACCCTACAGACAACATTTGCCAGCATTTCTGGGTGCTGCTTCCTGCCACGTGAGGTATCAGCAATGTCAATAAGAATTCTCAAAATTACTAATAATAGATGCCAGTGAATCATGTGCCCCAGGCTATTGATTCCCAAAACCGAGAAATGCACACTTTTGTTTAAATTGCACAATTCCCAGGTAATTGGTTCAAGTTTCAAAATGCAATAGCAGTTACCTTGTTTGCCAATGGTTAACAATAATACAACAAAACACATATTTGCTAAATTTACATAAGGACGCTGAAATGCTTCCATTTCCACAAATCCCAAGAAAAGACAGGTTGTACATATGCAGTCACACACAAAGGTTAAAAAGACAGGTTGTACATATGCAGTCATACACAAAGGTTAAAGACTTATATGCAGAGACACAGAACGAATAAATACATATTTGACAGGGAAACATGCACCCGTACAGGTACACACACACACATGAACATTGATATGGACATACACACAAACAATAACATCAATACACACAAATACAAACTCAAACACACACACAACTCTCATTCATTCATACATCAATTAAGCAAAAAACGTATGACACCTTAAGCCTAGCTCCTACATTCTCACCCAGCCTAGATTCATTATACATGCCAATCAATAACACATAACAATAGAATAACTTGAAAGAGGTGTTGTCATTAAAGTCAACTAAGAGCACAGGTTTAATGAGTCCTAACAATTGCAGATGCATACTGCCCATCCTTTACTTTGTGAACATTCTGTAGCGGGCATGATAGCAAAGAAATTAAGTTGGGCTCCTTAATAGTAAACAATTGTTATACCCATGGCAAGAGGCTATAAACCCTGTGTGTATTCTCATACTACTCCTAATAAATACTGGAATCTGGAAATCTTCCATTTGCCTTTTCTGTTCTGTATTAATGTCAAGTGATGTCAGTTGTAGCTAAGAGAAATGAGACACAAAGGCACAATGTACTTTCACTAAACCCTCTCTTGGGCCCAACAAGAACACATTTCATATATTTGAATGAACATTGTTTAAAATGCTCAATTTTAAATGGTACATTATTTTGAATACTGATGAATGTAGGATGAATTATAGTTGTAAATGCGGAAATAATGACATTACTGTAAAAACGAATTTAATTTGACATTTTGAAACGTGTTTATTAATGTGATTTAGGTGTGCCACATTTTCACGAAGACATCATTTTCTTATTGTGGATGTTGCTATGATGTTCTTTTCAACTTGCTCCTGCTCACTCCTCCTCCCAATCTGTATCACCCTGTGCTTCTTCTCTCCCTACAGTCGTTGCAGGCAGAGCACAGGAAAATGTGACATAATTCGTTATTTTCCTTAGAGTGAATTTATTGTGAATTAAACTTTCTTTGTGCATTAAATGTTAAACCCCAGGACATTTCCGTCGGAGGTCAGAAGCTGGTTTGGCAGAATACACAAGTGTAAGGGATTAGTGCTATAAAATCACCTATGATGCTTTAACTTCTGATTTGTCCAATATGTGTTACCACAAGTCTTACCATCCCGAATTTGCAGGCTTTGCTTATTACGTATTCAAAAAATGTGTGTAAACCCCCTGGTTCTGGGGGTGAGCCAAAGACGTATTCTTTTTCTCTTTAGACTCTGTCCAATTTGTTACAGAGATTTAGATGACACATTTTCTGTTAGAGATGCTGTCCATTTTCTTATGATTTTTGCTGTTCACTGAGAGTTAGAATAGTTCTGATTTATTGACTCTGTGCTCTGTATTTGAGCCTTTATTGCATATATTTTGCATTTCCCTCTACTGTTAAGTTGACGTTTCTTAATAAAACCCTCTAACTATTCTCCCGATTTAGAACTCAGCTGTTGAGAGACCCCAGTTATTTATTGTATTGCTTTGCTAAACTATTATTGGTTCAGGTTTCCCAAGATCAAGGGTTCTAAGGTAAATTTGGATGATTTAAATTTTGAGGTGTATTTGGGGTTCGGGGTTCTGCTCCCACAGTTCTAACATGTAGCACAGGATGGACTCTATGGGTCTGACTTTTGATCTTTTTTACATCCTTTTTGTATTTTTCACTCATCACACTTTCACATTGACACTTTCTCTGTCACATTTGTTTCATGCCTCTCATATTGAGCGTTCCCTCTTGCAAGCTAATACTCTTTCTCCTTTGTCTCCCTCACAAGGCTTCCTCAGTCCCTCATTGTGTATCCTTTTATATTTACCCTTCCTTTCTTACTCTCTTCTGCACTCTCCTTTGTTACTTAACATGAATTGTTTTCAATCTCTCACAGGTGTCCCTCACCAACACTTCCTTCAGCTCCTTCAAGCCTTCCCTCTTATTAGGCCTTCTTCCCCCTCAGCAATATGCCTCTGACAGTATGATTCACATCCCTAATCTGGCTCTCCTTACACTCTTTTTAACCACATACAGTTTTTCTCTCTCTTCAACACTTCTGTTGTATCCTTAGATTTACATTCTTATGTGAATCAGCCTAGGTCTTCCTAGCTGCTCAGCCAGAGCGTGAGATGTTGATGGAATGTTGGTGTGCCTGTGATGAATGGAATGCCTGGGTGACTGTGTAGATGAGTGGGTGACAGTTGGAGATGGGCTGAGCAGCTAGGCAGGCTGCTCCTGGTGGGGCTGGCATAGGTGTTACTAGAGCTGTATTAAGAGCTGTACTTGGATGATCCCTGTTTGATGTTATAGACGTGGATTAATAAAGAAGACTACAAGAAATTTACAACCTGGCTGCCAGTGTCTTCATCTGTAAAGTACAACATATTTTTGGCAATGAGCGGACCTGAACCCAAGCGTACTTAAGGTCTAAACAAGTAAACATTGTAACCTGCGCAACTACAAAGAAAAAAAAAGAAAGAAAAATCCATGAAGCAGTATGGAGTAAACGGCAAGTCAGCCCCACCAGTGTCCTGTCATCGGACGGCCCCAACCTGTGTCCTGCCTGATCTTACTCCATAGACTTGACCACAGGTATGGTCTGTATGTTAGGGTATGAATGATTTAAGATTTACCCTACCACTTCCTTTAGTATCTGCAGTATGGATGTATCCACGGTGCAAAGGAACTGTGGCTGTTCAAGATATGAGTTATGGTCTAACTCAGTGAATGTTTTCACATGTACCACACAGGAGCGGTGTGGATATGCCAAATGTGGTGTCTTCAGTACGCATGGAAAGTTGTAAATACATTTGTCATCTCACTCAGTTTGGAAATACTGCTTGGTATAAAGAAGTCTTGTGCTCTGATCTCAAATAGAGCACAAGTAAGGACTTTCTACAAAGTGCTTGACTGGAAGCCCCTCACAAGCGTGCTGTACATGGTATCTGGAGTTTTCTTTCGCTGAGTACAGTGATGTGGCGCAGACTGAGCTATTAAGTACAGTATGCATTTTTCTAGGCTACATTGATGATGCACACACTAGCGGCCTGTTTAATTCCTGTGTTTGGATTACCCTTCAGCACAACAAAGCTGCCCAGAGTGTGTACATTATTACTGCCGGCGTTGGTACAGTTTTAAATTACATTTGTGATATGCAGTGTATTTGCAGTTTCTGCCCGTGTTTCAATCCTCTTTGCTTCACACTTCGGTTTTCACTAGCGCCACACAGGGGCAGTGTTGTTTTACGGAAAGTTTACACGGAAAGAGCTTTAACACAATGTTTATGTGATTTCTCTGCCTGGGGCAGAGGGGGCTTATGTCATGGGACTTAGGTAAAGAGCTCTGTCGATATCGCAAAAAGATTTACCGTCAACGATCTGCCCTCAGCCTTTAGGATCTAACAACTGTCATTTACGAGTTCAAATTTAAATTTGAAGCGTGACACTCACATTATCCTTGGAGTTGCGCGTGTCCCCTCTTCGAACTTCTGTGACGTGGGTTGTGGTGTGGAGCTCTTTTGCCTGACGCTTCCAAGCTCCAGCGTGCCGTGAGCCACCCGGCATTACGGCAAAAACGTGCCGCCATCTTTTGAGAAGTAAGAAGATTGTAATGTGAAGGTCTCTCTTGTGAATAGTGCAACGTAGCTGTGGAAAGTTCATTGATGCGGTACATGTTGCCAGTGAAGTAATTTCATCAAGACTATCTGCTGTATGGCGGTCAGTTGATGTGGACAAGGACAGTCTGCGAGGCGAGGTGTCAGCTGTGGAATATTGATGCGCAAGTCATGCACAAGAGCGTGGATTTATTTGCTGTCTCTCATCTAGCAAGCTCCGAATATTGAATGCCTGTCACAAGTAATTTCTCAGTGTGTTTGGGAAGATTGGAGCAGAAGAGGAGAGTATTGATTTTTGGTCTTTTCTCTTCCATCTTAACGGTGTGGGTACGCCTTAGCGTGCGTGGACCCCCGTGGGATGTTTTTTTCTATTATTATATTGGTCCTGAAGAAAGCTGAGCTTAGTAAGCAGTAAACAGCAGAAACATGTTGACCACTCACATCGGGTCACTGGGGTTCTAATTTAAACCTTCAAGTGATCTCACTGTTTTTATTGTAAACAACTGGCCCTGTAATAAAATTGTTAGGGTCCAGCTGGGATCTTTTACCACTTTATTCATTTTTCACTGTTCGCACATATTACACTTTGGTAACACCTGCTCCGCTGCAATTGCAGGCGTCGTAGCACACAGGGGGGATAGCCGGTCCCTCCTGTGACAAACCCCATGATGAAGCATGTCACCACTAGGGTGAGTTAGGGTTCTTTTAGAAAATAGTTTTTTCTTTTTCCTTTTTCTAGTTTTTTGACCGCACATTCAATTTAGTCTAGTCACTGTGTGTTTCCTTACTAAGGTATCATGTCGCTTAGAAATTCACAGCAGTAGGTGCTCTTTTGTTGTTATAAATGGTGATCCAGGGGTGGGAGAGTAGCCTGTTATACCCTTCCTCTCTAGTTGTATATATATATTAGGCAGCGCACAGCTGCGAGAGTATTTACGTTTTTACACCGGTGCTGCCCATACAGACAGACATGGAGGATCTAGGTCTTTCTTATAGTAGAGAAGAGGTCGATGCTCTCCTAGGAGATGCAACTTTATTTGCTGACCCCTCTATATCCCAGACGATCTCCCAAACCACAGAGTGGGATAAACTGGGAGAATTAAAAAGAAGCCGTATCAGAGCAATCCTACATGGTACGATGCTTAAACAATACTTACTAAAGAACACAGCTCCCAAGGGACTGTTGGTGACAAACGCCCCAAGAATATTCCTCGAGGATGCAGTGTTTAGAAAGGAATGGGCTCAAATAGCCTGGCACTGCACCCGGGACTGGGCCATCCTTATCATAAAAACCGCCTTACGACTTTCTGAGGCCATCCAATTAGAGATACAAATAACGGAAGCCCACTTTAAAGCAACCCTTACGGGTTATAAAAAAAGATTGGATGATCTAAATAAAGAGCTGAATGATTACAAGGAGAATCTGGCACAGTCCAAGGGACAGAAGTTCCAGAAAGACTTAAAGAAATGGGCATACAATAAGGTGTACCCTTATTCAATACCTGATTATACTCCTCCAACTAAATCAGGCTATAATTCTGATACTTCTGATGATCCCCAGTCTAGTGGCTCTAGTAATGGGAGTGCCAGTAAAAAGAACAAAGAAAGGGCAAGGGGTCGAGGTGCGTCCAATCCAAACTGGCAGGCATACCAACAGAATGGACCACATTTTCAAAATGCATATCCTCCTCAACCTCCTTTCCCTGACATGATGGGTTGGAATCAACCGTTTGGTCATATGCAACCTCCCTTTTATCAGCCCCCAATGTTCCAACCTCCTTTTTTAGGGAGGGGTCGGGGTACAAGGGGAAAGAGAAAAGGGCCCAACCAGGTCCACTGGGACCAGAACGACGCGGTGGGCGACAACACGAGGAGCAAAACCGCGGGCCAGAGAGCGGGTCCAAGCAACCAGAAAGTCTAATTACCAACTTGACTAATGTAATTCTAAGAGAGGACGAGAACAGAATCTTGGAAAAGGGTCTTGGGTTTGTCCCAACCCCAGGTCTCGACGTATTTAAACTACGTTGTGAACTTACTGATTTCTTTCGAAAATTAAGATTAAAGAGTTTTTTCGAAAAACAGGCGACTGATCCAACACAGAGGATACAGGGTGATACTAATTTTAGACTCAAGTCGACGTTCACCCCCCCACCACACAGTGTTCCACCAGAAATACTGGCTTTTGAACAGGCTGTGGTCAAAGAAATTGAAGCTATTGAGACTCCCAGTCCATATAAAAATCTAACAGCTGGTGAATTTCAAGCCATACAAACACTACAGAAAAATTCCGAAATAGTCATCAAGAGTGCAGACAAAGGGGGTGGCATTGTCATACAATACAAGAAGGCCTATGATCAGGAATGTAGGCGCTTATTGGGTAACGAGACCAACTATATTCTGCTGAGAGAGGATCCATCTGAAAGTCTTAAATCAGAAATAATTGAATTGGTAACGTCCGCAGAGCAGGCAGGCTGGGTTACCAAACAGGAGGCTGATTTCTTGACAGTTTCAGAAGGTAGAATCCCTTACTTCTACACCCTCCCAAAAACACACAAAGGAATCTTACCGCCACCAGGGAGACCCATTGTTTCTGGGTTGGGCTCCTTGCTTGAACCTCTGTCAAAATACTGTGATTTTTTCTTAAGACCTATAGTTGAGGCTACTAGTACCTACATAAAGGATACCAAAAGCATACTCGCTTTGCTGCAAACAGTTATCTTACCAGAGGGTCAATGTTTCTTGGCTACATTAGACATTGAGAGCCTTTACACTTGCATTCCGCAAGATGCGACCATTGAAGTAATTGCTCAAACTTTAGAAAACAGCAAGTGGGATTACAAGACATCAAAATCCTTTGTGGTTGATTGTGCTACTTTAGCTCTTCAAAGGAACTTTTTCCAGTATGAGGACCAGTTATACTTACAAGCCATGGGTACTTCAATGGGCAGTACATTTGCCCCCAGTGTGGCTGGTTTGTATGTCTTTAATTTTGAGAAAATGCACATCTTACCACCTGATAATCCGTTCTTTGATAACATCTTAGTATGGCAAAGGTACATAGACGATGTGCTGTTGGTCTGGAAAGGGAATGAAGAGACACTGAGTTCCTTTTTTACCTGGATTAATGGTCTTGATGTGAACCTTAAATTCACTCATGAATTTAATGAGTCAACTGTAGTGTTTTTGGATGTGACCATCACACGGGTAGGAAACGAGTTGAAAACCAAAACCTACTACAAACCGACCAGCAAAAATAATCTTTTACACTATACCAGCTTCCACCCTCAACCATTAAGGGAGAATATACTGTTTGGGCAGTACCTCCGTATTCAGAGGAACTGCTCCGATGTAAAAGATTACAAGGAGCAATCCAAGAATCTGACTGTCAAAATGCATGACCGGGGTTATCCTGAACATCTTTTAACAAAAAGTTACAAAAGGGCTCGCAATCAGAATCGCGATTCCCTTTTGGAAGAGACCACACGTAATGAGGACAGTGAGGCACCACTGACATGCGTCACTACATACAATACAGCATCAAATGTAGTAAGCCGCAGTATTAACAAGCATTGGAGGATCCTCACATCCAACAATTGTAACTGGGATAAACCCTTGTTCTCGTACAAAAGAGCGAAAAGTCTTAAAGATGCTTTCGTCCATACTCGCCCCCATAAGGCACAGGAATCTGTTGGAAGCGTGCTGAATGCCTGGGGTTTACCACCTGTAGTGGGTCACTACCCTTGTGGTAGCTGCAGCGTGTGTCCCTTCACTACAAGCTCAAAAAGCTTAGAATTGGAACCCAATAAAACTTGGGAACAGAGAAGCCATACGAATTGCAACACAAACAACGTTGTTTATTTGATAACCTGCCCCTGTGGTTTGAAATATGTGAGGATGGTCAAACTCCGCATATGTGAACATAGGAGCAGTATAAGGTGTGGCAAAAGCAATACCAAAATGACCACACACTTTCTAGATCATAAACACTCCCCCGACAATATCCACTGGACAGTGATTGAACATCTACAACATGGTAATGAGCAAATATTATTTGAGCAAGAACAAAGATGGATATACCGTCTATCGTCTCATCAGGTGGGACTCAATGACGACATTCCGTGGGGTAGTGTACTGAAATAGTATCTACATATATACCCAGTGTTTCTTGCTTTCTTTACCTCACAGTAATGCCTGTATACCTGTAGAGTTTCTCGATCTATGCACAATTGTGTTATCACCCTTTTTCATAGGACGCTTAATTTGGAGGTCTGAGTCCTGAGTGCGATCATAAATTAAATTTTAATTATTAGTTTTTAATCTTGGTCACAATTCTGTGTCACTAACTTCATGAAATCGGTACATCGATTCGGCGTCCCAGATCTTTTTACTATTATAGATATGATCATGATCTAATATGATTAAAGGTTAGCGGTCTAGTCTTGTTGATAATATCACCCGAAGTGTATCTTTAGCGTGTAGTGACTTATCGCAGTAGTGCTTCTCTCATTTTGATCAAGGCGCAAAGAAAAAATACTGTAAACAGATCGGACGATCTGATAATTAAAGGCATAATGACTGAGAATTATTAAAGTCAATATAAAAGCCTAAGTTTAAACTCTGTGGGCAATGTTTACCTTCCGGTCACGTGATTGATGACGTGGCCGCGTACTAACAACGTAACTTCAAATACAACAGAAACGCCATTGAAAGTAAGATCCGGACATCAGTGGAACGAATTATTAGGTTCCAGGTGGCGAGTCGTCCTGTACAAAGTAAGCGAGCGTCTCTTTTTAACACGCTTTGAATAGTATGGCTATGAGAAATATGTAAGAACTTGAATGTACTGATGTGTGGCAACCCGCTCCGTTTTGTTTTGTTTGTTCCTTGTCAGACAGAACGGGACGTGAATAAAGGGCTACACTGAGAGTCCATGTGGCATGTTAACTTTTCAAACAGAGTAAGTACTTTGACATTGACCGTTGTTCCTCCGAAGTTTGGTCTGTCCTGTCTGTTTTTCCGTCTCGTGTGCCTCTGACAGGGGGTTACAGGGACTGGAATTTTATGGGTAGATATCTGGTGTTTTTTAACGTTTGAAATAGCCCTAAAGAACTATATGCCTCTAAATGAGATGTGCAGCTATTTAGCTGATTTAAAGCTTGTATACTAAGTAAAAAAACCTAATATGGGTCAGAAAACCTTAACTTAAAATAAGTTTTTGAATAACAGGTCGATGAACTGTTATGGATACATCTAATATGCATGTATTTCTTTTAATTGTTTCACAGACTGCATCCAGGCAAATAGCAGGAGCAGGGACTGCGGGTAAAACCGTGAGTTAACTGAGGAGAGTATTGATTTTTGGTCTTTTCTCTTCCATCTTAACGGTGTGGGCACGCCTTAGCGTGCGTGGACCCCCGTGGGATGTTTTTTTCTATTATTATATTGGTCCTGAAGAAAGCTGAGCTTAGTAAGCAGTAAACAGCAGAAACATGTTGACCACTCACATCGGGTCACTGGGGTTCTAATTTAAACCTTCAAGTGATCTCACTGTTTTTATTGTGAACAACTGGCCCTGTAATAAAATTGTTAGGGTCCAGCTGGGATCTTTTACCACTTTATTCATTTTTCACTGTTCACACATATCACACTTTGGTAACATCTGCTCCGCTGCAATTGCAGGCGTCGTAGCACACAGGGGGGATAGTCGGTCCCTCCTGTGATGAACCCCATGATGAAGCATGTCACCACTAGGGTGAGTGAGGGTTCTTTTAGAAAATAGTTTTTTCTTTTTCCTTTTTCTAGGTTTTTGACCGCACATTCAATTTAGTCTAGTCACTGTGTGTTTCCTTACTAAGGTATCATGTCGCTTAGAAATTCACAGCAGTAGGCGCTCTTTTGTTGTTATAAATGGTGATCCAGGGGTGGGAGAGTAGCCTGTTATACCCTTCCTCTCTAGTTGTATATATATAGGATTGGAGCATGTTCATGCATCATCACGTTACGGGACCCTTCAGTACTGCAGGTTTTGTGAGCAAGAGTCAATTCCTCACGTCGTGGGATTCTATGGGACTGCAGTTCACTCTGAGCAGGTGTCGTTTTGTAACCTTCCTGGTATTTGTGTGAGAGTTCTTTTATCTCGTCATTTCAGTCTCATTTTTCATGTATTTACTGCAAATATGTAACACGGAGAGTGCCCGGTATTGGTTCATTTATTGCAATCTTTTGGGTTTTGTTAATTAGTTTATATTAAAAAGAAAAAGGTGATGTTATTTTGCAGAGTGAAGTATTCGGGTGAGAATTCGCTCACCGGCGTGGGGCACAGTTTATGTTGTGATGCCACAATTTTACGCTGTTCATGTTGGGACGTCCTAGTCTCTTGGTGGGTGGACATCACGGGTTCCCTTAGATGAGGGTAGGCCTGGTCTTGGTGGGTGGTTCCCATCTTTTTGTGTTGTGTTGATAAGTCGCCTTGCGCTGCACATCTTATGTTTGTATGTGTGTAAGTCGCCCTCCGCCTTACATGTTGTCCTGTGTAAGTCGCCCTGCGCTTCAGATGTCGTTGTGTGTGTGTAAGTCGCCCTGCGCCTCACGTGTTGTCCTGTTATGTTATGTTATGTTATGTTATTTATTTCTTATAAAGCGCTAACAATCATCCAGAGTAGGATATCACGGCGCTGTAGTAGCTATGATGCGTGGTGGGTTGACATAGGTAGTGTTAGATTAGTCTGGTTTAGGGAAGAGGAAGGTTTTCAGATGTTTCCTAAATGCCAGGTGGCAGTCCGTGAGTCTGAGAGCCGCAGGCAGTTCGTTCCATTTGATTGCAGCTATGTGGGAGAAGGCTCGCTCTCTCATCCTGGCTCTCTTCACCCGAGTAGTTCTTGCTCTTGCCGTGCCCTGTGTAAGTCATCCTGCGCTTCAGGTGTTGTCGTGTGTAATTCGCCCTGCGCGTCACATGTTGTCCTGTGTAAGTCGCTCCGCGCTTCAGATGTTATCGTGTGTAAGTCGCCCTGCGCCTCGCTGTGTGTGTACCCTCTATGTAGTCCATATTGTGGTACACGTGTATTTGTAGTGTTTGTTCACCCCTGATGTTGGTTTCTGGCCTCGGGTGTGTGTCGTGGGGCGTGTGCACCATTCATTACTAAATTGTTCTTTTGTGTTTTTGGGAAAGGCTTGGGTCATTCCTGATTTGAAATGTAACATTGCTGTTTTTCCTTCCCAATTTTGATATTGTTTGATGGTTCATATCTAATGTATCTTAACAATTTTCATGAGGGAGGATGGGGGATTTTATGCATGTTTTTAATATGTCGTTTTATGCCCATCTTTTCTTGTTTCGTTTGTTCTCTCTTTGGTGATGTTTAAAATTCATTTTCATCCCATAGTTATGAACATTATCTCTTTTTGTGTATAGTTCTTTTCTTTAAAGATTGTAAGTTTTGTTTTCATTTTTAAAGGAAAGGGATAATGTTGTATCCTAAGATTTACATTCTTATGTGAATCAGCCTAGGAATTCCTAGCTGCTCAGCCAGAGCGTGAGATGGTGACGGAATGTTGGTGTGCCTGTGATGAATGGAATGCCTGGGTGACTGTGTGGATGAGTGGGTGACAGTTGGAGATGGGCTGAGCAGCTAGGCAGGCTGCTCCTGGTGGAGCTGGCATAGGTGTTACTAGAACTGGATTAAGAGCTGTACTTGGATGATCCCTGTTTGATGTTATAGACATGGATTAATAAAGAAGACTACAAGAAATTTACAACCTGGCTACCAGTGTCTTCATATGTAAAGTACAACAACTTCCTTATCCTCTTTCGGAGGTGGAGGGAGGAAGGGCTTCTTTTCTAAATCCTAGCAGAAACAATGCGCACATGGGTTTAAGGAGATCTGCCGCTGCTGCTTTATTTTGCAGTAGGTGTTAAAGCAGGCACAGAGTGAATGATGTGAAACATTCACTGCACTCTGGAGTCACAATGAACGTGCCTCATATGTAAAAAATGCAGACTTCACAAGTGTTGAGTGTTGAGTAAAAGACTAACACACCAGACTGTACACTGCAGATATGTGCCACACTCGCTCACCATTAATCCAGAAGAATTTCCACAAGTGGGGGGAGGGGCTCAGCACCCGCTGGGTCATGACATGTACACCTACAACCTCTAGGTGCTGAAGAATCCCAAAACCACCTGTGTATATTTCCCTGCTTTTTAACATCCAGCCTGTCTCAGAAGCATGTCTACCATCTGGGAAGATTGTGCAAATACAATGATCTTGTCATGTGTCACAATGCATTTTCACATGATCCCTGGGTCTATTTTAAATTGGTAAGTCGGGGTAGTCATATATTTTAAAATGTTTCTTTTTTAACAGAAACCATACTTTACATTGATCATTAGTTCTACAGTCTCTGGAGCTAAAAGGCACGATCATATCTCCCAGTGAAATGGATCCCTATTGAAGCTTGCTGCCAGATCAAAACTGATTGTCTCACCCACAAAGTCCTTCACACTGGTAAACCAGTCTACCTGGCAGCCAAGCTCACCAAGGCAGGCCAGCTAAGAAACCTGAGGAGCACCAACAACCTACTTCTCATTCCCCCAAAGAGGCATAAACAAAAAGCCCTGGCTTTCTCCTTTTTGGGAAATTCCCCCAAATTCTGGAACCCCCTACCAGCAGATCTCAGAACTAACCCCTCCTTCGTGACCTTAAAAAAACAACTAAAGGATCTCCTCCTCGCTCAGCACCTTTAACCTTTGGATCAATACACCATAGTGCCTTCCAAACGACTCTCCATTTTTTCTGTCTGTCTGTTCTTTCTTATTACCTGTGTACATGTTGTAAAGCGCTCTGATACCCTCGAATCCTGCCAGCGCTATATAAAACTGTCAAAATAAATAAAAGACACAATAGGGACGTGCATTTAGAGACACATTCATTGAGCTTCCCAGTCTTTTTCCCATTTCCATCCTGGCGCAGATGGTGGCCATCTTGGATGAACTCAGGATGCCAAAGGGAGTGGCCATGATGATCCCCCTTCTTGAGCAGACACTTGCTGCTTCTTCATCTTCTGTCACTGTGTGTGCTTCTCTAAGGCTGGTTTGGGGCCGCCATGGAGCCTTTTAGGTAATTTTGGTTCCACAGATGACTGGGATCATATGCCAATTCTAACTGCTTCTTTAAAGTAACTGACTGACTTTTTGTTTTGACTTACGAAGTAAGAGAGTTGCACCAGTTAAACCAGAAGGGACTGGGTAAGAGAGTTACACAGAACAAAATTCCCCTCTATGCTTCATTTTACAGAAGTAGAGTCGATCAAATGGCAACCACTGAACCAAAAGCTTCCCCCAAAATAACTGTGTAACGAAAAACATATATTCAAATCAATGTATAACATTAAATTCATATTAAAACATATAGCACATTCCATATAATTTTTTTTTGTTAAAATCCAATGGAGATGGATTCACCTTGTCAAGTGATTTTTAGCATGTATTTCAGAATCTCATCACCATGCACATCTCAATACCAGTTACACATATATGTTCTGTATATTGAACAGTATAGCTTTAAAAATAGTTATAAACAATTGTGCATCCAATATAAACAATGATTTGTCTTAAATTAAAATAGGTGTCTAAGATTCACATTACATAAAACAGGTGTCGACGCAGTGTTTCGTCGATTTTATCTCCGCCTTCTTCAGGTCTTGTAAATCATATATTTCTTTGTTGCTTTTGAAACCCAATTAATTCATCAATGCCTTTATGGGTCATCCAGATTAGGGCGCATGTCCTCTAATTTGAGGCTGTTTCTTCGAATTGTATCCATCCATTAGGAAAACAGTCCTTCAGTTGTGAAACTTAGGACATTTTTAGCTTTATTCAGAATTTCACAGAGCTCCACTGATAGCCGTTAATTATGTAAGTTATCTCCCCTGATTGAATTTTGGATAATATTCAGTTCAATAAATGCATTCTTTATAATATCACACTTGTCCTTCATCCCGAGATACTTCTGATCATATCCTTTAAATTGTTATGATTCCTGGTTTCTCTGTTTGCCGGTTTTGCATTCGTCTTGGGCTTCAGATATGAAATACATGCTCAAAATCACTTGACAAGGCGAGTCATCTCCATTGGATTAAACAAAAAATGTTTTATGTCATGTGTTATATGTTTTATTATGAATTGGTTTTGGACATCAGTAGGAACCTACTAATTCTCGGGTAAATCATTTTATATTCCTTTTCCTTTTTTTTGCTACGTTTATTTATTAATGAATTGCATCCATGATGCAACAAGGATATGTAGAAAATCTTTTACAGTATAAAGGGAAAACAGAAAAAGCAAATTAGGACCTGCTCCGGTATGCATACTACTCTTTTTTTACTGTGCATCCACTGACAGACCCACTCATGCACTCACACACTAATTCACTCACCCAGTCCAACACTCTTGCACCCACTCGCAGACTCACTCAGAGACTCATGCACCCACTCAGACATACTCAGATACTCATGCACCCACTCACAGAGACATTCAAGGACTCATTCACCCACTCACAGACCCACTGAGAGACTCATGCATACACTCACAGACCCACTCAGAGACTCACACACCCACTCATACACAAATGCACCCACTTACAGCCCCACTCAGAGACTCACTCACAGACACACTCAAGCACCCACTCACAGATCCACTCAGACATTAATGCACCCACTCACAGATCCACTCAGACACTCATATTGCCATTCACAGACCCACTCAGTGACTCATACATCCACTCACAGCTTCACTCAGAGACTATGCACCAACTCACACACCCACTCAGACACTTATGAACCCCCTCTCAGTCCTACTCTGATACTTATACAACCACTCACAGACCCACTCAGACACTCAAATACCCACTCACTCACCCACTTAGACTCACACATCCACTAACCTACCTATACAGCCTCTCACATACCCACTCTCAAAGGTTACAGATTACAGTTAGTAAATTTAATGTAAAATGGTTACAGGGACGTTATAGTTAGGAAATAGAATTTAAAAGTCAGAAGGGAACAGAAAGAGGCAGAATAAAGGTGAGAAATGAAAAGAAAGAGGCAAAATAGAGGTCAGAAACAGCAGGAAGAGGCAAAATAAAGGTCAGAAGTGAGGAAAAAGAGGCAAAATAAAGTTCAGCAACAAGCAGAAAGAGGCCAAATAAAGGTGAGAAATGAGCAGATAGGGGCAAAATAAAGGTCAGCACTAAGCAGAGATAGGCAAAATAAAGGTCGGCAAAGAGCAGAAAGAGGCAAAATATAGGTCAGAAACAAGCACAAAAAGGCAAAATAAAGGTGAGAAATTAAAAGAAATATGCAGAAGAAAGGTTAGCAACGAGTAGAAAGAGACAAAATAAAGGTGAGAAACTAGCAGAAAGAGGCAAAATAGAGGTCGAAAATGAGCAGAAAGAAGAAAGAATAATTGATGAAAGCAGTAGAAAGAGGCAGAATTAAGGCCAGAAACAAGCAGAAATAGGAAAGATAAAGGTGCAAAACTAGCAAAAAGAGGCAAAATAGAGGTCAGAAACAAGCCTAAAGTGGCAGAATAAAGGTCAGAAACCAGAAGGAAGATGCAAAATAAAGATGAGAAACGATGAGGAAGAGGCCAAATTAAGGTCAGTCATGAGCAGAAAGACGCAAAATAAAGGTGAGAGGGTAGCAGAAAAAGGCAGAATAAAGGTCAGAAAGGTGCAGAAAGAGGCAAAATAAAGGTCGGGAATGAGAAAAAGAGGCACAATAATGGACAGAATGAGCAGAAGGAGGCAACATAGAGGGCAGGAGCAAGCAGAGAAGAGGCAGAAAAATTAGGAGAAAACAGGCAGTGTAGGCACATAACAGAAGTCAGCAGGGAGTTGCAGACTGCAGGCAGGAGGACCGTCACATGGGGAGCTGGCATGAGGACCTGCTCCAGTGCGCCCCCTACTGTTTTTAATGTGTACCCACTGACATTCCCACTCATATACTCATGCACCCACTCACAGCACCACTCAAAACTCATGCACCCACTCACAGACACACTCAGACACTATTAACCCACTCACAGACCCACTGAGAGACTCACACACACACTCCCAGATCCACTCAGAGACTTACATACCCACTCACAGACCCACTCAGACACTCATGCACCCACTCACAGGTCCACACAGACACTCACACACCCACTCACAGACCCACTCAGACTATCACATGCTCTCATAGACCTATTCAGACACTCATCCATCCACTCTCAGACCCACTCAGACACTCATGTTACCATTCACAGACCCACTCGGAGACTCATGCACCCACTCACAAATCCATTCAGAACCTAATGCACCCACTCCTAGACCCACTCAGACACTTATGGACCCACTCACATACCCACTCTGAAACTCATACAACCACTCACAAACCCACTCAGTCACTCACACACCCGCCCACTCAGAGACTCACAAACTCACTTAATTACCTATCCAACCACTCACACACCCACTCTCAAAGGTTGCAAGTTACAGTTAGGAAATACAATTTAAAAGATGTTGAAATTCATTGAAAAAAACAAAGCCTACAGCCATGTTATAGTAAGAAAATTGAATTTTTAAAAACGTAGAAATTCACTGATAAAACCAAAAGTTACATGGATGTTATAGTTAGGAAATAGAATTGAAAAAACCCTTAGAAATTCACTGAAAACAACCACAGGGTGCAGGGACATTATAGTTAGGGTCAGATTTCACTTATACAATACTCAATGAAATTCAGCAGTTATAGTTAGCTAAGTTAACTATAGTTTACGTCCCCGCAATGCACTGCTTATTACCTGACATATTACATCACTTATGACATAGTTAGTGCCATCACTGATGGCATCATTGTGACCAACCCCACTTAGGCATCTAACCCTGTGCTGTGCACGGCCTTCTGCTGTGCTCAGCGGGGTGTTGGCCTGTGCCCAAACCCCCACATTCAGGCAACCCGCGAGCCGATTTTGGCCCAGGAACCCCATCCCCTGTGGCCTGGCCGTCAAGGATAGGTGCCTGGCCGACCCAGGGCAGCCATTGTCTTTTTGTGGAGGCATCCTCGGGTATTGGTGCTCTAAACAAATGCATTTAACATAACATAATGTATGGGGCTGCGGGGTGAGCTCCAGTGGGAGCCAGCATTGCTCCCACACAAAGGAGCAGCGATAAATACTGCTCCCTGAATGCAGGAGTTTTTTTTCATCAATTTCCCTGACCAATTCACAGCAGCCAGGGAAACAGATCAAAAGTTCACTCCCAGCGGGCAGTAGCATTTTTCCTTCTCCCACACACTTGGAGCAGCCTTACTGTTTGCTCTTGCTGAGCTTTAAATTGCTCCCGCAAATGAGAGCAAACAGAGGTTTTGGGCAGGGAGACCACAATGTCCCAGGGGTGGGCACCCCGGGACTTAGCAGGAGCCTGGCACTAGGAGATGGGGTCTCCAGGGCCATTCATTTCTCCAGGAGGGGGGTCGTGTGGTTGCAATTCCCTTTGCATAACATGGCCAGGCCCCATGGGATGGGATCCCTGGAGCCAATCGCGGCTCAGAAAGGATGATCGGGCCCCCCTCACCATTTTGTATATCAGCTGGGCCCCAGGGATATCAATCAAGCAGGAGTTTATAAAGCGCTCTACTTACCCGTGGGGGTCTCTGGGCGCTGGGGGGGGGAGCGGCTCCAGTTCAGTCAAAGAGCCAGGTCTTGAGGTCTCTCCTGAACATGTGCAGGGTCTGGGAGCATCTAATGTTCACAGGGAGCTTGTTCCTGGTTTTTGCTGCGATGTAGGAGAAAGCTCTCCCACTGGTTCTGTTTCTACGGATGCGGGGGATCTCGGCCAGGGCGAGGGGTGGTTCCTCTGGGTATGTGGAAGGATAGTCTCTCGAGGTATTTGGGTCCAGCATTGTTGAAGGATTTGTAGGCGTGGGTGAGGAGTTTGAAGGTGATCCTCTTTTCGAGGGAGAGCTAGTGGAGGCCTCGTAGGTGTTCGGTCATGTGCTCGTGGCACGGCGTGCCGAGGACAAGTCTAGCTGCTGCGTTCTGGATGGTTTGGAGTTTGTGTAGAAGAGTTTTCTTGGTTCCGGCGTAGAGGGTGTTTCCATAGTCCAGTCTGCTTGTTATGAGTTCCTTGGTGACGGTCCTTCTGTAGTCGGGGGTGGGGGGGTCCATTTGAAGGTCTTACGGAGGATGCGCAGGCAGTTGAAGCTAGTGGAGGTGAAGGTGTTGATCTGGCAGTTCATGGAGAGGGAGGAGTCATGGATATTGCTGAGGTTTAGAGCGTGGTCAGTATGGGTGGGTGGGCTCGAGACGGCGGAGGGCCACCAGGTGTTGTCCCAAGCGGAGGTTCAGGGTCCGAGGATGAGGACCTCTGTTTTCTCTGAGTTTAGCTTCAGGGGTCCCCAGGACAGGAATCGGCCTGCGGAGAGGGGCCTTGCACGACTCCCTCTACCAAATAAATTAGTAGATATAGCCCCTGGGCCATGGCCCACTCGGGGGGCAAATTAAAAAGCAAGTGCGGAAGAACAGGCTTGTTTTTAAAAAAAAAATGTTTTTCATGGGTTTGCATATCCTCTGTGAATTTTAGGCAAACATTTTTTTTAAACGTTTTTTGTTCCGGACGGGGTCGCTGTTGGACCCTATCACCAGTTCTAGGGGGTCAGGGTATTCCCATCCACCCCCTTTGTTTTTTTTAAACGTTTTTCTTGAGACTCATCTGAGCCTGAGGTCCAAGATGACTGCCAATGCTTCCTGGGTGAAGTATTGGCAGCCAATTAGATCTCACCATAAAGTCTGTCAGCTCTGCCGACCCTCTGTGTCCGTAGAATTTCCCAAAAGTCCTCCATTATTGAGTAATAATTCCTTATTTACCCATCACTTCCTACATTTACTACTAATTTGTATAGCTGTGTGTGCATACACTGCACAAAAATATAGGAGTGGTTTAGACAGAGGCGGGGATTGACAGCAGTAGGTTTGTGAATTTCAATTTGTAGTATGCGAGTTGCACTACTAAGAATCGCTCCAAATAGTCGGGCCTTTAGGACCATTTATTTATCCTAACACCAGTGTGCATGGAGTTTTGGATGACAGCAGCTTCAGGATTTAAATGCGGCTTTGTCTGTTGATGTTAAAAGATTATATGTTAAGCTCTCCATGGCAACACTTTAGGTTGTCCAATAATATGTTCATTCAAGTGAGTATTTTAAATCATCACACAGAGAACACCCCATTAGTGTGATTAAATATGGCAAGAAAGTTGGCAGCTCATTTCCTTGATTTGAGATAACTTGGCACATTAAATTTTTGTGAACATAGACCTACAGACTCTCTTTAGGACTGCAGATGCCATGATGCTAAAACACTGTACAATTGATTCAATAATTTACTGGCATTGGAGCACTGCAGGAGACTACTTTAAGTAACCACTGTGTTGCCAGGGCCAGAGAGCAGACTTTGTGAAAAGCGCTTACGGGACTGTGCTTTGTCTGCCAGGAGACATGTTTCCAAATCTCCCATATATTCACTTTACAATGGGTAGGCAGCATTGTTGAATTGTAAAATAATATTTGCGAGGGACCAATGCAATCAGTGAAAATGTATCTTTCATATGGCAGGGGAAGTGAGGTACCAAAATAAATGTTAGATTCTCGGAAAATGAACATTGCACTCACCTTTTTTCTGTTCAGTAAAGTGAAGAAAGGAAGTCTAAATAAAAAAGAGAGTAAAACAGAATGCGCATTTCAAGAGATGCAATTCTCTTAGCAAAAAACACAAAGGCTTCAACAAAGTGAAGAATCATGCACTAGTTAATAGGCAAATAGTATAATGCCAAAATAATTCCCAAGTTAAAAATGAAAAAAATTAAATATGACTTAATTCCAGACACACAAATGCACAATCATGGCGTAGTAACGTTTTAGAAAAAATATTCCTAGATGGTTGCTCATCAGCTGCATGGATTTACTGGTGACGACCTTGAAATGGTTTAGAAAGAACAATTCTAAAACGGTAGCTGCTAGCAGGGCAGCTTTAGGATGCAGTACATTGCAACCAGCGGTGAGGGCACGATGGGAGGGTTAAAGGAACCACCAGGCACCCTCAAAATTAAAATAAAACATTAAATACCTTTTCGAAAATTGAAAAATATATATATATTTTAAAAAGGAAACGTTGGGCAAACAGTGTCTGACATTGAAGGTGTCTTTTTGCAAAAGATTTGCTGTTTGTGCACAGGCAGCATGCTGCACTTGCATTGAGGGAATACAATTGCTTAAGTGGGCTGACCGATTGCCCACGATGTATGCTTCTGGGCAGCCTAACCTGCAAATGTTTCTGGTGACGCTGGGCAGTTATTTTTTTCTGCATCTCATGCAGAATAGGGTTTTGGAGGACAGCAACCGAAGGGAGGTCTGTCCCCCAGGGGTATTGGGGGAATCTGGCACAGTCTAGATGAATGGGCTTGATTAGGGCTACATCCGGTAAAGGATGTCACCCGAGGGTACATAGTTGTCCATTTTGGGATGCCATCTATCGTTTTGTGTTAGGTATACACGTTGACAGCCTTTGTTAGACAGGAGAATTTTGTGGTAATGGTAGTGGTTTATAGTGGCAGGCATGGTTAGTGCGCAGGAAAGGAGCATAGTTAGTGATTTTTGCAGGCAGGAAGCACCTCTTAGCAGTGCGTATACTTTCCTCGACGTGCAGCACAATTGCATGACAAAAGTGCTCCGTCTGTTTAAGGAGGCCGGGTGCTTGGATCTCCTGGCAGTGGATACTGCGGCCGTGCAGTCGATGTGACCAGTGTGAGCTGCATCCAGTGAGGTGGTGGCCGCCTTTCTGGCGTGCTCGCCCCTGAGAGGCCCAGTGGTGGCACAGGTGAGCATTAGGGGCCGCACGCAAACACCCAGTGTGGCCCCATCAATGAGAGGAGGTGGCTAGGGTGGGGCCACAGATGATAAGAAGTACTAGAGAGGAGCGGTCTGAGCAGGGGGGCCCATTTTAAACCCTGGAGCAGGAGCCTGAAGAAAAATCCGGCAGGCAGTGAGCAGTTGGGAGGAGCCTGTTATAGGCCATGAGGTGGAGGTGTTGAGCATGGCCCAGTGCGGGGAGGAGAATGGCAGGATGGGGGCAATGATTTGTCTCAGCACGATGAACTAAGAAGGATGGCTAATGAGGAGCCCATTTTATGCGGGCCGCCTGATTATTTTGGGGATGAGGGGGAGCCTTTTGGGTTTATGATACTAGGTGGGGAGGGGAGTGTTGGCTTCCCGTTGTTGTTTGCAGAGGAGAGGTGCAAGGACCTGGGTTTTTGGGGGGCCTATAAACCCAGGTTGGAACTGGAAAGTTTTGGATGCAGACGGGGGGCAGGAGACCAGGTAGTTGTCAGAATTGGGAGCCAGGGTGGGGGAAGGGGTGGTCCAAGTAGTGGTACCCCGAGAGTTTATAGTGGCCTAAGCAGTCGTGGTGGCTATGTTAGAGTGGAGCGATGAGTAAGTGGCAGACGTGGGACTGGGTCTCACCTTGCGTAAGCCTCATAGGTGTATGCCAAGCTGGGGAAAAATGGCCAGCAAGATAAAAAGGGTATCTGGCAAGCACGTTGCTTTGAGGCAGACAAGGTTGGGGACCAGCAGGAAGTTTTTTAAGGTGCCTATTCTCTTCTTTACAGGGGTGAAAATGTTGCCATGTAGCAGACCTGGGAGAGCACAGTGTGAATCGTCTGCCCCATGGGGGAAGAGAAGGAGTGGCCAAGATTGGATAGCTGGATGGTGTTGTGGGACCATGCCTTGGATTGCACAAGAAGTTCTTGGGTGATCTCACCAGGGAAAATACATGAACGGTGGGAGGCATCTATATCGTGGGAGCTGCACGGATCCACATGGCCCGCATCAGAGGAACACCTGAGACGGTATGGTTCGGCCTATCAGGAGTTGGTGGAAGGTATTGGATTATGGAGACGACAGTCACGAGGAAGGGGAAATCGTGGATACAGAGGTGCAAAAACAACCGGTGCCGTCAAAATGTCAGAGAAGAACAGTGTGGGAGAGGTCAATGCTAATCCGACATCTAATGCTATTTTCCAGGTTCCCAGATGGGAACAAAGATGCACACAGGACAAGGCAACATCACACACTGGCAAAGTCACAGGCTTAGGAGCAGGCACCAGTAGTTATGGAAAACAAGGGTACCCCATTAGTAAAACCTGGGGTTGAAGTATTTATAGAAGGAACAATGGTTTCTGGTGGCCTCAAAAGGTCCTGTTAGAGTAGGGTATGACTATGTTACTAGAATCAATCCTGGGATAGAGTTTTTTGTAGGGTAACATACAAAAATACTTTATTATATTTATAATACATATATAATTTTCAGGTGCTCACATGGGTGACAAAGTGTTTATAGTGACTGAGTGAGAAAATAAACTATATACAAAAGTGTCGCAGTCTACATTCCTCAGGTTCACAAGTTCTGAAGAACATGCTCCACTATCCTCCTCCTCCAGACTCTGATTTCTCTCAAAGCAGAGGGCTGGATTACGCCCAATGAAGAAAGACTCAGCACTTGTGGGGGGTTCTACTTCTTTGCGGGTGAGTTGACGGCTCTAGGCCCATTGCTGTGAAGCTCTAATAACGGATAAAAGTGTTTTGGACCAAATATGAGGCGGAAATTTCTTGCCGTTTTTGCTGACTTGCTTGCCTTTGAGGTGCTCTTTGGCGGGGTTCCGGGTGTTTGTGGGTGAGTTTTGGGGTCTGGGAGCACTGCTGCGACAGTCTAATCTTGATTGCATTTGCTTTTCAGGATATCCGTGGTGGAAAACAGGAGTTATGATGATGACCTAGCTGCACAGCGCGTTAGGACCGAAGGCCGAGAGATATTGTAAGTATGAGATTTTGCTTTTTTGCTGTTTGGGGGTGTGGTCGCGTGCTTTTTTGCGGGTGGGTTGGCGGGTCTTGGGGCATTCCTGGGAAGGTCTAATACCGGATAGAAGTGTTTTGGACAAATTCCATAAGGCAAAACCTTTTGCCACTTTTTGTAACTTAGGGTTCGTTAGGGTTAGCCCTAGCAGCAGGATTGCATGTGTTTCGGGGTGTTCTATTGCAACTCAGTTCTGGGGTTTTAGAGCACTCTTGGAGCGATGCTGGCTATGGATACTTTTGCTTGCTTGCAAGTGGTTTGAATACAATCCACGGTGGGTAAGGGTGTATTTGGGCCTACTTTTACTTTTAAAGTACGTTTTGTCACCATTTTTCTGCTAGGCCTCGTTTTTTGAGATCTGATTGGGGGTCTTCTACATTTACGACTGGCTTTAGTAAGGGTCTTGGTGGGAGCATTGCTGGGAAGGTCAAATTTTGTTCTAAAACACAGTTTACAGTACACCTACCTTGAGGGGAAAGATCCGCTATAATATTTTGGCCATACTTATTTATCCTTAAAAAGGTGACTCAGACAGAGTACGCAATTTCAAAAATATTGTACTGTCTATTAGGGAAATCAAAGTGTGACTTTTTGCACCACACAGCTTACATACCTTATATTTATTTATCAGTGGTATTGTAATAGCACTTCCTGTTTTCCGTTCAATAATTACAGGCCGGGTTTCAGTCGACATCCGCCAGGCAGGCAGTGGACAGGGTGTCTTCTGTCAGTGGTCACCAACATTGATGGACGAAGCGTCAGCTGGAATGGAGGAGTGCCGCTAATAAGAGGAATTGTTTACTGCATGCAACTTACTTACCAAATTCAACAGGACAACTCCAACAACATACAGAATACAGATACAGTATCCATTGTTTTCTTCTATGAGTGTGACTGCATGTGGTTAGCTTTGTACCCAAAGATTTCTTTATCTTCAATTATTGTTTGTCCATGCTGTGTTTTTTTTTTCTTCTCTCAACAAAACCTACCCAAAAAGAAACCCCCATTCCCATCCATTTTCCAAACCCTAACCCTCTTCCCCCGGGCTGTGTGGTTTTGCTTGATGTCTGACTAAATGACATCAATAATTCCACACACTTGCTGGGGAGGATAAGGTCATAGCAACAGGCTGGTGAAGGAATACGAGGATATCTTCTAGACTTACTCAGCTTCAGTACTATTTCTTGTAGTAGTAGGAGCCAATGTCAACTAAATTCAACGCAAGTACTAGTTATACTTGCAATACTTTACCATTTGTTAGGCTACATTGTGGCACTGTTCTAGTTTACTGTCACCTGCTATATTCTCGATCGTACCGTAACCGTTGTAATGCTACAGTAAGGACAAACCAGGTTTCGTTTTCTTTTTTCCCATAGGCATGCAACTGCCACTGTGTCACACCACTAGTACCACCGCAATGAGGAAATTTCATCCGCCCAGGATTGCCACCCTTAATCCCCATTTCACGTGGAGCCAGCCCTGGGCCTAGCCCTAATTTCTAACACAAATTACAGGTAAGATAAGCGTTTGGTGGGAGGTAGTATAATGGAGTATTAGGACTAGACGAGACATTGACGGTAGTACTACTAAAGTCCTAGGACTCTTCAGGAAAACAAACTTACTGTTACACCCCCACCCACCAGACTGAAAAGCAGTAAAAAACAGGTATGGTCAGATAAAGGTCAAAAAAGTATATTTATGTAGCCCTAACAAAATAATCTCCCTCAAGACCCTCCCTAACCCCAACGATTGTCTTTGAAAAGTCCCAAAAAGAACCCAACTCCCAAATCCCACCCCCCAAAAGTCTCTAAAAAAAGGGCAAGGGACACTCCACTACTGGAGGGTGCTGGTGAATTTTGCGGCCAGGGCATCATACTCCTTGCGGAGGGTGGCAAGTTCGAAGCGGAGGCCCTCCACCAAGTTCTTGTACCTAAGGACCTCCTGCTCCAGGTAGGACATTCGGACTCCTAGGCGGTGCTGGCGTGCCTTGCAGCTCCTGTGGGGGGCAGCTGGTCTTTTTGCTGCTTGGCGGTGGCGGTTGGCTTTGTTAGCCCGGCTCCGTACCGCTGGAGCACTGCGCTGGCTGGTAGCCCGTGGGGTCACAGAGGAGGATGCAGCTGTCCCAGTCGAGGATGTTGTGGTTGCACCGGTCGACTGCGCGTCCTCCTCCTCCTCCAGGGCCACCAGCCGCCGATATTCGGCGACAGTGGCATCCAGCCTCCGTTGCCGGGCCATTCGAGCCTGCTCCCTCCATGATGTCGATTTGGAAGGAGCAACTATATGAAGAAAGAAAGACATAGTCTGTAACCAATGCTCCTTCACATTAATAACACAAAGTGATTGAGCCGAAAGTTGTGTCACAGTACAAGTAGCAAAGTGAAAGCACAGTACATAACTATTGAGGACAGTATCTATCTAACCTCCCACTTCTGCATCCTTGCTCTAACATTAGTGGTAGTTTAATGAACAAATTCTACGACCACTATGGACTTCCATTACAGTCGACTATGACAGTACACCAGTCTTATTCTTCTTCTTCTCTCTTGTTTAGGAAAATTGCTACGTTATCTTATGCAAGCCGGCAGAATGGCAGCGCAGTGAACTTGCACCCGAGAAAAACAGACGCACACCATGATGAGTGAGACAGACTTGCGTTACTGTACCGGTCCAGTACATGCAGGTGGTGAAGCTATTACTTTTCTATTACGGATGGCACTGAGAATACTCTGTTACAAGGGCTACTGCTTAATTAATTTACCTTTCACCCTACAGTGCAAATGAGTACTAGAAAAGGAAAATGAAGAAGCTAAATAATTAGATTATCTATCACTTCACATGGGATGTATTTGATGACATATGGGATGACTTTAGGTGCTTTGCTTATTATTGAGTGAACAGTGATACACCCACACATGAATGACGTACTACTACTACTAAACTAAAGTTATTAAGAGAGGTACGGAGTGTCCACCGTAATAACCGGATATATGCTGTGCTTGCAGTGCAATACAAACTACTGCTACTATTCATGGTAGTATTGGACAAATTTACAATTTCTTTTCCTTGCCTTCCCTACACTGGAACGGACGTGCGGGTGCGGTGTTACATGCTCTTCAAGGTAACAATTAGTTCATCCAGCGACCATCTACTCTCTCTAGATACACATGTGCTATCTAAGAGTCAGATATTACCATGCTCCAGGCATCCATCCATTCAAAGTATATGCACACATACAGTTTCTGTTTCACCCACCCAGGCTGTTGTCCTTCCACCCATCCATGCTTCATCATTGACCCAGCCATGCACCATACCATATTCTTTCCTTCCCAGCCACCACGGGGACCAAGCAAACACATATCATTCTTCTTTGCCAGCCATCATAAAATTTCTCGTCCTTCCACACTTACTTACACCCTTCTTTCACTTTTCGTTCATCCCATCCATCAAGTTCATCTCAGATCTTATTGGGATTCTTCTCGCCAAAAACTTCACAGCTAAGTCGAAGTACATTTAGAGGAGGCTACTACCTGGTTGATTTATAATACACCCGTGCAGAAAGCACACTATGCAGTCTTCAATCTCAATAAGTAAGGAATATATAGCTTACCTCTGCCCGCCACCACCGTGTGAATCCTCACAGGCACATTGGTGTCGTCCGGCACTCGCACCGCCTCCTCCCCAGAAGTGTTGTCCTCCTCATCCACCACCTCCGCGCTGGCCCCGCCACCAGATGTTCCACCTACAAAGTACATTTAAGAATGTTAGAATACACCACTCACTACTATATAATATTTGGTCTAGGAGGAATAAAGAAAGAAAAAAAAAAAGAAATACAATGTAATAATTTGTAACTGTATACTCTACAGTAAAAATTTCCCTTTTTCCAGGGAAGGCTGTTGTCTTCCTGCACTTTTTGGCACAACTGATGAATGCTTGCTTTTTATTTTTAACACACAACACTATTTCTCCTAACAGAAGCTTGACTTCTAAGAACACGATCAGGGTCAAGCTCAAGTTCAAACCAGGTGAGAGCTCAGCTCGACCACAAGAAATGTGTCCAATTAATCGTTAGCACTAAGCACTTTTCCATTTTCAGTTAAACGTTTACTTTTATGACAAAGTTGATTTTAATAAATGTGTTTAGTTTTAATAAAGCTTTTAAACTTAAATAGACTCTGTGGTTTTTGGTCCTCCAGACTAGAGTGGATGAGCTAAAGGTTTTGGAATTTTTGCAAGCATGAGTGCCTCTGACACTTCTTGACTGTGACTCCGTACTCTTGTCCTGCGTAGGATAATCTAATGATCATTGGGGATCAATCATCGGTGACTTAGGGAGCTAAATGACTCTGCCACACTATCTAGTCAGTAAGGAGATTGGGGGTTCTTCAAAGTCTGATATCACTGAGGTATGTGGGAAGAAAGTCTACCTGCGCCTATTATAATTGATAAACAATGCACTATTTAGTGTTCATAGTTCGGTTTGTGCAGATTTGTCCCTGCAACAGTAGTAGAATGGATTGTCCTCCTATCCAAACCAAAAGTAAAGTAGTATCTTATTCTTTCTTGGTGGTCATTCACCTTTTTATTGTTGGCAATTGTCAATGCATAAACATTTAGAAGACTTGAAAAGACATTATGGACAATCCCAGAGGACTGCACTCAGTGCATAGAGCTATTGCTGACTAGAATGGGAGTCCAATGGAATTGCCAAATGTGCAATCTTAGTTAGCTACACAGACAGACTAATAAGAATAATCTAGTAATACCACAGGGAGTCATAGTCGAGGCAGGATAAGAATTTAGATCCAGTCTACAAGAAGATCAAAGACGATTTAGAAAAAATCGAATGAGGAACGCTAGGAAAAAATAGGTACTCTATATTAAAATTAAAACTTACTGGGGCCAGCAAAGGAGCCCTCGCCTGCCCGATCCTGGCCTGCATCCTCCTGAACAGCACCCTCCTCCTCCTCCTCCTGTGTCCTCTTGCCCTTGGGGGGAGCTGATGTACAACATGAAAGAAAGAAAGACCAGAAAACATGGATGAGATTTGTCAACCAAACCAAACATTTCAAAAGAACAATAACAAAATATTTTGGAGAAATAGCAAATAGATAGACAACTATTCCACGGGATATTTCGACCTATCTCATGTGGTATACTACGTTATTCGTATTGCCTGATTTGCGGACCGTTGACTTTGAAAGATCCTATGTAACTCAATAAACAGACTACTAAAAAGGTTTGCCTAGGCCTGGCAGGCAGCAGTCCGCAGCACGTGAAGTGACAGACAAAGTCCATCCTGCTTGCAGATCAGTGAATACCCAAACTATCAATCCACCGACCACCACCACTATTTCTTCTTATAGCCATGTGTCTAAAGGAAGGACTGGACTTCAGTCTGTTGGGGCTGATTTAGAAGTGCCTTGCGGCTCATTTTCCTCCATTGTTGCGTGACTTTTGTGACGCAGCGGCAGAACAAAAGAGTCGCCATGGTGCGGTGTATATATTAAAAAAAACGCATATGGGAGATGCATCACGTTGTAAAGCCCTGCGCCATCAGGGGGCGTTCCGGCGCAAGGGAGGGCGTTCCTGCGCAGGAACGAATCCTAAAAGTGGCTGAGGGAAATCTACAAGATGTCAACCAGTCACTTTTAGGACAATGATGCGGGACTCAAACCCTGCGCCTGCTTGAAGCCGACGTATGGCTTGATGCAGCATTGGGGAGATAGGGCACCCCAGAGCATTGCTGGAGCTGCGCCATCGTTGGCACGCAACTCCAGCAATGCGCCGCCTTTACGGCACAGATGCGTAAGGCTTCTGTGACGTTTTGGGCCAATGGGTGGTGGTGGCATGGCGCACAATTACTGCCGCATCCCTGCTACTTTGCAGGGATGCGCCGGTAATTGAAAATATGACCCTTAGTGTCTAGCATTACGCAGTTCTTATCTTTACACTACACTCATACATAATTTCTCAGGCCAATGAAATTAACACAAAATACAAAACAAATAAGCATAGTAGCAAGCAAGGCTACTGAGAAGGAGAGCAATGCACCTGAAATGCATAGAAGATTTTGAAATAGAATTTACCTACAATGTAATCGGCAGCATTATTGCTCTTGGTAAAGAACAAAGATTTGCAAATAACAGAGCCGGATAAAACAGAGTAGTGATGAATAGCTACTACTATTCACCAAGCCCGGGGACCTCTACGCCGAGCGCGTCCAGCAAGTCCCGTTCCCGGTCCATGACATCCGTCCAGCGGTGGGTGGCCTGGTTATAGGTGCGCCGGACCCCAGAGAGCTTAAACATGGCCCGGTACACCTTCTCCCACCGCTTACGGTGCTCCCGGATGCCATAGCCGGTTGCAATCTTGCCGCCTCCCAGGATGGTCTTGGGGAGGCGGCGCTGGACGTAGAAGATTAGTGCGCCCACCTACTCCGTGCTAAAGATCTCCCGTGGCACCACTTGCTCCCCCCTCAAACGCCCGCACGGGAGCCGGGCACGGGGTGCGGGACCCTTCCCCTTCTCAGGGTGCTTCCTGGCTCCCTTTACCATGGTGTGGGCAGAAATAAAGTTAAATGATAAAGAAGAAATAGAATAGTGAAGAAGAAAAGAAAAGAGTTTAAAAAAGTAGTTTAAAATTAACTAAAAGTAGCAGAAAACACAAAAATATAGAGCTAGAAAAATAGAGGGATAGATAATAAGTAAAATAGATCAAATAAACTTCAAACAAGCAAAGGATGGCAGAGATTCAGAGAGGATACAGAAAGCATGCCCAGAACCATAGCAATGAATGAGAAACAAGATGGCCGCGCCCATTCACGACCGCGTGGGTAAGTTCGCGCGAGATTTTCCTCGCGATCACGCGTGAAATTGCACTAGCGAGCAGCTTTGCGAGATTACACATAGCGGCCGGAAACGGAATTACGTCACGCAAACAAGATGGCCGCGCCCGTGTACGACCGCGTGGGTAAGTTCGCAAACGTATCACTACAAGTGCCTTGCGAACATGCAAAAAATCACGCGAACATACACGCCGCAAAAAATTTTTTATGTATTCGCACGCATTCGCGGCTTCCGAAATCGATCTCGCACGGATTCGCGCCCCGCGAATGGCGCGAAATTGCAGAAAAACGATTTTTGCTAAACTGAAAGCAATCACCAGGTGCAAAAGTTCAAACTTAACATTAGTAACCATTCACTCTAGTGCTTCCTGAGGGGCCCCTCCAGAGTTCAGTTGCCTATTTGCAACTATTCTATGACCCTGCTATGACCCAAACAGCAGGCTCATAGAATAGCTACAAGTAGACCATAAAGGTCCTGTGAAAAAAAATTGCACTGCAACAGAAAGCAAATTACAGATAAGGAAGGAAGCAGGTGCCAGCCAGACTGAAAGTTTCAAAATTACTGACACATTAATCACCCCCAAATTAATTCATGGCAGTTGAAGAAGGGCAGGTGTGCTTGCTTTCACTGCAACAGAAAGCAAATTACAGATAAGGAAGGAAGCAGGTGCCAGCCAGACTGGAAGTTTCAAAATCACTGACACATTAATCAACCCCAAATTCATTCATGGCAGTTGAAGCAGGGCAGGTGTGCTTGCTTTTTTTCACCCCCATAATATACAGTGATAAACAAACCTAATGGGTGGCAGTGAGGATGTACCAGAGGGTGGCATGGGTGTACCAGAGGGTGGCAGTGGTGAAACAGAGGGTGCTGTGAACCTGTGATGATAAACCAGACGTAGAAACAACATAGTCGCGGCCGTTGCGAGCCGAAAAGTAAGTTCGCAATTGCGAAATGGTCCACAAATCCTCGCGAACGCGCGCCAACACAAAAAACGTAAAAATCCGCAAATCCGCGAGAGTTCGCGTATTTTTGCGGATTGCGAATCCGTAAATTCGCAAATTCGCATACGCGAGATCCGCTAGATCCGCCCATACTTAGTCGCAATGGACATTACCAAGGTGCAAGCCATTCAGGATTGGCCGTCGCCACGAAACGTGAAGGAGATACAAAGTTTCCTAGGATTTGCAAACTTTTACCGGAGGTTTATACCAAACTTCTCCACCGTGGCCTCCCCAATCACTCAGCTGTTAAGAAAGGGCAAAAGGTTTGAATGGTCTCAAGAGGCTGAAGAGGCGTTCCAGTGTCTAAAGAAAACCTTTGTGACAGCCCCGATTTTGGTACATCCAGACCCAGAGCAGGCTTTTTACGTGGAAACTGATGCATCCGATTTCGCTACAGGCAGAATTTTATCACAGAGGAGCAAATTGACAGGGCAACTTCACCCAGTGGCCTACCGGTCTCGGAAATTGTCAGCGTCTGAAATTAATTACTCAATAGCAGACAAAGAATTGCTGGCGGTCAAGGAGGCGTTTCAGGATTGGCGACACTACTTACTGGAAGCTAAACATTGTGTGACAGTCTACACAGATCATCGCAACTTGCAATTTTTAAAGTCAGCAAAGACACTAACTCCCAGGCAGTTGAGATGGTCACTGTATTTCTCGGAATTTGACTTCGTCATTACATACAAACCAGGCGTGAAGAATGGGAAAGCAGACGCCTTATCTCGAATTGGATCAACAGATACTGCGAGAATGGCTACAGAAGAACCCATTATTCCACAAAATTAAATTATTGGGGCGATTCATTCTGGTGAGTTCACCACCGAGATCTTGAAAACTCAGTCTGAGGCACAGCTAAGCAATTGGGTCGGGGAAGACGACAAAAGAAACCTGGTGGAAGGCCTTCCGTAACATGAAGGGAAGTTGTACCTCCCAACAAAAGAGATGCAAGAAAAGGCTATGAGGGCCTGTCATGATGATCGCCTGGCGGGTCACAAAGGACCTACAAAAACCCTAGATTTAATCAAGAGATACTTTTGGTGGCCTAATATGTCGGCTCAGGTGAGACAGTATGTTGCAACTTGTGAGTCATGTATAAAAGGGAAACCCAATCGGCAAGCTCCACAAGGGTTGTTACAACCATTGCCTAACGCACCCCACCCTTGGCATACGGTATCCTTAGATTTGATCGTGGATCTTCCCAACAGTCAGGGTTACACCGCTATACTGGTGTTGGTGGATTTATTTTCCAAAATGGGTCATTTTGTTCCCCTAAAAACAGTGCCTACCGCTTCTCAGCTGGTTCAGGTATTTAATCAACATGTAGTTTGGGCACATGGGGTTCCCCAAATAGTCATCTCTGATAGAGGACCTCAATTTGTATCCAAATTCTGGAAAAAATTCATGCATAATTTGGGTATTGACTCTCGCTATTCCACCAGTTACCATCCGGAAACGGGCGGTCAGACAGAGAGGGTCACCAAGAATTGGAACAATACTTGAGACTTTATTTGATGGAACTGGAAGGTAATTGGTCGGATTTGCTGTGGACTGTAGAGTTTGCGTACAATAATGCAGTACACAGTTCCACAGGTTACACCCCCTTTTTCTTAAACTCTGGGAGACACCCTAGTTTAGTGTTAGGGGCAAAAGGTGAAACAGTTCCCGCAATTGCCCATTTAACGAGTGAGTTAGAAAACACTTACAGGAAGGCTTTAGAAAATCTGTCCAAAGCATAAGAGTCCTACAAAAATCAAGCTGATAAGAAAAGAAGAGTGGGGACCCAATTTGAAGTGGGGGATCAGGTATGGCTATCCACTAAACACTTGAAATTAAAAGGGAATAGGAAGTTCCAGCCCAGATTTATTGGCCCTTTTAAGGTTCAAAAGATCATAAACCCTGTAGCGATAAAATTGCAGCTTCCTAAATCACTTAAAATCCACACCACCTTTCATGTATCACTGCTAAAGAAAAACCCACCCATTGTCAGACTCAAGAAAAAAACCGTTACCAATTACCATAGAATCAGAAGAAGAATTCGAAGTGAGCAGAATTTTTAGATTCTAAGATCTCCATAAACATACTGTATTATTTGGTTGATTGGAAAGGGTTCGGGCCAGAAGAAAGATCATGGGAACCATCTTCCAATGTACATGCACCAAAATTAGTAAAGCAATTCCACAGGGCAAATCCTACAAAACCCACATTGGGAGGGCCCCCTTTGGAGGGAGGTACTGTCAGGAACCCTTTAACTAGAGTTCTGGGAGAGCAGTATCGACACCAGCGCAGGGTTTCTACATCCTTGCGGTGGAAGAAAAGGTACCAGATATCCACTTTGATGTTAAATCAATGCTTCAAGAATATACAGAACTCAGCCGAAAACCCATCATGGTGGAGCAGTACGGACGCAGCCATTACAGGTCAGCGGTCTAGTGTCTGCTCTGCGTGAGAGCATCAATGAGAACAAGGTGTGCGTTCGTAATTCGAACTGCGCACTTCAACTGTGTTCCGGCTGACAGAGCACGTCTTCCGTTCAGCTCTGTGTCGGAATCAAATTTGAGGATTCTGAATTTCTGTCACAGACTGTTTCTTTTTTCCGAAAATTGCTACAGTGTTCCGAATCAACACAAGTATCGCATGTGCAACGAGGGACGTCTTCACCAGCTGACTCGATGAGAGGAATCCAGTCAGGCTTGTTCTTATTTTCTTCTTGTGTAGAGTTCATGGAAAACTTCTAGTTTAAAGCTGCCAGCTAATATTTTCTTCAGCCCGGTTCTTCCAGTGCAAAAACTCTGACATTCAGAATTTGACATTTTACCCTCAGTTCTTGGTTCTTGATTGTCTCTTAGTCCAGGAAAGCCGCAGAAGCACAGTTGAATTATTCTAAGCTCCCTTACGCTACAACCAGGTAATGAGAGGAAGAAAAGTCTAATAAGTGTTATGAGATATATATATATAGTTAAAAAGGTAAAATGCATGTAATTCTGTTTCTTGCAGTGTCGAAGTAGCCAGAGGGAACATATACCAAAAAATTAACCTTAACAAGAGAGAAGCAAAGGCCTAAAACTTTTGGGGTAAATGTTAGTCTTTAGGTTATTAAAGTTTAGACTGTAATCTTCTTGAAAAGCGTATTCCATAATCTTGTGTTTGTTCAGGTGCAGCCAAGAAGACGCCCCAATCGTCGACAGAGGGATAATATCCGACTCTACTGAGGCAGTCTCTCTTTTTCTCTCCACTTCCCCTTTCCCCCCTGTTTTAGACGTTTCCCTGAATTATAACATTCGGGTGGCGGCTGAGGCGGAGGGGCGTTGGGTACATCGTCGGCTCCTGTGGATGTTACCAGGCACCTTGACAGTTCCTCAGGTCATCTTCCTTGCTGATCTTGTTGAGATATTCTCCTTCCAGTCTGACTTTTCCTCTTTCCAGATCCTTCCAACATGAGTTAGAGCATGGCTAATAATGTTTCAATGTTTGCCTTCAGTGCCTCTGCAGGAATATTGTCAAGTACTACTGACTTTCCATTTCTCAGATGTTTGATGGCTTCTGCAGTCGATTGGCAAGTTTTGTCAGCTGGTTGTATGCCTGATGGAGACTGCAGCACGGACTGGTTCAGTAGTTTTTCACAATGCTACACAAATTTTTGTTGTAGGCCATTGCTACTCCTGATTGTCTTCCTAACTTTGTCTTTTACAGGTCTTTCTGGATTGCTGTATCTGCCGTAGAGTTTCATCGATATGCTGTAGAGTTCTTTAAAGTTTCCACGGCTAGCTACTTCCTGGGCTTCTATGGCAAGACCACTGATAAATCTTCACATGTCTGCTCTTAAGCTTCTCTTTGCTTCCTTGTTGATTTTGGTGTATTCTCCTTGAGCTCTCACTTTTTCTTCTATTGTTTGGCTGGTGTAGACTGCAGCTTTCTTTTCCTTTCTCTCTTGGATTTTGCGGCGAGTCTCAGTGCAGATCCATTCTTTATGCTGATGTATCTTGGGACCCAGTACCTCCTGGCAGGTTGATGTCACTTTTTCTTTGATCTCCTCTCACTGACTTTCTACTGGGTCTACTGGGTCTCTGTCATCCTCTAGTTCTTGTAGGACTTGAACATTTTTACTGAGGGTGACTGAATATTCACTCCATTTCTGTGCATCTTTGAAGAGGGTGGTGCTTTATTTCTGGTGCTGGTTTGTAGGTTTCATCAATGCTTTCTTCACCTTTAGCTTTAGCCTGCCCATGACAAGATGATGATATGATGCCATGTCCTCTCCTCTGATCACTCTCACATCTTTCTGGCACCTCTGGAACTTCTTGGCAAAGCAGACATCATTTTTTTTTTGTTTGTTTAAAATTTCTTTATTGAGAGTTTTATGTTCCGTGGTACATCATTGTATATTTGCCAGTAAAACATTATGTCAGGTGTACACAGGCACTCATGCAATTTAAACACATTGTGGAGCATCCAACATATTATACATCCTATAATTCAAGTGAGAAACAACAACTTGTGCGTGGATACTATCTCTCTGATGATCTGGCATGAGATATGGTAAACTGACTAATGCCAAGTGCCTGCATAGGTGGGTTTCCGCAAGGTACGGGTTGATATGACCTCCCCCACACTATTATGGTGTACCTCTTTGGTTAATGTCCTTGTTTGTGCTACTAATATATAGGAGCCTGCTCTCTGGTGTCAGAGGGTAAACATGAAACTATGAACTGAAGGGGGGTGGGGGGTGATTTTAATCAGTAGTATCAAAGATATTGAATTTTAAAGTTATTAGTAAAAATAGTGACAAGAAGCAGAAAGGGGCAACCTTTGTCATTATTATTATTATAATTAAATTAAATTTATAGGGCGCGCAGCTACCCGGAGGTTTCCCGGCGCCAATGACGATTGCAACAGAAAGACAAGATGTACTGATTAAACAACCAGGTATAAAGGTTTTTAGAAAAGCTTTTGTGGTTGGTTTCATGCCCAAGCGGTCATGGGAGTGAATTCCATAGCACAGGGGCCAGATAAGAAAAGGAGCGTCCTCCAGTGCATGCTAATTTGAATCTGGGGACTGAAAATTTAGCTTGGGAAGAGGATCTAAGCAGACGAGTTGGATGATATGTCTGGACCAAAGAACATAAGTAACGGGGAGCAGTGCCTGATTTAATTTTATGCATGTAGCATAAGGTTTTAAATTTAGTCCGATTCTCGATTCTTAGCCAGTGTAAGTCGTGCAAAGAGCCTGAAATGGAGAATGTTTTGGGTACGCGACATAATCTCGCAGCTGAATTCTGCACTACTTGGAATCTGCGTTATCACATCCTTGTTTGCTCCGAGATACAGGATGTTGCCGTAATCCAATCTAGACATTATCAGGGCCTGGATTACAGTTCTTTGCGTAGGACCTGGCAACATCCATAGTATCTTCCGGAGCCATCGCAGAATAATAAAGCAGATATAAGCTGTCTTGGTTACTTGTTGCTTTATGGACAGTTGATCATCTATCACTATCCCCAAGTTTCGAGCAGATTGGACTGGCTGGGGAAGTGCACCCATTTCTCGAGGCCAATGACGTGGGCCCCAGTGGTTTTTATCTTTACCCAAGATTAAAACCTCAGTTTTTCGCCATTTAATTTTAGCCAGTTGGTATGCATCCAACTGGATATTTTGTTCAACCCAGTCTGTAAAGATGATGGTTTAGAAGCATCCTTAGCAGATAGAGAAAAGAGAAGCTGGGTGTCATCTGATCGCAATGGACCAGGACAAAGTTAAAAGTTCAGGTCAACCCCAATGGAGTGCAGGCTGGTCACAAGACCAAGTTCAGCCTGCTGAGAATTATACCTTATGTCTTGATCTGAGATCTTCATGGTGTTACTTTGCGAAGCTTCGCATTGCTCGGTATAAAATATAGTGATTGAAGATAGCGTCTCTGCATCGTTGCCCACTGGATCTGATGGAACCTTCAGTTAGGGAGGGAGGGAGGAATGCTCTCTGATGCCAACAAAGTCTCCAGGAACTGAGGGGCATCTCTTGAGAATCAGGAATCTGTCTAGCAGAGGTCACCAGAAGGGCTCAATCAGGTCTAGTTGGTGCTGGTCAGCTGGGCAGTTGCATGGGAGGCCACTGGAAGCTAGTTATGTCCCTGTGGCTCAAACAGGAGGTCAGCTAACTGACCATTGGAGTGTCTCAGAGTAACCTAGAATCAAGGCAAGCAAGTCAAATCTACCTTTTTCAGACAGCAAGGCAGTCCTTCAAGGAGCAGGGCAGTCCTTCTTGCAGCTTGTTGTGTGTTAGGTTACCACTCACCTGAAAACCAGGTTGTTCCTTTGGGGAGATAATAATAATAATAATAATAAAACATTTATAAAGCGCCTGGCTGCACATAACTGTGTGTCCCCGCGCTAACTGCTGATACAATACAGAGATCCAGAGGAGAGTGGAAATGGAAGCTTAAGGGAGGATTACATGTTGGGGAACAAATAGGTTTTCAGTTTCTGGATAAGCTGGATCCTAACACCCCCAAGACCCTACCTCCGCAAGAGCGATAAGCACTCTCTGCAAAGGAAACATCCTAGGGGAAGGGGTAAAATTAGATGAGAAGCAAGAGAGATATGAAACACTGTGGCCTCTGAGTTGTAGTAGCTTTGATGGCCTGATAAACTCTCCGTCTTGTATAAATGGATACTGGTCACCGATGATGGATATTCTATTGAAATAAATAAATAACAACATATAGATTAGAAGAATAGACTAATAATTTGCAGCAGTTAGTACTTTTCGTATGAACACTGTTTTAATTATTCGTGAATATCAATACCTCTCTATAAACTCTGTGACTCCTATAAGGTTGTCTCAATTCTTCACATAATAGCTGGAGCAATTCAACATAAAACGATATGTGTCTTTTAAAACTGTGCCCAAGGAAGAGAAACAGAAAAAAATTAACAGTTACACATGCAGCCTGTTCTTCCTTGAGAATCAAATAATGAAATATTTTTGCTTACTGCCTTAAATAAAATCTCAATTGCAAAATAAGTTCCTGCTTTAGAGTGGTATTCATTTGTGCCAAGGAAATAAATTATTTCTTTACATCTTGTCCATTTTTATTAATCTTTGTCCATTATTCAAATGTTCATTGATCGATTTGTAAACTCAAAGAAATAATTTAAATTTTGTCCATTATTCAAATGTTCGTCGATCGCTTTGTAAAATCAAAGAAATAAAAGGAAATACCTGAGGAGTGCTTTTATTAACACCCGCAGGCTACAAATGCTGAGAAATACCTTGTATAACATTGTCCTGTTTTTCTCTTTTTCAGTGCCTGTAGGAATCCGTATATGATGCAGGATTCCGGAAGGTTGCCCGGGTAACTGGGGCTGAAGACAGGAAGTACATAGGGGCAGCTTGGACGAGGAAGGAATGGCCAAGGACCAGAGCCAAACAAAATCGAAGACGGAGGCTTGAACACATTAGATTCCAGGTAATCGGGAGGAAATAACAAGGCCAATCACTTATCTTCCTTAGACGCACTTATTTATCGTCCAGGAATGGGTGGAGTTATACGTGGAGGGTGTGCCCGGTTAACTGTCAACCGGCAAAAGGAAACACATGGATAACGGGGGAAAACAATACACCTGGGAACATTGCTGAATGCTTAGTCATGCTTACTAATACATTGTCTCCAGTGCACTTGTATTTTAACTGTGTTTTCTCCAGAATGTCTTTATTGTTTTAGAATACATAAATGATTGAGCACAATATATATTTGTGAAAAACAATTAAACAGACATTTCATAACATTATTCTTTACTGCCATAATACTATAGTTTAAGAGTTGGCCAAAAGCGCACAGTTCCTAACAGTGGGTCCCTGTAGCTCAAACAGGAGGTCAGCCAACTGACCATTGGAGTCTCTCTGAGTAGCCTGGAATCAAGGCAAGTAGGTCGAATCTTCCTTTTTCAGACAATAAGGCAGTCCTTCAAGGAGCAGGCCAGTCCGTCATGGAGCAGGGCAACCTTTCTTCTAAATCTTCCACAGGTCCAGGAGTGTTCTAATTATTGCTTCTGTGGGTCCTGTTTTTATACCTGGTGCCAGCATTTGAGTGGGGGAATTCCCTGGCATACCCACAAACCCATTGTAGTCAGTATTTCCCCTGGGTTTGGCTTCAAACTGTCTAGGGTGACAAAAGATGGGGCAAGCCGGGTGTCAGGTTGCTTTGTGAGTGCTGTGGGCAAGGTCCTTTGAAATGTTTTTTATGGCAGGGTGTAGCTCCTCTCCAGTCGTCCTGCAAGGATAGCACTGCCCAGCTACACCCAGGTCCTATTGTTCTTCTCCTGGCCCAATACACATCCTTGATGGGAGAACCATTAGGAGGCTCAATAGTTGGAACACCCTTCGAAAGGCCCAAGAGATTTTCATTAGGAAAATACCAACTTTCTAAAAGTGGCATTTTCAATATTGTTATCTAGAATACGACTTTAGCATTAAAGAGATGTTTTAATTGCAATTGATTTGAGTGTAAACATCATTTCTCTATCTGCTCTAAGTCTTAATGTAGCACTTCTTAAATCTAATAAAGAAACCCAGTGTTAATCTATGGGGGAGATATGTCTTACAACAGTGAAAAACGCCTCTAGGAGTTTTTTTCACTTTCAGGACATCTAAAACTCAACCACACAAGTCCTACCTTCTAAATAGTATGCACCCTGCCCTGTGAGCCTTTAAGGCCTACCTTGGGGGTGGCGTACAAGTAGTACAGAGAAAGATTTAGGCCTGACAACATGTTTATTTTGGCAGGTCGAAATGGAAGTTTTAAACTGCACAAGAGGCTGCAGTGGCAGGCCTTAGACATGTTTTAGAAGGCCACTATAGTGTGTGGCAAAATGAGTGTTGATGTCAACTAGTAGCATTTATTTAAACACCCTGGGTACATGTAGTGCATTTTACTAGGGGCTTACAAGTACATTAAATGTGCCAATTAGGTGTAGGCCAAAGTGTACCATGTTTGAAAGATGAGAGAGCAAGCACTTTAGCACTGGTTAAGTCAACAGAGCTTTAATGCCAACAAAAAGCAGTTCAGCAAAAATCAGTGGGTAAAGGGAAAAGATTTGGGGGAATACCACACCCAGGATATCAGGCTAACAACCCTCTAACCATCCTGTTCCATAGTCTCTATCTTCCATTGTAGCTTGGCATTAGACATCAACATTTGTGGTTAAAGATCAGGTGTTTGTAATAGGATATCTGCTGAATTTTCCTGTTAAAATGCCATTGACTCAAAGTTATAATGTAAAGATTGTGGTGAGGAAAAAGTAGCAGTCAGTGTAATGAATTCTACCCCGCAACTAATGAGAGCGATACAAAACTCTTCAGTCTATTGCCACTATGCCAAAATATAAAAGATGGATTTCACAATAACTGACCTAAATGAGCACCAGACATGAAGTTTGAGGCCAGTCCTAGGGAGCATAATTCAATGCTAGATGTTTCATTCATTTGACAAGGAGGCGAAAGAGAGCGTGTTCCCAGCGGAGAGTTCTACTGAGCTTATTTTCCACATTTCCCTGCATCTGGATAAGGATAATGAGGAAAGAATGCTGTTGGTCAAATAGTCTGTGTGTGCATCGTCTAGTGACAGTGTAATACGAAATATTGTGTTGTCAAATAAAGAGCCCAGAAGAAGTCTGTGGTCAGTTTGTGAGTGTGACTAGGCCAAAAATGAATTCATCAGACTTGTGCTGCATCTCAGAAGCAATAAAAAAAAAACATTTAATGGTATGACCACCGCATATTCCAATACTGGTCGCCACAGGTTGCATCAACCCAGTGGAGGAATGAATAACCACGGGCCCACAGCGGAATGTGAAGAGGGGCCAGTTAGTCTATCAGACCTCTCAGGTATTTGTTGGTCTTGAGCCCGATTGGGCCGCATAAATGGTGAGGGGTACATGAATGTCACCTCAGGGGCAGCAGGAGCCTTGTAACGCCCCTGCGCTAACCACTGCATTTACCTCCACATGCCAATAACACCCGGATATCTAGGGAACCTGCTTGACATTATTCTACTAGCCACGCAATACCATCGCTCACTCCCCTTTTCGCATAAGTATATTAAACTGAAGAAATCTACTATATTTCTGTGCTCATGGCTCTTAACATTCCCTTTGATTGTGTTACTTGGTCAGAGCTCTGGCAAGGGTTAATAATTGAAAGAAAAGAAGCTACTAAACCAGCAGATTACATTTTGGCAACATGGTAGCACTGTTAGGATCTTTCTGGGAAGGATGCAAAGTAACCGGCTAAAGAGGAATGATTATATTAGGGGTGTGGAAATTTGCGAAATTTGCCTTTGCAGAATTACGTAAAATTACCAAACAATTACACAAAATACTGCATAATTATGCGAAATGCATCTCCAGCATATCAGGTTAAAAAATGATACCGGAGCAGCATTTCGCGTTCAAAAAGGAGCTCAAAGCCAAGGTCAAATTGCACAAGTGTGAAGCCATATTTTCACTTTTGCCTGTTGCTGGCCTACCTTTTCCTTGTCTCCTAGCACCATCCACCTCCATGAACCCCTCGACCCCATGAACCCATCCACCTTCATGAACCCATCACCTCATGAACCCATCCACTTCCATGAACCCATCACCTCATTATCCATCCACCCCATGAAACCATCCACTTCCATGAACCCATCACCCCATGATCCATCCACCTCATGAACCCATCACCCCCATGAACCCGTCTACCTCCATGAACCAATCCACCTCCATGAACCCATCACCCCATGAACCCATCCACATCCATGAACCCATCCTCCCCATGAACCCATCCACCCCATGAACACATCCTCCTCCATGAATCCATCCACCACATGAACCCATCCACTTCTGTGAACCCATCACCCCATGAACCCATCCATCTCCATGAACCCATCCACCCTGTGAACCCATCCACTTCCATGAACCCATCGCCCCATGAACCCATCCACCTCCATGAATCCATCCTCCCCATGAACCCATCCACCTCCATGAACACATCACCCCATGAACCCATCCACACCCATGAACTCATCCACATCCATGAACCCATCACCCACGAACCCATACACCCCATGAACCCATCTACCCCATGAACCCATCTACCCCATGAACCCATCCTCCTCCATGAACCCATCCACCCCATGCACCCATCCTCCTCCATGAACCCATCCACCTCCATGAACGCATCACCCCATGAACCCATCCATCTCCATGAACCCATCCACCTCATGAACCCATCCACCTCCATGAACCCACTACCCCATGAACCCATCCACCTCCATGAACCCATCCACCTCCATGAACCCATCCACCTCCATGAACACATCACCCCATGAACCCATCCACCTCCATGAACTCATCCACCTCCATGAACCCATCACTCCATGAACCCATCCACTTCCATGCACCCATCCACCCCATGAACCCATCCACCTCCATGAACCCATCACCCTATGAACCCATCCAACTCCATAAAACCATCTACCTCCATGAACCCATCCACCTCTATGAACCCATCACTCCATGAACCAATCCACCTCCAAGAACCCATCACTCCATAAACCCATCCACCTCTATGAACCCATCAACCTCCATGAACCCATCCACCCCATGAACCCATCCAACTCCATGAACCATTCCCTCCATGTAACCATCCACCCCATGAACCCATCACTCCATGTAACCATCCACCTCCATGAACCCACCCATCCCATGAACCCATCCACCCCATGAACCCACCCACCTCCATGAAGCCATCACTCCATGAACACATCCACTTCCATGAACCCTTCACTTTATGAACCCATCCACCCCATGAACCCATCCAGCTCCATGAAGCCTTCACTCCATGAACCCATCCACCTCCATGAACCCGTGACTCTATGAACCCATCCACCCCATGAACCCATCCACCCTATGAACCCATCCACCAAATTCTTGTTCAACGCTCCCTTTGTTTGAAGTTTAATTTCAAATTTTGTCTCCGTTAGACTGCCTCTACATGTTTATCTTTAATTTGTCTGTTTGTTTTTGTTCCTTTTTTGTCATTCTCACACATTCAGTGTTATGGCAGAGGAAGGCAGCGATTCCACCATGCCATCAAGCCCCCCCCCCTGTTGTCCGTGGGTTACTCATTTGCAGTGCGCAATAGGTGCCGAGGGAAACAAAGTCGAGGTTGCAGCACCAACAGTTAACTGACGATTAAACTGTATTAATGTAAAATGTATTACTTTGCAGGAAGCATTATATATGATATTAGTTTAAATGCATCTATATATTTAAACCACTCCTTTGCAACAAAGATGGTGCATGGAGGTACCGTATCTTAGTGCAAAACGTACCTGCCCAAATATGAACACCTTTTCTTTTCGCCCAATACCTTATGTAGTAAAATGCATGAAACTGCGTCTTATGCACTCTTTAGTATTTTGTTTCTTTGGACTTTGTAAGTAGGAATTGCCTGTGAATAAGTACCTAGTCCAGAGAGACTAGTCCTGGAAACCAGGACTGGCCTGGAGTGGACTCATGAGAACTTGGAGTAGATGTCAAGTGAGACACACTGCCCGGTTTTGGGATGCTTTGGTGTTCCATCGTGAATGGTCATTTAGGAATGGATAGGGAGGCAGTTAGTTTTGGACTTAGCTTGATGGGCAGGAATGGAAGAGGACAGTCAGACTGCAAAGCTAGCGGCGATTCTTTTCTCTCTTTTAGTGCTACAAGTCTCTCCCTCTTTGTGAAGTGCAGAGCAAAATTGGTGTATATTAGTTTAGTTTTATTGTGACAATGTGCAAAATGTATGTAACAAGTGGAGGATGAATATCAATTGTAGTTAAAAAGTTGTAGGACACAGAACTATTTAGGATAATACTTATAATTTAAAAAAATGTTTAATATAGTACTACTTGTCAGTTTCTTTTCTTCCCTCCTTTCAGTACAGCTAACGAAGAGGAAAAGGGTAGGATAGCCCTCATGAGTCCATGGTGTCCCTGGCACTGTGGCCACTACTTCCGAAGGGACTCCCTCTGGTGTTGGTAAATCTTGTTTATTCGTTAAATCTTAGATTGAACAACCACTCTCAGATAATATTAATCATGGCTGTCAGTATTTTGTTGTTGTTGTACTTTTCATAATTTTCTTTTAACATCCCTTTAATCTTCCATTAGCTTCACACATCTCCTGGTATTTCCTTAAATTACCTTCTGTTTCTGAAGCCTACTTCCTTCTGTCTCTTTCCTTTTTTCTCCCCCTTTTTCCTGGCTCCAACAGCAAGACCTCCCTTATTCCTTTTTACATTTCCTCTCTTCATTGTCTCCTCCATCCATCGTTCATTGTTTTTCTTTTCTCCACCATGTGTTTTATACAATTGAATGGTTGACTATTTAATTTTGCAGCTAAACGTTTGAAAGTCATACTTTCGCTATAAATTAATCACAATCATTAGGTGTTGTTTTTAACTTGTGCAAATGCTGTGGTTGCTTGTGGGAAATTATTAATGAGTGTCCTCTGTTTTGCCATAGCACCTACCCAGGAAGAGGCCAGTACCACCATCTTTTAGATGGGCCAATGATGGGTGAAGGGTCAGCTAGAAAGAGTGGTAGTGGTGGTAAGTTGGTTTCCATTCGCAAGAACAACTGTTGTATTTGTTAAGGTATTCCTTACTTACTTAAGCCTGATCCCTAATCCCTTTTCAATTATCCCCCTTCTGATATTTCTTTCTCTGTCTTGCCACCAATTATATAAATGGGTAGCAGAATTGTGTCGCCAAGTGCACATTGCCCAGTGCCCACACATAGCAAGACCGTCTTCCAGCCCATCCTATCCTAGCACCTGCCACATTTCGCTGATGGCTTCTCTCTAAATTTATTTTTCTCTTATGCTATCTCTTACACTGATCGTTCATTTACCACGTGGTGCATATGAGTAACATCACATAACCCAACTTTTCTCTAGCCAGTGCTTAAATTATCCCAATACCTGATGTTTCAATCAAATCTTTCCTAAAACTCACAAGTGACCTAACCCAGTTATTAATATGTTGTGCTCTAATGATTTAGAGCTCAGGGTATGGTGTGGGGTGAGTGCGATTGATAACGGGATTCTACGGTAAGAACACTAGAATTATTATGCTTATGATATTCTATGCCAATAGTAGTCCACAAAACATTGGACACCAGGTTAGCTCAGTTTATGTTGCATAATAGATCTAGTCAAATATTGTGTGCTGCAAAAATAAGTTTAAATCACTGTATATTCCTGCCGGAATATATAAATAACCTACAGTTTAGCCATTTCTTTAAGGTCACATTAAGAATCTTGTGAAGGTGTCCCCCCTTGAATTTAACTAATTTATGTACACCTTTCATTGATTTCCACCTTTTTTAAAATATGCACCTGATCCTCCTAGATTATTTAATGCCACATGATGCTAATAGTAGAGTACTATGTTAATTTGGTGTAAAAGAAAAGCCCCAGGCACACAGAATCACAAACAAGAAATCCAGTGAACCCAGACAAACAGCAACAATATGTGACTGTCTGAATATACATTCCATGTTCTTGAATTGGAACTACAATTTTTTTATTGTTTCGTGGGCCAGAGGGCCTGCCACAGAATTCTGGGTTATGACCGACCATCCCTGTTGGGAGAGAGCAGCTAGGCTCCGCCTTCAAAAGTGGAGGCCATTGCTGGGTAATATTATTGAGGGAGGAGGAGACAGTAGCAGCAGGCGCCTCCAGTGCTACTCAGACAGTGGAACCACAGAGACCACCACAGCTTCACTGACGCCAACGCAGGTGACCATCACAGCCATTACCTAGACCAGCCCACCCCTCTACCCACTCAAGGAGCCTAGAGCTCATCCTCCAAGAGGTGATGGAAGATCTCTGACAAGTGAGGGATATCCAGAGTGAGATCCTTGACGGACTTGACATTATTAAGGGACTGTTAAAAAATGTATTAAGGAGAGGGCAGGGTCTGTTGTGGGTGGAATCAATTATGGGGTGAGATTAGATTAGTTTAGGTGCTTTTTAGGGTTTAGGTAGAAGGTTTGGCCAGTCATTGTTGAGAACAGTCGGGAGGGTACATTGGTTAGATTAGTTCCATTATGTGTAGGTGTTTTATATTGTTTATAGAGGGGTTTATGTGGGTGGTAACAGTTGGGTTACGGGTAGAATTCTTTAGGTATAATTTAGGGTTTCAGTAGGGGATGGGCCAGATGCAGGTGGTGGTGAGGGTAGATTTGTTTTGCAATTAATATGTTTATTCAAAATTAGTTTTGATTTCTTTTCATTGATATTTTAATCGATGCATTACTGTTTAAATTAAATTTTGCATTCCTGTCGATCAAAACAGGAAGCTCCATCACATAAAACATACCTACCCAAGGCTGAAGCCTGACTTGTCCCATCATAAAGTTGTCCAACCGTATACATACCCATTGTCTTCTCATTAGTCAGTCTGTTCCTGAACTCTCTTAAAAGGCTACAGGGCCACTTTCAGTCCAGTGCACCGTCTTACTATCGGTGCTGGAAAATTGAACAGGCTCAACCCTCACTCGCCTTTAATGGCTTCATGTTACTTAAGAAGCAACTGTTTCCCATTAGGAATAGTTGTTTGTACACCGCCCTACTCTATGCATTGACGGCTAAGTAGAGTACTAACTTCAGTAGTACATAGATGTGTCACAATATTTGTAGTGCCAATGCCAACCCTGACACAAACCTACTTCCTCCTTCAAGTTCAAGAGACGTCTTAGATTAGTAGAAAAAGTGTTGTTTGCTACCTACCCCATATGATTCAATATTACATTGATAATTGGGTTTTTTCAAAGAGTAGTACTGCTCGTGATGGTGTTAATAAGCAAGATGACACAGGATAAATTAGTTTATTCTTATTGTGAATGGAATGGAGAAACAACCAAAAGGATTCACGTTTTGCAACAGTCAACTCAGCTGAAAGAAAACACAGATTAGCATATCCATGCCAGAGGCCATCACAAATCACATTAGTGCACAGAGTTATATTTATTTATTAAAGTAAGCATAATAGACCATCACACCTCATGACTGGGGTGAAGGTTACGTTGATGAAATCCAGGGAGCATAGATTTTGGAAAAAAGTGCACACTACCTATTCTTGCCCAACCATGGTTGAAATGTATCCACTGCACTATGATCTCCCTTTCTTGCCTGGATAGACGGGGGTGTGTCCTCAAATTTGCAGTTTTTTTAACTTCATTCTATAACATTTGGTGTAGCTTTGACCATTTCCCCCACCAAGTGTGAGATCCGTTGATGGTGGAAAGTTTCAGTATCCAGACCGACTGAACCGGTAAGCAGTTTACCTTATCCGCCCTAATTGTGGTTACCACCGTCCATGACACAGTTTGGTAACCCGTTCCCCTTCCACTAGGTACCCTGGCAGCCGACGGACTTCACTCTATTCGGCGGCTCCCGCCACCCGATTCTGGTAAGAGAGACACTCCCTTCCCGGAGTCTCCCGCGCACTGGCATTTATTGTTACACTACTGTTCACTAATTCCTCCGCTTTTTCAGGGTGAACGTGTGCCATCAAGCTACCGGAGGAGCAAGCCTCTATACCTTGAGGTGCCCCGGTGGGCATTGGTCCCATTCTGACTCCCGCCGCCCACTCCGTGAATCCTTATACCATCACGTATCTCTGTTCAGATAGCACCTGCTCTCCTGTTACCAGTCGTTACTCCCTTACTGCGTGTTATTCTCCATTCAGTCCTCGCGGGTTCTGTGACACGACGGGATAGATTGTTTTATCGACTTCATTGGACACCTTCACCATTGTGTTTACTGTACTTCCGCCAGCTTTTTCGACTTCACTGGACACTTTCACTATCGGGTTTATTGTACTTCCGCCCTGATCACGGTCTTGACCTTATGAATTCTCATGCACTGAGCACCATAGTTCACGTGCCTTGTCTGACTGGTACTGCGCCACTCACTGGTCTTACTTAAGTCACTGGTTCCTCACAATGTTTTTTATCCTATTACGTTGTTCATATACTTAATGTAAATATTTCCTTTTCCCCCTTTAGGCATTTAGAGGCTTAAATAACCCTAAGGCTTTTCATTGTAACTGTCCTGATGATGGTCCCTGAGATTTAGTAGGGGTCCGAAACGCCGTCGACTTTAAAATGCACTGGAACCTAATTGTGATTACTACTTAATGTCAAGTGCATGAATGTAATACTCTGGACAATTGTACTGTTGATAGAGTAATGTGTTTTCGCCTTACAAAGCCCTTCTTTGCTGTCTACATCAACCCCTTGTACCTGCTCTGTTAGTACTGGACACAGGCTTGTGGTCCACACGGGTTGATTGTTGGAAGGTATCTTTATGTGATCTGAATACATAAATTCTGAGTAAAATCTCTGAAAGACCACTGTCCGGCTGGACATGCCTTTCTAAAAATATAGATTGACTCTGTCTATATTTTATTCGTGTGTTGAAATTCCTCAATGTTGGGGACCGATGTTGTTGTGTAAAAAGTATGTTCCCCATGGTCCCTGCTGACTCATTTTGGGGTCCCTTGTTGTTGTTAAATTAACTGTGCGCAATCGATTGATTGCAAGGGTTCTTCATTTCCCTCCACTTCTCCTAAAGTGGCCCCTGGTCTCCGGTACCTACAGCTGTGTACCTTTCCCCCTTTCCTTGTGTTATGTCTGACCCAGCACCCCTATACTCCCTTGAGTATATAAACAAAATCTGCGCAGGTCCATCCTTGTTTGATACCCCAGATGCACCATCTCCGACAGGTAATACCAGTTTACCAGATGATTTAGAAAAATATAAGAAAAAACATGCATGGCTAGAGTTAATGATGCTTATGCTGACACAGTATCTTAAATCCAATACCATCCCCCTTGGTCTGCAAGTGAGAAATATTCCGGGTGTTTTCACTGACAACCCCAAGTATATAACAGGTTTTAGCGGGATTGGGACTACCTGCTCCCGCCACTGGTTGGTACTTGGGATTGACACTGCAATCGAGGAATTGAAAAAACTTGACGAAATTATTAAGGATCTGGAGAAACAAATTGTAGATGACAAAACCATTGTTGATACAAAGTCCTTGCTAGAGAAAATTGACAAAACAGTTGCAGAGTTTCACCGGATAGAACAGAATAAAAAATCCAATAAGGTAAAGAAGGACATAAAATTCTTTTCCTTGGAGCGTACCTATCCATATCTACAGAAAGATTTTTACCTTAATCGTAACTTTAACCCACACCAGCAGACCCCAAGACCTTGGGGCCGTTTTAATAAAAGGAACACAGTGGTTGGTTTTACGGACTCGTCAGCTGATTCGTCTGACAGTTCGGACCCGGGAGAAGGAGGAAGTGGCCAGCAACGCAATCCCTCTCATTTTTTATCCAGAGGCAATTCAGAACCCCAAAAGAAAGGCAGGGTAAAACAACAACAGAGATGGCACAATCCTCCTGGGGAACGCCAGACGAGGCACAAATTTTACCAATGGTAACTCCTGATTGTGCCCTCAACCTCATACCGATTTTTAACATCTCCAACCACTTACTTACTGACCATGAGTCATCACTCCTCCAAAGAGGACTATCATTTGTCCCTGCTAAATACCCACATTTCTTGGACTTACAATCTGAATTGATGGCCTTCTTTCGTAAGTTAAGATTACGCGCTTACTTTGAACTCAACCCATCTGAACCTAAAATTACTGTTACACCTTTCAGACCACCCTCCACCTTCTCTCCAGCAGCTAGTATGATACCGAGAGAGATTGTCACATTTGAAAAGGTTATCCTTAAAGAAACTTCAGAGTTAGAAAAATCTCATCTCTTCATACCCTATAACATTCCAATTGAAGAGAACAATGCCATCTCCACCTTGAAAAACAACAATCAGCTAATAATTAAACCTGCAGACAAGGGCGGGGGGATTGTCCTACAGGATATTGAAAACTACAAAGGAGAACTTGCACGTCAGGTTTCCAACACCGATCATTATTGTAGGTTACCTTGTAATCCTACAAAGGAACTGCAGACTCTGATCAGGGATGTTACAACAGACGCAATGTCTAAAGGCATCCTTAGCCAGCATGAATATAACTTCCTCAACACCTCCAATCCCAGAATACCAGTTATCTACACGTTACCCAAAATCCACAAAAGATTGGACAAACCCCCAGGCAGACCTATTGTTTCTGGCTGCTGCTCAGTTTTAGAGCCACTGGGCCTTTATGTCAACCATTTTCTAAAGGACTTTGTACCAACAACCCAGTGCTATATAAGAGATAGTATGCATATGATAAACATCATAGAAAACCATGCCTTTGACCCTGAAACTGAGACCCTCTGTACATTAGACGTCGAGTCTTTGTACACAAACATACCCCAGAGGGATTCACTGTTGGTGATGGAGAGCATTCTTAACACCCGTCCTAGCCCCCACAGAGTTCCTACTATATTCATTATTCAACTCTTAGAAATCTGTCTCACCCAGAATTTCTTTATGTACGATTCACAGTACTACCAACAGGTGCGGGGTACATCTATGGGGGCTGTCTTTGCCCCCACCCTAGCAATTCTGTACATGGACTGGTTGGAGACAAACACTATCTTGTCCCCAACAAACCCCTTTCACCAGGGAATACAAAATTGGAAGAGATATATAGACGACATTTTCTTAATCTGGGGCGGAACTATCCCTGAACTTGATGGTTTCCTGCACTGGCTTAACCAAAATTGCAATGGCCTTACCTTCACGCTTACTCACAACCGTAGTAATATCTCCTTTCTTGATTTAAATATTCAACATCATGAGGGCATCCTATACACCTCCCTTTTCCGCAAACCCACGGAAAGAAACACGTTGCTACGTTATGACAGCTGTCACCCCAGGGCTCTGAGGGACAGTCTGCCATATTCCCAGTTCTTAAGGCTGAGAAGAAATTGCTATAAAAAGGAAGACTATTTTTATGAGGCTAACATACTTTCGGGTAAACTCCAGTGCAGAGGGTACCCACGGCGCTTAATTAAGAACTCTATGAAGAGAGCTTGGTACTGCCCACGCGAAACCCTCCTTGAACCTAAACCTAAACAATCAACTGAAAAATTGGTATGTGTTACTACCTACTCCCCAGTTTCCAGCCGGGTTAGACAATGTGTTAAAAAGAACTGGCACATTCTAAATTCGGGGGTATTGAATTGGGATACTCCCATGTTTGCCTTTAAGAAGAACAAAAATCTAAAGGACCAATTGGTGAGGGCAGCACTACCTTCTACCAGAAATGTAACCCTTCACGATCACTGGCAATTACCCCCACTTCGTGGGCATGCCCGCTGTGGCTCATGTGTTGTCTGTGAGTTTTCAATTGATGGCAAGGAATTTGTGTATAACAATGTAAAAAATGCACTTAAAACATTTACCAACTGTAACAGTCAGAACATTGTATATGCCATCTTCTGCCCCTGCAACATGATATACGTGGGCCAAACTAAGCAGAAGGTCAAGCTGAGGATTTCTCAACATCGAAGCCGCATCAGGTGTAAAACACCCAACGCCCCCTTGGTTGAGCATTTCTTGGAGAAAGGACACTCGGAGAATGATATCCGCTGGACTGTGATCTCACAGATCATCATCTCACCCAGGGGTGGTGATCTCACACGCCTCCTGAACAGGGAGGACCTTAAATGGATTTTGAAGACTGACAGTCTTAACTCTGGGCTTAATCTTCAAGATGAATGGACTGCCCTCATTTGATACTTGGAGCTGGCTGGAGTCAAACCTATTTTCCTATCTTTCTGTAGTAAATACCAGGCTTCTTCTGTTGTAAATATGTATCTTAATTGCAGTACCTGTGTGCTTTCTCTTTTAGCATGTCAATTATCAAGAACTTGGTGCTGTCTCTAGTTCTATTCGTATTCCACTGTAAATATGCCATTTAACTGCACTAATCACAGGCCTTCTTTTTTATCACGTCATTTTCCTTCACGTCATCACCTGTACCCCTCACACCCACTGTCCTAAGATGGCGCGTATGGGAGTCCGTCATCGATTTTTATGCCCCACTCTGGGACCAATCAGAAGCTTACATATTGCTTGCAGGAGCATTCCGCTCTGAGCACGCCAGGAAGTGGTTATCCAGACCGACTGAACCGGTAAGCAGTTTACCTTATCCGCCCTAATTGTGGTTACCACCGTCCATGACACAGTTTGGTAACCCGTTCCCCTTCCACTAGGTACCCTGGCAGCCGACGGACTTCACTCTATTCCGCGGCTCCCGCCACCCGATTCTGGTAAGAGAGACACTCCCTTCCCGGAGTCTCCCGCGCACTGGCATTTATTGTTACGCTACTGTTCACTAATTCCTCCGCTTTTTCAGGGTGAACGTGTGCCATCAAGCTACCGGAGGAGCAAGCCTCTATACCTTGAGGTGCCCCGGTGAGCATTGGTCCCATTCTGACTCCCACCGCCCACTCCGTGAATCCTTATACCATCACGTATCTCTGTTCAGATAGCACCTGCTCTCCTGTTACCAGTCGTTACTCCCTTACTGCGTGATATTCTCCATTCAGTCCTCGCGGGTTCTGTGACACGACGGGATAGATTGTTTTATCGACTTCACTGGACACCTTCACCATTGTGTTTACTGTACTTCCGCCAGCTTTTTCGACTTCACTGGACACTTTCACTATCGGGTTTATTGTACTTCCGCCCTGATCACGGTCTTGACCTTATGAATTCTCATGCACTGAGCACCATAGTTCACGTGCCTTGTCTGACTGGTACTGCGCCACTCACTGGTCTTACTTAAGTCACTGGTTCCTCACAATGTTTTTTATCCTATTACGTTGTTCATGTACTTAATGTAAATATTTCCTTTTCCCCCTTTAGGCATTTAGAGGCTTAAATAACCCTAAGGCTTTTCATTGTAACTGTCCTGATGATGGTCCCTGAGATTTAGTAGGGGTCCGAAACGCCGTCGACTTTAAAATGCACTGGAACCTAATTGTGATTACTACTTAATGTCAAGTGCATGAATGTAATACTCTGGACAATTGTACTGTTGATAGAGTAATGTGTTTTCGCCTTACAAAGCCCTTCTTTGCTGTCTACATCAACCCCTTGTACCTGCTCTGTTAGTACTGGACACAGGCTTGTGGTCCACACGGGTTGATTGTTGGAAGGTATCTTTATGTGATCTGAATTCATAAATTCTGAGTAAAATCTCTGAAAGACCACTGTCCGGCTGGACATGCCTTTCTAAAAATATAGATTGACTCTGTCTATATTTTATTCGTGTGTTGAAATTCCTCAATGTTGGGGACCGATGTTGTTGTGTAAAAAAAAAAAAAAATCAGTACAACAGAAGGCACAACTTTAGGTATTTTATGAATGGATGGATAGGGGGGAATAAGGAAAGGCGAGAAATAGACAAACATAACATGCATCAAGTTCATCAGAACATTGAATCCATTGTGAAAGAAAGGTGATAGTTCAGTTAACAAATTCAAACTGTCTTTCAGCTCCCAGACTCCCAAGACTCCATAGTTAGCTGATAGTTACCTAAGGCTGAGAAATACAAAACAGGGAGGACACACACACAGTACAAAAAATAGTTATAGTATAAGAAAAATGATACTGTATGCAAAAGGACGGTGCAACTGCATTCTTCTTGCATTGTCCGTCATAAGTGCAGGGCTGAATCAAGTAGCGGGAGCAATATGAAGCTTTGTTGCAGAAGAGAAGGCCAGTAGAATGCAAAAAGAAAATGGCAATATTGGAGAGTTAGAGTAAGCATTGGAATAAGGAACAAGTTGGTGAATCAAAGCCTGGCTCAGTGGTGTGCCATTAAGTAATAACCAGTCTCTCAACACACCTCTCTTCAGTTTACAGGGGTTGGCCTCTTTGAGCACTCTTGTTTCCCATAGTAGTAGGTAAGCAGTGGTCTTCTTCTGGCTGTTGTCAAGGGTTCTTGCTGATTTTATTTCACCCAGAAAGAGACAGACTTGTTCAACAATAAAATGAAAAGAAAATAAGTCTTAGGGCTGGATTCATTTGTATGCAGATGGTCTGTTTCTCCATAAGGGACGTGGAGTAAATGACCCCATAAACCTGATGGAGGTGCCCCTGCCAAATTTAGAAATGACCACCAAGCTGGTGTCACAACCACTCACCCGGAGTACTTGTCTGCAGGGATGATGCGGGATCTCCGCGCTCCTCTACAGCAAATTCCGACCGAGGATGGAATCCATAGCCAGCTGGCGCTCTAGAAGGGTAAGGCGATTGGGAAGAGAAAAAAGGCAGAGATCCTTAAGCTCGGGACCTGATGGGAAATCCTCTGGGAGATCGCCTCCTACCCTCATTACTGGGTTTTCAATCAGACCACTGCTCATCTCAGTAAGAAGAGATATAATGATCTGTAATGGGTGAAAAACAAGAAGAGCTGAATGACTCTAAAATACAAGTGCTGTTGCATTCATGAACTGTTTAACAAGTAATCAACTACTCTGTGTACGTACCGGCAACTATTCTAGTACATTCAAACAAGAAATCCTTACTTCAGGACTGTTCTAGCTTTTTAATCAATACTCATTGAGTCCCAAAATAGCATTATTGATTTATCAACAGAATGTACATTCCAGTCAGAGATCAATGATCCTACTCAGTCATTGTTGCTTTGAGTAAAGCGCACCCTGATCTGTTTGACAAATACTGTCAAGTTACTTGACATAGTTAATGCCCTAACCTTCGTAGTGTGTTGGACCTTGTCCATGAAGTAACACTGTTTTTTATTATTTTATTCTTTTCCAGGTGCAGAGTTCGACAGCCAGAGTGAGCTGCCACAGGTGCCATTGCTTAGACTCAGCCGGCTGAGTCTAAGCGGATCACCGGCAGAATCACGACTGACGGTGGCAGTTCACGTGACAAGTAGTGAGACAGTGACTTTGCACAGACTCACAGGCGGGTACAGGTATGCCCGGAATGGGCTTTCTCCTGGAATACTAACGTGAGAACTAAATTGGTGCAGGGTCAAGTGATAGTAGACACGCCCTGATGAAGTTGCCGTGAGTTTTTCCTTGGGCAATGAAACATGTCGGCTTTTAAGAGGGCAGACACACAGCACTGAATTAAAGTACAAAAGCCAGTGTGTTCTAGCCCGTTTTTAATAGAAGTGGGGTTGAATCCTGTTGCACCTACAGTTTTCTACATCCTAGTACCAGTGTTGACTTTGTTTTTCTTCTTTACACCACACACATTATTGTTTAGGTTGGTGGTCGCTGATGATGAGAACCTGAGGTAGTAGGCGAGTACCTTCCTACTTACCCCCATGGTGTGACTTCCGTGAGGCACCACCAACCGCTTCACACTTTTTATTTTGTGCATCTCCTTGTCACCTTTTCCTTGTAATTGGGGAGGGAGAATATGGGCAACACATTATTTGGAAGCAACGCAACAATCTATAGAATACATTGGTTTTTCAAGTGGTGACCCAGATCTGGTAAATACAGACGGTGTATTTTTAAACCGCTGTTCCCCGTACATTTCAGAATTGAGGTGCGGATCTGAGAAAGATTTTTACTGTGTCCTTTGTTGTGTATAAGATTGTGAGTGGGGGATGACCTGTTCACTCCCCTGTAGCTCCTTTGTGTATAAGGTCATACACAAAGGGTCCCAGAGGATACCACTCTATAGGCTCCCAAAGAAAATTGGTCCCCGGAGATTACACTCAATGGTCTCCCAAGGGAAATGATCCCTGGGGATAGCAACATGGGCAAGCAAGGTGAATCCCATTGCACTGATAATTCAAGAAGGAGCGAAAGGCACCCACATTCATGACAGCTGGTGGCAATTTCTGAAGCATTGTCAGAAACCGCTGTCACAGCGGTTCTTGTAAATGCTGTTTCCAGTTTGATGCCATGCTCCAAAGTGGGATTTTCTTTCTGAAAATAAAAAAAAATGCTCACATAGGCATGGGTGTAGTTTTTAGAACCCATTACCACCATGGTTTTCCCGGTGATGACTGGCTGTGACAAATGACCTTTAATTTTGTCTATCTAAATTAGGTGGGTAGAAATGGAGGCCTCCATCCGACAGCCCTGACTCCACAGGGCCTTGAATGGACTTAATCATGGAGGAGATGGAGTAATCTCTTCCGTGACTAAATCAAAGGTCTGCCCGCATGTAAATATTGAGGGCCGATCAGAGTCTTGACAGTATAGATATGCCATTGCAATGGAGAATACATACCGTCAAGATTTATATCAGGCCCTAAGTTACCAAAAGGACAATCAAGTAAAGTTGCTATCATAGTAACATGCTAAATGCAACTGTTGAACTATAATGGCCTCCCAAGCATTGCATACCAAGTTTACTTTATCTAAAGACCTCGGTAGACTTACCCTCCTGAATGCGACAACTACCCCAGCCACACTGAACACATGCTATAAAGGCACACTGGCCACCTGACATGTTAGGTACTTTATTGGCCGACTGTTGAGTTCTGGCCACTGTTCCTTCTTCACATGCCAATAGGTCAATGAGATTTGATCCATGTACACCACTGTTGGGTCACCTAGATAGTTTTGGACTATCTTCTGAATTGTTAATAGAGCACCTATTTGCTGTATCTGCATTGTATCCACCTGCACACTTAACTTAATTCTTGCAATGTGGAGACAGCCAACTGGAGAGGTTGGGAGTGAATTTGAGGCTTGGGGTTGTTGTTGCTGTGGGTTTGGTAGCAGGCAATGGTGTTGGTTGGAGCTGCAGATATTGTTAGACAACAGCACAGTCATCTCTGGAGGCTCAAAGCTGCACTTCAGTTCTGCCCTGGCCACGAACTTGCAGTTATTCTGTTTTTTGACAATCAAAGTCTTGTATATTGAGACACCCTACATTGAGAAAGAAACAAAAGTGGCCAGCACTTCTTTGTTATGTGGATCCAGTATCATGGTACAGATGTAGGGGCAGATTTACTACATCTGCTCCTACACCTTACCCTGGGTTTGCAACCCAAAAGTAGTGCAAACTTGTGCAAAATAATTATTTTGTATTTACTTTTTATCTCAAAATCTGTTTTGCAACGGAAAGTAGTCTGAAAGTAACCAAAGCAGCACATTGCACTACTTTGCATCAAAGGAGCATTTCATGGGAGGGAAATAGGTGTTCCTATGCACTCATCCATGGCTTTTGACAAAAAGTCATGCCTACTAACAATAGTAGAAAGGGCTTTTCAGTACAAAATAGTGTCTCTTTGTAGCTGAAGAAATGGAGGAATAGAATTTGTTTTCTTTTAACTTGTCCCACTTTACATGTGTGCTGCACTGTTCAGTATACATTAAAAGTGAGAAAAAGTTAAACTTAGCCTAAGTATAGTATTTTGTATTGGAAGGGTCCCCCTCTAGTATAAAACCTTTAATAGACATGATGCAGACGCCTTTACACTATGGTGCATAGGTTTATACATTGCACTGGGCAACTTGATTGTGCACCCGCACTAGGGAAGAGCAAGATTGTGCCTTATTTTAGTAGACATGGCACTTTCCTGCTCTCTTCCTCTGATGCACTGCAGTGAAGCAACTTTGGGTTTGTAAATTTGCTCCACAATCCTTGGAGGCCACAATCTCTTTTTGCAGTCTTTGATTATTAAGTGAAGGATTAAACTGTTGACCAAAGTAACATTTTTTCAATGGTATTGAGAATTGTGTGTTCCACCTTTTGCAAATGGTCATGAAGCAGGTGCAACAACAGGATTACTTGGCTCATTACACTCTCCTCTTTACTGATTTCCCATGTCATAACCCAAAAGATAGTAACAGTTAGGTCAGGCATTCCACTTACCCCTATTCTTCCACCTCTATTGTCAGGGTTTGGGCAGTTGCATCCCCTGCCCTTTGAAATGCATAACCATAAATAAATCTGTGCAGCTCAAACAGGCACAACAGCCATTAGATGGCTCAGTTTCAACCTGTTGTCACCTCCCATATGAGAGCTTTTACAAGTACTTTATTTACATGCTGAATGATTCTCAACTGCTTCCCGGCTTCAAATAAATGATGAAAATGAGTGCACATTTTTTGACGTGTAGCCAGTACGTTGCTGACTACTTATTCTTTTTTTGAGGAGGTCCAGAAGAATCAGGTTTATGACATGTGCTATACACAGGACTCTGGTGTGTGTACACCATCAATATTATTGCCATTTTCTGTGGCAACAGACATTTGTAGACACTAGTATTAAAGTCATCAAAGAAGTTGGCAGCTGTATGCAATATCGCTGAATGCCCCGAAAAGCATCATCAGGGGTGATAGTAGCAGGTAGCTGATGCTTTGCTATCTGAAGGAGGTCCAGTGTGCAGTGATGTGCATGTAATCTGTTACATGACAACTAGATTACATGTTCGTAGTGAGGTAGTGAGGTAGATGGACTAAACAGAGCTCTCCTTCATAGCGTCATCAATTGCAGTGCTGAAGGTGCAGTTCTGGCACACCAATATTGTAAAAATAGATCTGGCTTGGAGCCTTCCATTTCGGGCAGAGGTCGCCACAAAAACGAATTTCATTATATTTTTCATAAAAGTTATTTGTACATTAATGTTAAAATGCAAATAGCTTATTAAAATATGTTATAATTACATAAAAAATATGTACTATGTTTTATATATTTTTAACATCAAATTATATTGATTTATATTTTAAACTAAGTCAATTCATTTATTTTAATTTAACATTATTTCCTAATGGGTTTTATTCTAAGTCCCTAACTACATTGATTCTATGGAAGTATGTAGCAATAAAAGTGCTTGGCCATGTCTAGTGCTGGACTAATTTACCTTTGAGGTGGAGTCCTTTACAAACATTTGTAGGTCCCTTTGAGGCTGTAGTAACTTTAGAAGGACAGTTGTGAATATGAATGGGCTTAATCTTTAATAGGGGAACCCTTCCCTGATTCTCCACTAAACCTTCTGTACATCTCCCTATTGTAAGTATTCCCCATTTTCTAACTATTCTGTCCTTCCTACATTTATTAGTAAAACATATACTTAAGTGAGCAGTGACTTCACACTAGGGGTGGGGATATCCGAACAGAAAAATATAGGAAAGACAGAAGGGTCAACTTCCCCCTGTAGGTTTGTGAATAGTATTTTATAGTACATTTTGTAGTACTACAAAATGTATGGCAAAATCCAGTTTGTGAATAGATTCTGGTAATTCTAACTTTTCTAAAGTCCAACAATTTGTCTGCTTTCTCTTACATTGAAATGGAATTGTAAATGTTGCCACTCCAAAGTCCAACACTCTTCCTACTGTTGCTCAGATTTGAAATGGGGATAATAAACATAACCCCTCAAAGCCCAACATTTTTCCTATGGTTAGGTATACAGTCGGTGGGCAGCAAAAGGCAAAATGGCGCTCTAAGGTCTATCACAAGTACAAATCAGTTATGGCAAGTAATCTGCTGATTTGCACAGCAAACACGATAGGGCCTGGAGATCCAAGGGTTTCTACCTAATACTGCTGGATGGGGCAGTTCTTCTAAAAGAAACTCCCTTACACTTGGAAGCACATTAAGATATTTGGACACATGACTAAATAGTCTACCTCTCCAGGCGCAGAAATTATAGGAACATGCTCCGGGTTGGAACTATCACCGGAACTAAAAGACTACTTGAAACTGACCTCAGCCCTGAAGAAGTCACTGGGTTATCCCCTGTAACAGCAACGAAACACGTGCAGGCTAAGAAAGCTTGAGATCTTGAATTAAAGACATCTGAAAATACAAAGACAATCATCATTGTGATTTGTAAAATTAGGTTTCGTATATGTTTATTCTATACATATGTTTATTAATGTTTACGTTTAAGTTATTGTTAATATTTTAATGTAATGAGTGTTAAAATTGTTTAATTGCTCTAATACTTTTTTAAAGAATTTGTATATATTTATATATTTAATTTACATTACCAATTGAAACTATTTTGAAACTATTTTTAATTGTTTTATTATTTAGCATTTTAATATTTGTCATAAATTACACATAATAGTATACATATGTAAATATTCTGATAAACTTGTCTTATATATTTTTGTAGACAATATTTTGCCACACTATTCGGGCAGTGCGTGTTGTTTTAAATATCCTGTCATACAACTGACTACACACTACGTGTGAAAAACACAGGGCTGCTTCAGAAGAGGCTGTCATTCTCTTCTTCTTCCTCACTACCACCTCTTTCGGTCAGTTGAACTTCTTTTTTCTTTTCTCTCACTACCAGCAGCTATGTTTTTGAGGTACTCTGCCCACATGATTACATTGCTTATTTTCAGATGGGCCGCATGGTGACTTGTATCATAATATCCAACTAGCTTATGAAAAGACACTTTTGCTTGCAAATTGAGCATTCAGTGATGTGCTTCTCATGTGGCCTGAGTCTAAGGAAGTCGCAAAACTGGTGAGGAGAGTGTTCTTATGAGGCCAAATCCTGAAGAACATATTTAGATGAAGCTAGGTGGTTATGTTGACTTTTCTCTAGGGGGATGTGACTGCGCTAGGGGTAGTGGTTACTGCAGGTTTGTGGCGTCTTGGAAATATGGAAGCAGGTGGTGTTGGTCATGTAGGTGAACCTACATGACTAAGAGCAGGGTGGATAGAAGTGCGTTGTACTTCCTTTGTGCCACTCCCCACGCTGACAATCACTGAATGATCATCACCTCCCTCACTACCAAGTATTTCAGCAAGGAACCTTCCTTTACCCTCATCTTGCATGGCGAGCCTTGGTTGGGTTCCAATCCATTTGGAGAAGTTGGGGGAGTGCTTTCTGTTCCTTGATATTGTAATGCTGATGTGTCCCGTGGAAGAGCAGTCTCCTACTTCAGTACTTCAGATGTTTCAGACTATGATCCCTGTTGTTGACTTTCCTGTGAAGATTCAGGTTGCTGCTGGCATAAGTCACTGCAGTGCTGAGAAACATGGGCTTTCGTTTTGGGGATGATTTTGTTGATCCAGGTGTGATCCTCCTCCCAGCCTTCTTGTGCTAATTGGAGGGTGCAGCAAGAACAAGCTATTTTCAGCCCTTTTGTGACGGGGGCGTACTGCCATTACCACAATTCCCTAAGGCCCAGAGGCAGGGGGAAAGAAGCCCTTAAAGCCCTGCTCAAGGCCCGCAGCGAAGGATGACCTATCTTCAGCCGTGTCATGACGGCTGAGGCAACTGATTCTATGGTGGAGTATTTCGCTTACACTGGAGTTAGAACAAGAATTTTGTCAAGGACTGTTTGAGTCTCAACTATGGCCACCGGATCCTGTGGCGTAGAGACGTCATGAAAAGCTGTACCCTATGCCCTATTTAACAATTCATAGGACATTGTTAAGGTGGACTCAGCTTCGGTAGATGAGGCCTTCATTGGTCACCAACGGGACAAGAGGGAGTCTAATGTCTTGATAAAATCCTCTGTCAGATCTTATGGACTGTTAAGGACTACTTAATCAGTGGAGCCATATCCAATTACTTAAGCTGTTCATTTAACCAAAGACCTATTTGTGGTACCGCAAATCACAAATGGTGCAAAGGTTTTCCTTTTTAGGAAATGTGATTCCAACATAAGCACAGTTTGAAGTTTTCGGACTGCATATGTGTGACATTTCCATTATTTCAATGTGCATATAAGTGACACTGTGTGACACTTTAAGTGAGCTACTCAAAGCTCTAAAATCGTGTAAAAACTGCTGTAAACCCACTGAGATAGATGGTTCCCAACCCACTTCTATTATCTACGATGATCATACTGTAGCAATTGCGACTGGTGTACTTGACAAACCCTCTGCAAGGGTACAACGTGAGCGAGAAAGAGGTGATACACTATCCAGTGACTACTGATTACCAGACACACCCTGCTCAACCATGCATTGAATATTAGAGTAAAGCATTAAGCTGCCCCGGCTTTCCCTGCTGAGGTGGGCAGGTAAGTTGACCAAGAAACACTAGACTTGAACTCCCTTGTACAGCACCCTCACCACTGAACACAGCTTAGAACTGGACCAAGTATCAACTAGGGTGCTACTTGGCCTGTAGTTTTCTACCCTGGCTGGTAGTTGATGCCCATGCCACTAAATAAATTAGAAACCGCAGAGAATCTGGCATTTTTTTCCCTTTTAAAATATAATCCTAAAACAGCAAACACAATAAATATGTACACTGGTTGTACCCTTGCATATTACATCACTTATACCATGTGAAATTGTAGCATTGATCACAACACTAATGACCGCAAATGACATAATGTGTGAAAGACAGTGCATCGTAGAGTGGCGAGTTATAGTTAATGTAGTAAGGCGAGTGAGGGGACAACAGTGTGTATGGAGAGTTATTAGGAGGGGAAAGGAGTACGTGAATTTTCATGGTAAGGCTGTAAGGCTTTCTCTGTGTTGTCACTGTAGCTATTACACGCAATAGTCTACAGGAACCCCGCTGATTGAAACATAAAACGCTTCCTATTCATTTAGTTTGATGAACTAGTTGCTGTTGTGGACCGGCTTACCATCCACCTTGTGAAAACTCCCTGAAAGTCTCTCACCAGGGGAAAACCATTAATAATATGCCTTTTCTTGTAAAATTATTCATGATAATTTACTGCAAAAATGTTATGCCTAAGAGTTTAAATTAAAAGCATGTGGCATGGAAAACGCTTATGCCAAAAGACCTAACACTGCGAGAAAAATGAAGTGAGCCAGATACTCAAGTACCAGGGAACACCACTAGGGGGTATATGGTCACACTAATTTCAATTAGATGTCCTGTGAAGTTGCTAGCTCCAAGGAAACGAATCCTTCAGAAGTGTAAAGTGTAATTTTTTTGCTAGGAATCGCTATGGAAACTTACCAAAACAAATGATAAATATGCTGACAATAGCAAAGACGATATAAGTGTTCCCCCTAGTAAAATGCTACAAGCATTTAATACACAGAGCTGTAATCAGATAGTCACTCTGCAGAGCGGTGTTGTGAGCTGGTCTATAAATGCTGCCGAGTACAAGCCCTTCTTTATTGCTCATGGGGCAAGCTGCACGTAGGTTGACGCAGACACTGTGCCGCATTGTGTGGAGGTCTGACTTCAGGGACTGCAGTACAGTCCTCTATTTTCCCCTTTCAGCACTCGATTTACACCTCTCTCTTTCAAGAAGCTGCTGCTTCCTCTAAATGCAAATAGCCGATCTCTGGCCTTTAGAGACACTGAGAGGTCAAAGATAAAAAAGCAGAAATCAAGAGATTGAGAGAGAAAGAAGGAATGAGAAATGAAAGAAGAAAAGAAAGCTGCCAACAAACAAACGAAACAAGCCTATGCAATGCAATAGGTCTCACATTTGTCAGAGTTAGAGCTGTTGGCGTTGTAAATGATAATGTCTTTTATCTATGTGTTTTGGTTTGGAGTGTAGTGGATGTATGAACACAAATACAGTACGAACAGAAAAAAAAATCTGTTTTATAATCGTTGGTTCACTGTTTGAAAGCAAAAATGTAATCGCTGTGGTTTTGAGTTAGAAAGAAAATTAATACATATTTAAACTTTGTACAAGGTCAACCAGGAACCTGACAGGAATGATTAAGCGGCTCAGCTGTGAGAAACTCGCCATTACTATTAGAAGCTTGAAGGCAGGCTAGACATCAATGTGCACGACACAACATGGTGCTTTTGAAGCTGTTTTCCTCGCTAATATCATGTCAATAAGGTGAGCAATGTTTATCCCTTCAGGATAGGTAGCGGTAGCATCAGGAAGGAGGCGCTCTTATTGCCGTCCTGCTATATTTAAATAATCCTTACATAATGCTATCTAGTCATGCCATGCCGAGCAGCTTCGGCACTGGCAGTGCTCTGAGGCAGCGTTGGCTACCCTGGAGGAGAGCGGGGAGCGGCATCTTCGGGTGCGTTTTGAGGACTCTTCTTTAAGCTGTGACAATGGACTATATAAATTCCTTTATTCTGTATTTCATAATAGAAATCCATAAAAACATTTTGTACACATTGTATCATGAAATACAAAGAAAAAACAGTATTACAATAAAAGTTTGCAGTTTAAAATTTTTAGAGAAAAAAGTGCATAGAAGATGATTCAGTTTTCTTTACATTGAATACATTTCATTGAGTTATGAGCAGTTTTCTCAAAGATTATTTCTCTGTTTAAAAATACATTTTAAGAAGTTAACCATATAATAACAAGTAGCTTCAGAATCCAAAAATTGAAGGCGCAACATGGCAGGGCGACACTGTCTTAAGTTCCACGATTTCAGCAATGGTACCAACCAGATTTTGCGATGGACATGATAGAACTTACAGAACAAAACGGTATGTATGGTGGTCTGTGTAGATGTATCATCGCATGGACAAAGTCCTAACGTTTGTTCCCATGAGTTTCTGATGGGGAAGGCTACTAACCGGTGAAAAAGGTTAAGTCTGAATCTGGTTAGTAAAAAACGATAAAAAATGCCAATTTCAAGCGTTAGGTAGGGCTGAATTGTGGGAACAAGATGGACCGTAAGTGCATGATGGACAGAAGGTTTACCTATTACTCTTGTGAGTCTTAGTCCATCGAGGTGGGTCAAAGCCATTTCTTTCAACTCCTTCTTGGATATCTCACAAATCTTTTCTGGTGTGATATAGTATGCCTCCAGGCCTAAGTCCGTAAGAACGTTTCTGATGTAGGTGAGCCATTTTATTTTTCCCGAAAGTTCTAGTGCCATTGAATCTGCCAAAATCCCTTTGGTTAGCGTGTTTTTATCTGAGGTCCATATACGCCGCCACAATAGCAAAGGTTGAATTTTTGCCAGGTCCTCAATGTGTGGTATGCCTAGTTCAATGTGGGATGCATAGGTGGAGATTCGCCTTGGTGCCACCAGAAGAAATCTTAAAAAGGAGTTTTCTGCCACTTGTATAGCACTAACGTCCACATGCCCCCAGTCCCCAGCCCCATACAGAGCTACTGTCTGACATTTTCCATTATACATTTTTAGTAGTTCCACAGGGGACCGTTTGCCCAATTTTTGTGAAAAGGACATCAGAGCTGCTATTGCCCTCTTAAAGAAATGTTTCCTTGATTCGACAGCCGCTTTCCAATTTAGTTTTTCATCTATTGTGATGCCCAGATAGGGATACTGGGCCATCAGTTCGAGCTTTTGGTTATTGAGGGATATGTCTCTAAGGCCTTTTTTCCCTTTGCCTGCCACCATTACAAAGGTCTTCTTGATGTTGATGTGGAGGTCTAGGGTGCCCATGAAGTCTGTATACCTGGTCAATGCCTTTTGGAGCTCGCGTGGAGTGCGGGCTAGGATGACAGCGTCATCTGCATAGAGCAGAGCGGGGATCAGGCGTTGTTTTATTTGGGGGAGGTCTTGAGCCCCCCTCAAAAGATCCATCTCCAAGCTGTTCGTGTATAGGGAGAATAGGAAGGGGGCCAAGACACAACCCTGCCTGACTCCACGCTCTACTCCAACGGATGCGGTCAGCTCGCCCCTAACACCGTAACGTACTCTTGCTGATGCCTTGGAGTATAGTTCCTTCAGGAAATCTAAAAGTGGGGGGTCCACACCCATTTGTGACAAGACTAGCCATAATTTTGAATGGGACACGCAGTCAAAGGCTGCGGACAAGTCCAAATATACTATATAGAGCTTGTCTTTTTTTGCATGTATATATTTTCCCACAATTATTGACAGATTTAGGGCCTGCTCCACTGTCCCGAAACCTTCCCGGAAGCCAAATTGTAAGTCGCACAGTACCCCTCTGTCCTCTGCCCACTGTTGGAGACACTCAAGGATAACCCTACCGGCTACCTTACCCAATGAGTCCAACAATGAAATGGGGCAGTAGCAGGTAGGGTCCTGGCGATCTCCTTTTTTAAAAATTGGGACCATAACAGACTTGGTCCAAGATTCCATAAGCCCCTTTTTTGCTGATGCCACGCACACCCTGGTCAGTATGGGGGCCCAGAGGTCCGTATTATGTTTGAAAATGTCCACCGGGACTCCGTCGGGACCCGGGGCTTTTCCGTTTTTACTTAGATTTAGAGCCATGAGGACTTCGGATATATCGAATTCTATTTGAATTGGGTAAACGACAGCTGGGTCAGTTATTTCCGGGCTTCCTAGAGGGGTTTGCTTCCTAAAAACTTTTGAGAAGTGAGAAACCCAAGCTCCTTCTTCTATGGACACTTCTATTTTTGGGAGGTTGTCGTCAGCTAAAAAGAGGGATTTTACTACTCTCCAAAATGCTTCACTGTTTTTATTTAGGGCACTTTTGTGTAGTTCCTCCCACAAGGCCTGTTTTAATTCGGCCTTTCTCTGGTTTCGAGCAGACAGATATTCTTTTCTGAGTCTGGCAATTAGCTGTGGATCTCTATTGTCGTTATTCTGGGCACTTTAAGCTTGAAATGTGCCGAAGTGCAACTATGATTAAACCAACCTCTCTTATTTACTGTTTCTCCCCTTGATTTTTTTGTTAGGAGACCCTTGATGACAGTTAGAATTTTGGAGAAGTTACTTAGGACTTCCTCCTCTGTCGTATTTAGATCAAGGCATTTTATGATATAAGGGTAGGCAAGTTTAATTGCCTCTTCGGTAATTTGCCCGGGATTTATCTTCCCCCATTTTAAAGTGTAACCATTTAGCTGTGCCAAATATAAATTGTTCTGGTTCAGAGCTTTAGCTATCGTTAACGCAAGGGGTTGTTGATGTAGTAAGTTGAGTTCTATCCTAATAGCAGAATGATCGCTTAGTGTATTTGGTAGAACCTCAAAAAGCTTAGTCCTATTTAGCAGCCCATCTGAAATAAGAATGTAATCGACAGTACACTGGTAACCGCTCCCTAGATATGTTGGTTCTAGCTTTTTTGTTTTTGTATTCAAATTGTTGCCTATTACGAGGCCCAAGTCTGACAAAAGGTCATTCATGGCTATGCCTGGTTTGGTATGACAAAAATGAGTAAGGGGGGTGTCCAACTCATTAACCATTCTACCACAATTTTTACTAGAGTGTGAACAAGGATGCAAGTTAAAATCCCCTCCCCACAGGAAGAAGACAACACCTTTCCCTCCTTTCGTCTGTCTGAAGTTAGAGAGTTTTTCATTTAGGTTTTGTATTACTCTCAAGAATTCTCCTTCTTCCAGGTTGTTGTAGAAGTTAATAAGGAGGACGGTCTCGTTTTTGGGTAGGGAAAGGGAGCGAAGCTGGAAATTTGCATCCATTTCAAGAGTGGTTATGGTTATTTGTTGAATGGTATTCGCTACATAAACAGTTAATCCCCCCTTAGCTCTGCCCATGGTCCCTGCCAGGGCTGGAGAAAAGAACGTCCTGAAACCCAGAAGGTGTAGTTCCATTGGTGACCATGTCTCCTGGAGACATACAATTTGGTGTCTGTCTAGGAAACTTATGGCGGAGCCGTCCTCAATCTTTGGACGGAGACCGTCAATGTTCCAAGACACGACGCTCAGAGTTTGAGGGTCCCTAGTTGGAATTTGAGTTAGTTGTGGTCCAGTTTTACGCTCTGGTTCTCCTTTATTGGGGTTAGGAGGATTTTCAGCCGGTGATGGTCAATCCACCAACTCAAGGCCACTATATCTGTTCGTCATTGGGATACCGCTCCAACCCTCCCAGGATTGTGGTTCTCTGTGGTGTTCCCTATAATACGGTCCTCCCCAGTCGTCCCTTTCTCTACCCCGATGTCGCGGACCGACTGTGTACCAGGGTCCTTCGTGGTGGTAACCATTACGATGTCTCGGGAGGTAGAAGAAGGAAAGGCGCTTTGTTCCTATAGCGCCATTTGAGGTTGGGTGATCCCAAGAACAAATCTGGTCAACAAGTCTAGGGTCATCGAAAGTGACAAGAACACAATCACCCTGTATTGTTTTTTTACCATGCCCTACCCAAGGGGCTCTTCTTACCATTAAGATCTTAGTTGAGCAATGGGGGGGAGGTGGGCGATTTGCACTTAGCCAATGTTGGACCTTATTCTTTAGCGACCAGGTTGCTTCATTGGTTTGGTCTGCCAGTTCTGGTACGCCGGTCATTACAACTATGAAGGGGGTGGCCTCCGGTGGAAGGTTAACAGGAAATCTTCCATCAAGGGGTCCTCTATCCCACCCTCTGTTTGGCTGTGTGGCTGGTGTTTTTGGGCCCATGTTGTTATGTTCCGAGTTAATGTTGTTACTATTAATCGGGGTGTTAGTTAGTGTGTTTTCTAAAGTCTTTTTTTTCAACACCATAGGTTGGGCTAGTTTGGCTACTGGGGGGATAGGTTGTTTTTTTTGGACAGTTGAAATTGTAGGTGGCTGCTTACCACCCCCTGTCTTTTGTGCCCCCTGATTTGGCTTAGTTTTTACAGAAGTTGTCAAATCAGCTAGTGCTTTTTCTATTAGTCCCAATCTCGTTTCTAATGGTGTGAACAATTGCTTAAGTAGGTCTCCAATTTTAATTAATAGTTGGGAATTGGGATCGTAGTTGTCATCTGCCTCCTTGCCTAATGGGGGGTCAGTTACGATTTCCCCAATATTAGAAGCTGGGGTGCCATGTGTTACTTGGTGAATAATCACGTTATGGAGTTCTTGTTCTCCTCTCGGTGGGGTAAGGATTCGAGTCTCTCCTGTCTTATTGGGAACCTTGTGTGTTTTTTTTTATTTTTGGTTGTTTGGGGCTGTAGGTTTTTTCTTTCTTATTGCACCTTCCCTCCTCCCTTTTGAATGTCTTATTTCTTCTGGGGTAGGTTGAATCAGTAGATTTTCTAGTTCCAAGAATAATTGTGAATCGGAGAGCTGTGAGACCGATAGGTCAACCGTGATTGGTAGGCTGTACCTTTGGCCACAGGGTTCACTCAGTCTAGGGGCCCTAAGTTGGTCTGGCGTTCTTGCATCTGCCAGGTGACCCAAAGATGATCTTTTTGCATTTGCTAAATCTTGGGACACTCTACGTTCTATCAGGGAGATACTCTGATCTATAAAAGTATTCGCTCTGGTGATAAAATTATCAATAGGACCTGTAATTTGCCCACCCTTAGCTGCAGTTTTGCTTCTGCTTCCTCGTGTAGACATGGTAGACGTAAAGGTAATGCCTAACTTGTAGTTTTAAAAATGGGCGTGTAAATATATAGGCAGGGTCTCACGGTTGGTAAGAGGCAGTGAGGGGAGAATAACTAAGGTTTTAGGAAAGAACTAAATAAACATACTTTTTTTTAGGGGGGTGGCACAGCCCAGTCTGTAAGGGTCTCTAACGTGCACAAACGGGCCCGCCCTTGGCCCGGGCTTCGCCCGACGCCGTCCCGCGCGCGTCCCGCATGCGCGGTTTCAAGGTAACATATATACAGGGGAGGGGGTGGGGCGGGAAGAGTCGCAGGTGCGCTGATGAATGAGCGCTCAGCCTGCTGGGACTCGCAGTCCCGCACCCACTGCCCACGCAGGCTCAGGTCTCCCAATAGTTTCCAGGCAAGTGATTTCCAAAGTTCAGCAGCTCAGGGGACACTCCACAGTAATCCGGCAGTAGTTTCTCCCAACCATGGCTACAAGCGGCTCCCGCGGAGCGGGGGCAGCGAGCCGTTTTCAGTAGCAAGGGAGGGGTGGGGCGGGAAGAGTCGCAGGTGCGCTGATGAACGAGCGCTCAGCCTGCTGGGACTCGCAGTCCCGCACCCACTGCCCACGCAGGCTCAGGTCTCCCAATAGTTTCCAGGCAAGTGATTTCCAAAGTTCAGCAGCTGAGGGGACACTCCACAGTAATCCGGCAGTAGTTTCTCCCAACCACGGCTACGAGCGGCGCCCGCGGAGCGGGGGCCGCGAGCCGTTTTCAGTAGCAAGGGAGGGGTGGGGCGGGAAGAGTCGCAGGTGCGCTGATGAACGAGCGCTCAGCCTGCTGGGACTCGCAGTCCCGCGCCCACTGCCCACGCAGGCTCAGGTCTCCCAATAGTTTCCAGGCAAGTGTTTTCCAAAGTTCAGCAGCTCAGGGGACACTCCACAGTAATCCGGCAGTAGTTTCTCCCAACCACGGCTACGAGCGGCACCCCAAATACATTATATGCTGGAATAACGTTTTTGAAATAATGGCCTTTGTTTATAAAAGAGTAAAAATGATAATTTGAGCCAGAATAAAAAAAATGAAGAAAGAAATCCTTGACTGGAGAGCGACAGCAGGCGTGCATCTAGGAATCCTAACTGAGCCCGAGGGTCACCCAGAAAGGAATGGGTCCAGCGCCTAGAGGCAGGGGGGCAGCGCACCGCTCTTACCCTGCGGAGGTCGAGCTCCGGTACCTTCGATTCAATCCCCGCCCCTTCCCAGCCGAGGCCGCACTCACCGCTCCGGAGGCTGGAGATGTCAGCGGGTGGCCCGCACAGGACTCGGCCTCCGAGGAGCACGTAGGCGGCTGACCGGTGGTTCCACAGACCGGGCCTAGGCCCCGGCAGATAGCAGCGGTCCAGCGGATGGAGGGAGGTCGGGTGCCCGGAAGTGGCGAGCGCCAGTCGGTACAGTTCGGATCAATGACAATGGACTAGTCCCACCCCATTGCTTACCGCAAAATTAAAGCACGCGTCCACTATTGTTAAAGTGTGCAAAAAAACAAAAAAAACATTTGTCACGAAACATCCAGTTTCAACAGAGGTGCAAGTGGGGTAAGGTGCACATTTTGAAAAGAAGAGTGTGCGACCGCCATTGCCTGCTTACTCCGACGAAAAGAAAGGCACCTGATCATTATTGATAGAGTTTGCTGTGTTGCTAAAAAAACACCCTGGGGCATATTCTGAAGAACGTGTGATAATCATCGTAAAATTAGCTTAACGTAACTCTTCACAGCGCAGTCTATCGCGGGAAAAAAACACAGTGTTAACGTTGTATTCTCAACACGGCGGTACCATGCGATAAGCTCACGAAGACCACGTTAAAATCAACAAGCCACTGCAAAAATGCGAAACACAAACGCAAAGAAAGTTGCAATGAGGCCAATCGCGATACAAAAATCAGCGATCACCAGCGCATTATAGTACCAATATATGACTATACCATTCCACAGGAACCGCCGTTTCTCGTATTGCAATTCCCACACGTCATGCAGGAAAATGCACAATAAAAGCAGAACAAAAACAAAGGTGAAAAAACCCACTGCGTAGCACCATGGATGCACCTGGACCGAGTGCAGATGCCATCGTGAACCCCACAAGCCCCACAGACCACCAGGAAGGAACCTCGGGGAAGGTCAAGGAGAAGAGGAAGACGGGGTTCAGTCCGCATGAAAACCGGATCAGCGTCACGGAGGTGACAGAACACTACCAACAAGTGTTCATCACCTCCACTACTGTGTCATTGGCAACACAAACGGAATTATAGTGGCCACAGTCATCAATGCGGAGACAGTGCAAGGAGTTGGGAGTCAGGACACAGCCGGATAGGACCTGACACAACATCAACAGGGTGAGTAACGACAAGAGACTGGGGGTATGGGGGAGATGGGCACATGGTACACATGCGCAACGATTTGTAGCACACTACACACCCACAGTGACCCTGGATCATGTCCCTGATCCCTGAGGCACACTGCAGCATACATACAAAGACCAAGTAGACCCCCGTTCACCATGTGCCCAAAGGGGTCCCACCCCACACATCAACAATCCCACAAGCAACACATGCACACGTATGAAAGCCTGCAAAGATGCGCATTTATGAGCCACACTGACAATGCAAGTGACATTACATTACGATCAGCATAACAGCAGTACAGTCATCATGACATTGTGCACCGCACGAAACTGAGGTGGCTTAGTGTGGAGAACATCGGAAAGGAGCAGGTCACACCCTGACAAATCCACGTGCACAAACAACCGCTGCCGTCAACAATACATCTGCAGACAAACAATGCACAAGAGTGCAAAAACCATCCAAGAACACAAATGACCCAAGTCGCCAACATCTCAGCACTGTAAAAGCACAAAAGTCAAAGGCACACCGCCTCAAAGGGATAAGGGGCAGCAAAATCATATCTGCAGGGGTGACTCTCCCACAATACAGCACACACACAAAGCAATAACAGCACATCCACATTGATGACAATGTGGTTCAAAGTACAACACTTACACTGCAGAACAGAGGACACAACTGGGTCCTCTTGTGCATAGAAACTGGCCAATCACATCATAGCAGGAAATTGTGAGATGAAAATGTATGTGTACAAACTCACATCCTTCATGTAGTCCAATTGTCCACTGTCCCACATCAAATAGTCAGCTCCTCCCAAACAGTCACAATGCACATTGTCATACAGTCTGCATGCAACGTGAACAATGCAGCAACATACATGTCAACACAATGTCAAAATGCATCTCCCCTTCACATTGCAAAGGGACAAACAACACGTGCAGCAGTGCAAACTAGGCAACTCATCAGTGAGGCTGAAGAGGACCGCCAAACCTTCGACACTGATGACCTACAATAGCTCATGGACATCTTAAGCAACTCACCTCCTGGAGCAGGACAGCCCAGCTGCATCAAGAAGACCCCACCCCCTGCACAGACCACACAGCAGGAAGCACCTGCTGCCACAGCTGACTCCCAGCACCTCACTGAAGCACACATCGCATTCCAAGGCCAGGTGTTAGACTGCCAGAAGGAGGTGGCCGAACAGGTGCGGGTGGGGTTCGACCTCATGGAAGCCGAACCAGATCATATACATGGATGTCTAAGTCCCATCAGGGACCACCTACACTCCCCAATGGAGACCCACACTGCGACAGAGAAACAGGCTTGTGCACATTTCCTGTACTGAACCACGGCAAGAGCCCTGAAATAATCACTCACAACCCCATGCTGGACCTGCGTACACCGGCCCAGTCCACACCTCTTACATACTGAGTAGGGGACGACAAAGCTACATGTCCAAGGTCTTACCCGCTGACTGCGTTGACATGGTTGTGTCCGCTGTACTCAGCACAATGTAATGTTGTAGGGCCCGGGGCCCTCATACATACATTATGACCACACGGACACACTCAGATAGTTTGTGGAACTGGCTACGGGCACGTGCGCCTGGAACCTTTTTTGCCAGGGTCACATGTACAGTGACGCCTGTGCTGGATGTGTGTAGGGTGAGTGTAAGCCAGCCCCCATGGAGTTGTCGGTGCTGGCAACAACTTGAAGAGTGATCACTATTAAAATGGAAACAGAAAACACCAGCATTACAGAAACAACTGTGAAGCATCATGGTGGTAGCCGGAGCAAGTACAGAGGTCACCCAATATGCAAATAGAAATGTCAGTGAGCTGCAGTTCACTGAGGTTGGGCACTAGAGCTGAGCGTGCTCATGAGAATAAATTGTCTAGGATTGTGTCCTTTCGGGATACTCCTGATGCAGCTGTGGTGGGGTGTGTTACACCAGCATCATCTTCCTCATCATCGTCCCAGGTCTCCCACACTGCCTGAGGTGACATTGCTGCGTGAGCTGTCCACAGCACAAAACTCCATTAAAAATGGTCCATGAATTGTGGTGCACTGAGTTAGTGGCACCTGAAGAGCTGAGCAGGGTATCAAGCATATCATGGCATCCAACTCTGATAGTCTGGCAGTAAGACTCTTTGGACTCCAGCAGTTGTTGGTTGGAAGGTACCAGAGGCCAACAGATGCAGCACAGCCAGCAGCTTTGTCTGAGGTGGGATGTTGGTTGTCCACTTTGTTGGTTAGGCCTGGGCGGTAAATTCCATTCCGCTTGCGGAATTTGGGTAACTTCACGTTCCTCGGAGAACGCGAAATTGCCCAAAATTCTGCATTTTGCGACTTCGTGAAATTTTTAGCTTTTTCGCATTCTCAAATTGCGTATTCATGAGATATTTCCCCCAAAAGCATGCAAACAGCGATTGCGAACAGTAAAAAAGCATTCCGCGTGTTTGCGGAATTTCTGCGTGTTCGCAGAGATATTTTACCGTTTCGGAGAGATTTGCGTAACGCGATTCCACAAATTCCGCCCACCCCTAGTGTTGGTACTATCAGCCGTGGGCTATGATGTTCAGGATGCGAAGGATGGTTGTCCTTTTGAGCCTGCAGTGGGCAATGACATCTTCTGGTGTTAGGTCTGAGAGGCTGGTGCGTTTTCTGAAGGTCCGATATCTTTGTCTGCGCTACGTCTGTGGTAGTCCGGGGGGTAGGGGCATCCGGGGGGGGCCTGGGTGTGGTGGCGGTGGGTGTTGTGGCCCTCTTGGGGCTTTGGAGCTGCATGATCAGTAGCTCTATGGCATCTGTTGTTCTTCTGTTGTGGTTCTTGGCTGGTCGCCATCTTAAGGTGCAGGTTGTCGTCCGACTTTACACCAGGTCAGAGCAGGTGTTAAATTCCTGCTGCTAACGCAACTTATCGCCTGTTTTGGGATCTTATCGCCGATCTGGCTGGACGTTGAGAATGTTGCGGAATGGTGTAGTCGCAGTTTTTGGCACGAGACGCCTACTCTGCATCTCATTCACGTTAGTTGCCGGGTCATCTGTGGCAATGTTTTTTGTGGCTGCTATGGCAGGTAAACAGCTGATATGGGCTGTTAGCACCAGTTTGTGAATGGGGTGATTAATTTATTGCCACTTTGCCTGCGATAAAGTGATGATAACTCAGCGATAAGTCCTTGAGAATATGCCCCCATGTTTTCTAAATCAAAAGGTGCAAGTCCGGCGAGACAAGCATTTTGAAAATATAATATGCGGCCAATATTGCTAATGAAAACAAGTCGGGCGAGCTGCGCATTTTGAAAATATCATGCAAGGTCTGCTATTGCTAATATAAAAACATGAATCGCTGGGAAAAAAGAAAGATACAATGTTACAAAAATGGAGCCGCACAGAGCAAAAGAAAAGGGGAGGGCCGCCATTGTTAAATTCCAAGCACTATATGCTGCCCTGCAAAACAAAAAAGTCATTACGTTGCAGGAGAACGTGTCATGCATGCAACAGCAGGCAGGAGAATGTCATGTAAAAAAGTAGTGTTGACAGACTGCTAAGAAAAATTAGGGCCTGATTCACAGAACTAACTTAAGACAAGATCTTACACTTTCTACCATTTTGGTATGCACAGAAGGCACTTACTCATTTTGGTATTCACAGAAGGCATTTACTCATTTCAGTATTCACAGAAGTTAGGACTCCTAACTTTAGGACTCCTAAATGCCTTCTGTGAATACCAAAAGCCTTAAAGTTAGAATTTTACTCAGTTTAGGAGTAGTAAAGTTAGGATTCCTAACTTTAGGATTCCTAAACTGAGAAAAATCCTAATGTTAAGATTTCAGTATTCACAGAAGACATTTAGGAGTCCTAAAGTCACATGGCCTATGATTGTGCAAATTATGCGGTTGGACACAGGGCCTGACCAGAGGCCAGGCCCTACAGTCAACCCCTTTCCTCCAGTGGGCGCCAATCCTCTGCCACAGAAGAGTCTCATGGGACTCCCGCAGGGCCCTGATAAACCTCCCAATTTTCTTCTAATTTTGTACCCTGGGGGTGAGGGACTCCCGCTGGGACCCCACACAAGGGCTGGGGTCAAACTATCCTTACTCCGCCCCTTTCTATATGCTATTAAAAATATTTTTAAGACTCGTGGACCGAATTGCCCAGTCCTATAATTGCAGCTTAAACATTTTTCTACATGGTGCAGCTGCTAATCATATTGATTAGTCCTACAGGATTCAAGTAAGCTGGTCAATCAGAAATCATTTTTTTGTTGTTGCAGCAATTGCTATCTATATATTTTGAACGTTAATTTCTCTCAAAAGACTGAACAGAATTACACCACATCACAAAAATCACACTTTCTTGTTAAAGATCTAGCTTTCTACCATGTTTGGTGTGGATCTGTTGAGCTGCTTTGTCTGTATTGTTGCCTCATTTTGCCATTACAAATTGCATGGTAAGAAGCTGAGGTGGAGGTAATTTTTCTTGGAAGGTTTTGTGAAGATTTGTCAAACAGCACCAAAGTCAAACTTATTAGCAAAACAAAAAATGATCTATCTATTAGAAATGGGTCTTCAGTTGGCAGTGGTTTGCACCCTGTCCAAGAAGGGACCCTCACTCTAGTCAGGGTAAGGGAATCACACAGCTAAGATGCTCAGTGAGCACCCCCTTGGTAGCCTGCCATGAACAGTCAGGCTTATCTCAGAGACAATGTTTACAGCATTTGCACACACACACACACACACACACACACACACACACACACACACACACACACACACACACACACTCACACACACACACACAGAATAACCCAGTGAAAACAATACAAGAGGACTCCACACCAATTTAGAAAAACAGTCAATATTCTTCTGAAAAAAACAAGACCAAAACTACAAACATCCAGCATACATCAGTCAAAATATCACTTTTAAAAGGTAAGTAAGTTTAGTCCATAGAAATCATTGGATGCCTTCTTTTTATCACAAAGTACCTTAGATGCATCAAAACTGAAAGATGCAAGATGAGGGGAGGTGAGGTGCTGTAAAAGTAAAGCGGTGTGTCGGTTTCTTACTAGACAGGGTAGATGAAGCATTGGTTTCTTACTGCCAGGGAAGGTGATGCGTCAGTTCCTTACCGCCTTGGTTCTTTAACTGTGGTGCAGTGTCAACAAGGTATCGACGTCAAGAGATGATGCATCAAAAATCCAGTTGTATTAATTGGTAATTCATTTTAATTAATTGTTTAATTGATAATTATGTTAATTGTTTTAATTTATTATTTGGAGTGGGTTGTGGGTTATAGGGGAATAGGGTCGGAAATTATGTAATTGTAATTAAAAAAATATTTAAATTATTTCTGTGTATTGAAAAATAATTTATTGTTAATTAATTATTAATTGGTAATTTTTGTATTACTTATTACATTTTTGGTATTGAAAATTAATTGGTTGTTAATTAATTATAAATACGTAATTAATTTTTAATAAATAACATTTATTAATATTCATAATGAATTAATTAATACATATTTTGTAAGTGGTAATTCATTTCAATTAATTTTAATTTGGTATTGCAAATTAATGTATTCTTATTCAAATATTAAATCATTACTTTCCCTACTGTTGCACTCTCTGGAGTGGGAATATAAATTGTTACCCTCCTGCTATCCAACGCTTTCTCTACTGTTGCACTCTCTGGCGTGGGAATAGTCATTTTTACCCCTACGCTATCCAATGCTTTCCCTACTGTTGCACTCTCTGGAGTGGGAATAGTATTGTTTACCCTCCCGCTATCCAACGCTTTCTCTACTGTTGCACTCTCTGGAGTGGGAATAGTCATTTTTACCCCTACGCTATCCAACGTTTTCCCTACTGTTGCACTCACTGGAGTGTGAATAGTAATGTTTACCCATACGCTAGCCAACGCTTTACCTACTGTTGAAAATTGTGGAGTGGGGATAGTAGTTTTTACCCTCCAGCTATCCTACACTTTCCCTACAGTTGCACTCTCTGGAGTGGGAATAGTAATGTTTACCCTCCCGCTATCCAACGCTTTCTCTACTGTTGCACTCTCTGGAGTAGGAATAGTCATTTTTACCCCTACGCTATCCAACATTTTCCCTACTGTTGCACTCACTGGAGTGTGAATAGTAATTTTTACCCATACGCTATCCAACGCTTTACCTACTGTTGAAAATTGTGGAGTGGGGATAGTAGTTTTTACCCTCCAGCTATCCAACACTTTCTCTACAGTTGCACTCTCTGGAGTGGGAATAGTAATTTTTACCCCTACGCTATCCAAAGCTTTCCTTACTGTTGCACTCTCTGGAGTGGGAATAGTGATTTTTACCCACTCGCTATCCAACATATTCTTTAATGTTGTACTTGTTCGAGTGTGAATATTAATTTTATTCCCTTAGCTATGTAATAATATTTATTTTTATATTTAGGTAATATATTTATTTACATGTATGTAAATATATTTTTAATAATGTTCTAAATATTTTATAATTAGGATTAATAATTATTAGATAAATATATATGTTAAAAAAATTATTTTTTCTACATTACATTTATTATTTTGACATTTTAAGCTTTTTTACATTATTTCAACTATGTTTTATTTAATTGTGTTTATTATTTAATTACTTTTATATTATTTTAATACATTTAAAACATTTGATATTTTAGTTAACTATATTTTAACTTTCTATATTTTGGAATCAATATTTTAGAACTTACCTGTTTGTAGATAGTCATTCTATATTCTTTCCCTCGATATTTTGGAGTCGATATATTGGACAGTCTATATTTGGTCCTTCGATATTTAGTCACTGAATCGTCACGGACGTCAGTGACAGGGTGCTCAGGCCTCACGCTGTGATGAGTTATCTGAACTGCTGCAATGACCAGCTGGGGCCTTTTGTGAAAGTCAATCGGGAACCACGCTTCATGTCAGGCAGCGGTGATGTGGCAATCTTGTGAGGCGGTGCATTGAGAAAGCAGGTGCTGGGAGTTGATGCACGTATTTTCTCATTAAGATCGCCAGATTATACTTCCAAGGGCCCAGGAACTGCATCTGGTACCACTTGGCAAGTCAGGACTCTCAGCAGAAGGGCCCACTTCTTAACAGGAGGCAAGCAAGCACAAGCCCTGGGAAAACCTTGGAAGCGGGATGTAGAAAGAAAATTCCATTCCTTTCACTCCCAGGATAGAAGCAGCAAGCAGCAGGCCAGCTCAACAAAAAAACAGTGTCAGTCCCTCTTACAGCATTTAACTATTTTTTCTGGCACAATGTCCGCAGTCCAGAAGTGCTCTGATTTTGGGATGTCAGAGGTTCAATACTTCTACCCCTTTCTGCATTTGAAGTAGGCAAACTTCAAAAGAAAGTCTTTATAGTGCACAATACCCTGCCTCTCCCTGGCCTGACCCCAGACACACTACTAGGGGGTGGAGACTGCTTTGTGTGAGGACAGGCACAGCCCTATTCGGGTGTCAGTGACAACTCCTCCCATCACTTTAGCTCAGGAATGCCCATCAGCCTGGTGATGGGCCATTAGGATATGCAAGGCACACCTCAGCTCCTTTGAATGACTGTCTAGAGTGAAAGCACAAGAGCCGAAACCTGTCAGCCAACCTAGACATGTAATGTATTCTATAGACATGCAGAGTCACAGAATGGTTAAGCAAGAAAATGGCCACTTTCTGAAAGTGGCATTTTCAAACATGGAACTTAAAAAACCAACTTTACTAAAAGAGGCCCCAAACTCCAAATTGCTATCTGCTCTCAATGGGAAATTACATTTAAAAGACATTTCAAGGCAATCCCCATGTTACCCCACGGGAGAGAGAGGTCTTGCAATATTAAAAAACAAAATTAGCAGTATTTCACTAATAGGACATGTAAAACACCAATACATGCCTTACCTTTTAAATAAACTGCACAATGCTCATGGGGCTACCCTGAGCCTACCCCAGGGTTCACTTACATGTAGTAAAACGGAAGGTTTGAGCCTTGCAAGTGGGTGCACTTGTCAGGTTGAATTAATAGTTTAAAACTGCTCACATAGACACTGCAGTGGCAGGTCTGATACATGTTTGCAGACTACTCAGGTGGGTGTCACAATCGGTTCTGCAGGCCAACTAGTAGCATTTAATTTCCATGCCCTGGGCACACCTGGTGTATTTTACTAGGTACTTACTAGTACATCAAATATCCCAATCATGGATGAACCAATCACCAATACAATTTAGACAGCACGCATATGCACTGTAGAACTGATCAGCAGTATTAAAGTGCCCCCAGTCCTGAAACCAACAAAAAACAGGTCAGAATAAATTGGAGGCAGAAGGCAACACGTTTGGGGATAACTCTGCAAAATGGGCCAATTCCAATACTATCATCTATCTATCTATCTATCTATCTATCTATCTATCTATCTATCTATCTATCTATCTATCTATCTATCTATCTATCTATCTATCTATCTATCTATCTATCTATAAATACATTGTTTAACTGCAGATATGTCTGTCAATGTTCCTAGAAATGTGTGCATTTGTTTTGGGGAATACATATCAAATTGAAAACGTAAAGAAGCATTGTAAGAAAATTTAAAAAGTATCCTAAAATGTGTTTTTTATATTACATTGGCACTATTGAGACTATTTAACAAGGTGGTGATAATTCATTAGTAGGTGCTTGCATCAGGATCTCTGTGCAAAGCTGAGCATGCCAGGTCTGCTGATTAATGCTCTGAGAGCAGCATTGTTAGTGTGAATATACTTTTTAACAGCACTCAAAGACAACAAAGGAATTCTGTGATAACCAGATAACCATCCATGTAACTTTTATATTGGTTTAAGGAAGCTAAAATGTGTTCAAATTAACTCATTCCTGTCACATTGAAGACCTTTTTCTTGTGAACCATGACCTTCAAGCGCACTGGCAAACATTGAATAGGAAGAGTAACCCCTGTACTATACAGTGGTACTCATACTAAAAGTGACTGTAGTAGTTTATTCTGTTTGCATGCATTTCTCCCATCACATTTTGTCTACTTCATATAAAATGCCTTAAGTGTCCAAGGACAGGCACAGTCATTGGTTCCTTGCTTGCTGTGCCACATGGTCCAAGCAATATCTCACTGACGAGGCCTAGCAAAGTTGAAACCAGTGTGGGGTTGCTTGTGTTCCTTTCTGGAGGGGACCTTGCCTGGAACTTTGGAATGAACAGTTCTCATGAGGAGCAGAGTCAGTACTGATAAGCATATGGTTGGCAGTGTCTAGAGTGGCACAGTGAGCAAAAAACCATAGGTTGGAACAGCGGCGGCTAACATGGCTTGCGGGTCGTGGGTCGCGCGGGAGTAGGACATATAAAAAAAGATAATAAAAAAAAAAAGACATTTATTTGCGTCGGGTCTTGCCTCTCCGTTCCTGCTCCTCTTTGTCTCGGATGGAAGCACAGCCAGGCTCCACTGACCAATCACAACACTGCAATGCAGCTCTGTGATTAGTAGGCACCCAGGCTCCCTTGACCAATCACAATGCTGCAATGCAGCGTTTTGATTAGTTTTGAGCATCCTGGTTGGGTGCTCAACCAGGGAATGGAAGCCTGGGCTTGCTCTCCATGTAGGCTGTAATGCAGCCTGTATGGAGAACAGGGAAAGTGCTCATGACTGGTTTGGGCGGCTGGAGAGTGCTGACCAAACAGTCACTGGGCACTTAGGAGTGGGCAAACCACTCCTCCTCTCCCAAGAGCAGAGCAGAAGCATTAAATGATAATAACTTAAAGTTATTATTATATAATGCTTCTTCTTTGCACTGCTTAAAAGCAGTGGGGTGACGCTCCTCCGCCATATCGGAGGAGCCGCGACTGTGTTGGGAATGCTACCCAGAGCAACTGCCAATGGTTTAGGCTATTTGCTAGCATTCCTCCCATCATTTTCTGTGTACCTGAGCTTAAACTCAGTCTTGGAGATGGACAAACTCTTCTCCAGGTTTCGAATTGGAAGAGAACATCCCTAAAGTTGGTGAGGGTGGAGAGGAAGTTATTTCTCCACCAAGGACAATATTTCCCCATGAAGAAAAAATGCTAAAGGTCAAATGCAATTTAGGTATATCTATCCATGGGTGAGATAGTTCCTCTTCCATTTCTGCACATATAACTATGTCAGTATTAATAGAAAGTCTGAGTGGGGCTGCTTACCACGTGTGTTGAAATTCCTTAATGTTTTCAAGCTTATTAACATTTTGCTTTAGTTCCTTTCAGTGTAATTGAATTTACTTCAAATCAATTCGATTAAGGTTTGTATGTACAGGTTATTTGTTTGTAAGTATTACCAACGTTTAATAGGTTCATAGATATTCAATATATATTCTGCTTCTTCTGCCATATTTGATTATTTTCTATGGAAAAAACAGGTCATCTACTTATTCTTCAGCTCTATGATGCTATTTATTCTGCCGGTGAAATATTAGTGATCATTTCTTGTTTCCTTGTATTTGGAGGGGAGTATAAAGAAATGCACGTTCCATGTCACATGACATATTAATATATTTATGTAAGTATTAATGTATTTGTTTGGTATTGTACTGGATCGACACAAATCACCCACCACATAGTGCAGAGGTGTTTGGTGAAAGCAAAATGAGTATCCCGAAACCTTACTGATCCCTGACACATTTTGCAGGATGAGAGTTTAGCCCTGCGGCATATATATGGGATGAGAATACAGCTAAAGGCACTGCTGCTAGACCGCATGCACAACACAGAAGGTGCATTCACATGCACCTCCTGCAAGTTCTCATGCACTCTCCCACACCCTATAACCACTTTTCTTGCACCAATAGCACCCAGCATCACACTCACACACACAAACCAGTCACCCTCATACAGACTAAACAACACCCATATAACACACCACATTGCATGCATACTTCTCAGCACCTCCTCACTCACCAAACATGCCACAAATATATGGGATCCACTCGATGGGCATGCTTCAGACCTCCTCTTCCTCATGGAAACGGGGCTAAACCCAACACCTGTATCGGACATTGCTACAGCCATTCATTCTGGCTACAAGATTGCCAAGCAAAGCCGTCAGCACAAACTCCGAGTCACCATGATATTCCAAAATACCATTAACTGCACCACCTGCACAGGTACCCAAACCAACTACATAAACACCTCATGTTCAATATACTCTTCACAGCCATTTATCCCTGTGTGGAAACCTCGTATACAGACCACCAGGACCCGGTACCAATTTTACTGATTTCGGCAGCAACATCACAGTCATCGTCATCTCCAGCACCTTCATCCTCCTCAGAGATCTTAACTTTCACCTAGAAGACCGCACTGATACAAACTCTACGGTCCTTCTAGATAAACTCAGAAACCTTGTCCTCACCATGTTACTGAACCCCCCAACACCACTGGAAACCTTTTGGACCAGGTTTTGCCCTTAATCATCAACATCATATTCAATAAGCCAAAAAGTATGATCTGGATAGATGACACTCTCGTCAGTTTCAGCATATGTATCCCACACTACCATAGACCGACCACCACTGAAACCATCCGTTGCAGCTGGAAAATCATCACAGAAGGGGAGTGGGCTTCCATCCTCTCTGTACAAAGGCATGAGCACACCAGCAACTTGCCAAAAGCCATCAACATCCTTAACAGCTGAATCACAGCATGGGCTCCCCTCAAGCCCAATGGAAAGAGCCCGACCAGTGGGCAGCCTGTACACAGAGGAAATCAGGCTGATGAAACACCACTGCAAGCAACTGGAGCACAAAAGAGAACAAGTAAAGGCACCACAGAATAAGACATCTTCAAATCAGCCCTAAGACGGTACCACCAGAAGAAATGGAACACCAAGAGCACAACAATGCAGATCATGTTAACACCAGCACCAACACCAACAGCAACAAGGAAAACGTTGCCATCATCAAAGATTTCATTGCACCACTCTTGTGATTAAAATGCTCCGCAAATACAGATGAAACCATATAAGTTTTATCTGAATGAAACAGCCTCATGCTGCCCTTCTCACTAGACTCCCAAAGCAAATATTCTTGAGCTGTTATGAACCTACCCCAATTCAAGATATAACAAATCTCCTCCCTAAATGATGTAGAAGACATAAAACATTTATAAAATTAAAACTAACATGCACAGAAATACAAGGAGAAAAATGAATTCAACTAAAACCCCAAAGGTTCCGGGTAAAGTACAGGAGGAACCTAAGGTTTCTTCATGAGTCTTTATTTGGCAAAACCTCTCACATATTCAGGAGCCCTGTGGAATCTATGTGTTCTTCTTGTTTTCTAAACATCCCTTACAGGTATCATCTCAATTTTCTCCAATCGGCCTGCACGTCCCATATTCTCTCCTCCGCCCACATTCATAGGAACCTTCCTGACATGCTTGTCCAAGATCTCACCATCATAAATTAAAATGAAACTACTACACCCATCCTCCTCATTCAAATTCACATGACTTGAATTTTGAATTTGAATTTGTATAGCGCTAGCTACCCGGAGGCCTCCTAGCGCTTGCGGAGCAGAGAGAGAGAGGTGCAAGTGATGCTAGTGTGCGGTAGTGAAAAGATGGGTTATGAGACGTTTACGGAATGCTAGCAGATTGGGTTCCTCTCGAAGAGTAAGGGGGAGAGAGTTCCAGAGGTTGGAGGCATTCAAGGAGAAAGAACGTCCACCCCACCTGGATCTGCGTACTTTCACCGAGGTGGCCCGAAACGCTGAGCTGGAGCTTAGACTCCTAGGGGGTTGGTAGGGGGTGACCAGGGACTGAAGGATGCCTGGGCCTGATTTCCACATAGTTTTGTGGGCTATACACATGGCCTTAAACTATATCCTGGACCGGATAGGAAGCCAGTGGAGGTTACTCAAGGCGGGTTTCGCAGTCTGTCTCCGGGGAATTTGGAGCAAAAGGCGAGCCGCACAGTTCTGAATGACTTGTAGCCTCTGGGTAGTAGACTGGGGGGCACCCAAGTACAGAGAGTTTCCGTAGTCGAGGCGAGACAGTATGAGGACCTGGACCACAATCCTCCTGGCCTGGAAAGGGAGCAGGGGGAGAATCTTTCTCAGTATTCTCATTAGACCAAAGCAAGTGGCCGACAGCTTAGAAGCTTGGCAGTTGAAACCGAGGGAGCTGTCAAGCCATATGCCCAGGCTCTTGATCTGCTGCTTTGGGATGGGCATGGGGCCAAGATAGGTGTTAAAGTGGGAGATGGAGATTTACCCAGAAACATCAATTCGGTCTTGTCCCCATTCAGCTTGAAGTGGGAGCGGTCCATCCATTTGGCTACCGCCTTTAGGCAGGCACCTAGAGCGCCCGATGATCCCTCAGGGTGGATGAGTGCCACCACCAATTGGGTATCATCTGCGTAGGTGATGAATTTGATGCCGAATGGAGGACTATTTCTGCCAGTGGGGCCATATAGGTGTTAAAAAGCGTGGGGCTTAGGGACGAACCCTGGGGGACCCTACAGCTAAGAGGCCATCTTTTGGATGTGGCAGTTCCCTCAAAGACTTGAAAAGACCTGTCCTTTAGGAAGGAATGGAACCAGGCAAGAGCTTTGTTTGACAGTCCCATGTCTTTTAGCCATTCTAGCAGGATGTTATGATCCACAGTGTCGAAAGCGGCACTGAGATCTAACAGAATGATAGCTGCTGAGCTGCCCTGATCCAGGAGTCTCCTAGCTTCCTCAGTTACCGCCAATAAGGCCGTCTCGGTCCCAAGCTGGGGGCGGAATCCAGTTTGGGTGATGTGGAGCAGTTTATTGGATTCTAGGTGCTGTACCAGGGTGGTGTTTATATGTCTCTCCAGTAATTTGCTCAGCCAGGGAAGGAGGGAGATGGGACGGTAAGTAGCCATGTTGAAGTGATCAAGGTTGGGTTTTTTCAAGAGCGCTCTCACCTGAGCACATTTCCATGCCAGGGCACCGTGCTGGAGATGATAGAAGTGTTTAGTGCTTTTAGGATGACTGGGCTGACGAATTTGGTAACTAATGAGAGGTACTGTGGAGGGGCGGGGTCCAGGGGGGAGCCAGAAAATACCCTAGAGATGAGGGTATCTAGGGACTCAGCATCTAGCAGTGGAAATTCTCCTAAAGAGCAGTGTGGTTCAAGGTGTGCATTGGTTGTCCTGTGATGTGTGGGCTCAGGTCCACACATCACAGGACAACCATATCGTCACCATATCGTGCCACCTTTCTTCAGTTCCACCATTCTCTATTTTCTAGTAGCACATACTAACGATGCACCCCTTTAACCTTAAATGGCCTCGAAGTTTTTTCAAACTACCCGCCACCCTGCTTGATCTCATCTTCATGTAATCTCCCACCCCTTTTTTTACCTCTCCTCTTGGAGAATGGGCTTCAGTCTCATTGCGCAACAAAGAAGAATGGTCTTCAGCCACATTGCTCCACAAAGATTTCATCCATGCCGGGAGCTTCTTAGTACCAGCTTTTCTGCCCCTCGTGAATTTGAGGGGAAGTTCTCCTGGAACATCATTCTTACTTGGCATCTTTTCTGTTAGCCACTGCCATTTGAATAGTTTATTTAACCATCTGGTTAGCTCTCTGTACAATACCATTGGCTTGTGGGTTGTATAGGCTTGATACGGCACCTTCCCAAAACATTCCTCATCTCCTCCGAAACCAGTTGTGTGCCATTATCAGTAATCAACTTGCAGGGATATCCTTCTGCCCTAACGATTTCCTCCATAGTTCTTATCGCAGATTTAGTGGTGCTTTTTCTTTCTTTTTTTTTTTTTATTGATCAGTTCATAACATGAAAAATAGGCAAAACAACAAAAAAATAGGCAGACATATGAATTGATTCATAACATACACTTGAAATTATAACTAGATAGGTCATTACGGCATGATAATAATATCATTGCAACGAGACGTCTAGATGTTGAAGCATAGGATGCCAAATTTTCAGTCCTAATTTTTTCTTTTTCACTGACTTTAAACGATACAAATTATATTCAAAATAAAATACATTATAGAATTTAGCTCTCCACATTTCATATGCTGGTGCCTCTGGCTTCAACCACATTGTGGCTATACACAGTCTAGCCACCGCCATAGCCATAAAAATAAAATAACGATTAGCGTGATTGTTCTGCGTAGATTCTAACTCGCCACAAGCCCCAAAGAGCAACATTTGCCGACCTATTACACAGGGCACCTTAGTTGTTTCTAGCAAAAATCGTTCAATACTTAGAAAAAGCGGATTTAATACATTACAATCAAAAAAGATATGAACAATATCCGCTTCTTCCATTTGACATCTAAAACATTTGCCGTCATATTCATTGCCCCACTTCATCATTTTAACTGGTGTATGATATAGATTAAAAAGCATTTTGTAGTGTTGTGTATGCAGGTTTGCAGACAAAATTACTTCATTTGCTAAATCAATCGAAGTTTGTACTGTAAAACCATAGTTATCTAACCGCCCCTGCCATTTGGAATCTTGGATATCTAGATCGTCTCGTTGCTTAGAGAGTAATATTTCATATAACGTCCCTATCTTTGCCTTTTTATATATAGCTACAATAAACTCATTACACGAGATAGCCTGTAACCTAGCATGTTTATGTAAAAAATCACGTAGCTGTAAATATTTGAAAAAATCGTTCTTGGTTATTGTATATGTTGCCATTAGATCCGAAAAAGCCATCAATACACCATCCTTATATATATCGCCCAAGCAGAAAATCCCATTATTTCGCCAATCTTTCATCTTTGAATCCCAAAAAATCCCCGGGAATTATTCCATAGAATCCAGTGGTGTATGAAAATTTCTCCGTTTTATGGGCAGGATTTTACATAGCATTTTCCACCCCTTATATGCTGTAATCATAATTTTGAATCTAGTCCGTTTGTAATAACTTGGCTCAAAAAATGTCAGCAAAGCTAAGCGGGCCGAATCTCGTACAAGCATCTGGTAAATATCAGGAACTTCAAACGATCGAACGGCCCCCCCCTATTAGCATATACTTTGCATTTTGAATAAGACAAGCTAAATAATAAAACAGGAAATTAGGAACGCCCCACCCTCCCCGGGATAATCGAAGCACCATATATTTTGAGGCCCGGCGTGCTTTTTTCCAGCCCCAGATAAACCTATCAGTAACAGACTGAAGTTGCGATAGTTGAGGCCGTGTAAGCTCTAAAGGGACTGTCCGGAAATAGTAAAGTACCTTAGGAAGAATGCAAATTTTCAATACATTCTGACGCCCTACCATTGACAAATGAAGACATTCTACTTTTTCTAATTGTTTTTTAACCGATCCTACAATATCCGACCAGTTCACTTCTACTATTTCCTGAACTGACATTCTTATTTTAATCCCCAGATACTTAGCCTCCGGTGTTACACGGGGTTCGCCAGGACACAATCCAGTCGTACACACGACTTGCGTTTTAGAAGTATTTAACTTGTATCCGGCAACCTGTCCAAATCTTTGCGTTAAATTTTCTACCTCTCTTAATGCCGACGCCGGATCAGATGTCACAACTGCGATGTCGTCAGCATAGGCTAAAACACGTATATTGTGCTCGCCAACTAACAATGATTGAATAAAAATGGTAGACTCCAATACCTGTAATAATGGTTCTATATAAATAGCAAAGAGCAAAGGGGAGCACGGACATCCCTGTCTTGTTCCCCTAGTTATATGTACAGACAAAGATTCAAGTCCCATAGTACATATTTTAGCACAAGGGCTCTTATACATAGTGCGTATTGCCGGCATAAAGTCAGGTACAAACCCCATCCTGTGCATTATACCCCATAAAAAAGCCCAAGTAACATGATCAAATGCTTTTTCAGCATCAAGAAAAATAATTCCAATATCCTTTTGTAACGTAGTTGCAAAATCTATAGCAGATATAACCCTGTGAAGATGGTTGATCGTGCTTCTGCCTGGGAGAAACCCATGTTGCTGCCGAGATACAAGTAAAGGGACAACTAGTAAAAGTCGGGTTGCCAATATTTTAGAATAGATTTTCGCATCAACGTTAATTAAAGATATTGGCCTATATGACCCGGGAAAACTAGGGGGCTTATCCTTCTTTTTAAAAATTACTATGTTAGCATCATCCCATGAAACTGGGGTGTTACCACCTTGAGCGGTTATAAAAGTACTAGCATATCCTCTTTAATAATTTCAAATAATACCCGATATACCTCCAGAGGGAGTTTATCCGGACCGGCTCCTTTCCCAAGTGCCAACTCATCCATTGCTAAAAACTGCTTAGCCCATGCCTTAATATGATCTATAAACTGCTGATCACAAATTAATTTTTTATTGAAAGTAAATGTGCGGGCTTCCCGCACCATATTACAGCATGTCAAATCTAATACCACTAAGCTGTGATCAAAAGTTATTCGCAGCATTACTTGCATGTTAGCACCTACAGTGAGAAGTCGGGGAAGAAACATGTAATCTAATCTTATTAGTTTAGCATGGGGAGAAGAAAAAAAAGTATATCCCGGATTGCCTGGTTGTAAAATAGCCCACCCGTCAACCAACCCATGTTGCAGTAACAGCTGCCTTAGAGCCCTGTATACCTTTGGTTTGCGACCTTTATAGTTCTGAGAAGCAAGATTCCAAGTTTTATTATCACCATGTATATTGAAATCCCCAAGTATCATCAAAGGGGTCGCCCACTGTGCCAATTCTACATTTAAAAATTCAAACATTTCAGCCTCGTCAAGATTAGAGCCATACACAGTGCATATTGTAATCTTGTTCATTCCAATTATACACTCAGTAATTGCCCACCGCCCAAAGTTATCCACCCGCGTCCTGCCGGTTCCTACAACCCCCCGCACCCCCAAAATCGCAACCCCTCTATTCATAGTAGCTTGTTTTGAAGCAGCTAGCAGTGTAAACCCCATTGAAGCTAGGATTTTGTGATTAGACCATGGAATATGTGTTTCCTGCAAACAATAAACATCAGGATTGATAAGGCGCAAATCATTAATCACTTGTTTTCTTTTCATAATATTATTAAGACCGCCCACATTAAAGGAGCAGACTCGTAAATACCTAGTCACCATCAAAACTTAAGAATTGCATATCGTAAATTACTATTAACCAAGAAGCTACATTAAGTCTGCGATTCTGAAAAAAATTGTTAAGAACTGAAATTTTACATTTATCCCACCAACCCCATTCCCCCACCGCTCCCCACAGCCCACTAGTGTCCCCTACCCACCCTTCACCCCGCCAAACCAAACCCCCCCACCCACCCTGAGAGGACCCCCCCCCCCATAACTAAGGCAATAGGGTATAGCACCCTTGTGATGTTCGTGAGAGGCTCTCCTTGGGACTCGGCTCAAGTTCGTTACTGTCAAACATAGAAGAGAAAAAAAAAAAGAAAAGAAAAATGAAGAAAAAGGGGGGACCAGACAGAATGCAATAAGAATTACGCAAAACAATCAAGCCAGTATAAGTAGATAGTCTTTTGCTTCAACCTCTGATGAAAAAAAGCGAGTCTGGCCCTTATAAACAATTTTTAGAGTTGCTGGCTGTAATAGAAATACTTGTGCCCCCTTTGCTTGAAATGGATTAATTAATTGTCGAAGCTTCCAGCGTTTCTCGACGGTGGAATGACAAAAGTCTGGCCTCACAAAAAACTGTACCCCCTTGCCAGTTCTCTTCCGGTCTGGTCTGGCCTTATCATAGAGCACCTGTCTTGCCAAAAAATTATTCAACGATATCATAATTGCCCTTGGTTGCTGGGGTCCTGTAGTGGTGCTTTTTCTAAGAAACCTGACTATGGGCCTATTAGAATGAACAACAACCATTACCATGGCAAACTTGAGTTCTCCTGCCAAACTTCTGGTTTTAAGAAATCCATACAAACACTGCCACGCCATTCCAAAATCATTGATCATTCCTCCACGCGCTTCACTATCAGATTTTAGGATAGGATAGGATGAGGATTTATAAAGCGCAATAATACCCGCAGGTGCCTAGGCGCTGGGCGGTAGAGAAGAAGAGAGGAGAATGATGTGCTGCTGACTAAACTGAAAAAAACAAGTCTTCAGCAGTTTTTTGAACATCAGAATTGATTCTTCCTGAGAAATCAAGGAAGGTAGGGTATTCCAAAGTTTTACGGCCGCCACCAAGAAGGAACGGACATCCCCATCTGCCTTTGCGGACTCTTGGGTTGACCAATTTTCTCTTGGAGGAAGATCTCAGAGCCTCCCAAGCATATACCATATAAACATGGTTTTCCGTGGCTGCATACCTTTATTATGCAGGGCCTTGTGAACCGTGCACAAGGCTTCGTAAGAGATTTGCTTCCAGATAGGGAGCCAGTGCAGAGTGCAAAGCCCTCTCCTGTGCTGAGTGCCGTTTAGGGATATTAAGGATCAGCCTGGCAGTCACGTTTGTACAACCTGAAGCGTGTTCAGGGAGGACGTGCTAATATTCAGATAAAAGGCATTACAGTGGTCAAGTCAGGCGGTAACTAGTGCAATGATCGTAGGCCGATGGAGTGCTGATGGAATATACGTGAGCGACTTTCTGAGAGTCTTCAAAATGTAAGAGCAAGTGCTGACAGTGCGGCAGACCTGAGACTCGAAGGTCAGGCCCACATCAAAAATAACCCCCAGGTTTTTGACCGTCTTGGCGGGAGCAGGAAGCAACCGCAATCTCCAGCCCACCAGGCTTTCGACAAGATTGAAGTCTGAGGACCAAAAACTAGGACCTCTGCATTGATCTTAAGAGAGTTATTGTGCATCCATCTGTTAATGCTGGCCATGCACGGATTACATTTCCCAGCGATCAACTGCAGATCATGAGAGATGGAAACGATGATCTGCATGTCGTCAGTCTAGAAAATCACCTGGAACCCAAAAGATCTGACCAGCTTGGCCAATGGGGACACATACATATTAAAGAGGGTGGGGCTCCTGGATGAGCCCTGGGGAACGCCACAGGGTAGGCTGAATACCTTAAATCTAAAACCCCCACAGCTAACTGCATTAGTTCTCTCTGTCAGAAAGGAGTGGAGGACCTGCAAGGCCTTACCTGATATCCCCACCTCTTTCAGACGTTGAACCATCTGAGTGGGAGAGACGTTGTCACAAGCCGAGACAGATCGAGCATAATCAGCACTACCGAACCACCCTGGTCGAACTGCATGCGAAAGTGATCAGTGGCAGCAATAAGCGCGGACTCGGTGCTGTAGTCAGCCCGGAAACCATTTTGGAACTGAATGTTGATGAACTTCTCTAGGATTTTTGTGAGGGCAGGAAGAAGAGAGTTAGGGCGAAGATTTTTCAGTTCAGAAGGGTCAGCATTGGGTTTCTTGAGCAGGGGCGTAACAATTGCCTCTTTCGAAGCATCTGGATAGCAGCTGGAACAGAGGATGTTGTGAAACACCTTGCAAAGAAAGTCTGCAATCGGGTTGGGGACCAACTTGAGAGTGAGGGGCATGCAAGGGTCAGAGCCGGACTTGAGGCCCATAAGAAGAGCCAGAGTTTGTTGAACAGTGATCTGGGGAAAAGTTGCAAGAGTAGCAGGGGGACTCCCCATCACTTGATCCTGTGTGGCCTCCAAGTCTGCCATTTTCAAATGCTTGAGCTCCCTAAAGATTTCAAGGACCTTGTCCTCAAAGTAGGTAGTTATTCTATCAGAGATATCTTGAGAGGGGGGCAACACTTGCGTCCCAGAAGGTTCAGAGATCTCATTGATCACACCTTGAAGAACATGCTAGAGGAATTGTCTGCAGCGAGGATCTTATTAGTGAAGAAGCGAACTTTAGTTTGAAAGATGGCTATACTTCTAGAGCAGAGCTTTCTGCTTAGTTTTCTCCCTAATACAAGGGTCTAGCTGCCATCCATGCTCCTGTCTGTGACACTTCCTTCTGAGTAATCTAAGTTTGTTCGAAGACTAGAGTAAAGTTGGTTTGGCTCTCTTAAAAATGCGGTCTTTAAAAGGAGCAGCAATATCTAAGGCTTGAGTAATCCAGTTGTGAAAGCCCTCTGCCATAAGGGGTAAGGGACTGTGCCTCCCAGCCCCAGCAGAGGCCAGAGCCGCCTCCAATTCGGGAGCAGAAAGCTTGCTTAATACCCTGTAGTGGATGTGCCTTGGGGTGATGCTGTCCTCCATAAAAGTGGGGGGATTCTGACAGACCTTAAACAAAATCAGCGAGTGGTTGAGACAGCTTAGTGGCTGTACATCTTCAACCATTAAATTGCAATGATTGGTGAAAATGCCGTCTAAGATATGGCCTGCATTATGGGTGGGGGATTGAACAAGTTGCTTAAAGCCCAAAGATGACAGGAAGTGCCGTGAGTCAGTGTCCTCCTAGTCCTTCTCAAGGTGGTAGTTGAAATCTCTGAGAATGGTGGTATGGGAAGTAGTGACAAGTGGGTCCAAAATTTTGCACCATGATTCCAAAAGCCCGGGTCTAGGGCCCGCAGGATGATACACTAGTAGGCCGGAGAAAGTGTGATTTTTGGACAACTAAATTCTGAAAGAGGCAGCTTCCACAGGAGAAGAAAAGTCCCTTCCCACCATGGACAGCGTGCATTTAAGAGAGTCTCGGGCCACAAGGGTGAAACCCCCCCCACCCCCCTTCGCTCAGTGTGGTCACATCTGAGGATACTATATCCAGGGGGAAAGGCATCCACCAGGTCAGGGCACAATTTGTCATTGGCCCATGTCTCCATAAGAAAGAGACAATCCAGATTATGAGTCTGGATACTCAGTGCAATTTCTGTCTTGTGTTTAATCATGGAGCAGGCATTCAGCAGTGCCCCTTTAACAACCCTAGGTTTATGACCAGGGTGAATGTTAGTCCTGATGCTAGACTTGTCACTCCTTGTTACTTGGGGTGCTGTATAGGGGCTGGACCCAGGCATTAGTACATTGGTAAGTCTGAAGTTGCAATGACGACAGTGCGCTGGGCCTCCCGAAGTGGGGGCCTGTATGACAGCACATTTGCTGAGATGGCATTTGGGATGTAGCTCCAGGAGCTCTGCCCTGGAGTAGGTTCTGACTTGGTTGCCCCTGTTACCTGGGGAGAAACGGGCGGGGTGCCTGGCCCCTGGCGCCGTCCAGGCGTGGACGTGCTCAGACGGGCTTGACCTCATTGGCACGTCCGAGGTTGGGCTGACATTTAATGCCCTGACCCGGAAGCGTATGCAAGGCTGGACTGCCAACCTAAGAAACTGGCGGCCAGCCAGGAGCATGTTCCAATGGAGGGGGCTCTCTCCTCGCAATCAGGAAAACCCATGGCCGACCAGAGAGCCCCCGAGGGAACAGAATGTAGAAGTAGGACCCAGAGATGCCTACTAGAATGCCCCCGAAAAACAACTGAGGCTGCTGAAGATGCACACACACAGTAAGTAGAAGGACAAGGGTCCCTGAATGCCCCCGGTAGTAGAACAGTTTAAAAACAAAAGAAGAAACACAAGCTAAAACGGTTTAAAGCAGCGAGCACGCTGAAGTAGGATTAAAACTGAGTCAGATTTGAAAAAATTAGAAGCATGCGTCAGAAGGGATTCACCTGACTGCTTCGCCCATCCACCTCTTCCTACCTCTTCTTAACTTCTCTAAAATAATCGAATTGTTCTACCCATGCCTCAACATCACCATCAATCATTAGCCACCAAATATTCTCATGCAACCTTTTTTTAGATAAAGTCTTTCCCAAATTGCCCTCATGAGCTAGGTTAAACTATTTAAATTCGAGACTCACCGGGTGAATAAAAGTATCCCCTCTCATTACCACATCATCCAGTCAACCGATAATTCATCCAATTTTTTGTATATGGATGCACCTGCACATTCATCAAACTCTACCATCTGCTTCCCTTCTTAATCATCAACACACCTTATGTTAAATTGGCATCATCCACCAGTCCATGGTGCCACTCCTCCTTTGATACAGCATACTGAGTGCAATCAAACACATTTCCCACATTTGCCACTGCACCTTCCTTCTCCCACAATTCCACATTAATCTTATCCACCAATTGACATTCAAAATGTAGATGTGACAAGCAATCAACTTGAATGGTATGCCATCCTTGATTATGTTCAAAGGAATAGCTATACTCCTGAAAGAGGGATGCCAATCTTGCAGACCCTTTACTTGCCCTCCTGGCAAAAGTACTTTAACGAGTGGTTTATGATATGTTCGAAGTGTAACTTGGATACCAAATATATACCTATAGAAATATTCAATTTCTCTTGCTGCAACCAAGACCTTCCTCTCAATTACAGACTAATTCCTTTCACTCAGAGTGAGTGACCTTGACGCAAAAGCCACTGTACTTTTGCCACTGGCATGTGCTTGAGAAAATGCAGCCCAAAGTCCTACAGCACTGGCATCCACTGTAAGAACCGTTTTCAGCCCAATATCAAATGGAGCAAATACATTAGCCTTGCACATGTCATCATTAATAACATCAAAAGCTACTTAAAGATGTATTTCCCAAACAAGGGTGCAACCTTTTCTCAGAAGCTTCGTCAAGTCTTCAGTTTTATCAAAAAAGATTTTTATAAGCTTAGAGTATTAGTCTATTAGACCTGAAAATGATCTAAGCTGATCTTTAATGCATGGAGCTGGAGCATCCTTGATGGCCTTCAACAGATTTTTTTTGGTTTCACCACACCTTTAGAAAGAGTGCAATCAAGATATTCAACTTCTTCCACTAGAAATTTACATTTCTCTTTTTTGAGAGTTAACCCTGCTCCAGTAGGCCTATTTAACACTTGTTTGAGTGTGATGTTGTGACTTTCGATGGTCTCTCCGTACACCAAAATATCATCCTTAAAAAATATTACATTACTCATACACTTGAACACTTCATCCATCATTCCTTGAAAGACACTTGCACCCTAAGATAGATCAAAATGCATCCTTGTGGACTGAAAAATGCCTACCATAGTTATAAAGGCTGTAAGTCATTTGGAATCTTTGTGCAATTTGATCTGGTGGTATGCACTTTACAGATCAAACTTGCTGAAAAAAAAGTCCACTTTTAACACCAATTCATTTATATTTGGCAGAGGAAAATTGTAAGCCACAATGTTGTGAATAACACTGCATAGCTCAACACTGAATCTTAAGCCACCATCGGCCTTTTCGCCAATTACAACTGGAGAAACCTCCTCAGAGATCTCAACTGATTCAGTGATTCCCTCATACACTCACACACTATGTCATTAAGCATTTTTTTGACTCCAGCCATTATCACAATAGATACTCTCCTTAATTTATGTTGTAGTCAGAGAGCATCAGGTTTGCCCAACGTACATTTTGCCACATGGGCACTTAATACCATATATGATGTTCTGTGAGTTGCAATCTGTTGTATGTCTGAGACCAATAGTAGCTCCTGTCGTTGGATGAGTAAAAGTGTTACCGACTGCTATTTTGTTGCAGTGGGTGCAGTTATAACATTTTAGAGTTCCCTTAAACTGTTGTATATTGCTTTGTTCTATGGGTCTTGATAAAAGTTGTCTCAAATTAGGAGCTCTGGTAAATGCATGAATAGGTGGTTCCTTAAATATATCATGAAAGTCTGGTTCATTAGAAAGAAGATCCCAACGATTTTTGATCATTTGTTTGATTCTAACAGATTGTGTGGTACATCTTGACACAAAAACTATTTTGTCCTGTTTGATACGCTGTTTAGGCGTGAGTAGTTCTCTCCGGGTTAATGCTGATACTCTATTTTCACTAGCTTGCAATATGGTTGTCGGATATCCTCTGTCCGAAAATTTCTGGAGTTGCTCTTGTTGTTTAATTTGAAATGTGTTTGGGTCTGAACAAATCCTTTTAATGCGTATCAGTTGTGAAAATGGTAGGTTGTTAATTAAGCTCCTCGGATGAAAACTGGTATATAATAATGCATTGTTGCGGTCCGTGGTTTTAGTGAAGAGCTCCGTGTGTAAATTATTGCCTTCTGTTGTCTTAATTACTCGTACATCTAGAAATTCCACTGATGTCATGTTAATGTTATGAGTGAATTTGATTCTTGGATGTACCTGATTCAATTGCTCTATCATGTCTTCAAGTGTCTCTCTTGAGTTTGTCCATATTAAAAAAATATCATCGATAAATCGACAATATAATTTGATGTTGTTCCACCAGGTCAGTTTTGTCATCAAATGATCAAACTCAAATTGTGCCATAAAAATATTTGCGTATGAGGGCGCCCCCGAAAAACCCATAGATGTCCCCGTTAATTGGGCGTAATACCGATCAGTCCACTCAAAATAGCTATTTTGTAAGCAAAATTTGAGTTGTATCAATAATACTTTATTGGTTGTTAATTCTCCAAGTTGCAGCAGCGCCCATTCAACAGCTTTTAAACCATCTTGATGGGGTATTGAGGTGTATAAGGCCACCACATCTATCGTACACAATAGCCATGATGGATGCATCTGTTGAGCTACTTCCTCAATTTTGGATATAAAATGAGTGGTATCTTTGATGTTTGATCTCCAGTATTGCACAAATTGTTGAAAAAAATGATCAAGAAATCGTCCAAGGGGATCAAATATTGACCCGCACCCTGAAACTATAGGTCTGAAAGGTGATTTCCAAATGCTCCTATGGATTTTTGGAATCATATATAGTCGTGCCCGTCATGGATATGATGTAGCAAGATATTGCTGTGTGGGTTTATCAATCCAATCCAGATCAAATGCATTTTGAAGTATTTGTGTTAACAATGTTTGTAGTTCATCAGTTGGATCACCTTCCAATAATAGATAGGCATTGGTATCCATTACATACAGGTCAACATTATGGGGCCGATTAGGATGGCGGTGAATCCGCATCCTCCGGGCCGGCGGAAGCCACCGCCGGCCTGGAGGATGCGGATTCACCGCCGCGGCCACAGACATCACCCACCGCCAGATTAGGATGGCGGTGGGATTGCGGTGGGACCAGCGGCCGCCGCTGATCCACGGGGTGTGGAGGGCTATTTGGTGGCGGTGTCTACAAGACACCGTCAGCCAAATTAGGATGTGCATTGACACATGCTTTTCCACGGCGGCTTTTCCGCTGTGGAAAAGCATGTGGTCTTTGGTGTTCTTCCCTTTTTTTCCTCTTTCTGAATTTATCCTTTAGTAATTATTGGTACTCATTTTATTGTCCCTCTATTGACACGCCTTTAAAACATTGTTGTATGTTAAAAACAACTGTGGCAGTATTATTCCAGAAGAGGCTGTGGAATCCATAATAGCAGGTGTATACTTTACTAGGTTGAATCATCTTTAATTTCTTTAGATGCAAGAAATAGTCCTATTTCACTCTCTATAGTCTATAGTTTATTTTCTTACTTCTGTCATTAGTCCTTTCACACTTGTTGGGCCCTTTTTTTAAACTTAAGAAGGAGGAGCCCAAAGCAAAAGCAGAGTAGTTGGGCAAATGCAGGGATGGGTCGATGTAGGCTGAGAAATCAACGTCACTCAGGTGAGTGCTACTAGTGTTTTAAGTTTTACATTGATGCAGTCTGGTATACTTGGACAGGCAAACATAGGACTCGTACCACATTGAACTCAGCTGCTGCTATGATGCAGTGTAAGCTCACTCATGTGCTCATAGCCTTACTGCTGTGCCACGTGATTTGCTGCTCATAAGTCATCACTTACAATAAGCACGGCTCTCCCCTGTGGCCTTGCTGTTGTACCACTCTGAAACGCCGTTGTAAGGAAATCACACACAGTGAGCAATAGGCTATATAGCAGCCCAGAATAAACATTCAAAGGCACCTGGGCAAAGTATTAAATATGAATTTGAGCAATTCGGTCATCCAATCAAAATAATATTCAAATACCATCAGAGCATATGTGGTTTGTTTCCAGAGGGTGCTTGAAGTGCGAAAAATTCTGTTCTAAAGGGTTCACTAGACTGCAAGATGTTTTAATGGCTGAGGTGGTGATAGTCACAAAAATCTTGTGAATACAACACTCCACAAATACAGATCAAACTAGATAAGTGTCAGGACCCTAGCATCAGCTACTAGTAGCATTGTTTTTCCACCTCCAGTCGTTCCTGATGTTAAAAGAACTAAGACCTGGTCAGCCTGGGTAGGCCTGTGGAGAAGCAAGTTGGCCGCTGGTTCGCCCCAAGTCACTGAGTAGGTGGGCGTTCTAGTCTGCCGGCTCATTGGAAAGGAACTCAGGTGAGGCGCGCGCCATCTCTCAACTGCGCACTTCACCGAGTACGTTGGCCGAGTCAGTCTAGAGAAAGCTAAGTCGGACCAATTTTAAGTTGTAATTCTGTTCAAGGTTGAAAACCTTGATATAAATCCTAGTTGTGTTAAATACACGGCACGTAATTCCTGCGCGTGTATTTTCCTGACATTAAGGAGGTTACGGAGAAAATAAACAAAGCGCTTATTGCGCTCGAGTTTATTTAGTCAGCGCTGGCCTGAGGAAGATAAATTAACTTGTCAGAATTCTTTGTGAGCTGGAGAAAATCTACACATAAACAGTGTGAGCAGCCTATTCGACGAAGAGCGGAGTTCAAGACGTCAGAGGAACAATGAGAGGACTTTATCGAGCTAAGTGTGGCGTTTAGTTTTTTCAATTGAATTCCAGGAACAGTTAACTGTTTAAACGCAAGGTTAAGAAAATAATTACTGATCTGTCTATGACATAGTTAAGAAGTTTTAGTGCGAAGGAGCAGAGTAAAGGACAATATTTCATTTGTTCAATAAGAAAACCTTCAAGAATAACTGTGCATACTTACCTGAAGCTAGAACAGTGGAAGCAGAAATTTCACCTGTAAATAAAAAGAAAAGCATAAATAAGGAGTTTGGCAATCCACTAGAAAAGCATATTTCAAATAATCTACAGAATCCAATTAAAGCAACACTCTACCAGTTAGTGATGTGAGTACACTTCCTTAAAATTAAAACTTAAGGTTAGAAGTAGGGAAGAGTTAGTTATTAACTACTGTTGTTTTTTAAAATGTTAGTTACAACTAGCAGGAAGAGAAGATATCTCAAAAACTACCATACAGAAGAGCAGCACAAGTCCAGTAAAGCGTAGGTGGGTGAGATATAAGTTCCTAGTAAATATAGAAGCAGGGGAAAAGAATTTATGAAATGTTATAGCTATATGAATATGTTAAATTCCAGGTTCCTGTAAAAAAGGGCAGAGCACGTGTCCAAGAAGCAGACGGAAGGAACCAGAACTGGACCAGTCTCTTCTTTGTTTATTATTTTATCCAATCCCCCGTCCCTTGAGGTAATGTTCTGAGGTTCTGTTTCAAAAGACCTTGGGTCATTGTCAAGAGGGATTAGGGAACTAGCATCTTGGTTCTGGGCATCTCTGTTCCCGTGCAAGATCTGGTAAGACTACTATAGATATAGATATTGTAAATCCTGACAGAGTGAAGTGCCCAAGTTGCATTTGCACCTGAACAGAGATGGCGGAAGGAATAGATGTACAATCATTAGGAACAATCTTAGATGCTATACAAAAAGAGTTGGGAGCAGTCAGGGAAGAAAATCGAAATCTTAGACAAGAGGTAGTTTGCGCTAGGAAAGAAACTGCAGAGTTAGCGCAGAGACTAAGACAACCAAGTAGTTTAGAAAGAGAGGCAATGAATCCAACACTAGAAACCTCCAATAGAACAACCACACAAGTGATACATTCCTTATCTCCTGTGATTCCATTAGCAGCCCCGGAAAGATTTAATGGAGATCCACAAAAGGCGCAGATATTTCTGTCACAATGCTCCCTACACTTCATGTGCCGCCCTTCCATATTCCCTGACGCGCAGTCTAGAGTGGCATTCATACTCTCTTATCTAAGTAGTGATGCAGCTTCATGGTCCATGCCCTTAGTCACCAGGGATGATCCAATATTGAGAAATTTTGAGGGATTCAAACAAGAATTTCTTCGGATTTTTGACAGACGCAGAATATCTCAAGTGGTCGAGAACGAGTTGCTGGATCTACGGCAAGGGAACCGAGACTTAATCGGCTATTTGGCTCAATTTAATAAGTTGGTAGTGGAAACAGACTGGCCAGAAAGTAAAAGGGCAGCAGTATTTTACCGTGGTCTCAGAGATGAATTAAAGGATGCCTTGGCTCAAATTCCAAATCGCCCCACGGAGATCTCAGCTCTGATAGACTTAGTCTTGGAAATAGATTTTCGTCAAGGAGAAAGAAGAGGAGAAAAGAAAAAAGATTATCGGACAGTAGCGCCCAGATTTGATAGAGCAAGGTCTGAGGGCACAAGAAATTCAGATGCTCAATCCGGAATAGAGACTATGCAAATTGGAACGATAAGAGGGCCATTGTCTAAGGAGGAAAAAGACAAGAGAAGAGCCAGTAATTTATGTCTGTACTGTGGATCAAGTGGGCATTTTGTTCGAAACTGTACCAAGAAACCGAAGAACACCTTCAAGCCGAAGGAAAACTAGCAGCACCACTTGTTGGAGGAGTTGAACAGGTGGATGCAATCACGGAAGAAACTCCAAAAGAACAGCAAGTTGCGAACACATTACAATCGGCTGCTCCGCATTTGAACTTGTCCATGGAAGTGAGATTCAAAGAAAAAACATTAACAGAAGTTTCGGTCATGATTGACTCTGGGGCTACGGGCAACTTCTGCGATTTGAGATTTGCAGCCAGAGTTGGTATTCAAGCTATTAAGAAAATAAAGAGCGAACCTGTTCGTGCGGTTGATGGAACAAATCTCTCATCAGGACCAATTGTGAGTCATACCGAAATAATCCAACTGATCTCCAGGGATGGTCATAAGGAGAAGATTCAGTTCAATTTGATTGATGCTCCACAGTTTCAATTAATTCTTGGCTTGCCATGGCTTACAGAACATAACCCAACGATCGATTGGAGTTCAAGAACAATTGAGATGGACTCAAACTATTGTCATGGAAATTGTTTCGGAACCAAAGAGAAAGATTTAGAGGGTAATCCAGCTTTCTCCTTGTGTGCTACAGGGCATACCATGTGTGTGATAGATAACCAAGAGGTACCAGAAATATATCAAGAATTCAAGGAGGTGTTTAATGAAGTAGAAGCCGAACAGCTACCCCCACATCGAGCCTACAATTGTAAAATTGAGTTAGAGCCAGGATCAAATCTACCATGTAGCCGAGTCTATGCATTGACGGAAAAGGAGAATAGTCACTTGAAGGAGTATTTGGATAAATATCTTGCTAACGGCTTTATCCGGCCATCCCAGTCTCCCGTCTCGTCTCCGTTATTTTTCGTACCAAAGAAGGAAGGAGATCTGTGAACATGTATTGACTACAGAGCAATTAACAAAATTACCCAGAAAAACCGGTATCCCCTACCCTTGATTTCAGTGCTCCTAGATCAAGTAAAAGGAGCCCAGGTTTATACCAAGTTGGATTTGAGGGGGGCCTATCATTTAGTTCGAATGCGCGAAGGCGATGAGTGGAAGACTGCCTTTCGGACTAGATTTGGCCTCTTCGAGTACCAGGTAATGCCCTATGGATTGTGTAATGCACCAGCTGCCTTCCAGCACTTCATAAATGACATCTTGAAAGATTTCATCGATCAGTGCGTGATAGTGTACATTGATGATATTTTAATCTACTCACCCGATGTCTCAAAACATCACGAGCAAGTGAAAGGAGTCCTGAAGAAACTACAAGAAAATAAGCTGTTTGTAAAACTGGAGAAATGCGCTTTTGATGTTTCACAGGTTGAATTCTTGGGTTTTGTCATTTCGCCTACGGGAATATTAATGGACCAACGAAAGGTAGAAGCTGTTACAACTTGGGAATCTCCAAAGAGTGTAAAGGAAGTTCAGAGTTTCATCGGATTTGCTAATTTTTATCGGAGGTTTATCCATGAGTTCTCTAGAAAGATTCTACCCCTCACCAAACTATTAAAGAAAGGAACCAAGTTCGAGTGGTTAAAAGAGTCTGAGGAAGCATTTCAGTCCCTAAAAAAGGATTTTACTACAGCTCCAGTCTTGTTGCACGCTGATCCTACTGAACCCTTTTATGTCGAAACGGATGCTTCAGACCAAGCGGTGGGAGGAGTGTTGTCTCAGCGACACAAGAGCACAGGACAATTACATCCAGTAGCTTATCGCTCCAGGAAGCTGACTCCAGCAGAAATTAACTACACCATCACTGAAAAGGAGTTACTGGCTATTAAGGATGCCTTTAAAGAATGGAGACATTATTTAATTGGAGCGCAGCATCAAGTAACGGTGTTCACTGATCATCGTAACCTCAAGTTTTTAAAGACTGCTAGAACGCTTACTCCAAGACAATTAAGATGGTCCTTATACTTTGCAGACTATGATTTTGTAATCACGTATCGTCCAGGAGCTCAAAATGGGAAGGCGGATGCCTTATCACGAATTGGCACAGAAGTTCAGAAAACCCTCATCGAAAATCAATCAATTATTCCTAGTTCTAAGATCATTGGGGCTACGACCTCTATAGGTTTGGAACGGAACATCTCTGAAGTCATGAGTTTGGAAGAAATGCACGCTTGGGTACAAGAGGATGCGGAACGGAGAATAATTGAACAGCTACCCTATTATCGAGAGGCCCTGTATGTTCCAACCCCAGAGTTACAGCTGCAAGTAATGCGTGAATGTCATGATGACAAACTAGCCGGACATAAAGGAGAAACCAAGACCGAAGATTTGATTAAGAGACATTACTGGTGGCCTGGAATGTCCTCAGATATAGAGAGGTATGTCAAGTCCTGTGAGATTTGCGCTCAGGGATAGTCGGAACGGCAGGCCCCAAAGGGTCTATTACAGCCCTTACCTACACCTCCTTATCCATGGCACACCGTGACCCTTGATCTCATAACTGATTTACCCAACAGTCAGGGATTTGATGCTGTCCTTGTAGTTGTAGATTCCTTTACTAAAATGGCTCATTTTACAGCTTTAAAGGGGATCCCTACAGCCAAACAGTTAGCCGCCCATTTCAGTTCTCAGATTGTTAAAATACATGGCATACCCAAGATTGTAATCTCAGACAGAGGGGTACAATTTGTGTCACATTTCTGGAAGGCCTTCATGAAAGGGTTAGGTACTGAGGTTAGATATTCCACTAGTTATCACCCAGAAACAGATGGGCAAACTGAGAGGGTCAACCAAGAAGTAGAACAATATTTAAGGTTGCTTTTGTTAAAGGAGGAAGGCGATTGGTCAGATTACTTGTGGTCAGCTGAATTCGCTCACAATAATGCCAAAAGTAGTTCAACAGGTTATTCTCCCTTCTATCTAAACTATGGCAGGCATCCGAATGCAACCATTCGACGAACTGAGATATCTGTTCCAGCAGTTAAGGAGGTAGTTTCACATTTGCGTCAAATACAACTAAGAGCAGGTGAAAACCTTAAAACAGCTAATGAAAAGTACAAGAATTATGCAGACCGTAAAAGGAGAGAAGGGCCATCCATAGCAATAGGAGATCGAGTTTGGTTAAGTACAAAAAACATAAGGCTAAAAGGAAACCGAAAATTTCAACCTCGGTTTATTGGTCCATATTTAGTGGAAGAAAAAATTAACCCAGTCAGCTATCGCTTAAAGTTACCCACTAAATTACAGATTCATCCCATCTTCCATGTCTCCTTATTAAAGAAGGCCTCTCCAGAACTAAGAGTTCAAGCACCTCCAAAACCAATTCAGCTAAAGACAGGGCCTGAGTTTGAGGTAAAAGAAATTTTGGATTCCAAGAGATCTAGAGGCAAATTGTACTACCTGGTAGACTGGAAAGGTTATGGTCCAGAGGAACGGTCTTGGGAGTTGAGTGAGGATGTCCATGCTCCTAGATTAGTTAAGTCATTCCACCAGAGATTTCCCACTAAACCCAGAGAGGAGGAATCTGCCTTGTTGGGGGGTACTGTCAGGACCCTAGCATCAGCTACCAGTAGCGTTGTTTTTCCACCTCCAGTCGTTCCTGATGTTAAAAGAACTAAGACCTGGTCAGCCTGGGTAGGCCTGAGGAGAAGCAAGTTGGTCGCTGGTTTGCCCCAAGTCACTGAGTAGGTGGGCGTTCTAGTCTGCCGGCTCATTGGAACGGAACTCAGGTGAGGCGCGCGCCCTCTCTCAACTGCGCACTTCACCGAGTTCGTTGGCCGAGTCAGTCTAGAGAAAGCTAAGTCGGAGCAATTTTAAGTTGTAATTCTGTTCAAGGTTGAAAACCTTGATATAAGTCCTAGTTGTGTTAAATACACGGCACGTAATTCCTGCGCGTGTATTTTCCTGACATTAAGGAGGTTACGGAGAAAATAAACAAAGCGCTTATTGCGCTCGAGTTTATTTAGTCAGCGCTGGCCTGAGGAAGATAAATTAACTTGTCAGAATTCTTCGTGAGCTGGAGAAAATCTACACATAAACAGTGTGAGCAGCCTATTCGACGAAGAGCGGAGTTCAAGACGTCAGAGGAACAATGAGAGGACTTTATCGAGCTAAGTGTGGCGTTTAGTTTTTTCAATTGAATTCCAGGAACAGTTAACTGTTTAAACGCAAGGTTAAGAAAATATTTACTGATCTGTCTATGACATAGTTAAGAAGTTTTAGTGCGAAGGAGCAGAGTAAAGGACAATATTTCATTTGTTCAATAAGAAAACCTTCAAGAATAACTGTGCATACTTACCTGAAGCTAGAACAGTGGAAGCAGAAATTTCACCTGTAAATAAAAAGAAAAGCATAAATAAGGAGTTTGGCAATCCACTAGAAAAGCATATTTCAAATAATCTACAGAATCCAATTAAAGCAACACTCTACCAGTTAGTGATGTGAGTACACTTCCTTAAAATTAAGACTTAAGGTTAGAAGTAGGGAAGAGTTAGTTATTAACTACTGTTGTTTTTTCAAATGTTAGTTACAACTAGCAGGAAGAGAAGATATCTCAAAAACTACCATACAGAAGAGCAGCACAAGTCCAGTAAAGCGTAGGTGGGTGAGATATAAGTTCCTAGTAAATATAGAAGCAGGGGAAAAGAATTTATGAAATGTTATAGCTATATGAATATGTTAAATTCCAGGTTCCTGTAAAAAAGGGCAGAGCACGTGTCCAAGAAGCAGACAGAAGGAGCCAGAACTGGACCAGTCTCTTCTTTGTTTATTATTTTATCCAATCCCCCGTCCCTTGAGGTAATGTTCTGAGGTCCTGTTTCAAAAGACCTTGGGTCATTGTCAAGAGGGATTAGGGAACTAGCATCTGGGTTCTGAGCATCTCTGTTCCCATGCAAGATCTGGTAAGACTACTATAGATATAGATATTGTAAATCCTGACAATAAGTTTATTCTGGATAAAATGGCCTCCCACGTTCCTTCCCCACGAGCAAGCCAAAGCAACTGACTTATGGGGAACTCTTACGTATAAAAAACAATTCTATAATGACATGTGTAACATTATTGTGCTGGGATGAACCTACCTTGGCTCAAGATATAACAGCCTCCGGTCACCTCCAGTAACACCAACCCCTCACAAGACCTTTGCAGTAAGGTCTCAGAATTCTTCTGTAACAATATCACAACCATGTAAAGCAACATTGACCATCAACATGACCCCATCACCATCACACCTCAAATTCCCATTATGGTTGAAGAATGAACCCTGATCTTGTGGTCTACCATCATCACCATCGAAATTGCTTTTACCATGAAGGTCATCTCTTGGGGGTCCTGTCTGACCCTTGTCCCCACCACGTCTTCACAAAAGGGCTTTTATCAATCAACAAAGCACTAACATCCATCCTCAATGCCTGGCTGGGTCCAAACTGGGGTGAAGTAGTAGGCAAAAGAAGAAATGATTAAACCCAGATCTTTGTAACTGTGGGTGAATATTTGCATTGTTCAGCATTCCATCCGTCATTTGTTTCTTTTGCTTTTTTCACTCTAAGTGGGAAGTGAATACCCAGACATGGTCCCCGTGCTAAAACGCCATTGTATTTAAGCTACCCTGGCTGATGATGGGCGGTGCCCCGAAACCAGTACCAGGATGCTTGTTTTCGGTTCAGGGATGACCTGGCTTGACAGTTCGGACTGGACTATTTCCATGAGAAAGAGGGTCAAGACTGATTTGCATATGACTTGGGTGGCGAGGTGAGGAAAAGAACGATGGATTCAACGTAGATATTTGTGACTGGGGGTGAATGTTTGCATTGTTCAGCATTCCGTCTGTCATTTGTTTCTTTTGCTTTTGTCACCCTAAGTGGAAAGGGCATGCCCAGATGTGGGTCCCCTGCTCACTGCGCCACTGGATTCAAGCTAGGCTGGCTGATGAGGGGTGATGCCCTGAAATTGGTCCCAGGATGCTTGTTTCCGGTCCATGGAGAACCTGTTTTGGCAGTTCGGGCTGGACTGTGCCCCTGAGGAACAGGGTCAAGACTGATTGGTATTTAGCTGGGTCCAAACTGGGGTGGCATGGTGAGCAAACGAAGGTTGGATTAAACACAGATCTTTGTGACTGGGAGTAAATGTTTGCATTGTTCAGCATTTCATCCGCCATTATGATACATGTAAATTTCAAAGTTGAATTAACATGCATTTAAAAATGTGCAACCTGCAATAGGCAGTAATAACTATGCGTATAGGCCACAGAAATGCTAGGAACCAATTTCCTATGACTGGAAGTAAACTTAATATTTCTGCAATGTGCACAAATGTAAGTTAGAAGCTTGGCCTTAATGTGACATGCTTAGAAATTTTAATCATGAATGCTGAATGTTCTGGTATAATACATTTACTATATTAAGAAGCAACATATTATTTGTAATGATTAACTTATGATTCTCACTGTATTTCACTTATTGATTCAAAAGAATAGTTGCACATTTCAAACAATATTCTGGACAGTATTAATGAAATGAATGTGGTCTCTGTGCTATGGTTGGCTAGGAAACCTGATTGTGATGTGCTGAGTAGGTGGTTTAGTTCTAGGTTGTCGGTAAGCTGTTGGTTGATGGCCTTCTAGAGTACTTTAGCTGGGTATGGAGGCAAGGAGATCGGACTGTAGTTTTTTAAGTCACTGGGATCGGCTGAGGGCTTCTTTAAGAGGGGTTTGATGTCTGCGTGCTTCCATCCATCCGGAAGTATGTTGTGGAGATGGAAGCTTTGAGGAGGTTGGTAAGTTGAGGAATGTTGGATCTGAGGATGAAAAGGTGGTGGGGCAGGGGTCGGTGGCTTCCCGGGAGTGGATGGAAGACATGATGGTCTTGGTGGTCTGGGCGTCGAGTTGGGACCAGGTAGCTATGGCTAGGGTTCACTGGTTAAATGAGGTTGTCGGGCTGAATGAGGTGGGTTGGGGGTTAAAGTTATTGTAGATGTTGTCAATCTTGCCGTGGAAATACTTGGATAGTGAGTAGCAGAGTTGTTGAGAGGGACGTACTGCATTTTCTGTGTCAGTTGGGTTGGAGCATTCCTTGATGAATTTTGAAAAGTTCATTAGTGTGGTTGGCTGCGGACAGTGATGTCTGCTGTTGTGGCCTCCTTGATGTGCCAGCGGTAGTAGTTGAGTTCTGTATTGTGTGTGGCTTTGTCAGAGGGGTCCTTGGTAATGTGCCATCGCTTCTCAAGTAGAAGACAGTTGCTCTTGGTGGTTCTGAGCTCTGGGGTGTACCAGTTGGCTTGTCTTGGCGAACTGTTGGTTTTTGCCGGGTACAGAGCGGCAACTTTGTCGGCGCATTTGCTGATCCAGTCGGAGAAGTTGTGGACAGCCTGGTTGAGGTTGGCCAATATGCGATATGTCGGATGGTGTGGTGCTGAGAGTCTGCATCTATTGGCTCTCGGTTTCTTTTCCCCAGTTGTGGTGCTTGGTGCTTTGGTGCTTGATAGTGGTGTCCTGGGCCTTCGAGATAATAAAATGGACATTTCTGTGTTTGTTGAGTGAGTTGTTGAGGTTCTCCAGTAAGGATGTGGTTTTGGCATCCTTCGGGCCCTTGATGTGGAAGTTGAGATTGCCTAGCAGGACATAGTGGAAGGAGTCAATGGCGAGGGGGCAATTATTTTGCTGATCGCAGAATGGTGGCCTCTTATAGTTGTCATAGTGTCGATGTATAGTAGGAAGTTGAGGTGCTCCATGAAAGGCATTGGGTCATTGTTTGTGGTGGAGCACTGGATGGTTTCCTTGAATTTTATGGTGATTCCTCCACCAAGCTTGTTGGGGCAGTCCCGGTGTATCATTTTGTATCCGTTGGGGATGGTGGAGTTGGAGCCTGGGTTGAGCCAAGTTTCAGTGATGAAGGTGGCATCTGAGATGAGGGTGGTGATGGTTTCCCAGATTTCCGTGGTATGTTTGCTGAGGGAGCAGGTGCTGGCCAGGATGCAGTGTAGCGGTTCTGGGATATTGGTGGTCTTCTGGGAGGTAGTGGAGTTGTGTCCTGTGTGGGTAGGCGATCCTGTGAGGCAGGAGAAGCAGCAGTGGTCACAGGCGAAAGATCTTCAGAGGAGCGTGGGGAGGACATGCAGCAGCGGGAGTTCTATCGTCCGATGTTGATGTCCAGGAGCTCCCCTGCAGAGTAGCTGCGGGTGGTGGGAAGACTAGGGATCCTGGCGCTGGGTGCTTTTCAGTCACGGACCGGTACCGGCAGATTTGCCTTCGGCACGCTGATGATGCGGCTGCACTGTGGACTTCATGAAATTGGTCTCAGGGAGGGATCTGGTGGGAGGTGTGCTGATTGCAGTCTCAGTGGCCCTGCTACCAAAGGACTGCTGGCTTGAGGTCTGCTGGCTTCTGCTGGCTGTAGCTGGCAATGGGCATGCTCCTAGGACAGGAGCAGCTCAGGGAAGTGGTGGTGTTGGGGAAGAAGGAGGCCTGTTCAATTAGGGCCATGCTGCAGCCTTCAATAACTAGGCCTCAAGGAGGGGTGCAGGGGAGGCGGGAGCACGGCAGAGCCGTAAAACGGCAGTGTGGGAGGTGGGAAGAGGAGAAAGTGGGGAGAGGGGCCTGGGGGCAGGAAGCCTGGGGGTAAGTGTGCCGGTAGCAGGTACAGGGGCCAGCTATCAGAGGACTGCTGGCATGAGGCCTGCCGGCTGCTGGCAATGGACAGGCTCCTAGGACAGGAGCGACCCAGGGCAGTGGTAGCAGCAGGGAGAGCAGGAGGCCTTTAGATTGCTGAGACTCGGCTGAGTTTCATGAAGTACTCCTTACGGGACTTTCTGTTGCTTTAATTTAGCTTTGAACTTTATGCTCCTTTGATCTCACTACTTTGAACTTGAACTCTTCATGAGTTCTATTTATTTTGAAATTCTGGTCCTGTCCTTTAGAATAGGGCTTTTTTCCTTTAAGGAATGCTTTTGATGCATTATTTGATTATTTGTTCTTACTGAAGCATTTTATGAGATTTCTGTAAACTTACTAAAGATTGTGTTGACTAATTTAAATAAAAAGAACAGAAAGACACGTACTAATCTCTTAATGAGAATGAAAGCTTTTTAAACGTTTTCAAACTTTCATCAATGACTGAACTTTTAATTTTATTTGGAATTTAGCTTGTGATGCCAAAATAGCTCTCTGAACCAAAATACGGTGGTACAGATCTGTCACATGAGGTAAGGAGCAACCAGCACGGGAACAGAGCATGACCGTGTAAATGATGCTAAGGCAGATCTTCAAATCACTCCAAAGCAACACTAGAAAAGATGTCACAAATACACTAGACACCAGCAAGTTGGACTACAGCAACACTCTCTATGCCGGGATCACCAAGCAACTCAGTAGAAAACTACAAACCATGCAGAACTCAGCAGCCAGACTCATCTACAACCTCTCACACAGAACCTGCATCACTCAACACCTCAGTGAGCTCCACTGGCTCCCGATATGCAATCGCACCCATTTCAAACTCCTTACACACTCATTCAAGGCACTTCGCAAATTAGCCCTGCTTAGCTGAACAGTTGCATCTCCATCCACCAACCATCCAGACACCTCTGCTTTGCAGGACTCATATTCACACATGCATACACAGAACCATATTGTCAGGCCTTTAGTAGCATAAGATCTGGAAGGCCACTAACCTCTAAAGTTGACCAGCAGAGACGATGTCGTGAAGAAAGCCCCCTTCCTCCCCAGGGAGCAGCCCCACCCAGAGGAACATAAATACCACTGTGTAAGGAAGCACCCCAGGGAAGAAAGGGAAGTCGAGAAAACAACAATTACTGCAGCTTTGATATAGCGTCTGGTAGAGCAGTCCAGCACTGTCAAGACCCCTCATGGGAGAGCTGTAGAGGGAAGAAACAACAAGGACATTCTTGTGAGGCAGAATGACGGGAACAACACCAGTCATACAATGATCTTTCTTCTAATAATATATGCCCAAAAGACCCCTCCTTACTGTAACAAACCACAATGGCTCCAAAGAACAGGGAATCCCGGGTCTCTAAAAATAGCACCGGGTAACTGGCGGTAATCAGGATAAGAAGTATCCAACTTCAATGTCAGTAGGAGAAAGGAAAGGCTTGTTGTAGTCACAGCGCCTTCAATGTAGATAGAATCAAGAAAAGGCAGGCGAGAGGGAAATGTCACAGTGAAGAAGGACCTGCACTTCTTCTGGTATCCGTACTCGCTGTTACGTCACTGTGAGCACGGAAGCCCCAGGAAATCCTTAAGCCGGTAGTCCCCTCTGAGTCTGGGAGGTAGGGAAGTGAAAGTAATAATGATATTGCGGGAGGATCGGGAATAGCAACCGCAACCCTGCAGGAACCTAAATACCTGAAAGGGCGTCTGTGCCCTTGAAGCCTCAGGGAAACAAAACCAATGTCTGTGGAACACGCGGGTCGGGAATTTCAGCAAGAACAGGCTTAGTTGCTTCAGTAGATTTCTAGCGCTCAAACTCCTGCGGGGAACACCATCCGCTGAGCGCTGCATACACGGGGTGATCAGGAAGTTTGTCAAGCCCCGTTTGAAAGAAAAGGTGGGGCTTTATAGCCGATTAATGAACAGGTGGCTCCTGCTGTGATGCGCGTGTCGCTGTCCCTTGGCATTCTGGGCATTGTTTTTTTTTGTTATCTGAGCTCCGTTCTGTGGCGCCCTGTTCTCCCTGGGCCTCCCTGTGTCTGCGCTACAAGGGGAGGAGTGAGCAGACAACCCTGGCTCCCCTCTCCTACTCAGGATCGCGACAGAAGCCCCTCTCGAGGAAAAACGCCTCGGCGGTTGCCTTGGTTTACTTGGTATCGAACTGTTCCAACAACCGCAGCCAGTGCAGCTTGGTGACTGGTTCCCAGGTTCTGTCCTCCACACCATACCCCTTCCAGTCCACTAGGTACTGCACTTGTTCCCTCACAAGCCTTGAATCCAATAGTTCTTGAACCTCGTATTCCTCCTGCCCATCTACTTCTATAGGCAATGGCGTAGAGGGTAAACTCAGGCTAACTTGACAGGGTCTAAGCAAGGACACATGGAACACGGGGTGAATGTACCAGGACTGGGACAGAGACAACCTTACGGCAACAGGATTAAGGATTCGTTCAATACCATAGGGCCCTACGTACCTAGGAGCCAATTTACCCACCCCTTTTAGGTGCAGATTCTTTGTTGCTAACCATACCTTATCTCTTCACTTGATAAGTAGGCTCAGGGGTTCTCTTTCTATCAGCTTGATGCTTGTGTGCCTTTTGTGATGCTTCTAGCTGACCCTTTACTTCAATGAGCACTGTTCTGAGATGGGCGTGGTGTTCCTGTGTGGTGGGATGTCGTGAAACTACAGGCCATTCGAAAGGGAGCATATTCAGATGAAACTCATATAGACAGAAAAAGGGGGAACACCCTAATGTGGAATTGACTGCGTTATTGTAGGCGAACTCTGTCATCCAGATCAATGGGTGCCAGTCTGAGGTATTTTGGAGAGTAAAACAACGCAAGTATTGCTCGAGCGTTTGGTTGAGTCGTTCTGTTTTTCCGTCTGTCTGAGTGTGGTAGCTAGTGGACAGTCGGGCCTCCACTCTCATGGTGTCACATAGCGCTCTCCAAAACCGGGAGGTGAACTGGGCGACTCTGTCTGTTATAAGTACCCTGGGTAGTCCGGGCCCCTCACCACATGCTGGAGGAAGACAACAGCCAGTTCAGCCGAGGTAGGCAGTCGTTTCAGGGGGATAAAATGTCCAATTTTTGTCAAGTGATCGACCACCACTAGGATGGTGGTATAACCTTCGCAGGATGGCATTTCAACTATGAAGTCCATAGACACCGTGTGCCAAGGGAGTGGAGGCACTGATATGGGGCATAAAAACCCTACGGATTAGGAATGGCTGGCCTTGCCTTGGGCACAGATAGCACAGTCTCTGATGTAATTCTTGGTGTCGTTTCTTGGTGAGGACCACCAAAAGGATCTCTCAATGTTGCCGATGGTTTTGTGTTCCCCTATATGTCCTCTTAACGTTGAGTCGGGAGCCCAAGCTAACACTTGTAGTTGTTGAGCTGTGTGGGGAACATACAAGGTATGGTAGTGCTATAAGAGATTGTCTTTTGTGGTTCTGTGTTTGGGAGCTTCTTGTATCCAGGCACGAACATCCACGCTGACCAAGGACGTTTTCAGGTTTTCCAGGAAGTCATCTGACGTGATCAACGCTACAGTTTCATACTGGAAGGCGTTCCCAGGGAGGATAGAGGGAGGTTCTTTGGTACTTCCAGTTCGATGTCCGTAGGTTCGTCCAATCATGACAGCGCATCTGCCTTACCGTTTTGGGTCCTGGTCTGTATTTAATGACGAAATCAAAATCGGAGAAAAACAAAGACCATCGTAGCTGGCGTGGAGTGAGGGCTCTAGCGGATTTCAGGAACAATAGATTCCGGTGGTCTGTGAAGAATTCGATTGTGAGCAAAGCTCCTAGAAGGGTGAACAACACTTACAACGCAACTTTTACATCGCAGAGCCTTTACAACGCAACCATTACAACGCAAACTATTACAACGCATTGCTCTGGGGGGCGCTCTAGGATAGGGAATAGGTTAATTTACTATCCAATAACCTTCCCTAGTGTCCACGGGGACTGGAGTTGGAATAGTAAATTAAGCTATTCACTATCCAGCGCCCCAAAGCACTATGCGTTGTAATGGACTGCGTTGTAATACTTGCGTTGTAAAGGCATGCGATGTAAATGCATGCGTTGTAATGTCATACATCCTCCTAGAAGTTAGTGCCTCCATTCCTCACAGGCTCTTTTGATCACCAATAGCTCTTCATCTGTGATAGAATAATTGACCTCCCTAGGGGAGATCTTCGTGGAGTAGTACGCCACTGGAAGGAGCTGTCTTGTGTCAGGGTGTCTATGTGACAGTACGCCTCCTATGGCGTAATGCGATGCATCCGTTTCCACTATGAATGGCAGGCTCGGGTTAGGATGACGTAAGATAGGAGCTTGGGTGAATCGATTCTTCAACAGTCGAAAGGCACGATCCGCTTCTTGGTCCCAGGAAAATGAGGTACTCTTTCTAAGCAGTCGCAATATAGGGTGTATTATTTTGGAGAAGTCTTTGATGAAACGTCTGTAGTAGTTTGCAAACCCTAAGAAGCTCTGTACTGCCTTGACGTGCTGAGGTGCCTTCAATTGCGTGATTGCTTCAACCTTGCCCATGTCAATCTGGAAACCCTGAGCATTAATAACATACCCCAGAAAAGCGACCTCTGTCACGTGGAACAGGCATTGTTCTAGTTTGGCATACAGCGAATGTTGTTGGAGTCTGTTCAATATCGCCTTCACATGAGTGATGTGTTCTTTGGGGGTTAACGAATAGATGCGGATATCGTCAATGTATACGATGCAACAGGTGTCTAACAACCCCCGAAGCACTTCATCCATGAAAAATTGGAACGCTGCCGGGTCGTTGCACAGCCCGTAGGGCATCACCTGATACTCATAGAGTCCGAATTTAGTCCTGAAGGCGGTCTTCCATTCATCGCCGGTTTTGACTCTGACCAAGTGGTACGCCCCACGGAGATCCAGTTTCGTAAAGATTCGTGCTCCTTTGAGCTGATCCAACAGTACCGGTATTAAGGGCAGCGGGTACCTGTTCTTTATGGTTACCTTGTTGATCGCTCTATAGACGATAAATGTCCTCAACTCATCACAATCCTTCTTAGTTATAAAGAAGAGAGGAGACGAGGCTGGTGACGATGAATGCCTGATGAAGCCAGAGGCTAGATTCTCTTCCAGGTAATTCTTCAGATAGCGGGTCTCGGGCTCCGTCAGGGCATACACCCTGCTACAAGGGATGTCAGCTCCAGGCACAAGGTTCATGCGGCAATCATACGTCCGATGAGGTGGTAAACGTGTCACCTCCTGCTTGTCGAAGACAGGCTTGTAGTTCTTGTAGACATCAGGAAGCATGACAGAACAGCAATACCCCTGGTCTTCACATCCCTCTGTTAGGAAGCCTGCCTGCGTACCAGTGAAAACATCCAGATGAGCTAGTTGTTTGATGCACTGGTCTGTGGAATATCTGGAGGTTAAGGACACAGTGCGGTCTGCCCACCGCATAACAGGTTCAGAAAAGGGGGTGGTGATGAACAGAGTGCCTGAATTAAGCAGACCACTCTTACCCAGTCCAAAGATCAGGGCTTGATCCATCACCGTTTTTTAGCTCACTGCACCATCCCAGCTCAGAACTTGGCTATATGCAAATTAGTCTGTTCCTGTCCCAGTGCATGATGGGAACAGGGCAAACCAAACTAGCAAGCCAATTCTTGTACTGGGAAGGAAACAAGCTTCCGGGGACCGGTTTCTGCCATTTCAGGCGTCGTCGGCCCGGCTTGCTTGAATCCTGATGGTGCAATGAGCAAGGGACTCACATCTGAGTATACCCTTCCACGCTTATGGTGGACAAAATGATTCAGAAAAGGGGGTGGTGATGAACAGAGTGCCTGAATTAAGCAGACCACTCTTACCCAGTCCAAAGATCAGGGCTTGATCCATCACCGTTTTTTAGCTCACTGCACCATCCCAGCTCAGAACTTGGCTATATGCAAATTAGTCTGTTCCTGTCCCAGTGCATGATGGGAACAGGGCACACCAAACTACCAAGCCAATTCTTGTACTGGGAAGGAAACAAGCTTCCGGGGACCGGTTTCTGCCATTTCAGGCGTCGTCGGCCCGGCTTGCTTGAATCCTGATGGTGCAATGAGCAAGGGACTCACATCTGAGTATACCCTTCCACGCTTATGGTGGACAAAATGATTCAGAAAAGGGGGTGGTGATGAACAGAGTGCCTGAATTAAGCAGACCACTCTTACCCAGTCCAAAGATCAGGGCTTGATCCATCACCGTTTTTTAGCTCACTGCACCATCCCAGCTCAGAACTTGGCTATATGCAAATTAGTCTGTTCCTGTCCCAGTGCATGATGGGAACAGGGCAAACCAAACTACCAAGCCAATTCTTGTACTGGGAAGGAAACAAGCTTCCGGGGACCGGTTTCTGCCATTTCAGGCGTCGTCGGCCCGGCTTGCTTGAATCCTGATGGTGCAATGAGCAAGGGACTCACATCTGAGTATACCCTTCCACGCTTATGGTGGACAAAATGATTCAGAAAAGGGGGTGGTGATGAACAGAGTGCCTGAATTAAGCAGACCACTCTTACCCAGTCCAAAGATCAGGGCTTGATCCATCACCGTTTTTTAGCTCACTGCACCATCCCAGCTCAGAACTTGGCTATATGCAAATTAGTCTGTTCCTGTCCCAGTGCATGATGGGAACAGGGCAAACCAAACTACCAAGCCAATTCTTGTACTGGGAAGGGAACAAGCTTCCGGGGACCGGTTTCTGCCATTTCAGGCGTCGTCGGCCCGGCTTGCTTGAATCCTGATGGTGCAATGAGCAAGGGACTCACATCTGAGTATACCCTTCCACGCTTATGGTGGACAAAATGATTCAGAAAAGGGGGTGGTGATGAACAGAGTGCTGAATTAAGCAGACCACTCTTACCCAGTCCAAAGATCAGGGCTTGATCCATCACCGTTTTTTAGCTCACTGCACCATCCCAGCTCAGAACTTGGCTATATGCAAATTAGTCTGTTCCTGTCCCAGTGCATGATGGGAACAGGGCAAACCAAACTACCAAGCCAATTCTTGTACTGGGAAGGAAACAAGCTTCCGGGGACCGGTTTCTGCCATTTCAGGCGTCGTCGGCCCGGCTTGCTTGAATCCTGATGGTGCAATGAGCAAGGGAATCACATCTGAGTATACCCTTCCACGCTTATGGTGGACAAAATGATTCAGAAAAGGGGGTGGTGATGAACAGAGTGCCTGAATTAATCAGACCACTCTTACCCAGTCCAAAGATCAGGGCTTGATCCATCACCGTTTTTTAGCTCACTGCACCATCCCAGCTCAGAACTTGGCTATATGCAAATTAGTCTGTTCCTGTCCCTGTGCATGATGGGAACAGGGCAAACCAAACTACCAAGCCAATTCTTGTACTGGGAAGGAAACAAGCTTCCGGGGACCGGTTTCTGCCATTTCAGGCGTCGTCGGCCCGGCTTGCTTGAATCCTGATGGTGCAATGAGCAAGGGACTCACATCTGAGTATACCCTTCCACGCTTATGGTGGACAAAATGATTCAGAAAAGGGGGTGGTGATGAACAGAGTGCCTGAATTAAGCAGACCACTCTTACCCAGTTCAAAGATCAGGGCTTGATCCATCACCGTTTTTTAGCTCACTGCACCATCCCAGCTCAGAACTTGGCTATATGCAAATTAGTCTGTTCCTGTCCCAGTGCATGATGGGAACAGGGCAAACCAAACTAGCAAGCCAATTCTTGTACTGGGAAGGAAACAAGCTTCCGGGGACCGGTTTCTGCCATTTCAGGCGTCGTCGGCCCGGCTTGCTTGAATCCTGATGGTGCAATGAGCAAGGGACTCACATCTGAGTATACCCTTCCACGCTTATGGTGGACAAAATGATTCAGAAAAGGGGGTGGTGATGAACAGAGTGCCTGAATTAAGCAGACCACTCTTACCCAGTCCAAAGATCAGGGCTTGATCCATCACCGTTTTTTAGCTCACTGCACCATCCCAGCTCAGAACTTGGCTATATGCAAATTAGTCTGTTCCTGTCCCAGTGCATGATGGAAACAGGGCAAACCAAACTACCAAGCCAATTCTTGTACTGGGAAGGAAACAAGCTTCCGGGGACCGGTTTCTGCCATTTCAGGCGTCGTCGGCCCGGCTTGCTTGAATCCTGATGGTGCAATGAGCAAGGGACTCACATCTGAGTATACCCTTCCACGCTTATGGTGGACAAAATGATTCAGAAAAGGGGGTGGTGATGAACAGAGTGCCTGAATTAAGCAGACCACTCTTACCCAGTCCAAAGATCAGGGCTTGATCCATCACCGTTTTTTAGCTCACTGCACCATCCCAGCTCAGAACTTGGCTATATGCAAATTAGTCTGTTCCTGTCCCAGTGCATGATGGGAACAGGGCAAACCAAACTACCAAGCCAAATCTTGTACTGGGAAGGAAACAAGCTTCCGGGTATACTCAGACATGAGTCCCTTGCTCACTGCTCCATCAGGATTCAAGCAAGCCGGGCCGACGAGGCTGAAATGCCAGAAACCGGTCCCCGGTAGCTTGTCTCCTTTCTGGTGAAGAATTGGCTTGGTAGTTTGGTCTGCCCTGTTCCCATGATGCACTGGGCCAGGGACAGACTAATTTGCATATAGCCAGGTTCTGAGCTGGGATGGGGCAGTGAGCTAAATAACGGTGATGGATCAAGCCCTGATCTTTGGACTGGGTAAGAGTGGTCTGCTTAATTCAGACACTCTGTTCATCACCACCCCCTTTTCTGAATCGTTTTTGGCCACACTAGGTGTGGCAGGGTATACTCAGACATGAGTCCCTTGCTCACTGCTCCATCAGGATTCAAGCAAGCCGGGCCGACGAGGCTGAAATGCCAGAAACCGGTCCCCGGTAGCTTGTCTCCTTTCTGGTGAAGAATTGGCTTGGTAGTTTGGTCTGCCCTGTTCCCATGATGCACTGGGCCAGGGACAGACTAATTTGCATATAGCCAGGTTCTGAGCTGGGATGGGGCAGTGAGCTAAATAACGGTGATGGATCAAGCCCTGATCTTTGGACTGGGTAAGAGTGGTCTGCTTAATTCAGACACTCTGTTCATCACCACCCCCTTTTCTGAATCGTTTTTGGCCACTATAGGTGTGGCAGGGTATACTCAGACATGAGTCCCTTGCTCACTGCTCCATCAGGATTCAAGCAAGCCGGGCCGACGAGGCTGAAATGCCAGAAACCGGTCCCCGGTAGCTTGTCTCCTTTCTGGTGAAGAATTGGCTTGGTAGTTTGGTCTGCCCTGTTCCCATGATGCACTGGGCCAGGGACAGACTAATTTGCATATAGCCAGGTTCTGAGCTGGGATGGGGCAGTGAGCTAAATAACGGTGATGGATCAAGCCCTGATCTTTGGACTGGGTAAGAGTGGTCTGCTTAATTCAGACACTCTGTTCATCACCACCCCCTTTTCTGAATCGTTTTTGGCCACTATAGGTGTGGCAGGGTATACTCAGACATGAGTCCCTTGCTCACTGCTCCATCAGGATTCAAGCAAGCCGGGCCGACGAGGCTGAAATGCCAGAAACCGGTCCCTGGTAGCTTGTCTCCTTTCTGGTGAAGAATTGGCTTGGTAGTTTGATCTGCCCTGTTCCCATGATGCACTGGGCCAGGGACAGACTAATTTGCATATAGCCAGGTTCTGAGCTGGAATGGGGCAGTGAGCTAAATAACGGTGATGGATCAAGCCCTGATCTTTGGACTGGGTAAGAGTGGTCTGCTTAATTCAGACACTCTGTTCATCACCACCCCCTTTTCTGAATCGTTTTTGGCCACTATAGGTGTGGCAGGGTATACTCAGACATGAGTCCCTTGCTCACTGCTCCATCAGGATTCAAGCAAGCCGGGCCGACGAGGCTGAAATGCCAGAAACCGGTCCCCGGTAGCTTGTCTTCTTTCTGGTGAAGAATTGGCTTGGTAGTTTGGTCTGCCCTGTTCCCATGATGCACTGGGCCAGGGACAGACTAATTTGCATATAGCCAGGTTCTGAGCTGGGATGGGGCAGTGAGCTAAATAACGGTGATGGATCAAGCCCTGATCTTTGGACTGGGTAAGAGTGGTCTGCTTAATTCAGACACTCTGTTCATCACCACCCCCTTTTCTGAATCGTTTTTGGCCACTATAGGTGTGGCAGGGTATACTCAGACATGAGTCCCTTGCTCACTGCTCCATCAGGATTCAAGCAAGCCGGGCCGACGAGGCTGAAATGCCAGACACCGGTCCCCGGTAGCTTGTCTCCTTTCTGGTGAAGAATTGGCTTGGCAGTTTGGTCTGCCCTGTTCCCATGATGCACTGGGCCAGGGACAGACTAATTTGCATATAGCCAGGTTCTGAGCTGGGATGGGGCAGTGAGCTAAATAACGGTGATGGATCAAGCCCTGATCTTTGGACTGGGTAACTGCTTAATTCAGAAACTCTGTTCATCACCACCCCCTTTTCTGAATTGTTTTTGGCCACTATAGGTGTGGCAGGGTATACTCAGACATGAGTCCCTTGCTCACTGCTCCATCAGGATTCAAGCAAGCCGGGCCGACGAGGCTGAAATGCCAGAAACCGGTCCCCGGTAGCTTGTCTCCTTTCTGGTGAAGAATTGGCTTGGTAGTTTGGTCTGCCCTGTTCCCATGATGCACTGGGCCAGGGACAGACTAATTTGCATATAGCCAGGTTCTGAGCTGGGATGGGGCAGTGAGCTAAATAACGGTGATGGATCAAGCCCTGATCTTTGGACTGGGTAAGAGTGGTCTGCTTAATTCAGACACTCTGTTCATCACCACCCCCTTTTCTGAATCGTTTTTGGCCACTATAGGTGTGGCAGGGTATACTCAGACATGAGTCCCTTGCTCACTGCTCCATCAGGATTCAAGCAAGCTGGGCCGACGAGGCTGAAATGCCAGAAACCGGTCCCCGGTAGCTTGTCTCCTTTCTGGTGAAGAATTGGCTTGGTAGTTTGGTCTGCCCTGTTCCCATGATGCACTGGGCCAGGGACAGACTAATTTGCATATAGCCAGGTTCTGAGCTGGGATGGGGCAGTGAGCTAAATAACGGTGATGGATCAAGCCCTGATCTTTGGACTGGGTAAGAGTGGTCTGCTTAATTCAGACACTCTATTCATCACCACCCCCTTTTCTGAATCGTTTTTGGCCACTATAGGTGTGGCAGGGTATACTCAGACATGAGTCCCTTGCTCACTGCTCCATCAGGATTCAAGCAAGCTGGGCCGACTAGGCTGAAATGCCAGAAACCGGTCCCCGGTAGCTTGTCTCCTTTCTGGTGAAGAATTGGCTTGGTAGTTTGGTCTGCCCTGTTCCCATGATGCACTGGGCCAGGGACAGACTAATTTGCATATAGCCAGGTTCTGAGCTGGGATGGGGCAGTGAGCTAAATAACGGTGATGGATCAAGCCCTGATCTTTGGACTGGGTAAGAGTGGTCTGCTTAATTCAGACACTCTGTTCATCACCACCCCCTTTTCTGAATCGTTTTTGGCCACTATAGGTGTGGCAGGGTATACTCAGACATGAGTCCCTTGCTCACTGCTCCATCAGGATTCAAGCAAGCCGGGCCGACGAGGCTGAAATGCCAGAAACCGGTCCCCGGTAGCTTGTCTCCTTTCTGGTGAAGAATTGGCTTGGTAGTTTGGTCTGCCCTGTTCCCATGATGCACTGGGCCAGGGACAGACTAATTTGCATATAGCCAGGTTCTGAGCTGGGATGGGGCAGTGAGATAAATAACGGTGATGGATCAAGCCCTGATCTTTGGACTGGGTAAGAGTGGTCTGCTTAATTCAGACACTCTGTTCATCACCACCCCCTTTTCTGCACCGCATAACAGGGTCATGAAGAGTTAGCCATGGCATACCAAGAATGAGACGGAAGTGTGCTGCGTCTATTAGGTCGAACTGGATAGTTTCGAAGTGGTTCTCTCCTATTCGCATCGTAAGGGGGCAAGGGTACCTCACTGGTCTGGATGTCAAGGCCTTTCCGTCTACTGCCTTCACTAGTTCAGGTGTTTTCTTGCTTTCGCATGGTACCCCGATGCTCCAGGCGTACCAATGATCAATGAAATTTCCAGTGGCTCCAGAATCCAAAAGGGCAGAGACGTCAATGGAAGACTTTTTGGACACCCACAGGGTTACGCACACATTCATATGAGCCACAGAAGGCTGAATGGTGTTAGCCAGAGTTAAAGAGACCATGTTAGTTTCTGAACCCAAGACAGAGATCCTGTCCTGGCTCGGGTTCATTAGTTTTCCGTCGTTTGTGGGAAAGTAGCGGCTTGCGTCCTGAAAGTTGTTGGTTTTTTTGGCAGCTTAGCTCTTGCTTGGCATTCTCTAATGAAGGGGTCGCTTTTTCCACAGTATAAGCACAGCTTTTACAGCTCACTTTTCTCCCTCTCTTCAGCAGTGAGCGGGCCCGTAGTCCTTCAATCTGCATTGGCTTTGGTCCTTTGGACTGCTTCGGGTGTTCTTCGAAAGCTGGTTCAGACCGGGGTAGGAGAAAACGGGTGTAACTTCTGCTTCGATCTCCCTTCCTTTCCTGTAAGCAATGATCTAGCTGGACAGTGAGGTTGATTAACTACTCGTAGGTATGGGGTAGTTGCACTACCTGCGACAGTACGTCTTTTAGTTCTCCTTGCAGTCCCTAATAGAACAATCTAGGCCATTTTTCTTGAGGCCAGTCTGTTTCCATCAGGAGGCGGATGAGGGTGGTGATGTAGGTCAACAAGTCCTGTGACCCCTGCCGTAGAGTTTTAAGTTCCCGGTCCAGAGTCATCATGTGTGGCTTCCTATCAAACAGCTTCCTCATCTCTAGACAAAAACCCTGAAAATTGTGCAGCACCATCAAGGGGATGGTCCAGCTGGCAGCATTCCCTCCCATGTAAGACATCATGAAGGAGGTCTTAGCTAAGTCGTCCACAAATACTGTGTGTTACACCTTAGACTTACTGTATGGGGTCCTTAACTGCTTGTATTACACTACATCTCCCACAATCCATTGGGTGGGGGTATTAGGTTGTGTGCTGTCCCATGCTGCATCCAGGAAGTATCAGATGACACCACTGCCTTTAGAAGAAGACCGCCCCCGCTCTCAGGTGCTTGGCAAACTTCCTTTGGATGACCACGCCCCCCTGTTCCTTTCCCAGTATTGATGGTGTTCCGTGAAACCTGAGATTACTGCTCCCTCCATCTGTTTGTGGTTAGAAACCTTCCTCTTTTCTACATTCATTTTCCTGCCCTCCGAGGCTAGCACAAAGGTGTGCTGCCTGTTTGGTAACCGTTATCTATCTTGTTTGATCTGAGTGCGAGGTCGCACTTCTGATTGTAAGTACGCGTTGATTAATGCGTGATTGCACAGCAGATGGGGAATCTGCTGCCTTTCTTCCAGTCTCTCCATTTGTTTTATTATTATTTTTTTGGTTTGGCGCGAGGACGTACTGCTGATTGACCTCGACATTTGACCTTGCAATGAAAGCAGCTTGCAATGAAAGCCGCCTGATATCGCGTGGCTGAGTGTCTTTTTCTCCTGGCTGGAGTTGTTTTGTTTTTACTCAGTACGAGGTCGCTCTTTCACCACATTTGGTCCCACCAGCCTACAGCTGCATGGACTTGGCTGCACAACCCCCAATGAGCGTGCTGGAGCGCTGTTTCTTAAGTACTCATAACTGTTGTCTCGGCTAAACTCAAGGAACATTATTTTTCTATTTTTGTTTTGAAGTTAGTTTAGAAGCAGATAGGAAAGTCTACGACCTCACATATTCGGATCTTTTGACAATAATTGTTTATGAAGTGTATTCAAGATATTCAAACCATGTTCATGGGCATTAGGACTGGACTTCTACGATATTCCTTCCATTATTTTTGTTATCCAACGCTTGGGCAGATGTATTATTTTGGAACGACGTAAAAGCTGATTCAATATATATACCAGTTCCTTGAATTGATGTTTAAGAAGCCAGTTATTTCTCCCTATCCCGGGACACTTCCTACTTACGGTGAGTTTGGGATTGCACACAACCTGCCCTCTGCTATTTTATTAAAAGTCACTTCTACAAATAGGGATAGTGAATTAACCCTTTCCTATTTTGGTTTGTTGTTTTCTTTGTTGTTCTACAGGGCGAGAACCCACCTTCCTTGGTTTTCCTTCTGCCCTTGGCCGACCTAGTTGACCTCCTTCCTGGTGGTCCGGAAGTGTCTCTTCTCTCCCGGGGGTATTAGTCGGTATTCTGTGGACCCTTTGGTGGCTAGAGTTGGCTATACCTTTTGGGAGAGCTGGGGCTCTCTCTTCGCTCCTGAGGATCTCTCTTTATCTGACAAGCTGTCCTGAATCCCGACATTGTGCGTTTGAGAGAGCACAAGTTTGAAAAATGTATAAGTGCACCATATTTACAAGCACGTAGTTAGTTTAAACATGCTTTTGCACACGAGTGTTTTATATTTAGGAGTAAAATACACAGAGTGTCTTATATTCAGTGGTGAAATGCATAGAATGTTTAAGTAGAGTAACAATAATCATAACTGTGTGAGACTAATGTAGAAATGTTTGGGATGAATATGAAAACCTCATGTTCTCATGTTAAAGGAATCATGTTAGAGTTGAATAGAGCTTTACAGAACCAGTATAATGTGTAGGCCTCATGGCAATTCACAGAAAATCTAAACGTGCTGCTAAAATAATGTGAGATGGGGTTAACGTGGTTCTTCCAAAAATGTACTATCGAATTTAGTTTTGAAATATATGCTTTATAGATGTGTATTTTAAGAAATGTATGTTGGTTGAGAATGCTGTTTAAATCAAGTAAAATGTTTTCAGAGTGCAGGGACCCGCTTCATGTAAATCAAGTAGGCCTGAACTGATAGTGATGTCTCTTTGATGTGCCATGTGCTCGTTAGAGGAGAAGTCGAGAGGTGCCAAGTACAGAGCTTCGATTATATTTTATGACCTATAGATATGGTGGAGTCTGGAATTTGAGGCCCACTGCAGGACGGACTGTATGCAGGTGCGAGGGTCTTAATCAGCTAGAATGAAAGGGGCTTTGTTCAGTGGCGCTTGGCGCAGGCCTGTAGGAGTTTCCAGGAATTTCAGGGGGTATCAGCGCACTGGAGAAGAAGCCTGGGAACCAAGGTCAACTATAACGAGGGTCTTGAAGAGTACCATCATGGAGTTTACCGCGCAAAGATGTACCACGTGAGGGGCGTCCCAAGGGGCGTTCCTATCGAAAATGTGATTTGATATCAGGGAAAGAGACCCGGAAGGAGAGCAGAGCAGATGATTTTGGGAGCCTAAGGAAGCGGATGGGTAGGCAGATAGGCTGATCAGGAGAGACCCATCATCAGAGAAGAAACAAAGAGAAGTGCGTGATCTTCTTAGGAAATCACCACGGCTGACACCTAGAGGGGTAAAGATCTTGTTAAGTAGGGATGTCACTTAGTGTAGTGTAGGGATAGACTAACCTTAATTTTTTCTTTTCTGTAATGACTTTGAGGTTGCAACTTGTATCCATTTTGGCAACGCTTATGCTTTTTGAAATTGTACTCATTATTCTGTTTTTCAGACTCAGACTATTGAAAAAGTTCATGTTCATAGTGATACCAATTTATCTTCTGAATCTCATTTTGAGAAGTTTGTACCTTCAGTTATCTTTGACTTTATATTAAATCTTTGAAACTTAAATTTGGTCAGTGGTCATTTAGAGTGGTGTAAGTTCTTACATTGATTGACTTATTGTTAGATTACCTTTTACTCAACGACAGGTACCAACGATTCAGTCGACTTGGTTTGGGATCTGGTAAGGTAACTAGTAACCAGAAATCCCGCGTTAACACGTTTACAGAGGAAGTGGAGCCTGCATTGGTTGAGGAATGTCTCGAATTTCTTGGTGTTCCCGTAAAAGCGTTCGGGTGGTGCCAGGGGTAGCCCATGGTTCTGTATGACGTGGACAGTGGGATTAAACCCATCAGGAGAGGCAGTTGCCGCTGACATTGTAAAGGCCCCGGGGCCTGGTGTACCTCCCCCTTCAATAGGTGTAGTGGTAGATACCAGAGGGGGGAGACCAGAGGGGGGAGTGTCCACTCCCTAATATATGACTGTTTTCCTGTGCATTTTCTAGTAATACCTGCTACCTCCCGACATAAAGTGCCCATCTCTTTTTTCAGCTCTTGATTCTCCAAGAGTGAGGTATGTACCTCCTGCTGTAGAGCCGCAATGCTCTCCAGCAGCGAAGTCAACACCACGTTGGTGTCCATCGTCCGGGCTGGGTAACTAACGTGGGCTTGACAATCTGTCAGGCTGTTAGTAGCATAAGATCTGGAAGGCCACTAACCTCAAAGGGCGACCAGCAGAGACGATGTCGGGAAGAAAGCCCCCTTCCTCCCCAGGGAACAGCCCCACCCACAGGAACACAAATACCACTGTGTAAGGAAGCACCCCAGGGAAGAAAGGGAAGTGGAGAAAACAACAAATACTGCAGCTTTGATATAGCGTCTGGTAGAGCAGTCCAGCACTAGTCAAGACCCCTCATGGGAGAGCTGCAGAGGGAAGAAACAACAAGGACATACATGTGAGGCGGAAGGACGGTAACAACACCAGTCATACAATGATCTTTCTTCTAATAATATATGCCCAAAAGACCCCTTCTTACTATACTAAACCACAATGGCTCCAAAGAACAGGGAATCCCAGGTCTCTAAAAATAGTACCGGGTAACTGGTGGTAATCAGGATAAGAAGTATCCAACTTCAATGTCAGTAGGAGAAAGGAAAGGCTTTTAGTCACAGTGCCTTCAATGTAGATAGCATCAAGAAAAAGCAGGCGAGAGGGAAATGTCACAGTGAAGGCAGACAGGCACTTCTTCCGGTATCCGTACTCGCTGTTACGTCACTGCGAGCACGGAAGCCCCGGGTAATCCTTAAGCCGGTAGTCCCCTCCGAGTCCGGGAGGTAGGAAAGTGAAAGCAATAATGAAATTGCAGTAGGAGCGGGAATAGTAACCGCAACCCCTCAAGAACCTAAATACCTGAAAGGGCTTCTGCGCTCTTGAAGCCTCAGGGAAACAAAACCGATGTCCGTGGAACAAGCGTGTTGGGAATTTCAGCAAGAACAGGCTCGGCAGCTTCAGTAGATTTCCAGCGCTCCAACTCCTGCGGGCAACAGCATCCTCTGAGCGCTGCATACACAGGGGTAATCAGGAAATTTGTCAAGCCCCGTTTGTAAGGAAAGGTGGGGCTTTATAGCAGAGTAATGAACATGCGGCTCCTGCTGTGTTGCGCGGGTCGCGATCCCCTGACATTCTGGGCCTTGTGTTTTTTGTTATCTGCGCTCCGTTCTGTGGCACCCTGTTCTCCCTGGGCTTCCCTGTGTCTGCGCTACAAGGGGAGGAGTAAGCAGACAACCGCGGCTCCCCTCTCTTACTCAGGATCGTGACATATATCAAGAGGAAGGGTGTTCTCTTACATCTCTTCTAACGCATGTAACACCCTCCCACTCCACCTCACAGCCTCCTCTTCTCTTCTTGAATTCTACAAGAAATTGAAGACCTGGTGTAGGAAAGGGCCCTTTTTGTGTGATGCCCCCAAATGTTTTGCTCCAATGCTGAGGACTCTGAAAGTGCACTTGAGCCTGCTACCCAGGCCCCAGTCTCAGTGCTCTCCCCATAAAACGGTTATGTGTAAATTGGCATCCCTAATTGACAAGGACTTTGCCCCCTTATAAGTATCTGGCATATGGGGCCAGTCATTTCCAGGGCATGGGTGGTAAAGAGGTCCCCAGCACTGTCTGTGCTGTCCTGAGTGACCCAAGTAAACTACTTACAGCAGGCCTGCCATTGCAGACTGCAGGAACAGTGTAAACTGCCCCGATTTCACTTTGCCCTCACCATATGTGGCAGGGTCAATGAACTGATTGTTGCCTGTGGCAGAGGACTGGGACATGGTGTATGCAGCAAAGGTTTCTGGCTCATGGAGCTGTGCCAAGTTACAATTTTCCAGAATCAAAAAAGGGCCTTGACTCCTTACTCAGAAAGGCTGAGTCCAACTGAACTTATTAAACAAAACAAAAGCCAATCCTGGAACGTTAATCCAACAACAATAAAGTTTCAAAGACAAGCTGCTTTGATTAAAGCAAAAACAACCTATTTATATTTCAAGCAAATTTATTCTTATTTTGTGAAATAATCGTTTTTCTTTTTAGCACACTGTTTGTCGTGCATGGAAAATACAAAATACAAAATGCATACAGTTATATGTACATTATATACAAACTAATAAATCCACAATTTCAAACACACTTGGCCATTCATTCGTACACCATCCTTTCACAACAATAGAACAAAAAATAATAAGAAACAGTGCGTCCAAGCATCGGAAAATAAATCAGTCCAAAATATTTCTTTTCATATTTTTGCAAGCTTATTGTTGTTGTAATTGTCACAAGATCTCTTGTGAACCCAAATAAATGCAAAATGAGATTGACCAGATGCTGGATGAAAAATGGTCGACGCGTTTCAAACCCCTGTAAATAGGGTGGGGTTCTCCTCAGGACCGGATTGGTTCTGAAACAATAAAAATGACTGGCTTTAGCGCATATGTATGGAGCATAAACAACTATAAGAAAGAAGGGATCAACTCCCTGTGTTCAGCTGAGGCTGCCTACCTTATTCCAAAAAAGAACGCAACCAATGGTGGACAGTTAAGTTTCCCAATGGAGTTGTATTTTCCCAAAAGATGTAGTGCCAGCAACTGTGCGGAAAGAACAACAAACGCGACAACATTTACTAATGTGTCACACTTTCCCATTCATACGATACATTCGTGGGCAGTTGCGAGATGATGCAGGCAGCCTTTGTACTTACCCGGTAATGCACAGTTCCGCGTTTGCTGCGCTGTCATTAGTTTTAAGGGCGTCGGCTCCTGTTCTGTAAAAATGGAGCGAAATAAGCGTTAGCTATCTGGCGCTTCAAGGGCTGGCTTAACGATTGACCGCAGCGCGGTATAACGTACCAATGCGGGACGAAGGGAGCAGTCCTTCTCCTTAGGCGGTTTCCATGTTTAGCACTACAGGAGACCTCGGGTGGAAGCGTATCCTCAGTGCTTCCTGGATGATCACCAATACCTGGGATTTCTGGGATTTGTAGTTCCAAGGCGGTTATGACATAGAAGTGAAACAAAACCCGGCCCGGACTATACAGAATGTTAGTCAGTGGGACTTTACACAGTAGGCTTGTAAATTTCAGAGATCTCATTTAAACCCCGTGTGGCGGTGTTAAACTTCATTATAAGCATTGCCTCACGTTGAGACAATTGGGCATCAACGTCACCACCTCTGGGGTCTTTTTCAATTTTGGACAGCACTGTCCAGCGCAAGTCTGTATTTTCATGCTTCCACTTAGCCCAATGATTGACTAATGGGGCATTTTCCACTTTCCTGCGGATGCGCGATTTATGTTGCGTGATCCTATTCCTGATTTCCTGTGTTGTTTTCCCAATATAGACTAAAGGGCATGGGCACACAATTGCATAAACGACGTTTTTTGATTTGCAATTAGTGAAGGTGTCGTGCCTCCAATGAATATCGTCGAATGTAAACACTGAGTCCTCAATAGTCTCAACACAACAAGTGCACGTACCGCACTTGTGGTGTCCTTTAGGTGGAGGTAATCCAAACAGGCTTTGTAATGTGGGAGCCTTAATAGTTGGTAATGCAGCCCTCACAACATAATTGGCCACACTTTTGTCCTTTTTGTATGCAAAGAGTGGTGGCACTGAGAAATCTTCATGCAGATTTCTCAGTGCCACCACTGTTTGCATACAAAAAGGACAAAAGTGTGGCCAATTATGTTGTGAGGGCGGCATTACCAACTATTAAGGCTCCCACATTACAAAGCCTGTTTGGATTACCTCCACCTAAAGGACACCACAAGTGCGGTACGTGCACTTGTTGTGTTGAGACTATTGAGGACTCAGTGTTTACATTCGACGATATTCATTGGAGGCACGACACCTTCACTAATTGCAAATCAAAAAACGTCGTTTATGCAATTGTGTGCCCATGCCCTTTAGTCTATATTGGGAAAACAACACAGGAAATCAGGAATAGGATCACGCAACATAAATCGCGCATCCGCAGGAAAGTGGAAAATGCCCCATTAGTCAATCATTGGGCTAAGTGGAAGCATGAAAATACAGACTTGCGCTGGACAGTGCTGTCCAAAATTGAAAAAGACCCCAGCGGTGGTGACGTTGATGCCCAATTGTCTCAACGTGAGGCAATGCTTATAATGAAGTTTAACACCGCCACACGGGGTTTAAATGAGATCTCTGAAATTTACAAGCCTACTGTGTAAAGTCCCACTGACTAACATTCTGTTTAGTCCGGGCCGGGTTTTGTTTCACTTCTATGTCATAACCGCCTTGGAACTACAAATCCCAGAAATCCCAGGTATTGGTGATCATCCAGGAAGCACTGAGGATACGCTTCCACCCGAGGTCTCCTGTAGTGCTAAACATGGAAACCGCCTAAGGAGAAGGACTGCTCCCTTCGTCCCGCATTGGTACGTTATACCGCGCTGCGGTCAATCGTTAAGCCAGCCCTTGAAGCGCCAGATAGCTAACGCTTATTTCGCTCCATTTTTACAGAACAGGAGCCGACGCCCTTAAAACTAATGACAGCGCAGCAAACGCGGAACTGTGCATTACCGGGTAAGTACAAAGGCTGCCTGCATCATCTCGCAACTGCCCACGAATGTATCGTATGAATGGGAAAGTGTGACACATTAGTAAATGTTGTCGCGTTTGTTGTTCTTTCCGCACAGTTGCTGGCACTACATCTTTTGGGAAAATACAACTCCATTGGGAAACTTAACTGTCCACCATTGGTTGCGTTCTTTTTTGGAATAAGGTAGGCAGCCTCAGCTGAACACAGGGAGTTGATCCCTTCTTTCTTATAGTTGTTTATGCTCCATACATATGCGCTAAAGCCAGTCATTTTTATTGTTTCAGAACCAATCCGGTCCTGAGGAGAACCCCACCCTATTTACAGGGGTTTGAAACGCGTCGACCATTTTTCGTCCAGCATCTGGTCAATCTCATTTTGCATTTATTTGGGTTCACAAGAGATCTTGTGACAATTACAACAACAATAAGCTTGCAAAAATATGAAAAGAAATATTTTGGACTGATTTATTTTCCGATGCTTGGACGCACTGTTTCTTATTATTTTTTGTTCTATTGTTGTGAAAGGATGGTGTACGAATGAATGGCCAAGTGTGTTTGAAATTGTGGATTTATTAGTTTGTATATAATGTACATATAACTGTATGCATTTTGTATTTTGTATTTTCCATGCACGACAAACAGTGTGCTAAAAAGAAAAACGATTATTTCACAAAATAAGAATAAATTTGCTTGAAATATAAATAGGTTGTTTTTGCTTTAATCAAAGCAGCTTGTCTTTGAAACTTTATTGTTGTTGGATTAACGTTCCAGGATTGGCTTTTGTTTTGTTTAATAAGTTACAATTTTCAGCCTTACCCGGATGGAGCATTTTGACCTCCAAAAAAGTGTTTAATTCCAAATGTAAAATCTTAGACCTGGCAAGGAGGCAAATATATCTGACCTGTGATCTATTGCCTCCGAATCCAAAGGCTTCAGAGGAGGCTTGACGATGATGTGTCTCCAAGGAACCATCGCGGACTGCAGCTTGGGACCTTGCTCCTCTGGAAGGTTTTTATTTCCATTTCAGAGAAAAATTTGAAGACAAAATCTTTGATTAGAATGACTCACTTGATGTACCTGACCTCGGCTCTATTTAATAGGCCTGAAATCATGACTAGGTCCCAGTAAAATGCAAACTTTTAATTGACATTTTGCTTTTTCTTGTTGCTTTTGGCATTAAAGTCTTAACCACTTCTAAGATCCCCTTTAACCTGTTTTCATGATTGTGGTGTATTTTTGTGCATTCTATGTTTCCATATTTTTGTAAATTATTTTGGTTTGGGAATTTTACAGTGTTGTGCTTTTTACTTTAAAATAGTAGGCAGAGCTTGAACTTAATCCACACTTCTCTAGGGATTGCTTCCTGGATGGTGCCATAGCTGCCAGGAATTAGGCAACGATTCTTTCACAACTTTGTTTTGACATACCACAGTGGATTCAAGTTGGTTGGGGTAGCACTCTCCCAAATTAACAACCCCATTCTTGACATTGGTTGGTGTGCAGCAGCTTGAATAAAACTTTGTTCAGCAGTTGCCATTAAGGTTTAAATTTTAATTACTAAAAGTGTCATTCCAGATTTAGAGGCAAAATTATGTTTTTTTAATTTGAATTAGCCCAGGAATGTTTGTGGAACAACAAACGGAAGTTTCTCAACAGCAGACATTTGGACGCGGGGGGGATAACAGCAAGAGCGAGTTCTCTAAAGGGCCCTAAAGGACCCTAAAGGACCAGTAAGAGGGATCCCAGTTTTCATCTGAACAGTAGGGGGTGGGCTTGAAGTCAAGAGATCTCTTGTCCTCCCTATCAGAGGTCAGTACTATGATTCTCTGCAGGCAGAGCCACGAGGTGGTGCTCAGCTTGTTCTTAGAAGCCCAGGTGTGGCGCAGCGGCCAGGGCGACTGACGCTGGAATCCGGGGACCACGGTTCGATCCCCGGCTCCGGCGGCAGGTTAGCCCAGCACCATGTGACTCTGGGCAATAGCTCGCTTAATCTTCCCGACGGCCCCCAGCGCCTAGAGACCCTTACGGGTGATTGTGCGCTTTACAAATGTGGACTTTACTTTACCCACTGGTGGGTGGTCCACAGTGATTGCTAGTGTTAGCCTGGATAAGAAAGTCAACCCAGTGGGGACACAAGGGTGGACCAAGTTATCATAATGTGCAAGGGTGAATTAGAGATGCCTGCTAATTCTAAGAAGTACAGGAGCCAGTATGACTGCTGGATGTGATCACAGCAGATCATTCCAAATGTGTGCTACCTTGTGGTGCATGCTGACAACCTATTCAGCTACCAAGCAGTGGCTATGGTTACTTTGAAATGGGGAGGGGTCTCTGGTCCTCTGAAACTAGCTGTTAGCCATGTTATATATTTTGACTATTTGTGGTGATTACCTTGAGCATTCCATCTAGAAAGAAGTAGAGCTCAAGGCCCATGCTCAAATTAGGACCACAAAGGGCAGGGCAGCCCCTCTGAGGAGTCAGGGGGACCCAGAACCTAAACGAGTGGACCAGGTTCCCACCAAGAAGGCACAGGCTAAGGAGAATGGGAAAGTAGACCCCATAATTCTCATAGTACGGGAGGAGTCCTGAGGGGAGGAAGACACAGAGCATACAGGAGTAGAGGTGGTTGTGCTGGGTGAGCTGCCTGAGTTAACCAGGTTGGCAAGCTGCAGGAAGACAATTCCAGTCAGAATTCTGCAAGGTGTAGAGGGAATTCCATACTCATATGTCCTTCGGCAACAGACTGAGCTCCAGAAAATTAAGATATCACTGGAGATCACTTGATCTATTGGGATGATGGCTTCCTTTACAGTGAGCCTAAGGTTCAAATGCCTGTGAGAGCCAGAGTTTTGCTGGTCACCCAAAGCCATTCAACTTCCCACTTGAGTTGGCTCATGACACACCTTTGACAGGACACCTGGGGAAGGCCACAACCTATGACAGGCTAGTCAAACACTTTTACTGGCTTCAATGAGGCATGAGGGAGATTCCTTCTTCCAATCTACTAATCAGGTCAGTGGCAAGCCTAGAGGAAAAAGCAAGGCCCCCTTCCAGACTTTTATGTGGTAGGGACACCTTTTGAGAGGGGAAGTATTAGATCTCTCAGCCTTAGGGTGGTGTTCCCATAGACATTTTGCCTTACTCCTACATGCTTACTAATCTTGTTTATGTTCCCATTAGGACTCTGTGCACTTTACCACTGCTAACCCATGCTAAAGTGAGAGAACTCTCTCTCTCTAAAACAAACTCTCTCTCGCTCTAAAACATGGTAACATTGGTATACGCTCAATTGGCACACTTAATTTACTTATAAGTTCCTAGTAATGTGGAATTGCAGATACCAAGAGCCTGTATATTAAATACTACTGGTGGGACTGCGGCACTCATTGTACAAACCAGTTAGGTAGCCCATTAAACATCTCAGGCCTTCCATTTCACCCTGTATTAAACTGTAGATCGACCTGTCAAAATAAACATTTTGCCAGGCCTAAACTTTCATTCTCAATACCACTAGAGTAGGCCCTATGAAGCCCAGGAGGCAGGTTTCTGTGTATTTAAAAAGTTGGACAGGTACTTTTAAGTTTTAAATTTCCTGGAAGTGAAAACTCTCAAATTCATTTTTCTCACTACTGCAAGGCCTGCCTCTCCCATTAGATAACATTGGGTCAACTTATTACATTTAATAAGGGATACAATTCAGTTGAGAACAGGGAGGAATGTCAAGTTTGTCTCTGAAGAGTTGTAACTTAAAACCCTCTTTAACTGTAAGGTTGGATTTTTAGTCATGATTCTGAAAATGCACCTTTTAGAAATTTGGCATTTTCTTTTTCCAACCATTTGGTGCCTACAGACTGTACGCTGGGTTACATGACTAGGTGTGTCTGGCAGTTGCTATTTGTGTATTGCTCCCAGAGAGTGAGACTAAGGAGCATAGGCGTTGGCAGGGTGGGCCATGTTTGAGTTGATGAGGGGGAGAAGCTGTCACCTATCACACTTGCACAGCACAAAGGCTCTGTCTGAGCACATTCACAAAGTATTTGACACTAGTATATTGAGACCCCAGACAAGCAGGGGCAGGGAGGCAAGAAATTCAGACACCTCTTGGGGTAAAAACCTCCAGAATGTTCAGGGCACCAGGTATAAATATTGGACACATAGACCCAACTCTCAGTACACCTCTGAACCCATGAAGGACTCAGAAGGCCTACTGTGATGCTCAGCAAGGACTTCTACTCTGTTGCCCTGCTGCCCTGCTGCCGGAGTAAAAGGACTGTACTTGCATATTGATCCCAGGACCACTAGAGCGACTCCATAGGCTACTTGGCCTGTCCGGGGGCTATGGGACAGAAAAGGCTCCTACCACATTGAACCTAGCTCCTGGACTTAGTCTGCTGTGAGTCTTGCCCCCCGAGTGATGCCACGTCAGTTCTGGACCCTTGAAAGTGGACCTGAAGGATCTCTGCCAGCCCACCTGTGATCCTACGGGCAGTCCCGACATATTTCCTTGCAGCTCCGCTTCAGAATCACTGCAGCGCGACAATTCCTCAATGCAGGCCTTCTCATCACAAGCCCTTCACTGACGGTATCCTCGACGATGATGCACAACTTTGCAATGTAGCCTCGCAGCTCCTTGGAATCAACGCTGCAAGGATGCAATGCTGTAAAAATCTCACAATGCTCCGCAACTAGGATATAAGGTACTTTGTTCAGCAGGCCTAGCTTGGTCCCTGTATATAGCTGTCATCAAATGTGGTCGGCATGAACATGTGACATTTTCCCTGTCTTGCGCAACCAGATTACCACAGTGGGCGCTTTGTGCTTCTAGGCAGTATTCTTGCTTTAAACTTTTAAATTACATATCTCCGGTTCTACTGATTGGATTTCTGTTTTATTCTCAATAATTAATTTTATTTTTCTAAATTGCCGTGGGTTTTTTCTTGTGTTGTGTTATGCTTGGCATTTTTGGCGTGGTTTTTCCTGACTTTTTGCCTCTACATCTGGTATTTTTGATGCTGTGCTGGATTTCGTTTTCGCTGACTTAGATGCTTTGGGCACTTTGCCACTGCTGATCAGTGTCAAAGTGCAAGTGCTCCCTGTGTAAAAGAAAATTTCAATTGGTTCTCCCTGACTGGCATATTTGATTTACTGGTAAGTGCCTAGTAAAGGGCACTGGGTATGCCAGGGCCTGTAAATCAAATACTACTAGTGGACCTGCAGCACTGATTGTGCCACCCAAATGAGTAGCCTTGAAAAGATATCTCAGACCTGCCACTGCAGTGTCTGTGCGCAGTTTGTTCACTGCCATGTCGACCTGGCAAGTGCACTCACTTGCCAGGCCCTAACCTTCTATTTTCTTACATGTAAGGTATCCCTATGGTAGGCCAAAGGTATTCCTCTGGGCAGGGTTCATGGTATGTGAAAGGTAGAACATGTACTGGGGTGTGTGTGACATGTCCTGATGGTGAAATACTGTCAATTTCGTTTTTCACTGTTGATAGGCTATTTTGCTCTATAGGATAGAATGGGAAATGCTTTGTAACATCTTACAAGTATAACTTTCCATTGGGACAAGATGGGAAAAAAAGTTTAGGCTCTCCGACCTCAGAATTAAATAACACGTCTTTTAGTAAAGATGGTTTGTAAATTGTGTGTTTGAAATTGCCACTTTTAGAAAGTAGCTATTTTCTTGTTTAACCATTCTGTGTGACTTTACCTGATTGTGAATTGACCGTCTGGTTTTGGAGTGACAGGAGCTGGGAATCTACATTCACTGTAGACAGCCACCGGGGGGGTGTTGAAGTGCGCCTGGCCCTTCCTGGATGACTTAGAGCAGAGCTGAATAGATCTTGGTTGAATTTAGAGTTGTGGGAGCAGGTTTGCTTGCTCCTGAATAGGGCCTGTCTCCCTTGCAAAATGCGGTCTCTACCCCCTATGGTCATACTGCACCAATGAGGACAGAATTGGTTTGGACTGGGCCGGAGATCCTTGCACCAAGAGAACAAATACATTTTGGGGTATTAAGTATTAGACCTAAAACCCCAGAACTTAAGACCACTTCTGGAATCACGAGGAACCTTTGCAAGGAGAAAAGCTGGAGAAACGGGAGGAGGAGTACCGGCCCTTTAATGTGTGCTGTCTGGGGTTGTCCTGCAGTAGCTGTTTCTGGCAAGAAAAGGACAAGGAATTTGCTGTGTGCTGTGTCCTACTGCTTGAGGAAGATCTCCAAGGGCTTGGGTAGATCTTGCCTCCTGTTCTGAAGTCTCAGCGACACAAAGACTTCACCCCAAGCTACCCTGAATGTCCTTGCTGGGAGTTCTAGCCTGCCAAGATGTGCCTGTGATTGTGTTGGGCCTCTGGAGGTTGTTCCTGCTGTTGGGAGCTGGAAAAGCAACGCAACTACACGAAAATCGATGCATCGCCCTTCTTGCAGCACCTTTTCTGACGCAGCACCGCTGTGCGAGAAGTATCTCCACGCGTCACTGCACTGCTGCAGAAACAGACACATCGCCTGTCTCCGCTGCAAGAACCGAAGCATTGAGGGGTCGTGGCTGAAGAAACTGACGCAGCTCCGCTCGATGCCGCTGCATCGTACGCCTGCGCATCCCGGATTTCCATACATAGTACCTGTGCATCAAGTTTTTCCGACGCATCACCCGTGGACCAGAACCGTCTCGGAATCGACGCATCACTTCCCCCTACAGACTGGATTTGATGCATCACTTCTCCTGTGTGCAGCAGAACTGTTGCATCACCTCCCCATGGTCTCAGATACTGACGCATCTCTTTGTTTTTGGACACTTTCCATCTCTGCGGCTGTATGACCTTGTGAATTTTGTCGCAACCAGAGGTACTTTGAGAGAAATCACGCATGCATAGCTTTCTATGGGCCAATTTGTTTGAAACCTTTTTAAAGTCATATTCATATTACAATTATGTTGGATTTTTGTTGTTTTTGTCTTGTTGAGTTTAGATAGAGATACCTTATTTTTCTAAACTGGTGTGGTGTCCATTTGTGGTGTTACTGTGTGTTTTGAGTACAAATACTTTACACATTGCCTTTGGGATAAGTCTGTCCGCTTGTGCCAAGCTACGCAGGGGGTGAGCAGGGGTTATCTAAAGTGTGTATCGTCGTTACCCTGGCTAGAAGCAAGGGTCACTATTTGGACAAAGGTACCTACCTCTGCCAACTAGAGACCCCCATTTCTAGCATTTTGTGTTTTCACTTTATTACTGCTTGAGATGCTTCATAAATACTTTACACTTTGTCTCTAAGTTAAGCCTGACTGCTTGTGCCAAGCTACGAGAGGGTTAAGCACATGTTATTTGGGGTTTGCTTGTGCCTTCACCCTGACTGGAATTGTGGTTGCTGCTGAGAAGAGTTTACCCCCGCAACCAGAAAACCAATTTCCAACAGTAAGGATGGACATTGTTAGGCCCATGGAACTTAAGACTGGTTCATCCTTGTGGTGGTAGGTCTGAAACAAGGTATCCTCAGGCTAAAACAGTGAGGACAGCAACTGAAGTTTGCTGTGGCCAGAGCCCTGCCGAGTATCTTTACTTGAATGGGGTTTCCCAAAGAGGTAATTTAAAGTCAGGGGGAAAAACTTCATATCTGCATACTTGAAGTCCAAGTGAAATTTACAAATCAATGGGCTTGTGAAAAGATTGAATAAGACTCTTTGTGCGTGTGTTTGTGCTCTCTGTATGAAGAACCTTTAGTCTTGTGAAAGACAGGTTGGAGAACCCTCCCACAAACCTGCAGAAGATATGGTGGACTATGTGCAGAGATCCAAGATTTCCCAGTTCATGAGGCAAGCCATTGAATATTTGGAGGTCAGTCACAAAATTATCCAACAATTGTATGAGTAAAGTGTGACTCGAGGAGAGTACCAACCTGCCCAAAATGTTAGGGTCAAGGATTCAGAACAGTCCCAGACACTCGAGCATGGGTGCACATGGCCGTACTGAAGTGACAAACCTTATTGATTTGAAGGCCACTAGGGACCCTTTGATGAATGAAACTCTGCGTTGACAGGTCAGAAATGACCAAGCTCATTCTTACTGACAGTGGAGAAGTGGAGGATAGTGAACACTCCCAGATCGCCTGACACATAATGAGAAAGCCAGCTCTGCAAAAGGGGGTTGTACTCCCTCAGAGTCGGACTTAGGAGCAGCAGATTATCTAGTATCACTGATTCCTGTGCTCAACAGTTGGTGTACCGATGATATTGTCATAGAGTCCTGAAGAAGGCTTCTAACTCAATCGGGGTGCAAGACATGTTTCTTTTGAACAGATGGTAGAGCAATAATACCCTGGGATTATTGCCCTTCTGTTGTCTTCTAATGGCAACCCAAAAATAAATCTAATTAGGTTGGTGTTTCCCAATAGGCCGTTGTATTGCTGGTTTTGTGATTAAGCATATATATATCCAGAACTCCATTGATTGAGCTGAGCTCCACCGATATGTATTACCAGCATTCGTGGCTCATAAAGTTCGCCATATGATGAAGCATGCCAGGAAATGTGGGTAGGGGAATTAACTTCTCAATGAGCAAGATCCAGAGATGGTGACAACTCATTTTTCCACTATTACTGGTGTGTAACATGAGATAGTTTGGGAGGAGGGATTCATGTTTTTTTCCTCTCTGCCCTCTGAGGCGTTTATGAAAGTTTATGCTTGTGACATCCATTTCCTACGCACATGGGTGAAGCAAAGAGATTGGGAGACAAATTGAAAAAGATGGGAGATGCCAGTAGGCCCTTACCCTCATAAGGAATAGGTAATAAACTTTGCCCTGCATACTAAAATTGGTATTGGCGCCACCTCTGTCAGTCCTTTACAATCCTGCAACGTGAGTAGAGTCAAAGTTGTTTAAGGGAGGGTGCACATGGTGTGCCCCTGTGGGCTGATAGCACAGCTCTATGTCTCACTTTTGATCTAAAGTTCTCAGCACATATGCATGATCATTATTTGTTCTGAGGTGGGGCTAAACTCTATATCCTGGTGAAATTGAGGAAGGGGAGCACACCCTCCAGAGTCATGCAGGGTGAACTTTGTCCATCCCAACGGCGTTGAACCAAACTGCCTCAGCCTGTGATAGAATTTCCGGAATCCTGAAAGCAAAAGATCCTTGTGGAACTAAGGGGCATATTATCAAGAACGTCGTTAAAATTATCGCCGGTTTAGCGGCAGAAAACTGCCGCTAAAGCGACGATAATGGGCATGATAATATGCCCTGGAGAATTCACACCGGAACATGGACTACTATTGGAATTCTCAAGGGCATATTATCAAGCCCATTATCGCCGCTTTAGTGGCAGTTTTATGCAGCTAAACCGGTGATAATTTTTAACGCCATTCTTGATAATATGCCCCTAACTATGTGTTGATGTCCTGTGCAGTATACAAGGCTACCACATATACGGGATGCCTATACTTAATTCATTTAATCTTTTCAGGTTTCCTTGAGCAAGCATTGGCTCAGCAGAAAACATCAGATAATGCCAGAACAACACATCCAATCCGAAGTCCACAAGTTTGAATTTCAGCCATTGGCACTCTCACTAAACATGTTTGAGGGCTCATTTTGTTTTCTGGCTAAAACAAGGGTGTTTTCCTATTCAGGTAGTTGGTGTGTTTTTCGTATGTGCTACTGAATCCCCTCCATCCGCTGATCAAGCTTTTGCAACAGATGAAGTAGCTTATTTGTAGTTTGACGTGTGGTGCGCCGGCCCACCAGATCAATGGAAGGATCTCCTCCACACCCCTGGTGGAAGATTGGCCCCCATGCTTAGAGGACCCCATCAGGCAGGTGATGGTTTCTGTGTTTTCAGCTGAGCCATAACCGCCACATCTCCACTGAAGGCACTGAAGCTTTTCCTAATGCTATGTAAAGTGGGGAGTTGGTTATTGAAGAAAACTAAAACCAAAGAGCCTTGATCTGCTGGGAGTTTTATCCCAGTACATCGGAGTCATTTATTTGGTATCCTGGTAGGGACTGTCTGGCTTTTTCCAGCAGTTTGGAACAGGAAAAACGTATGTTGGAATGGGATATTACAAGCGCATTATGCGGTGGATGGGACGTCCTCCACTTTTTGACAAAGTATTCCATCTGCCACACTATAAACATGACCCTAAATTCCTGTGATGTGTGGGTGGTAGCAGTAGCACTACCTTTTCAGGAACTCTACGGCACGTGTTCTAAGACAGTCAATTTCCAGAACTCCAATGGATCTAGAAGTACTTCCAAATTCAGAAATGTAAGGGCATCATGGATGCTCTCCTGGGAGCCACAGTGTTCTCTGACTCTAGAACAATACAGCTAGCAGGAAGAGGTTGTAGTTGAGGTATATTATGTGTTTTATGTTATGTTATGAAGTATGTTAATTTATGAGCCCATTGGTAGCCCAAAAATAGACTAGCAAAATGTTGACTTGACTGATGCTAAAAGGCAAGTCTGGGATTGCTTGTCACATACTCATTGGGCCAATTAGAGTAATTATTAACAAACGTAACACTTAATATGCTGATCTGCAAGGAATATTGTTTTTAAATTATGCACTGCCAGTCAGTTGAAAGTTATCTGATAAATATACTTAGTTAATTCATACATTAACAAGCATCATGATCGTTGGAAGGGCTCTATTGAAAATGCTTTTATTATTGAAACAGGGGGGCAGAGGAGAAATTTTAAAAACGGTGAGGTGAGGTGAGGAGAGAATGCATGCACTGTGTCAGCACAGCAGGTGACAAAGCCATGGGGAGTTAGAAGGAAAGATATACATTGTGGGAACTTTTTCAGGAGTCACAAGGCAATCAGAGATCACTCTGCTGACTTTGTTTCAATCCAAGATGTTCACCACTAGTTTCCTGTTGCTTAACCCTAAGATTAAATCCATAAATTAGCAGCAATTTCACTCCTTTAGCAAGGGACCATCAAGGTAAGACTATCAAGCTTCCCAGGACTTACTCAGGGAGGTGGCGCAGTGTTAGAGACTCAGGGCTCAATAAATTAACTTAACTGGTACCAGTAAAGGAACCAGTGCTCAGCCTTGTAAAAAGAAGTACTCTGTTTAAGATTCATAACACAGCACAATACTGCACATAAATGATTTAGAGACAAGACATTAAAATCAGATACTATAGTTACTCTTTATAGATTACTGTTTGGAAGAAGTAGAAACTACTCTAGTGGGATAACCTTGTACAAAACATTTGTGTCACTGTCTTCTGTCATTTCTGGTGTCCCCGTGGAAGTCTCTGTGAAATGTAGAGGTCCATGGGGCGATTACCTACATCAGGAACATGGTCCAGTTATTCCCCCTTGCTAGAAAACACAGCTCTGGCTTCCCTGCTTTGCTCAGGCTCTCCTGAAATGTACAAGATCTTTCTTAGTGTCTGTTTGCTGAAGACCTGGGTTGTGTCTAAGTAGGTCAGGTGTTCTGATGGGACTGAACTGCTTACACGGTGTGCCCCACACTAACACTGGCATCAGCAGAGCAGCGGTTTTGCCCAGGCACAGTTTGTTGATGGATGGCCAGCATTCAATGCATTAACAAACCCAGCTCAAGTTGCAGAGCCTGTCAGCAGGCTGCAGGGTTCATGCTTCGGGATGCTTGTGGGTGTTTATAAAATAAGCAAACCTAGGAATCAGGGTAATATATTACGTGAGTACAGCTTTCCCTTGCGATCTAGTGGTGTGTGTAGAGTGCATGGGTATCTACAGTAGTGTAATACAAGCATAACCAGAACAGAAGCAACACATCTGAAATATAGTTTAACAACCTGTACCACATTTTTTTAAACAAAACCTATAAATCTATATGAACAAAATATATTCACAAAAACATCAATAATTTTTTGTTTTCAAAACAAGGTTTACACTACTGTAATGAACCATAGGCCAAACACTTTGGTTAGCAATTTCCAAATTATGATTTAATAGAAACCACTATTTGGAAATTGCGTAACGATATTTATGAAGGTGACTATTCCACTATAAGAGATTATGGACCATATGTATCATGAAAATTCGCAATCTCAAAGGCCGAAATTCGCAGAATTTAGGCCTTTGCGAATGCGAATTTGCTAAATGGAATGTATGAAGCAAAACTGGTGCAAAATAAGGAATCGCAAAATTTGCGATTCCTTATTTTGCAATTGCATTTAAGGAATCGCAAATTTTGCGATTCCTTAAATGCAATGTATGTAGCAAAAAAAATTAGCAATATGCCCTTAAGGAATCGCAAATTACCACCAACTTCTAGTTGGTGGTAAGTTGCGAATTCCTGAAAAATGCACATCTTTGCATTTTTCAAAGTGCCATATGATGCACATGTGCGCCACATGGGCACCCATGCATATTTCAGAGGTGCAATCCTTTGGATTCGCAAATTGAGAATAACTTCCCATTCATTCCTATGGGCCTCCTGGCCCATAGAAATGAATGGGAAAGTATTCCTTAATTGCGCTTCGCAATTTGCTAATCGCAATTAAGGAATTCTAAGGAATCGCAAAAAAATTTCGATTTTGTACATACATACCCATTTGCGATTCTCAAATAGCGATTTCTTAAAAATCGCTATTTGAGAATCGCAAATGGGTATCTTGATACCCATGTCAAATTGGCAATCGCAATTAGGAGATTTTCTATTTGGAAATTGCACTGGTGCGATTTCCATATAGGAAGTCACAATTGAAAAAGTTGCATTTGAATGCAGAATGATGATGTAAGATCCAGGAAATTTAGGAATACAAGGTGTAGCCACAACTCAGAAGCGTAGGAAGGTGCTGGAAGGAAGGTGTGTTCCTGTGTGAGAACTGGTGGTGACAATTACTTCTTCCTACAACACCATCTCTAAGGATGACGGGGATGAGGACCTTGGAAGCAGGAATAGGAAAATACAATTTTCTGATAAGCAGCTGAAGCTGTTTACTGAGGAATGCATGGCACACACAGACCAGCTATTTGGCAAATCATCTTTTTCTATACCTGAGGCCCGGAAAACAAAAATAAGGAACAATATCCTTGAAAAAGTGAACTCTCTTGGTGTCACCTACATAACTAAACCAGAAATAAGAAAACACTTGTATGACCTAAGATCCCGTTCAATGGAGGAGGTGGCCAGCAGGATGGCTGAGGCTCATGGCATAGGTGGTGGTCCCTCCAAACATCCTCCTTTCACTCCAATCGAATCACTTATTGAAGGGACACTTGAAACTGAAAATGTGGTGGGAGGGTCAGACATTGACACCTCCAATCCTACGGCTCCAGTCAAGGTACATTTTTATATTGTATTACATTTTCCATAACATATTGTTTGTTAGTCTTCAAGTATAACATATTAGCTATGAAAACTCCATTGAGATTTTTGTTGTAATTTGGAAAATGCATTTTTGGAGTCGCACTAGATCAAAGTTATATGGTGTATCGACGTATAAACTACACATATCTGCATATAAGCTGCATGTCAAAAACACATAACTCACATTATCAACAATATTACGCAAACATAGAAACGATTTATTTACAATAACTATATATGTACATTTTCACAGATCACACTCAGGATGTGTCTGAACCCATTAAGGATGATGAAGTAATTGACAAACAAGTGGAAATTGAGGATAGCACAATCGCTACTCCCAAGTCCAAAACTCCAACTCCAACTACCAGAAGCGCAAAAGTGGCTCCACTACCAGACTTTGAGGAAGGTAATGAGGAGTAAACACAATGCAGGAGCACAGGTTTTTCAGTGCGCAGGACTCACAGATAACGTACAGTCCAACAACGAACAGTTCATATTGCTGATTTCTCTGATGACTTGTCAGACAGTTCTCAACTGTTTGATGGCATTGAGAAATCACACCCACCCACCAGCACCGATCCGCCAGCCTCGCCCTCGCCTCCGTCCCACGAATTCGGAAGTCCACCGTTGGAGGCAGATCCTTCTCCTACCGGGCAGCCAAGACATGGAACTCTCTCCCCACTCACCTACGGCTGACCCTGGATCACCTCTCCTTCAGGAGACAACTCAAGACCTGGCTGTTCGAGCAATAGCGACACCCCTCCTCCCCCCCTCGGCGCCTTGAGACCCTTACGGGTGAGTAGCGCGCTATACAAATTCTGTGATTGATTGATTGATTGAATCATAACAGTACAGCACCTGCAAGCCAAACAGATAAAAAATAGTGAATAGGCATCTGCCAACATGTCACGTTTATGCTGCAATTGCAGAAAGATCAATAGCGTTGGATTGCTGCCTTGGAGAAGCAGTAATGTATGCAAAGCTGCAGGCAAAAGCAGCACATGGCACGCTATGATGCATTTAAAAAATCAATAACTCAATTGGCCGTAGCCACCACCACTCTTGCCAGGAGAACTGGCAACAGATCTCTAGTCTGAAGAGTAGGGTTCCCCGAGCCTTATACAGGCACCTGAAATGGGATGTCAGTATGATAAAGGTCAGTTCAATGATTGATCTTGTTATTTTATATGCCCTGCCATTCAGCCTTTCACTTCTGGTTCTTGGATTCAAGTATGGTTTCAGTATCCGAGGGCACAAGGCATATTCACCTTCTCCTTAAATAGTGTGAAAAGGAGAAACAATTAGAATATTTAACAAACATTCTATTGATCACTGCATGAATTGAGGTTATAATCCTCAAACTAAGTAAAAATCCATCGCAAAAATCATTTTGAGACAGACGGTTATTAATTCCACTGTGGTGGGATATAAAGGAGTTATGTGTGCTGTCTGGGAATCTGGCTACTAGGTCAGTTATGATGCATGACGCATCACATGCTACCTGAACATTGAGTAAATGAGGGCTCTTCCTGTTTGTATACATGAATTCATTTGCAGAGGGGGAACATACGGCAATATGTGTGGCATTAACACAACCAATAACAGTTGGAAACTGTGCTACCCAATAAAACATTAGTTTAGTGTTTTGTATATCTTGGGCAGTGTTTAGAAAAAAAACATATTGATTGAATTTGCCAACCATGGTGTCCAAAAACCTATGTAAAAACCCAGAAAATGCATTTTGTGACACTCCCTCTGTCACCGCAATAACTCCCTGGAAACTGCCAGAAGCTAAAAGGTGAAGACCTGCACATGTGGTGGTGTAGCATTGTTTCTGACTGTTGGCGTTTGTAGATGAAGATATAACTCAGCAATCAAATCCAAAATTACCACACTACTCATTCTATACTTCTCATAAATCTCTTCTCAGGTTGTTCAATCAGGGTGACCCTCACCTTAAATATCCTCTCCCCTCTCCTCCTCCTTCTCTGCCAGGCAGCCACAATCCTCCTCCTCCTCACCAAGACATACAGAGCTGCCATCCTGAAAGAGCAAGGTGCATTTTGGGGGACTATTTTTCACCTCGTTACCACCTGAAACAGATTGATGGCATTTAAATTTCCTAAATGGTCATTTTGTTGCTGTTCGCAATTATGAAATCCTTTGTACATACTATTGACGATTCACTATTTGATAATACCAATCTGCGATTTCCAATTTCGAAATGTAAACAATGCGATTTCTACATGATGGAGATCGCTAATTGCACCATCGCAAATGCTTTTCGTGCATACTGAAACACCATTTTGCATTTCCTAATGAGCTGAAATAGCATTTTGCACTATTAGGAAATGCAAAATAAATTTGTATATATGGCCCCATATGCTTTACACATCAGTAGCTCCCAAGAAGCAAAGTTCTCTCACAGATTGGGAATCCTGCAGCCTGAGGTTCTTCCTCAGGCCAGAATACCACCCATCCCCTTCATAGCTAGATGTCCAGCCCTGGAGGGTACTTGGCTATTAGCATCAGCCTCTCCACTCCACTCTAAGAACTCTCTTGTATCACGTATTGATCGCTTCTTCCAGTGCCTCATGGCTTTGTGGACCTTGCTTGTTACAGGAGCTCTCAGACGGACTCAATCTCTTAGGTATGGCTCAGGATGAAAATACAATTTCTTCCACTGCCTCGCAGATTCAAAACGCTTGGTTGTAATGGAAGCTCTCAGATAGAATTGAACTCTCAATTACCCTCTCTTGGAGGGTACATGATACATTCCCACTGAGGACCACCTTTGTGGTTCCTGGGTCTCACCCTCACAGAAAGCCGTAGACAGTTCCCAGTGCAACATCATAGGCTCAGCCCGACGTGGCTCCTACATAGTTTTCCTTCATCTCAGCAGGGTCTCCCTCATGCAAGCAAACCTCAAACTTAACAACACATACAACATATATGTACTACAGACATAAGGTAAGGACCCAGGTGCATGCTACTGGTAGACACAACATTAACCCCTTCGGCGCTGATGACGAGCTCAGCTCGTCATCAGTTGCGCCGCTCGCACGCTGATGACGAGCTGAGCTCGTCATCTAACGCGGCTTTTTGAAAAAAGCCGCGTAGCGCGAAAATCGCCGCAGCGCGCATGCGGTTAAAAGCTAGAGAGGTCAGCGGACAATTGTATCTGGTCTACTTCCTGACATGGGCAAAGTAAAAGGCTTGCCTTGCCAGAAGAAATGGTACTGCTGCCGCCACAGTCAGTACTTTTCAGCCCTCTAGGCAGACGGTAGGCACACTCAACCAAATGAGGGGCACATGTTTTGCCCCTTGGGACCACAGAACCCTGCTCCTGGTCTCAATCCATGTTTCAAACAGTATGTCAAGCTCACATGCTTGATCGTCACGTGTGTGGAGGTGTGGCTCAAAAAGTCCTCAGCCTGCTAGGGGAACCTGAATGGGCTCATGCTCTTCAAGGCCATCTAGTGGACCTATACTTTCCAACCTAGACAAATAAAGCCTAGGAGGTTGGACGTGATGAAGAGGAGGGATAAAACATGTGCACTGGGGCTGCATCAAGATCATTAAAGGCGAGCATGTGGAAAATTAGTACGGTTTGGTAAACATTATCTGCGCCATCTTGCCTTTTCCCCTGATGCCACACTTTTTGGCGTGCGCACCCGCCATTTTAGGTGCCTCGACCAGAACCACCCTCTGCACGCCACTGGCCCCCAGCACAGCCCTTCGCCCTCACAAGCCCCCCTTCACGCACTGGCCACCCCCCCGCTCTCACATGCCTTGGGTCATAAACCCCTCTTCAGCGCAGCTCTGCCTCGAAACCCCATCCTGTTCCCAGCGCAACACCTCCCTTCACTCCTTTCATGGTCCCAGACCCTTCGATACAAACCCCCTTTTCCTGTGTGCCCGTTTGTCTTCCCCGTTCCCAGGCCGCCACCTGGCCCTGCGGATACTGTTTATTGCCCCCCCGTACAGTAGGAAGCTTCCCCCATTAAAGGACCCTCGAATTGATCAAAGCCCCCACCCTATGATATCCGATCAACCCCACACATTCCGTGAATCGGCGGAATGTCCAGCTGCGCGATAATCATCACCTATTGTGACCGGGGTGGGGACTTCAACTGTAAATGTGTGTGGGAACGGGCCTGAAGGGGAGATTCCGAGGATGTCCTTTCATACTTCAAAGCATTGCAAGAATGTGTTACCTGCAATAAAGATCACAAAACTGTGTATAAGAGGCCAGGCCTCAGAGATGCGGTTAGAGCACCTCGTGACGATACTGGCTGTCCGAACTGATGTGTTCTCCTCCGGAGAGAATAAACCTTGTTTCCTGCCTTCCAATCTCCAGCGCCTGCCTCTTCATTGATTAATATTTTGTGGGTTAAAGAGGCGATACCGCCGGGCAAATATTGGTTGTCCTTGACCTGTTTTTACAATTGGCGTCCCAAGCGTGGGGCCCATCAGCGACACGTGGATCCAGTGGGAGAGGTCCTGACGACAGAGTGAACGACTGCAACGATCGGGAGAGCTCTTGCCCAATAGACCCTCGTCTGGCAGCCGATCATCCGAACTTCACTGGTTCCGAACAGACCTCTCTCGAGTGATCTACGGTCCTGACTGGGAACCATCAGGAGTGCCGCGAGGAATACGAGGAAAAGAGGACGATCGGGCGCTGGATTCGGAAGATAAGAAACTGTCCATACGGTCCGGGTAAGGTCGTGTAAACACGACGAATTGCGAAATGATTGTTTAATTGATCGGAAAATACTAGTATTACTCTTTGTTGACTTGTTTGGAGATTCACTGTCTGCAAACGGAGAAACAATAGGCTCTCTCTCTTTGCAAACAGTGAAGGATAGGTAACGCAGCCATCGTGCCTATCTTTCTCCCCCACTGATTGATTGTTTTGAACTCTCGGGAGATTTCCCTCTCCCACACTGATTAATTGTTTTTTACCCCGAACTACTGTTCGCGGATTGTTTTCTGGAGATTCTCTGTCTGCAAACAGGAAAGAACAGGTTCCTCTTTGCAGATAGTGAAAGGGTAGAGGACGCAGACCTTTTTGCGGGCCTACTTATTCTCCCCACTGATTGTTTATTGACTTTTTGATATTGGTTCATGAGGTATTCACTGCCTGCAAACAACGTAGAATAGAAATATTCTGTCTAGTCTTTGCACGCAGTGATAAGATAGGCAGTGCTGACTTTTTGTCCTCGTTGTGAGCCGTCATGTCTGTCTTCTCCCCACTGATTGGTAGTTGGTTCAGCCCGGACCGTTTATTAGAGGTGGACCATCTAGCTCCGCTGGAAGGCACCCCTAATAAAGACATGTTCACAAAGTATGGATTAGTTACCATAGCCTATAGTAAGCTGTGCCACAGGTATACCAAAGAAAATCAAGAGAAACAGTGGCCACTGATAGGATCCTTCGATCTTGATAAAATAGAAACGTTAGAAATAGCCCTTTGTAGTAATAAGACAACGCCTATTATGCTCGACAGTCTCGGTATGTGGCGCAAAGAAGCAATGCAACGAAAGAAAAGAGACGAAGTCAGAGTAGGTAAAGGAATATATCGACAGGACAACCCCAAGACACAACGACCCGAAAGTAATCCCCCGACACTACGCACAGGACGACCAGACTTAGGGCAAAACCAATGTGCTTTTTGTAAATTTTCCGGGCACTGGAAAGCCCAATGCCCGACTCTACTGAACGTGGGTAAGAGCAGAGGGCCGACAGAAATAACAGGCCGGCAGAAAGGGAAAAGGCGCGAGACAAAGATAAATCAGACTGACGCGGACAGGCCAGATAGAACCACCACGTTTGATTATGCCCGATGGCACAGATTTCGCCAGACCGATTTCAGCGACATGTTTGAGTCCTCATAGATCGAACAACGCTAAGACGGGAAACCCAGTCTAGCTCTAAGTTACCCGGTGACGAACCCCGTACTACCGCTACTGTTCCCTAACACAAAAAAGCCACCCTTTTTTCGGATAACCTACAGAAACAATACACAGAGTAGTCTCGGACAGATTAGTATACATTCCATTAATGAACTCAAACTTCGAGTGCAATGGGACTGATTACTCTCTGTTGCCCCCCCACTCTAAAAAAAAAAAAAAAGGGAGCAATTACAGGCCTGCATAGACAACCCCCCATTACCCAGACATGCCTGTCCAAACAAAATACCTACCCCCACTCCGGAAGTTCCCGAAATGCCACAGGTCACCGGTCACGCCCATCCGGAAGGTGAAACACACAGCACGTGTGGGGCGGAGCCTGCTGACAGCCATCGATCGAAAAGATCGCCAGTGGGATGTCCAAGAGGCACCACGGGCCCAGCATGAAATGGCCGTCCCTTCCTCTTCTTCGTGGGGTGGCGTCCCCCGGGCCACGAGTAGGGAGGGGGCGGGTGCAGATGACCCCCTCCCTCGTATCTCCCGGTCCGGCCATCACAAATACCTCTGCTGAAAATTGGTACAGGGTGGGCTGGGAGGGAGAGGCGACGCGGACGAGCCTCTCCCACCTCCCCGGATAGGAGGTTTCCCAGCCCCCGGCCCGGCGCCGAAATCCTCCAGCCGGGCGGCGCCCATACTTGCGCAGCACCGGACATGCAACGGCAGTGCCCATACTTGCGCAGCACCGGACACGCAACGGCGGTGCCCATACTTGTGCAGCACCGGACATGCAACGGCGGCCATACTCCTGCAGCACAGGACATGCACTGCAGGCGGCCATACTTCCGCAGCACAGGACATGGGATGGCGCCGGCCGTACTTGCGCAGCACAAGACATACGATGGCCCTCAAGAGTACTTGTGGAGCACGGGATGTGGAGTGGCCATCATGTATGCCCGTGAGAAGGGGGCGGCGTGGGGTGCACTGGGAGAGGGAGACGGCGCAAACGAGTCTCCCTCGCCCCCCCAGGTGGGGGCACCACAGCTGCACCCTAGCAGAATGTCCTGCTCCTACGGCACGGTGTTCCATTTCTTTCACCCCAAAGGGCCTCTTCCACTCTTGCAGACTCGACGAAGGGCCGCTGCTGCGGGGCCTCAAAATGGCGTCTGGGCCCCCTGGAAGGCGGGTCTAGGCCGCTAAAGTAACTCTGACCAGCAGTGTAACTCGGACGCTTGCCCACCGGGGCACGAGCCCCCACCTCCGACAGCATCCCCACAGCCTTGAAGATTCTACAAAAGTCCCCGGAGCCCTCGGCCCCTGCAGGCTTCCAATGATGAACAACTGCCTTGATCGCTAACGAAATAACCACGACATAGCCACCCCTTCTGTTAGCACGAGTTTTTTTGAACTGCCGAAAAGGACTCTGGTCCAACCGCCGGTTGTGGGAAACATTTTGTCCCTGATGCTACTTCCGGACTAACCCGGCCCCGCCCAAAATGGCGCCGGTGTCAATAAGAACTTACGAACACCTCGTGGTGTTTTTAACTAATAAGACTTGATGTTCTGAGATATGTATATGATCTTTTGTACACTTGACGACAAAGAGGGAGGGTTCACTCGACGAACATGTAAAAGGACCCTGTTAAAAAAAAAAAAAAGTGTTGGTTTCAATGTACGATTTATTATGATATTATTGTAACTGATACATAACCTCGCTTGTGACACACGCCCACGGTATGCATTTAGGAAATTTGATTGCAACTAGTCTGACTGTGCTTCCAATTATGAAATGAATGCCCCTTGATCCCTCACCTATTGATAGACCTTTTTAGTTTCCTGCAAATGAATAAATAAACCCTTTTTAAATGTTTTTAATGCTGCAAAATACCCCCCTTACTGTACGTGCTTCAGCCATCGCCGTGTCCGGCCAAATACGATTGCACTCTCATATCTACATGCTGAACGATTGTGCAAATAAAGGTTTTTCAAACTATGAACAGGTATTGCATGCTTTTTTTAAAATATGGGATCAGCGGGAGAGTTTTTCTGTGCACCCTGCTTTGCTCTCTTTTTAAGGTTATTAGAAAATGGTTGCTCAGCCCCGGATGGAGGATCGAATCTAAGACACGATACTCTGCCTCCAAGTATGCGACTGGCTCAGGAACTAACGCATGGAGAAGGACCTCGACTTCTGAGGACGGGTAAAGTGAAGCGGTGTAAATGATAGAATGTTATAAAGGTACGGCACTCAAAGGTACTAGGGAACAGAGTTGGCCGAAGAGCTGATATGCCTTAGAACATCACAGCGTTGAAAAAGATTTAAGGACCCCGATAGCTAGGTACATCTACCAACTAGATACCTCGCACTAAGTGCCTCTGATTTTTTTAACGTTTCCCTACACACGGCCTATAAGGACACACCCCCCCCCCCTGGCTTCAGAAACCAAGACCCCAGGGATTCTATCCCGAGGAGATAAGACGAGTATGTGGTAAGTAAAGGACTTTCGTGCCCATGCATTTGATATGCTCGAATGTTGTCCCCCTCCTTTCCCCTCTTTTCCTCCCTCTACAGGTTACATTGGAATCACGACTGAGGTATGGTGAAGATCTGAAGCCTCGCCATGTCTGATACATGAAGCGGACTAACGCTGCAAGGTGGCACCTAAGCACACCCACAAACTGCTCTTGTAACGAAAGAGCCAATAAGTTGTATGATATGGTGAAACACGATCACCCCTAATCCGTGTTGCGTGAATGGGCACATGTCACGTATGTCTGAGACTATGAGAAAATGTTTTTATGCGACTGAGGCGTTGACTTAACTAGTCAAAGGACCGAGAGTGCGAGAAGTGCGACACAATGGTGCCTTTTACTCAATGCATGTCCCCTGTACCCGGCCTAATGTTTGTCCGTCCCAAACTGCATGCTTTCAAAATTCTAACACAGACCCGTAATGTCTCATGTTGTGTAATGCGCTGAATAGCCTATCTTAATACACGGCCACTCCCCATGTCGCACGTGTACTATTTAGCCTATTGTTGCACATCTCTCTCTCTCTCTCTCTCTCTCTCTCTCTCTCTCTCTCTCTCTCTCTCTCTCTCCTCTCTCTCTCTCTCGCTCTCTCTCCTCCACACTCTCACTCTCCTGAACGACTAGCACCTAATTGGCAAACCGCCACCCCTGGTGCACCACCCAATTGGCTCCAGCTACCGCAAGTATTTGCGAAAATTTGTCTTAAATAAAAATCACCTTGATGCCGTGTCACTACCTCTCCTTTCTGCTAAATATTGATGAAACCTAGAATTGGCCAAAAAGGAAAGGACAGGTAAGACGACTGAGGTTCCCTAATCTGACCCGTAAAAAGGGAACTACATGTCAGTGGCTTCTATGATAAAAAAAAATGCCTCAGATAACGCGACCTTCCCCGTCCCGAATTGTCTCAATACCCAAACAGTAAAAGTGACCGAAACATCCCCATCTTCCCAGAACGCCCTTGGTTTTGTATCAGCTGCCCCGGACGAGAGTTTTAAAAATGTCCCTCACCCCCGGTTGTAAGAGATGGGTCGACTTACGACTGACACAGGCCAGCCGTTGTTCCTAGAAATGATTTGTTGATGAGCAAACTACAGAGTTTAGAATTCGAGAAATGTCACTGAACGCTTACCAACTGAACTGTGGCCTTCTGCTAGATAACGCCCTCATGACACAAAGCAAGACGATAGTCCCTCACCACAGTTTGCTATGTTCCTAGTTGTTTTCCATAAGACCTCGGTTTTTAATGAAGTAGTCAGGTTGTAAGAGACCATGTAGGAATTAGAATGATGTTTGCAAAGTTAAGATTAGACCAAAATGAAGAAATTGTTGCAATAAACCCTGTTAGAAGTAAAATGTTTAGCTGAAAGGTAGGATGCATTGATCGAATGGAAAATTGTTTAGCCTATGTTCGTTCCTCAGAAAGATACCTATCAGACCATGGTGGTAGCACGTTGCACTTTTTCGTAAAATATAAAGCCCTGGAGAACGGTATAGCTTCGTAAGGCTCGTACTAGGAAAGTGGGTCTCTGCCAGAAGAACTGATGTGACTGTAATAAACAAAATGCAATGAATAGGTACCAGATCTCGTACCACGACAATGAATGTAACACCAACAAACACCAAAGAAATAGTTACGAAAGAAAGTTATAGGAAATCCAGCAAGCCCATCATCAATTATTTATATGTTGGTTGTGAACCCCAATGTAACGGATGTTTCTCATTTGCTTGGAGCTGGGAGAGAAATAGACTTATGTGATTACCTTCCTCTGCCAATTCTCTAAAGACTGTCTTTTCAAACTCATTTAAGGGTACCACTGTCGGAGGAGAGAGAGACCGGATGTGGGAGCACGCGGCCTGACTACAGATCGTGGAACATCTGCGACATTGGCCAAGACGAGACCGCAACAGTAAGGAGTCGCAGGACGAGGCATTGTTTCCGACAAAATAAGAGGAAAGGGCTGACCTGATGCCCCTGCTCGATGATCAACGTGTGCCGAAAAGTCCCCGCTCTCTGAACTCGGTCATGGGCCCGCCTACCTAAAATTTTCCGTCCCCCTGGTCTGTTCCCGATCTGGCCCTGCTCCATCCCTTTTCCTCCGACCTACCCTAAGGACTACTCACACACCCCCCTTCTTCCACCTGAACTCTTTGACAATCGACTCATAAGGACACAGGGCGAAAAGGACCTTCTTGACCAGGAAAGCGAGGAAAAGGTCATGCCCTGCAACGCGGGACCTAGAATAGAGCTGGACACATAGCTCCACCGCCGGTGCTCCACAGTGCCAACAGAAGACGACAAAGAATGCTGAGAACTCACTAATAATGGTCCATGACAATAGGACTTCCCCTTCGAACAATGACACCCCTGATTATCGTTTTTACTACGTCTCATTTCTCTCCCAGCCACCATTGTATTGATTACGCTCCAACCGAATACGAAAAGAACTTACATATGTAATAACCTATCAGTTCATATTCCGAATGACTATAAGCATCTATGAAATGTACTCAACACTCTCGCTACAGAATCGTTTTTTGTCCGATATTGCATTACTATGACTTTCCTGCAAACAAGCTTATCGATAGGCACGCCTCCTAAGACGAAAGATTTTAAATGTAATGTTTATAGCTCCTTCACCTGGGTTCCTACTTCTTTACTTATGACCGCCACAGTAGACATGGATAGGAAATAGGCCAGCAAGATGTCTTGGGAATGTTAAAGGGAGGACTGTGGAAAATTAGTACGGTTTGGTAAACATTATCTGCGCCATCTTGCCTTTTCCCCTGATGCCACACTTTTTGGCGTGCGCACCCGCCATTTTAGGTGCCTCGACCAGAACCACCCTCTGCACGCCACTGGCCCCCAGCACAGCCCTTCGCCCTCACAAGCCCCCCCACGCACTGGCCACCCCCCCGCTCTCACATGCCTTGGGTCATAAACCCCTCTTCAGCGCAGCTCTGCCTCGAAACCCCATCCTGTTCCCAGCGCAACACCTCCCTTCACTCCTTTCATGGTCCCAGACCCTTCGATACAAACCCCCTTTTCCTGTGTGCCCGTTTGTCTTCCCCGTTCCCAGGCCGCCACCTGGCCCTGCGTATACTGTTTATTGCCCCCCCCCCGTACAGTAGGAAGCTTCCCCCATTAAAGGACCCTCGAATTGATCAAAGCCCCCACCCTCTGATATTCGATCAACCCCACACATTCCGTGAATCGGCGGAATGTCCAGCTGCGCGATAATCATCACCTATTGTGACCGGGGTGGGGACTTCAACTGTAAATGTGTGTGGGAACGGGCCTGAAGGGGAGATTCCGAGGATGTCCTTTCATACTTCAAAGCATTGCAAGAATGTGTTACCTGCAATAAAGATCACAAAACTGTGTATAAGAGGCCAGGCCTCAGAGATGCGGTTAGAGCACCTCGTGACGATACTGGCTGTCCGAACTGATGTGTTCTCCTCCGGAGAGAATAAACCTTGTTTCCTGCCTTCCAATCTCCAGCGCCTGCCTCTTCATTGATTAATATTTTGTGGGTTAAAGAGGCGATACCGCCGGGCAAATATTGGTTGTCCTTGACCTGTTTTTACAAGCATTGGTAACCAGGGTAAGCTGAAGAAGATAAGCGGTGCCATATTGCAGAGGAAGCGGTAGGAGCTAGAGGTGGGAGCAAAGCCTGTTGCTGTCTATCCAGGAAACAACACCATGAAGGGCGATCTACCACTGGACCAAGTGACCAATGGAAGTAGAAGAGAAGAGACAATAGAGAAAATGGAGCAACTACCCATCATGGCAAGGAACATCACAATCTGTATCTGCATCTTAGGAAGTACTGGACAGAATGAAGGGAGGAGTTGGAATATGGACACAGAGTAGGGCTAAGAGGCATGGCATTGGCAGGGTATGGATTAAAGCTAGGAGGGAGCAGCGAACATAACATTGGAGTGCAGGTAGTCCCTAACAATTGTGTGGAGGAGGAGGTGAAAGTAGTTTTCCAGATCGATCTATCTATCTATCTATCTATCTATCTATCTATCTATCTATCTATCTATCTATCTATCTATCTATCTATCTATCTATCTCTCTCTATCTATCTATCTATCTATCTATCTATCTATCTATCTATCTATCTATCTATCTATCTATCTATCTATCTATCTATCTATCTATCTATCTATCTATCTATCTATCTATCTATCTATCTATCTATCTATCTTGCATTCTATCTATCTTGCATTCTATCTATCTATCTATCTATCTATCTATCTATCTATCTATCTATCTATCTATCTATCTATCTATCTATCTTGCTATCTATCTATCTATCTTGCATTCTATCTCTATCTATCTATCTATCTATCTATCTATCTATCTATCTATCTATCTATCTATCTATCTATCTATCCATCCACCTGACGTGGTCTCTTGACTTTACAGATGGACACCGAGGTACCCAACCATTCAACCTCTTAAATTGGACTTAAGTTAGTTATATGGCAGCCAGTTGTTTTCCAACATTTTATATGAATGCATGCTCTTCTCAGAAAATAACAATAAACTACATAACAAGACTCATTACTTTATGGATCTCCCTCTATCTAGAATACATACATTTGGAACAACGGACTGCATTAACCATAATGCATATGGGAGGGTTAGTGCTAATATGCCAAGAGCACCACCCCCTGTATTTGTTAGTCTCCCTGTTGTGCAGCTGATGAGGTATGGATCTTAGCTGTAGCTTGGAGTGGTAAGCGACCTGCGTATCTAAAAGCAGCATGTTAAGCACATAAACGGGTATCTGCAGTCATGAGTGCCAGTGCTGACAAGTATGTGGTGGTGTCGAGCACAGCAAACCACCAGCTCAAATTAAGCACTGAAGTAAATCCTTTTAAAGTGTAAAACCAACCTTTATGATTCCAAAAGTGATTTGGTCATTTGAGAGATTAATGTTAATTCACATGCAAACGACTTGTGAATCGGTTCCAGGATGTCCAAGCCTTCCTTTCACACATGATAATGGGGTTTATCTACTTCGTTCAAAGGGTTTCCATGCATTTGATGCAATTAGCATTTCCAAACCTAAATCTTGGTTTGCAATGTCAAAAACTTGTAGGTTCACTATAGTGGGATTCGAAACCACCTCTTAGTTGTTATACTCCACTGCTTAATGCTCAGTTTTGAAAACTAAAAATACAAACCGCACCCTTGAGGTATAATTATATATATTTTACCAGAAAGGTTGGAGTCTGCAAACAGACGATCAAAAAACAGAGGGATTAAAAACGTAGTTTTTAGTCTGGAAATAATTAGAAGGAAGTAAAAATCCTCCAGCATTTTGACATCTGCTCGCCTCAGGCTAAGTACAATAAATACTGCCAATAATACAGAAGCAAGTTTGAGCCGAGCCACGCAGAATACACACAGAACAGTGCTGCCATCACTGGTCACATAGTGTTAGCTTTGTCTGCCTTGCTGCAATGAAGGACCATTTAGGCGTAATTAAATTAATTTGTCACGTTAAGCTTCTAGAGAGCTTGACCCTTATTTAACGGAGTCCAATTTCCTGAAGGCACGAAGAGGCTGGTGGAGAAAAGTGCTAATCACATAATTCATGTGTGTTCAGCACTAGGAACTTCCCTGCCTCAGCTGTGATTGGTCTATTTCGTACAAGGAGCAATTAGAAAGAACACCAAAGTTGTGACCACTTTTCAGTGCAAGATATTGTCAGAGTATTTCTGAAGCAAATTCCAATGGGGTGAGAAGTTGCAGTGTTTTTTAGGTAGGCACTATGTGGGCTTATGGAAATCTTAGGGGCCTATTTATGAGGTGGGTTTGCATTGCTTTTGTACCACACTAGGTTGGTCAAGAACGATATAAACCTTAGGTCAGATTTATTAAGCCACGCAAGGCCACTTTGCATGGCACGGAGTGGCTCCTTATATCTGGAGTAAAGCAACACATCTCATATTACTGTGTTGCCTTACTCTGCCCTGGGAAGGCATTATATGGGCTTTGTATGGGTGTTCCCAAGGTTTTTGACGCATTCCTAGATTTACCAGAACTGGTAGACCTGGGAATGCACCAAAATGATACGCCTTACCAGGAGAGGTGTAACAAGGAGAAATATATTTATTTCTCCTCATTACTTCCCATTTCCATGTTGCACCAAGGTGTAGGGGGCCCGCGTTGATGCTAGACTGCTGAGGGAAAAGGCAGGAATGTGCTGTAATGCCTTAAATAGAGCACATCCCTGCCATTTCCCTGTCACTCAGTGCTGTGCAGCAAAGTTACTATCTGCACTGCACAGCGTGACAACTTCGTAAATAGGCTCCTTAGAACATTGTGTATTTATCGGAACATGACGTTTTTTTAATAGTGCAAATTTATCAATATTGACATGAGGACGTATTTTGGACTAAAATTTTTATTATTAAGCGTTCGATTACCCGTAGGCATCTCGGCACTTGCCCTGGGAACCCGTCCTGGTTTTTCCCTGTGAGATACCCGTACTGGGCATCCCCAAGGTGAAATCCAGGCATCCCGCCGCGGGGGGGCCGTAGTGGAGATTAAGCAAGCTAATGCCCAGAGCTGGAACCTGTGACTCGAGTAGGCACCAAATCTGTGGATATTCGAGCTGGAACCTGTGACTCGAGTAGGCACCGAATCTGTGGATATTTGGGCTCAAGACCCTGCCGCATAGGGAATTGAACCCTGGTCCCGGGTCTGACCTCTGCTTCATGGTCTGCCGCCTCTAACCAGTGAACCACACTTCTCCACAAAAATACAGCTCGAAATGATGAATTTTCTTTTCACGTAACTATGCATAAGTTTGCTGAAATTTCTCGTAACTGTGCAAAAGCACATTACAAGGATACGGCAATCATATTCAGAAACCTAAACTCTGATAAAGATATATAATATTTTATCCATCACTCCAAATGCAGAAATTTGGTGAAGTTTTGTGGAGGCTGAGAGCCATGTCAACCAGGAAAGATGCAATGCTGAGGATTTCTTTTCAGAAACTATCCATGAGGTCAGCCTCCTTCCAAGCACCAGTTGGATTCCATTATTCACGCATTGAAGCCAACGGTTTTAGAGAGAATTATATAAAAATATCTTTGCTTGTTCTGGAAGAAACGTGAAACTACTTCCAATGAATCCACACAACGCCACACTTTCTCTGGTTACAGGAAGCACTTAAGCAGAGATGGAAATAAAACATATGAACATTTCACGCAGCCATCATAGTTGGTTGGGGGAGGACAAGAAGTGCATTCGGAACAGAGAAAATATAAACAAAAAAGGCATCATCCGATGCTGCAAAAAAATACTAGTGGTCTCCACGTTCTAGTATATTTTAATTGGTTTCATTTGATTGATTTTACAGTTTTACATTTGAAAGAGAATAGTGCTGTAAATGAAGGATGCCCTTCCCACATGTACTTGGATCTCATAAAGACTGTGTGGCCAGTCTGTGTCTGAGGGTGCGCATTAGTGGATTGCTGCATTGAGGAGGCGAGGGCTATAGAGCTGAGGCGGTAGGATGCCAACCGTGGCAATAGTTCCTGAGGCGTTTTAAGAGCACGGGCGAGCAGCTATTTAGTTTGCAAATGTAGGAAGCCACCCGCAGCTCCTAGGTGCAGCATCATGCTGTTGTTTTGCGTGTGGATGCAGGTGCTGATGAGAGCCACGCGCCCATTTTTGAAGAAATATATAGAAGATGCTCTAACTAGGTGATTTTACTAGTTAGTGCAAGAGCTCCAAACATCAAAACTCTTACACATGGAGGGCAAGAGAAACTTGAGAGAATTAAGCTTATTTTCTGCCTTATCATCTTGGGGTTTTATAATGTAAATCGTTTTATGTTTTATGTCAGTGGTGTTTGAATTTGTTCACAATAAACCCCATCTACAGCATTTAAATCTGCTCAGAGAAATGTTCTTTATTGACATACTGTTGGAATAAATGAACAAGGATTGGCAAAGCCAATATTTCTGGCCTGGTTGTTATTTTATTTAAATATTCTTTTTACTACAAGCATAGGTGACAAAAATTAAAAGAAGAAAAAAATCATGCTGCTGCCTAAATGTGGCAGCCTTATACTTGCAATATATTTTTTAACATTTAAAAATAAATTAAACATTTCAAATAATCTTAATAGAACAGCACGGGTGCTTCGAGTAGGCAGTTATACTTTGAACTTTTTTAGTTTTAATGAACATAACAGGAAAAGATTATTCCTATTGGCTCAAGAAGTAGGGACGATTGTCTTTTAATTTTGTAACCTGAAGACAAGTTAAAAACACAACGATAACCGACAAAGATGAAAAAGGATAAATAATGGAAACAAAAAAGCATTAGCAAGATAAAGTACTGTCCTATTAGCCCTCATACTAAAGTGTACTTCTTTTTAAGTAGATGTGCGCATTAGATCAGGAACAAAAAATACCATCGCTCACAGTGCAAGAGAGCCAACTGCTAGAGTGGGTTCACCAATTGACCCATGCTTTATACTGTGGTGGACAGAAGCACAACGTGAATAAAAGTTGCAGAGACCAATGTATAAAGAGAGATGATCCAACTGTCTGTGTGTGCATATATATTAAGTAGAAAGCAAAATGGTCATGCTACCAGATGAAATACTGGGTGTGAATAAAGAGCGCGTTTGTGCTGACAGTATTATTCCAAATGAAATCCAGATTGTTTAAAGATTTTCAGCAATCCCAGAAGGTTTGCGGAATGATAAAATGCATAATATATGGGAAATGTATCCCCTATTGAACATTATAAAGAATATTGCAACTCACTGAGGAATTCAGTGAACATATAGAGGAAGAAGGCCAAAGGCTGAGTTCCTTTATAAGGTTGTGGAACTCCGAGCTGGAGTACTATATTCTTTTAGCGTATAGCATAGAGTATTTTATTTCTTACAAAACATGGAGTAGGAAATTAAGAGTATTGGTTGGCGGGCCTGAGAAACCACCTCAAATTTTAATTACATTCCTTGTCCGGGTGAACCACAAAAGTCACTAAATAAACGTTTGCTTACCCCTTTGGTAGCTTGGCACTAAAGCAGTCAGGGTTAACTTACAAGCAATGTGTAAAGTATTTATGCAGTAATCCAACTAATTTAGGAAATATTAATAAATAAAATGACATACAATGACAGAAATCTAGCCAGTAGTACCAGAGTTATGAATTTTTAGCTTAAGGCTCAAAGTAGCACCAAAAAAAATAAAGCACCAATCGCGATCATCTGGTTATGCTTGACCAGGACAAAGTCATATGATGGAGCATGGGTCGGAAAGTTTTACCTTTGGACTATTTGCCTCTTGAAAGAAATTTCAAAATTCTCAGTGGTGCAAGGCAGCAGGCTGTGTTTGAAGAGTGCTCAGCCTGCTGGACTAGGTCATGGTGAAGCTAATGATTTTTGGAGGGAAAGCTGAAAGTGGGAAAATATGATTTGCACTCCCTCAGAATGGACCTCACCAGATGGATACTTTTCGCATCTTCGCCCAGTGAGGATTTCTACCTTCATACTTAGTCACTTTTTTTGGAATTCGGATTGTTCCAGCCGGCAAGGTTGCAGGCTGTATCCTAAGAGGCCTCCACAAAGCTGGACACTTTCTTCCAAAGATCCCTCTGAATCGGATTTGCTTCTGCGGAGGACATCTTAGCAAAAATACCCTTGATCTTTGGCTCAGTGGTGATGCACCTTCGTCAGATCAGCTTGGCAGGTTGGTCCCCATCACCTGTCGGTTCTCAGAGCAAAAAGTTGACAAGAAGTTTCTAAGACCCAGGATTCAGAAAACATCAGTAGGGGAACACTTTAAGACCAGCTAAGGGTACAGGACCTGACAGATATTGTAGTGATGGCAGGGCCTTACTTGCGCACATTGCTATGTTAGCATAGGCTTATTAGAAGCTTAAACGCCATTTTACCTTTCTGCTGATTTTGTAACTGTTGTTGTAAGTTAGGCTGCTTGAATTGCTTCTCATGAGAATGACTTGTTTTCAACGTCCCTAGACTTATATCTCGACCTTAGTCTGCACAGTGAGTGCTGAAGCATCCAAGGTTATCATAACAAGGTTCGGTGTTGTTCAGGCTGATTGGCTCATGCACTAGACATAACATGCATGCAGCTGCAAGCTCGCTGAAATTCTGTCGTCTTTAATATCACATTGCATGCATGATTTAGTCACTTTGAAGAAAATTATTTTCCAGAGAGACAGAGAGCTTTTGCAGATCCTGATGTGATTTACTTCTGCTGATCTTGGAGGTAGGTGGTTCCCCATTCAAGCCTAAGAGACCTTCTATATTTTATACATAAGAAAGAACCTGTTCCCACAATCATTATAATATGATTTCTCCTTTTGTGTTTTATGAAATTGTAACAATGCTGATCGTATTATTTTTATTCATATGTCTGCTTATGCTCACAAAAATACTGCATCTTAGAGCATGTCATTAAAAAATAAATATTTTTAACTTTATCGTGTCTCTTTTTTACCCATGTTGTGGACTGGTATGAGAATATAAGAGTGTTCTTGATTCCCACCATTCCTGAGAGTAACCTAAGTCACATGTCCCGGGTTGTCTAATCATTGGTACCTTTGCTATAAGACGGAGAGCTAATGTAACACTGAGGCTAGTCGGTAAGGGGTTCTAGGTACTGAGGTGAGTTTTTTGGTCCACCACAATTCACTGATGTCCTGGGTCTCTGTGCACAGTTCTGTGTATGAACAGAATCCCTGCAACAATATCACGTGTCAGGAGTGTTCTGAATTCCCATGGCCAGCCTGTGGATGGGGGACCCTCCTTTATCTAACTCTAAAACTGGTTCTGGTTAGTTCCTCCTTTCCCCCCGGGGTTGACTCCAGCCTTGCTAGTGAAACAAAGGTAGGAGCAGGCCTGGTGTTAGATTTTTCTTTGTGGGCCAAGACAGGACCCTTTGAAATGTATCAGGGGTACAGCTCCTCCCCATCCATCCTCTTAGGAAGACCTACATCTTCCCAAACTCAGGTCCTTTGTCCATCCTTTGGAAGCAATACACATCACACCACATGACCGCCACTAACGGTCAGGTGACCCCGAGCACTGGCGAAAAAGTACAGTTGGCTAAGGCACAAAAATTCCAACTTTCTAAAAGTAGCATTTTCAAAAGAGTAATTTAAAATCTGACTTGACCATTAAGTTGGATTTTAAACTCATTTTTCCAGCTAGTCCAAAATGGAAGTTATGCATTATAAGGAGTTATATCGTAACCCAGTGCATTTCTGCGGGTGAGCCAGCCTTGTTGCTTTGAAAAACGACTTTGTAGGTTTTTCCCTCTCTGGACATATAAATCCCTAAATATCCATGTCATATGTTTTAAATGCCAGGCCTGAAGAACGACTTACAAGTACTAAAAGGAAGGTTTAGGCCTGGCAAAAGGTTTATTTTGCCAGGTGAAATGGCAGTATAAAATTGCACACACAGTCTACAGGGTCAGGCCTGAAGACATGTTTTACAGTGTTACTTTAGTGTGTGGCACAGTGAGTGTTGCATCCCAATTGTAGCATTTAATTTTCAAGCACTGGCTACCGGTAGAATCATATACTAGGATCTTATAAGTATATTAAATGATCAAATTAGGTGTATGCCAATTTTACGATGTTTAAAAGGCAGAGCACTAACACTTTACCCCTGGCTTGCTTTAGTTAAGTTTTTATTTCATGTGTGGTGCTTGCGTTATGTATGTATGAATATAAGTATGTATGTAAGTGTGTGACATGAATAGGTGAGTATGTGTGTGGGTGTGTGGGAATGCATGGGTGTGAATGAGAGTCCATGTATGTAAGTGTGGCCTCCAGTATCCTCTCATTACCGGCCACCACTGACTGCCAATCGTTTCCCAACCTAAAAAACTTGCTCACAGTATCCGAGCTGCAGAGTCTGAAAATAAAGAACTATGTCAGAAATATTATATCAAATCAATTCACTTTACACAAGCAAATGCATAAAAATAGGCACCTGGCTCTGTGCTGAACTAGCAAAGCTCATCATGATACAACTCCTGAATATAATGGTGTGGGAAGCGCTTGATTAAAAATGTTAGGAGCAACATGAGGGGAAGTAATAGTTTCTGATTTATGTAACAGCAGTCCTGTTGAAACTTTTAAAATAGAGGTAAGAATTATTAGTGACTGTTTATAAATAGCCCTTTTTGCAGGGTTACTCCAAACGTTTTGCCTTCCTTCTCGTGTTCTGACCTTGTGTGTGTTGGCTTTAGGATTCTGTGCACTTTTTCACTGCTGACCATTATTAAAGTGCATGTGTTCTGTACTCTAAACATGGTAACATTGGTTTATCCACAATTTACATATCTGATTTCCTGATACGTACCTAGTAAAGTGCCTCTACATGTGCCCATGGCCTGTAAATTATATGCTACTAGTGGGCTTGCAATACTGGTTGTGCCACCAACAGCAGTGCCTGTATGTGCACTTTTAACTGCCATTTCGACCTAGCAAGTTTACCTACTTACAAAGCCCAAACCTTATTTTTTATTACAGGTGCACCACCCCGTAAGGTAAGCCCTAGGCAGCCCCATTGGCAGGGTGCAGTGTATTTAAAAACTAGCACATGCACTTTTAAGTTTTAAATGTCCTGGTAGTTAAATACTCTTAAATTCATTTTTCACTACTACAAGCCCTATATCTCCCTTAGGTTTACATTAGGACTGCCTTAAACATCTTTTTTTAAGTGCAATTTCCAATTTGGAGAAGATAGAAATTTGGATTTTGGTGTCTCTGGACTCACAATTTAAAATCCCAACTTATGGTGAAGTTGAATTTTAAATTGTAAGTCTGAAACTGCCACTTTTAGAATGTTGTTCTAGCTGTCTGTTTTAAAAAATGAAGGATTCCAAAAACAGGGTCCGGTAATTTAATTACCTTGTCCCTTGTGTTTATTCACTTAAATTCCATAAATCATTTGAAGAGATATTACAATTTGTAACATGTAAAAGACGGACCACTTTCTTAAATTAGTTTTAAATTCAAACCTGTTGTATACATTTAGGACAAATATTCAAAGAAAAAGAATAGAATTCAAAAAAATACAAATACTTGTAACATTACATATGTGTTTTTATTTCAAAAACATAAACCTTTTTCAACCAGGCTCCTAATCATAAACTGAACCAACGGAGGCAATGAGTTACTTATTTAAAAGGCTGTCTCCTGCTGATGATAACTTGTGGGCACTGCTGACTTAATTTTTGAGTGGGATTGGGAATCTGCCAATATTCTTGGTCCTTTTTCTGCAGATTTGTTTTCCAAGAGATCGTGTCAACACGTTTCGTACCCCCTTATGAATAGTACCCGACCATGTTTTTGGAATAATTCATTTTTTAAAACAGGCAGCTAGAACATATTGTTGTTTTACATAATAGAGAGGCTTATTCTAGCTGCCTTTAATATACTTACTTCTAGAAAGTTGGCATTTTCTTGCTTTCCATTCCGTGCCTCTACCTGCCTCTGAATACACGTTTGGGTTGAGTGACAGCTGGGCTTTCTGCATTGCCTCTAGACCATAGGTACTCGCATATATTTGACCGGGCCATAAAGTATGGTCTGTGGTGTGAGCAAGAGCCGGTCTGATGCCAGCAGGGTGGCGGTAGGGGGTCTAGGTGGGTCAGGGATTGTTTAAAGAGGTCTAAAAACTTGTTAAATAAACGGGAAAGCATTTATTTCCAGGTTAATAAATGCTTGCTCGGTTATTGAACATTTTGTCTGAATATTAGTGCTCAGTATCTAAACAGAAGTTTGTGCTACTGTTAACCGGGGGGCCACATGTAAAGGTCAAGAGGGCGAAAAGCGGCCCCCAGGCTGTACCTTGAGTATCACTACTCTAGACAGTCACACACAAAGGGAGATGAGGTGTGCCACACATATCCTGGTGGCCCATCACCAGGCTGATGTGTCTCCCCGAGCTAGAGTGAGAGGGAGGAGATTGCACTGGCACCTGTATAGAGCTGTGCCTCTCCCCAAACAAAAAGCTGTATACTCCCCTGTAGTGTTTCTGGAGCAAGAGAAGGAGGAGCAGGGATCTTGTGAGGTTCAATGGTCTCTTTGAACTTCCCTACTTCAAAGACTAAAATGGCTATAAGTACTGGGCCTCTGACACTATGTACTCAGTTTACTTTTGGTCCCTAAGGAGACTCTGTCAAGAAGAGGAGCTGAGCTGCAAGAGGGATTGCCAATGTGATAACTGCTTTGCTGTGTTGGCCTGCTGCCTTCTGATTCCTGTGCTGCTAGAAGGGACTGCCACTTTGCAACTTGCTCTGCTATGTTGGCCTGATGCTTCTTGCCTGCCAGTAAGGCGGCTGAATCTATTTTCAACCACCTTTTAAATCCTAAGTAACTCCAAGGGATTGCTGGTTTAAATCCTGTTCAGGAAGTCTCAAGATCATCAAACACGTCACCCCCCTGCCATGGAACTCTGCACCACGTGAGTATGACAGCTTGACAAAGATCAGCATGTGCATTATTGCAAACGCGATTTTGCTAAGAGACCAGTGCTTTCCTTTGCCGAAGGATCATACACACTGTTTTTCCCATGAACAGCACTTCATACTAGATCTGCGCTTCCCCTTTTGCAGGCTGTGTGATGCGTTATCTGGGTGGCCAGGGGCAGGCCGTAAACGCGAGGATCATCACCCCAGCTCTGTCAACAGAATCAGTGCGGGGTGCTCTCCATCTGCAACCCCCTTTCCCAGGAGGCGACAAAGCACGATGATATGGACCCCACTTTGGAGGCACGCCAAAACTCCCTGAGCTTTGCTCCTGCATCCGTACAGACGCTTCAATTCCCTAACATCATCTGCCCCTCCACGCAAGGGACTGTGTATGATAGGACCGGCGTGGTCCCTGTAGTTGTACTGCGATGCTCTCTTGCAGGCAGTTGAATATGCCTCAGTGCAAATTTTTGAGAGACCGGTTGGAGACGTCCTTACAAATGATTGTAGGGCCCTGATTTTCAGATACCTTGCAACCGCATACCAGATGGTTGGAGACGTCCTTACAAATGATTGTAGGGCCCTGATTTTCAGATACCTTGCAACCGCATACCAGATGATCCACTGCTTAGATCTTACACAGTGTAACCCGGTTACCTTGAGTATAATTAACCTCCCAGACATGAGTGCTCTCTCAGCACTCATATCCTTAAGCAAAACTTGAAAAGTACTCATTTTTGTCACTTAAGAGTATACTATTTTTCGAAATCAGTGAGGAGTCTTTTTGTGGTGTTTTTCACTGAGTTACTGTCTTTTAAGTGTGCACAAATACTTTACAAATTACCTCCTAAGTTAAACCTGATTGCTCTGTGCACAGCAACCAGAGGCTGAGCACAGGATAATTTAGGTTGTGTATTTGACTTAGCCTGACTAGGGTTGTGGTCCCTACTTTGACAGGGTGCACACTTCTGCCAACTAGAGACCCACAGTCTCATTTGCAAGAGGCATGCACAGCCGGAGTGTTACTTTTTATGATGCACCATTGGTGCAGGCCTCTCAATAATATCCATGAGGTGACACATAGCCACCCTGCGTGGCTTTGCATGGCCTCATAGACATGGAGTAAGGCAAGGCAACGCAAAGCATTGCATAGCCTTACTATACCTCACAGAGGCATTCCATGGTCGTTGCAGTGGGTTTTCCCACGCAAAACCCAGTGGATTTGATACATTCTAGATTTACAATGTGTCAAAACTGTGCATCTCCCCAGCGGAGGCCTAACAAGGAGAAATAACTTTATTTCTCCTCGTTTTCCCTCTTTCTGCAGCACACATAGAAAGGAGAAAATGCCTCCATTCATTGTTTTTTGTGCAGGAAGGTGTTCAATGCGCCATAATTTTATTAAAAGCAATTTAAATGTCCTTAGTAGGAACCAGACTGTCAGGGCAACACAATCTTCATGTACGGCTCACTGTGCTGCATAGCGGCTAGGATACAGTTGCAACCACAGGCTCTCTTTATTTAGAGATGGTGCACTCCTCCACGGCAGGGCCGCTGTGTACATATTTTTTCAAACAAATGCCTGTGAGCTCATAGGAGGCACCCAACAGCTTGCCCACCATCCAGTGTACCCAATCAGATCGCCTCAACCTTCTGGTAAGAATTCCATAGCCTGACACGTTTCGAGGCATGACGCCTCTTCCTCAAAGGCTTGGCTTCTTTCACATATGGTGCAATAACTTTTGTATTATCAAAAACACATCAGATAGTATCACACAATATACATTGTGCCAACTGGCACGGGCAATATTCACACGGGATTATTTACATAGGCAGTGCCACGTGGGCCACTGTCAGGAACAAGCACTTGTTAGAACTAGTACTTAGAACAGTTGTAGCACAAACTGACAATTGTAGAACACCACCAGTAACCACTGGTAAAGATAGGTACACACTACGCAATACTAATAAACATAGGCCTAGATCACGCAGGGACACAAACTCACTAGTATAACATACTAGACAAAGCAAACTTCTAAGCATGAGCACCTTTAGAAGTATAACACAAGCATAAAGGCAAAGCACATTACGCAGCAATCACATTAGGCCTAACCAGTAAATACAGTAGGCAATCTCCTCACTAGTCTAAACACATTAGACCCTCCCCCCTAAGAATAACTCACATTTTAGGGGCGTAACTCACAGAGTAAAAACATCTCAATTGCATAAACCTACATAGGTAAAACGGATCACTGACAGAATATCGAGGAGCAAAATATCGACCTGCCAAAATATCGTGGAGAAAATATAGAATGCCAGAATATCGACTTCCTATCTACAAACAGGTAAGTACAAAAATATCGACTCCAAAATATCGATTGTCAAAAATATAGACAGTCAAAATATCGAATTTTTTAAATGTCTTAAAAGTAATTTAAAATTAATATAATAATAAATATAATTAATTTAAACATACTTAAAATACTTAAATAAACTTAAAATTAATAAATAATTAATGTAACTTAATTTTTTTTAATACACACATATATATATATATATATATATATATATATATATATATATATATATATATATATATATATATATATATATATATATATATATATTTCATACTCGTTACCCTCTCAACGACGCGCCCGCAATCCAGAGCCATCACACAAGAGGAAAAACGGAAGACCCAGATGCAAGTGAGTTCTTTTATTGCTTAGTACGCCACGGCAGCATAACGTTTCAGCCTACACAGAGGCCTTGGTCACATGGCGCACTGAGAGAGTTACGTGAATTTAAAGTGCTCGTGCATTCAACAATCTACAATTTGATTGGCTAGATGTTCTTTTCATGGGGGAGTGCCCATTAAGCCATAACCAGCGTAATGAATTTACTGTTGGAATACAGGTTTAACTTTATGCCAACTATTTCATTAATAAATGTTTAAATACATTTTCATATCCGACACACCGTGCAAATATTTACAAAATAGAAATGAACTCTTATATCATTAAAAAAGTATATACAGAGCATTTCATATATTTACAACTATTTACATAGTATTCAAGTAATAATTACTTTTCCAAATAAATTAACGTGTGCAATTTAATATTTCCATTGATCGGATACATGTGCAAAATACGCTATTTACTATTCTATTGGCTGGTGCTAACCTGACAAATGGAAACCAATTGGTTAAATTTGAATAATGTCATTTCCACATATTAATGATAGCACCAAACATAGCCCCCACAAATTGTAAGATTAGAATGCATTTTTAAACAAAGTGATTAAAAACGAATAGTTTTGCTGATTTAGTTTTTTGCTTTATATCTACAACCGTCTGCACCTCCTGATATGGAACAAAGTTTTTAACAAATGTGGACCAAACAACTAAGTTCTTTCTTTCATATGTGTTTGTCTTGGCCAGCTACCGTTAAACTTACAAAGGACATAATCAAAAGAACCATTATCCAGATAAAAAAGATGGGAGATGGAAAGTTGGGGAGAAACCAACTGATCTGAATCCTAAAGGCACGTGTAAATATCCTCAGTGGAGTTGAGACCATTAGGAGCCTTGCTATCCATTTCTAGGATATATCTAGTCTCTAGTGCTCTTAGGATACCTTCTCTATTACCACCTCTCCTGAGTGGGCCAACAGAGTCTATGGCATAGTATCTAAGGAGTCCACTTTCATTATTGTGGAACTCCCTAAAATGCCTAGCCACTGGATATGCAGTGTCATTGGTGTTTATAGCCCTAATGTGCTGGAGTACCCGTTTGTGCACCTGCAATTTGGTACTACCAATATATTGCAGACCACACGGGCACTCCAGCACATAGACCACATATTCTGTCTTACATGTCAACTGTTTGTTGATTTTACGAGGCACTGTGGAGAATGCTGTTAGGTACTCAGTTTTATTGAGCCCCTGCGAGCATGCCTTACAGCTGGAGCACTTTTTAAAGCCCCGACTTGCTGCTAGCCAATTTTTTGGTGGAATTACCTCCGGACTTGATTTAACTAAGGCATCCTGTAATGAGTATGCTTTTCGGAAGGTAATGATTGGCTTGCTAGGCATATGTTCTCCTATTACTGGATCTAGTTTAACCAGATTCCAGTGATGGTTGATTATTTTACGTAGTGCCGTATGTTGACTATTGTACGTCCAGATAAGTCTGACTGGTTGGTTGACCTCAGATTTTCTAGCCCTGTGTATCTTCTTGTGGATCAGTGCATTGCTGCGGGACAGGCCATTTGCTTTCCTTATAGCTGTATCGATAAGGTTTTCTGCATAGCCCCTAGCCAGGAACCTTCGTTTACTGGCTGCCTGTGCTGTTTTACAATGAATATCTGTACTGCACACCCGCCGAATTCTAAGCATCTCCCCATAGGGGATGCTCCGAATTAGATGCGGTGGATGGTGGCTTCCTGCATGCAGGATAGTATTTCCAGCAGTCGGCTTTCTGAAAAGTTTTGTTTCAAGCCTGTCCTGACTGACCTCCAAGGTTATATCCAGAAAATGGGCTTCCTTTTGACTGATATGCGATGTGAAAGACAAATTGAACTCATTAGTGTTCAAGGCAACAATGAATTTTTCAGCCTCTTCCTGGGTCCCCCGCCAGATCATCAAAATATCATCGATGTATCTGTACCATCGTATGATATTGCGGGTGCACATTTCCTGGTGAATACCATTGAGGACCTGTCTCTCCCAGTATCCCATATGGAGACAGGCATAACTGGGAGAGAAACAGGCCCCCATGGCAACGCCCCTGACCTGCTGATAATATTGATTCAGAAACATGAAATAATTGTGATGTAAACAAAAACTGATCATGGTGAGCAACATTTTGTTATGTTCGACCAATTCTATTGGCCGTCTCCCCAAAAAGAACTCAACAGCCCTTAGCCCATCTGCATGCACAATACTGGTATAGAGTGATGACACATCAAGAGTAATCAACCAATAGTCACTACGCCATTGCAGTTCATCCAGTTTTCTTAGGAGGTCACTAGAATCTTGAACATAAGATGGAAGTGCCAACACATGTTCTTGAAGAAATAAATCAATGTACGCAGTGGCTTTTTCTAACAACCCCCCACACGCCGAAATAATTGGTCTTCCCGGCGGCTTGGCTGTATCCTTATGCACCTTAGGGATTAGGTACAACACGGGGGTGATAGGGTGATCATTCTTTAGGCATTTAAGTTCATCCATGCTTATGAGTCCACTAGATCGCCATCCCATCAAGAGTGAATGGAAGTCGATTTGTGCTTTCTTGAGTGAACCCACATCACAGTGTCGGTAGCAGTTTGGGTCATTTAATTGGAGGTAAGCCTCCTCCAAATATAATTTCCTTGGCCAGAGCACAATGTTGCCTCCCTTATCAGCTTGTCTCACCACTATGTTGTTGTTCTTTTGTATTTTTTTGACTAGATTCTGATATTCAATGTTGCCCCTTTGTCTGTGAAAATCGGATTTGAGAGTTTTTACATGCAGCGCCTTCACTTCTTTGATAATTGCATCTTGAAAAATGTCTATATTATCATATGGTGTAACAGGGGTGAATGTGGAACGAGGCTTAAATTCACTCAGTCCACCACTGTAGGTGTGAGCCACCCCCTGTGTATTTTGAGAACCTGGAGCTTCCGCTCGCAACATTTCCAGGTCTTGTATCAGGGGGATGTCATTTGCTACTAACCCTGAAGTGGTTGGTACCGTCGCAGACTTTCTACAAGCATTGCGTGCTTTGCTGTTGGAAAAATGCTTTTGTAATTTAAGCTTGCGTGTGTATTTAAAAAGATCGATCCTTGTATCCACATAATTAAATCTGTTCGGTGGGCTGTATGATAAACCCCTTGATAGGATGCCAATTTCCAAGTCAGTGAAGGGAATATCCGTTAAGTTTAGCACAGAGAGTCCATTCTCCACCATATCAGAAAGTTTATTTGCTTGTGGCACTTGTGTTATTGCTTTTTGTTTGAGTTCCATCGCCTGTGATTTCTTTTCTTTGGCTTTGCGTTTTGCGGAGCTTTTCCTGCGCTCTCGTCGCCTTGTGTTTGGGGCTTTCGGGGGCGCAGCGTTTCGCGCCTGTCCTGCCGGATACATTCCAATTCCTGTTCCAGAGTCAATCGTGTAAACCCCAAACGGTCTGAAATTCTCACTGCTTCTGTTTCAGACCCACTGTCGATATTTGAACTAAGATCAGTGATGCTTGAGTCATCAGGGGAATTATGACGCACCTGGGTCGTTGCTCTAGCCGAGCTCTGCCCTGTCTGCAAATCCGATGATTTGGATGCTTTAATTGCGTCATACTTGCGAGCGAAAGTAAAAATGCAACCTTCACTGTAATCGGTTTTGTCGCGTTGGAATTTGAAGGCTTTGCGCTTTCGAATAATATCCTCCTCTTTTTGCACCTTCTGCTCCATTATTTCCCGATGCTTTTTACATGCCAATGTATTTTCCACGCTATCTGCACATAAATCAGTTATTTCCTTCTCAATTGCATCAATCTGTTCTTGAATATTTACTCTGTCCCTTTCCGCATGGCGTACCAACATTATCACCAAGCGCCTTGATGAGTCCAAGCTCCATTCTGCCCAATCCTTCAATAAGAGCGGGTCCATGTACTCGTAGGTTGGAGCAAGCATTACCCTCAGCCCCCTCGGTATCCGGTTCACATCAAGATACCTGCTGAGAGAGCGGTGCTCCCACCATTTGGACTGCTCTCGTTTTAATAGTTTTTCCAACAGTTTAAATTTATCACGAAGGCTAGGAACCCCACTCACATTCGGTTCCTCGGAGGTGCTGGCTGCCGCCCCCCCAGCCGGGGAGTCGTCAAAAGCCTCAAGAGCCGCAACCTCTCTCCCTTTGCGTGCGCCGGCTGCCATGGCGTATACTCTGTTTCACAAATGTCAATATCGTACTCACTCAGTACGGGGATGCCGCCTCAATCGCCGCTCGTCCTCCGACTGAACACCAAACTCCTCCACCGGGACAATTCTGCAGCCGCTGTTGTTGAGATACAGGTGCACCAGTTCAGGACGGCCGTCCTGAACCAACACCCGACAAACACGACCTCAGCTATTTTCCGCGGTCCCAGGGGCTCGAGCAGTAACTCCCCAACGGGAGAAATAAACAACTTCCGGGGTATTGGAAGTCACGGTTTCCTGCTGCTCAGCCGACTTGCGGAGGAGGGGTCTTCCAGCACCGGAGAAACACTCAACCGGTTTGAATTATTTCATACTCGTTACCCTCTCAACGACACGCCCGCAATCCAGAGCCATCACACAAGAGGAAAAACGGAAGACCCAGATGCAAGTGAGTTCTTTTATTGCTTAGTACGCCACGGCAGCATAACGTTTCAGCCTACACAGAGGCCTTGGTCACATGGCGCACTGAGAGAGTTACGTGAATTTAAAGTGCTCGTGCATTCAACAATCTACAATTTGATTGGCTAGGTGTTCTTTTCATGGGGGAGTGCCCATTAAGCCATAACCAGCGTAATGCATTTACTGTTGGAATACAGGTTTAACTTTATGCCAACTATTTCATTAATAAATATATACCACACACTCCTGGTACAGCGAGTCCGTATTTCAACGAAAAAGACCAGAACCGGGGCCCAAGTAGTGTTCAAAGTGCTGTATTTATTGGCACACGGAGAAACAAACCCTACGCGTTTCGAAGGCTAAGCTTAGGGTTTGTTTCTCCGTGTGCCAATAAATACAGCACTTTGAACACTACTTGGGCCCCGGTTCTGGTCTTTTACGTTGAAATACGGACTCGCTGTACCAGGAGTGTGTGGTATTTGGAGGGGGTGGCGATCCTGCCGGGAGCCCGCTGCCAAAAGCGGCTCGAGCACGCCAAACTTGTGTGTGTCATATATATATATATATATATATATATATATATATATATATATATATATATATATATATATATATATATAATAATAAAAACATTTATTAAGCGCCTGAATACACTAGGACAGTGCGTCTCCGCGCTAGGATGCATTCACACTTAACATAAACCCAAAAATCACCACCAGCATCAGACAGGAAAAACAAGGGGAGGAGAGACGCTAGAGAGAAATTAGGCTACAGGGAACAGATGGGTCTTAAGTTTCTGTCGGAACCTCGTTTCTGACGGTTCCATACGGAGCTCAACCGGAAGATCATTCCATTGCTTACTGGCCAACCGCCTAAAAGAGCGCCCACCCATCCGTGATTTGTAAATAAGGGGGACCGAGAACTGCATACTGCCCATAGATCTCAGAAGGCGTTTCGGGCGGTGTATGGAGAGTAGCTTATGGAGATGCATCGGACCCTTGCCATGTGCAATCCGATGGCTTATGCACATAGTCTTGAACCGAATGCGTTCTCTCATGGGGAGCCAGTGCAAGGTTTGTAATGCACCTTTCCCGGACGACTTCCTAGGCAACTTTAAAACCAACCTAGCCGCCGCGTTTTGCACACATTGTAGCTGGTTCAGGCCTTTATTACCAAGGCCGCACAGCAGGGAATTCCCGTAGTCAAGGTGGGACGTGACCAAGGCATGCACTAATGTTTTCCGAGTTGTAATAGGTAGGAAGTCCAACATTTTGCGCAGAACCTTCAATATGCCATAACATTTCCCTGCGACCGTGGCAATATGTTGGGAGTATGAGAGATTGTTATCCAGCAGAACCCCCAAGTTCTTCACTATGTTAGAAGGGACAGGTGTCGGACCCAGATCCGTGGGCCACCATGCAGATGACCAGATAGAGGGAGAGGAGCCAATCACCAATAGTTCAGTTTTATTACCATTAAAGCGGAGGCAATTGCTCTTCATCCAAGCAGCCAAAGATACCAGACATGCCGAGAAATTGTCCGCCGTCTCAACTGGGTTGTGAGATAGAGTGACTACCAGTTGCGTATCGTCCGCATAAGATACAATGTCGACCCCGTAGGACTCCACCATCCTTGCAAGGGGTGCCATATAGAGATTGAACAGCGTAGGGCTCAAGATAGAGCCCTGCGAGACCCCTTGTTTTAGAGTATGGGACGTGGACCTAAAGGGGGGACAGTGTATTTGGAATTTTCTGTCCGCCAAAAAAGAAACCATCCATTCCAAGGCATGCCCCTCAACCCCCAACTCGCTCAGACAGGTCAGAAGTTTAGCGTGTGACACGGTATCAAATGCCGCACTTAAATCCAGTAATATAAGAGCGGTAGTCTGACCTTCATCTACTCTCTGACGAAGCATCTCTGTTGAGGAGAGGAGGGCAGTCTCAGTAGAATGTTTGGCCCTAAAACCAAACTGGGAGACATGCAAGAGATGATTATCCTCTATGAATTTAACCAGCTGGTTATTCACCAATTTTCCCACCACCTTTGCACAGAAAGGGAGGAGGGAAATGGGCCGAAGGTTATCCAATTGGGAAATATTCAAGTTAGTCTTTTTTTTAATGGGAACTACCTGTGCCAGTTTCCATTCCTCGAGCACATATCTTTCTTGAAACGAGAGGGTCGCTAAATTGGCTATATAGTTCCACAAGAGATGAACCTGCTCATTAAGAATTTTAGCCTGAGCCACATCCAAAGGGGATCCTGAATGGATACTCTTGATAAGATTTGTCAGTTCCTCCCTTGGGGGCACCGTGAATTCCTTGAGGTGAGCTATCTTAATAGGTGCAAGGTAACTATCCCCCACCGAGTTTCCATCACCTGAGTCTTGCTGAAAGGACATATAGATCTGTTCAACTTTATTCACAAAGTGATCAGCGATAGATTCGCATATCTCTGTGGAATAAAGATCTTTAGTCTCAACCCCTGTGGGCAGCGCGAGCTCTTTGTAAATTAAAAATAGCTCTTTAGAGGAATTTTCCGAGGAGTCAATCCTACCTTGGATAAATTCTCTCTTGGCCTTGTTAATCTCTCCATGGTACACCTTCAGACTTGTACGATAAGCTTCTCTCCGGGCTATATCATAATCCTTGCGCCACAGACGTTCCAGTCTTTTACAGCTCGATTTAACCGTGCGCAATTCCTCGGTATACCAAGGGGCCGACCTACTCTTACGTACTGGAGCTTTTAGAGTCCATGGGGCCACTTTGTCTAGCGCCGTCGATATCCATTGTTCATACTCACTCCAAGCCTTTTTGAGGGTATTGTTAAGCGGAGGCTTATCCTGCAATAACATATCCTCAAATGCTGTTTTGGAAAAAAAATCCAATTCCTGCGTTTGAAATGAGTGGGCATCTTACATGTTTCTCCTCCCAATATATCTGTTATTATAAATGGAATGAGGTAATGATCAGACCACAAGATCTTAATGGGAGTTATCACCCTTACTCCATTCCAATTTGCAAATATAGGATCTAAAAGGTGACCCGCCTGATGGGTAGGCAGCTCACCTAAAAGAGTAAGCATTAGTGATTTTATTGAAACAATCAGAGATTGGGCCTCAACACAATTAACATCCTCAAAATGTATGTTGAGGTCGCCCAATATAAGGAGTTTCTTATAGCGTATGGCTGATTGGACAACTGATTCCAGTAAAAGCTTTCCGAAAACTGCTTGATGCTCCCGGGGGGGGGGGGGGGGGGCGGTATAAAAGATAACCCATGATTGTGCATTCTGGGGCTACCTTGATGGAAAAGACGCCGGCTTCAAAGTGACTGGTTTTTACTGGCTCTAGTGAGCACACAAGCTTAGTATTGTACACCATAGCAATACCCCCCCCTCTTTGGGTCACCCTATCAATTCTCAGCAAGCTGTAAGATAATGGGAGGGCTTCAAGAATCTCCGGCGCTGATGCCTCATCCAACCATGTTTTAGTAAGAAACAACAGGTCGGGCTGAAGATCCGTAAGGACATCATGAATGAATAAACTGTGTTTCCTGAATGAGCGGCAATTCACTAAAAACATAGTAAGTTGGTCTGCCCCTTTAATGGTCATAGAGGCTGATGAAGGATCGAAATGACATGTCCTACATTCCTGTGCCATACCCTCAGGTAGCAAACATTGAGAGCATGCGGTGTTAACTGTAGGACGCAAGTGGATCAGTTGATCACTAGTATATACTCTACTTACTGCTGTCTCCTTTGGGAAAGGGACAGGGGGTATGGCCTATGATATATATATTATTAACAAAACATATACAATATTTTTACCGTAGGATAGCGAGAGGGTTAAATTTACTATTACCAATCCAGTGAGTGCAACAGTAGGGAAAGCGTTGGATAGCGTAGGGGTAAAAATTACTATTCTCACTCCAGTGAGTGCAACAGTAGGGAAAGCGTTGGATAGCGTATGGGTAAAAATTACTATTCCCACTCCAGAGAGTGCAACAGTAGGGAAAGCGTTGGATAGCTTAGGGGTAAAAATTACTATTTCCACTCCAGTGAGTGCAATAGTAGGGAACACGTTGGATAGCGTAGGGGTTTAAATTACTATTCCCACTCCAGTGAGTGCAACAGTAGGGAAAGCGTTGGATAGCGTAGGGGTAAAAATTACTATTCCCACTCCAGAGAGTGCAACAGTAGGGAAAGCGTTGGATAGTGGGAGGGTAAAAATTACTATTCCCACTCCAGTGAGTGCAACTCTAGGGAAAGGGTTGGATAGCGTAGGGGTAAAAATTACTATTCCCACTCCAGAGAGTGCAACAGTAGGGAAAGCGTTGGATAGCGTAGGGGTAAAAATTACTATTCCCACTCCAGTGAGTGCAACAGTAGGGAAAGCGATGGATAGCGTAGGGTTAAAAATTACTATTCCCACTCAGAGAGTGCAACAGTAGGAAAAGCGTTGGATAGCATAGGGGTAAAAATTACTATTCCCACTCCAGTGAGTGCAACAGTAGGGAAAGCGTTGGATAGCGTAGGGGTAAAAATGTACTATTCCCACTCCAGAGAGTGCAACAGTAGGGAAAGCGTTGGATAGCGTAGGGGTAAAAATTACCATTCCCACTCCAGTGAGTGCAACAGTAGGGAAAGCGTTGGATAGCGCAGGGGTAAAAATTACTATTCCCACTCCAGAGAGTGCAACAGTAGGGAATGCGTTGGATAGTGGGAGGGTAAAAATTACTATTCCCGCTCCAGTGAGTGCAATAGTAGGGAAAGCGTTGGATAGCGTAGGGGTTTAAATTACTATTCCCACTCCAGTGAGTGCAACAGTAGGGAAAGCGTTGATTAGCGTAGGGGTAAAAATTACTATTCCCACTCCAGAGAGTGCAACAGTAGGGAATGCGTTGGATAGTGGGAGGGTAAAAATTACCATTCCCACTCCAGTGAGTGCAACAGTAGGGAAAGTAAATACTTCACATATAAATAAAAATAACATAAATATTAATACTAATTACCAATGAATTTAAATAATTAACATTTTTATATATTATAATAATTAATCAATTATAAATACAAATAAAAACAATTTTTATTAATATATACCTACTAATACAAATTATTTACCAATTAACAATAAATTAATTAACACATTAAAAATAAATAAAAATTAGATCTAAAAATTGAAAAAATGTAATTACTTAAAATTAAATTACTTCCCACCCTATTCCCTATTAACCCACAACCCACTACAGAAAATACATTAATTAAATTAACATAATTATCAATCAATTATTTAAAATTAATTAACAATTATATTTTAATTAATTACCCATTACTAATTAATTAACAATTAATTCAAAATAAATACCAATAAATAAATTAACATATTTAACTAATTATAATTAAATTACTTCCCACCCTATTCCCCTCTAAACCCACAACCCGCTACAGAAAATAAATTACAAAAAATAACATATTTATCAATTAATCAATTAAAATTAATTAACAATTATATTTTAATTAATTACCAATTAATTAACAATTAATTCAAAATATATACCAATAAATAAATTAACATATTTAATTAATTATAATTAAATTACTTCCCACCCTATTCCCCTATAAACCCACAACCCGCTACAGAAAATAAATTACTAACATTAACATATTTAACAATTAATCAATTAAAATTAATTACCAATTATATTTTAATTAATTACCAATTAATAATTAATTAACAATTAATTCAAAACAAATACCAAGAAATAAAATAACATATTTAATTAATTACAATTAAATTACTTCCCACCCTATTCCCCTATAAACCCACAACCCGCTACAGAATTATGTTACACAAAAATTAAAAATAATATTAACTTACTTACCTAAAATTCGATATTTGTGTTGTCTATATTTTGTCCATTCGATATTTTGTCCATTCTATATTTTTGAATCGATATTAATGCTATTCTATTCGATATTAATACTATTCTATTCGATATTTTGGTAGTCTATATTCTGTCTAGTCGATATTATGTCTATTCTATATTTTTTACTCGATATTATTGCTACTCGATATTAAAAATTCAATATTTTGACTGTACACCAGGTAAAACAACCTCATAATCATAAACCAAAGTTTTAGAGGTATCAGATACAGGGTGCGCCAAACATACTGTAAACAATACATTTCCTAGCACCACATCACTCTTGCCCATAAATCACATTAGGCAATTATCATCACAACCATAATGGAAAACCACATTGCGCAAAAATGACTTTAGGGCCTTGCGCCCTATCGCCATACCAGCCCCCCTGGCCAACTGGCCATCTCAAGAAGGGGCTCAAATGCCCTGTGTCCAGAATGTCAGGGCGCGCTGCCAATGCAGCGCCAGTCAGGGGTGCGGAGCCGTGGCAACCCTAAACTATGCATCTGCCCACTACTTGCTGGGCAGCAGAGGACAACAACAGGGACTAAACGTTGCAGCTGGCACAAAGTGCTGCGCAGCTGTAGAAGGCCTGGCACCTCTGTACCCCTTCTGTCCCTCTCAGGGACTCTCTCTCAATTGCGCCTAAATGGTGCAGCTGCCCACTACTTGCTGGGCAGCTGTAAACTCAAACTGCGACTGGGGCTCTCACTAGCCCTCAGGAACCAAAACTGCGCCACGTTGGAGCCTTCTAGGACAATCCTGCGGCATGGGGCTCTCACTAGCCCTTAGGAAGAAAGACTGCGCAAAAGGTTGGAGCCCTCAGGCTCTAGAAATCCCTATGGCGTGCATGGCAGCCCTCTAGGCTCTTGAACAACTGGGCCCAATGGAGCACTCTGGCTCCTAAAGTACAATAATGTCCCCGGGAGCCTCGTGGCTCTAAACAACAATGCCCTCGCACTGGTGGAGCCTCTCAGGCTCCAATTGCAAATGTCCACTGGAGCCCTATGGCTCTGAGAATAAACACGCCCGCAGGCTCAGGAAGTCATTACCAAACCGTTGGGGCGGCCCACTGCCACCCGGGGCCTCCCTAACTACTACCAACATACTGGGCCTTCAACAGGCAGCACCACTTGGCCACCTCTCGCGAAGTGGCAGCGCTTCTCCTGCGGGGCTCCCCATGGCTCCTGGGAGCCCCGTGCTGTCGGCGGCAGCCTCTCCGCCATGTGGATTCACCCGGGCCCCCTTCCTGGGACCCGGGGCTCCTTGCCATCACCGCGGGCCTCTCTCTTCCACATGGGAGCCCCACAAAAGCTTGCGCCGGCCTCTTCCGGCATGAGGGCAGGCAGGCAGCATCTCCGGTCTTAAATAAACAAAAAGAGGAGTACCATCATTGGAAAGTCAGGAGAGATTCCTAATGTGGTGGTAAGCTGACAAAAGGAAAGAATTTATACTTTTGTTAAAAACCCCTCACTCACCAGCCTAGTGGTGACATGCTTCATCATCGGGGTCCACCCTGGCGGCCTAGCGTCACCAGGGTGTGCTACAACACCTGAAGTACAGTGGAGCAGGTTGTGAGTGTAAGTGCAGAAAAAGTGTGTTAAAAATTGTCCTGGTTTAACTTAGTGGGAGAATAAATTTTATTTACAAGTAACTGGACAATATTAAAAAGGTGAGGCGAGATACTATGAGGGTATATTAAGGCCAAAAGTATCTCTTATGTGTATACTGGTCTACATGTTTCAACCGAGGGTGGGATATACCAGGTTTTCATCAGGACCGCTATAACAGGGAGCTGGACGGTATGTACCCCCTAAAAGGCACACCCAATCCTAGTTCGCTGTAGCCAAAATAGCAAAAATCGCTAAATGGTAAAAAGACTCTAACCACGTTGGGTGAGTCAGAAAAAAGGGAAAAAAGACCTGTGGGAAGGAAAAGAGACACATACATAAATCAGACGTGAACTATGTTACATGCCTGTTACGTTGTGCAGTGTCGTGTCTTTTGTATCTTCGTGCTCGCTGCCATTCATATTAGGAAAATATTGTGGGTGTCATTGTGGTATATAAATAAATAATACCGGATCTAGGTTTTACTGGACATAGCAATAACAGATAGCTCAATAAATAAGAGTCAAGATTCGAGGTAGTAGGAGTTTGCAGGTTTAATACAGCATAAAGGACAAGGAACAGGACAACCTGCATAGGAATAGGATGGCAGGGCCCGGCAGGGGGGACAGGGAATGAGCTGGCATGGCCCGGCAGCTGCCGGGGCTGGATCTGGGATGAGCGCGCTAACATTTAATAACAGTACACAAGCATATATACTAAAACAGTTGTAATGGCAATACATACAATAGGCGGAGCAGTGGGTGTGGTCAATAGCAGTCGCGAAAGATAAGGGTGAAAGTAGGTGTAACAAGCGGCGTATACATAGACATGTGATGTAAACGTAACAGAATATGCCATAAATGGGGCGGAAACATGGAGGGGGCTACCTAAGGAGCCGGGACCTCTAACCTAATGGTGCGCGCAAACTGACAATGACGTGTTACTAGGAGAAGCTGGGGGCTATGAACTCTGTGCTAGGAGCAGAGACTGAAGTCTGGAGAGTCAGGGCGACATGTACCTAAACCCTATCTAGTATCTAATGTTTAGAGAACATGTTGATATAAACTAAGAGTCAGGAGGGGAGAGGCTAACAGACTCTAAGACTGGTGTATGCATTATTCTACATGTAGTGCGTGATGAAGAATATTAAATGACCATTAATACAGTATTTCTCTTACATGGAGACGTAAAGGCTAGACAATGACGGAAACTATTGATGCGATTCAGTAGCTTAGGAATGCAGACAAGGAGGGCTGGACTGATAACTAGAATCATAACATACTCTTGGCAGACTAGCAGGCAGAGCCAGGCCGAGCCGGGCACTGTGAGGCAGGAAGTAAGTGAAGGGTCAGGAATACAGGTGGGGGCTGTATCGCTCCTCAGCGAGGGCTCAGGAGACAGGAGCTGAATCTGGTGTCCAGGCCCTTTTGAGGCCTAGAAACGGGGACTTTTCAATGAAATAACGTGCACACTGAGAAACATGGCAACGTAGCTTTACATAGGCCTAATACTCGTAGCTTTCACGAGAACTGGAAACTGGCATACTAGAGATGGACACAACTGTAATTGCGTCTTTAATCGATCATGGGGAATACATATGCATATTAATCATGCACATATAACATAAGATGGGGAACACGTAGGGACACAGAACATGGCAAAATTTACTTTTCCACATTCCCTCCTTGTCACTACGTTTCCATCAGGAAACATCAATATTCATGATACCATCTATCATTTCATACAGTATCATTTGCTCGTCTCGAATTTTCTTGGAACGGGATTTAGAACGGGACTTGGGACTAGGAATACAAGAGGTAGCACAAATGCCACAAATCGCAGGGCCACATTGTATACATAGGCAGCAACTGAATATGATCGCTACTGCAATACCTAAAAAGGACAATACTTTCCATCCCCAGGCGGAAATTATATTCCAGAACCAACCGGACCATGTCCAGGTGCCTGGATCTTGGTGTAACATATGGGCAATTTTATGGAGTCTGGTTATAGCTGAATAAACAGACGGCGCGTTATTTGGAATGAAAATGCAGCAACTAGATCCGATGACTCTACATGCCCCGCCCCTATCGGCCAGTATGACGTCAAGGACGAGACGATTCTGGAGCACGACAATTCTCATAAAGGATTGCTCTTCGGTTAAATTACCTAGAGCAGAAGTAGTCTCAATCACTACTGCTTCAAGGGTTCTGGTTAATCTACGTATCAGTTTACTATTCACGACAGTACCTAAATAAGGGAAGACACCTTTATTGATATCTATGTATTGTTCTAGAGCAGTTTCAGTATAATCGACAATCTGGAGGTTTCTCTTGTGTCTAGTATGTACTAGGTGGGAATTCCTATGATAGTCAGGTGGGGCTAGAAAAACTGGTGGCAGTAGGAAGGCAATGTAACAGGTTCCCTCCCAATCGAGGGGCAGACGAACATATGCGGTCTGACCACAAACAAAATAAGAATGACGTGAAGCTTTGAAAATAGATTTCCCACTGTCACTATACTTGACGAAAGTAGTACAATCACTATGTCCTACATGTACGGAACCATTCTTTCGGACACATAATTCACCTTTGACTGGTAATACTGACATAGCAGGTAAGTCTGGAGTAGTGTCAGACTGAACATTCAGGACCATGAAATTCGAAGAATAATTACCTAGATTATAAACTTCATTTTCTAGATCTAACCCTGTTCTGTGGGGAAGACCTTGCTTGTCTGGAAAACATGTACTGTTAAGAAAAGACATATCTGTTGAGGATGACGTTAACGTGGACCATGCTCCACACGAACCATTATGTGAAAATGGATAAGGAAAGAGTGGCAGAACTCCCTTCGGTGTCTGGAAAGGGGGGAGTCGACCACACACCCAACAATTAGTGGCATTGCTGGTCTGGTGTGAATAATGTAACATGCGGATAAAGGAATTATTACGCATAGCAAGACGATATGAGAGTTCATGAGGAGGCAGATCACTAAACGTGTGCTCTACTGTAGCAATAGAAGACTTATTTACATGAGAAACTGGAAAATACAAATAAAAAGCATAACCTGTGCAGGTACTCATAAGGCTGAAAAACAATATGAAACTTAGAAAAACGATACATCGGATTGAGTTTTGACTAACTCTCTCACTATGGGGGTCTATTTTATACATGTCAGAAACCGGTCTAACCGTTTCACCTAGGGGAGGACTTAGACAATCAAACTGGCTGACTTATTTTACTAGACCTTAATTTTTGCTTATACTCCTGTTGCGGAGTTTTCTCTAACAGGGAGGGTTCAATATCATTGTCTTTTGCGGGACAGTCCTTAAGAATAGTACTTTGGCAGTCTTTCAAATCCTGGGAAATGTTCTTTAAAACAGGCTTCAGTCCGTAAAATCTTTTCACATGAGACAGGTGGACCCAGCCCTTCCTGCCTTCCAGCTTGACGGCAGTACGGGTGGCCAGGAGGACCTGTCGGGGTTCCTTCCAGCGAGGCTCCAGCGGACTTGAACGATCAAAGTTCCTGACAAGAACCAGATTTCCGGGAACGATTTCATGCGGTGCCACCTCGGTATTGTCTGGAAATGCGGCGGCAACCTGTGAACGACAAGAGTGTAGGGCAGACATCAAGGAAGCTAGGTAATCTGTCAGCATATTACTTGAAACATCTGTAATACTTCGGGGTCTAGGTGTACCCCACATGTTAGGGGGGCGGCCAAATACGACCTCGTACGGGGACAGACCTGATCTGGAATGTGCGACCATGCGCATATAAAACAAGGCGACTGGCAGAGCTACTAGCCAGTCTACACCTTTCTCTTTACAAATCTTGGCAATACGGATTTTCAGGGTCTGATTATGTCTCTCTACTAGACCGGCTGCTTCAGGATGGCGTACACAATGGAACTTCCACTGGTACCCTAATAAAAGGGAAACATGTTTCATAAGCTCAGATGAGAATGGCTGGCCGTTATCAGAATATACGACTCTAGGGAGTCCGTAGCGGGGGAAGAATTCACGAACCAACTGCTTGGCAGTGGTCGCGGCTGTGTAATCTGGAACTGGATATGCTTCTGTCCACCTGGACAAAGCGCATACAACTACAAGGACATACTTGAAACCTCGACATCGCTCCATCTGAATATAATCCATTTGGAGGACTTCAAAAGGGTGGTCAGGGGGCTGAAATCCACCTTGTTCCACCGGGACACTTTTACCTGGATTAAACTGGCAACATATCATACAGGTACGGACTTTCTGCTTGGCTGCAGCTCGTAAATGCTTGTTGAACCAAATGTTCTGGATACTGTCTAACATAGCTTTTTCTCCTAAATGTGCTGGACTATGTGCGGTATTGATAATGACTTGAACCATAGAGTCGGGGAGAAACCATGTGGCTCTTCCTTTCGTTACCCATCCCTGATCTGTCTGGACCCCTCCTTGTTCGGACCATTTCTTGATTTCATCGGGAGTAGCATGTAACTCGATATCTATGACATCTTGAGTAGGGTCCTTAACTGTCATACATGTAGTCGGATCTGGAATATGTGTCTGTGTCGGATTAACTGAAATGTCTGGAGTCTGTGCTGTAAGCTTGGCTGTGCGATCTGCTAGATCATTACCTTGGGAAATAGTGTCTGTAACTTTCGTATGTGCTTTGCACTTCATGATAGCAATAGATGTCGGTAAATGTATGGCATCTAACAGAGCCTGAATAAGGAGACCATGCTGAATCTTGGTTCCATGAGAAGTCATGAAACCTCTCTCCTGCCAGAGCACTCCGAAGTCGTGTACGACTCCAAATGCGTAACGTGAATCTGTGTAAACATTAACTTTCAGGTTCTTAGCGTGTATGCAGGCTTGTGTCAGAGCAACTAGCTCTGCTGCTTGAGCAGACAGGGTGTCAATACGGTGTGTTTCTATAACTTCAGTGTCAGTAGTCACTGCATACGCGGCTACTAGTTCTCCTGTACTTGTTCTCATACATGAACCATCCACATAAAGTGTCAGGTCGGGATCTGGTAATGGGATGTCTGTCAGATCTTGTCTTGGCTTGGTCATAATGTTAACTACTTCCACACAGTTGTGTGTGGCAGGATTCGAATTAACTGACGGTAACAGTGTAGCAGGATTTAGAACGTTGCAGCGTCTGATTTCTATGTGTGGCTGGAACAGTGTCAATTCATAACCTGTTAAACGTGCAATTGTCAAGTGCTGAGTCTGTGTTCGGTTTAAAAGAACTTCCACGGAGTGTGGAACTTGTACTGTCAAGGAATGTCCTAATACTATGGAATCACTTTGTCTGATAGCTAGAGCTGTGGCTGCAACTGACTTGAGGCACGCAGGCAGAGCCTGGGCTACAGGATCTAATGTGCTAGAGAAATAAGCACAGGGCTTGTACTGACCTGCTTGATCTTGTGTGAGAACAGATAATGCTGTACCTTCGCGTTCTGTGACGAAAAGTGTAAAAGGCTTACTGTAGTTCGGTGTAGCTAGAACTGGAGCTTGGCATAAAGCTTTCTTTAACTCATTAAAACTAAGTGTATGTTCAGATGTCCAAGGGAGGACAGTCGATACGGCTGCCTCCTGTGTCGTTAACTGTATCAGTGGCTTAGCTAGAAATGCATACTGAGGAATCCATTGTCTACAATAAGAAGTAAGGCCGATAAAAGCACGTACCTCCTTCTGTGTCTTGGGCTGAGGAAGACTCGCTATTAACTGGATACGGTCTGGTGTCAACTGCCTACCCCACTTGGACAGTAAGTGGCCTAAGTAGATCACTTGCTGGACACAGAATTGAAGCTTTGAAGGGGACACCTTGTGCCCCATCTCGGCGAGAAAATACAAGACTGTAAGTGATGCTCGCTCGCAAGCACGTTCAGAACGGGCTGTGATCAGTAGATCATCGACATACTGGAGCAGGGCAGTGTCTGTTGGCATGTGAATGTTGTCTAGTTGTCTTTTAAGTGCTTGACTGTAAATACTAGGACTTTCTGTGAAACCTTGAGGAGCTCGTGTGAACATATAGCTCCTTCCATTTAAACAAAATCCGAAAAGAAACTGGCTGTCTGGATGAATGGGGACACTGAAAAACGCGTTCTTGAGGTCTATGACTGTAAAAAATGAGGCTTCGGAATCAATGGCTGTCAATAGGGAAGAGATATCTGGGACAACTGGATACTGGGGAATAATACATTTATTGAGTTCTCGTAGGTCAATCACTAATCGATATACTGGGGGTGCATTTGGATCAGTACGTTTCATGACTGGAATGATCGGAGAATTACATACATTGGAGTCAGTTTCTACAACTACTCCTTGAGCCATGAGCTCGTCAATAATTTTGGATAAGGCTGCTACAGCCTCAGGTGGCAATCTGTACTGTCTGATTCGTGGCAGGACTACACCTGGCTTGAGAGTCACACGATGGGGTGTGATTTGCATATAACCTACATCAGTTGGACCTTGCGCCCATAGATGCTGCGGAACATTAGACAATCTCGGGTCAAAATCTCGTAATACATAGTGACCCTTGAAGTCACGTAGAAACAGGCGTATTCCCTCTGGGGAGCAGCAAATAACTGCACCTAATTCTTTCAGTGTTTTAATACCTAACAGATTTTCTGGACACGACTTCGTAAGTAATAGATCAGTAGTGCGGGACAATGGACCTACTTCTAGAGTAACTGGCTTAGATATCTCGTTTACAATAGGCTTTCCTGAAAATCCAAGGGAAACATTTCTAGAGCCTGAGAGCGGAGCCCCTGGAACTTCGGCGTGACTGATGGTCGTCCTACTTGCCCCTGTATCAATCAGAAACTTTCTGTCTTTCCCTAGTACTTGACTATGAACATAGGGACCTTCTTGATCTACAGGAATCTCGATGAGAGGCAAGCCTACCTCCCTCTCTAGGCTGTTTCATGAGTATGGCTGATACTCTGGATACTCAGACTGTGCATACTGGTACATCTGCTGTGTAACATGCTGTGTTGCAGCAATAGGCTGCGGTGCTGGAACTGTCTGTTGTGCATTCTGTGGCTGAGAAGTCTGTGAAACTTGTTCTTGTCTAGGCGGACGTGGTCTTTCTTTAGTTTTTCCAGTGGCTATATTATGTTTCAGAACTGCACACTCGTTTATGAAATGACCTGGCTGTTTACAATAATTACAGGTCCCTTTAACGGGAGCTGCAGAATGACTGGCTTGATTCGGACCCCTCTTCTGACTGTCTTGAGGAACAGATTGTGCAACTAGTACTTTCATTTTCGTGTCTTTCATACGTTTTCTTTCATGATCTTGCTCTTCTCTGATTCTATTCTGGTGATACTGAAGCATCTGTAACATCTGGGACGGGGTACTAGCTTGCCATGTACTTTCGACTTTCAAAACTCGATTCTTAACTTGTGGACTTGAATTCTCGACTAATTTAGTAACAAAGAGATGAGGGTATGACTCACTACTTGTCTTGAGGCCACTGTTTATAATAAAACATTTTTCAAATCTAGAATAAAAATCACTAGTGTCTTCATCTTGTTTCTGTTTACAGGCTGAGATTGCATCCCAGTCTTCCTTTTTAGTTGCTAATAATCTGGGCAAAACTTGTATTAACAGTTCTGGTAATTCTTTACATTTCTCTCCAAGACCGGTACCTGGTACTCGTATCTTATCTTCAGCTTCTAGAACTGCCCAATCGATCTTTTTCTCTCCCACCTCCCATTCTTTTTCCTTGAGTTTCTCGTATACCCCTGCGGGCAACAGGACCTTTAGCATTTTAATAATATCTGGATACGTGTATTCTCCCATACGGAGCATGTCTTTTAATTCTCGGTGGAACCCTGCTGGATCTTTGTCGTGACAGGGAATTAATTTCTTCATCTCTAAGAGTTCCATCTTTGTAATCGGGGTGTAAACAAATACTCTTTGCATTTCACCATCTGTTGTCCTGACTGGGTGTACTTCTCGTAACGGGTTCTGTCTGTCTATGTAAAATGGTTTACTTTCTGGGGGTGAGACATGAACAAAATGCGGGTTCAGAAACATACTATATTTGTGGCGCTGTTCTAGAATAACACTAATTAAATCGGTACCTAAACCTTTCCATCTATACTGGAGTAACTCGTTCAGGACATCATGTAACGGACCTGGATCAGAATGTTGACCCTCATACAATGTAATGAGGTGCTGTATCATATACATACCCACCAGTCGCTGCTCGGCTGGGGGCAGTTTCAGAAACATTTGTGCCACTATTTCGTCTGGAAAAGTGGTAGAATCAGTAATCCATCGGACTGCTGATCGGGCTAGTTCTTGTTCATGCATAGTACTTAATTCACTATAACCGATTCGTGATTTCAGAATTTGATCGGTGGCTTGAAATACTTGTTCTAGAGAACCTTGTTCTGGTGCTGGATGAGGAAAAGTTTTCTTGTAGTCTAGACGTGAATGTCGGTCTGGAAATCTAGATTTTCCTACATACGCTATTCTGGCGGGATTCTCGTCCTCTACCTCTTCAGTAGAAGAGTCATTCTCTTTCTCGCTTACTTGTGCTGCTTTACGTTGTTCATGTAACCTTATTATTTCTTTACGAATTCTCTTGTACATACTCTCTATACTACTGATAGTTCTGTGTTTACCCTCGGCTATATTATCACTCCACCTCGTCAGGATTCTCATTTCGGCCGGATCTTTGGTCGGATAATCTTGTTCCCTTATTAAACAATTAATCAGAAACTTTAATAGCATGAGCTGGATCTCAGCTTTCCTTTGAGACATGGCTTCGCCAATACTTTCTGGATCATCCCCTGTACGGATGAAACGATATATTCTGTCTAGATCTTCTTTCATATCTGGTAGGGTATCCAAGTACCCGGTCACCCGTCTTACACGGATGGAATATATAACTGTACTATCATCACCTGCAACTGGATCATAGCGGCATTCAGTAAGGGCTCGTCGGATATCTGCAACGGACTTATATTTGGGCGTACGCTGTAACGCACATTCATGTAACTCGACTAATGTTAAACGTTGGTGTGGTGGCGGGGTACCAGGAGGACCTCCTCCTGCGGCCCCTAAACTGGTATCATCGACTGATACTCTTCGTGCTGGCAGAGTGGGAAATTGTAATGTGGGCTGAACCGGGGGTACCATGGTAGGTACTCCGGTGACTGGAGGAGCAGGATTTATATTACTTACAGGAGCTGGCGGAACAGGATTTGCATATTCTGGAACCGTGTCGTCCAAATAGGACGAAATAAAAATATCAGCTGCGGTCGGTTTGTGACGTAGCTTGGTCGGAACTAATGGTGGCGGAAAATTACTGGATGCCTCCGGGGTTGCTTTTGGCAAGCCCTCGGCAAGAAGAGGTTACATACCCTTAATGAGGGCATTCCTCTGTCTGTCTGACTGTTCGGCTTTGACTCGTTCACCTATCTCGATTAATTCCCTTTCTTGGGCTCTTTCCAAGGATTCTCTACTTAATTCTGACTTTCTGATTTCTTTTTCGGTTCTTTTATGAGATTCTTTGCGCCATAACTCGATGGCATCTTTCTGTGACTGTCTGGCTTTCTTTTTCCATAATGCTTCTTCTACTCGCATGATGCACTCGGCATCCCATGTACCCGATACGGGCCATCTATACTTTTCTTCTAACTGTTTGGTATACTCTACCCATAAATCTAGATATAATATGGCACTTATGCCATGCTTCTGATACATAAAATGACCTGGACTGTCCCTAAGCGGGACAGGAACTGCTTCTTCTAGCAGACCTTTTCTGGTTTTTAACTGACGTAGTTTAGAAAATAAGGGCATGACTGAACTGTAACCTAGACACAATACGTAATTACAATACACAATGAACACGATAATTACTCCACATTCATACCACGACATTAAAATACATGAAGAACATTTAAAAATAACAGTTCAAACAGAATACATGAATTTTCTCGAGAACAGAACTGACTAGAACAGAAACTAGATGCACTGCTGAAACAGTACGAAACTTACCGGTCTCATAAAGAGACACGTCAGGACCCGCATCCACCAGAGTGGACACTTCGTTTTGGGATCTGTGTACCACCAAACCCCACGGACCAGAGACAATTAGATTGACCCTGTCTAGATACTACCCCAGCAACGGTACTCACCGGGCAGCAAGAACGGAAGGCCTCGGACTGGACTGGACTGCTTCGACGCCGGACGGACGAACTTCGGACTTCAGTTACGGGTGGGCCTCCGGATACCTCGGACCTTGGACTCTCGGCTTGGGCTCTGGTCGGGACTCGCCGCGTTCCTCCACCGCCTCGTCTGGATGCTGGACCGCCACCTCCGTCTCCTCCGTGGGCCTGAGGGATACTTGAAGCAGAAATATCTGCACGTGCACGGTATGGTTCCGTCACGGCTGCAGAGGGTCAGGGGGCCGGCGTGGCTTCACCGGCGCGTGGGGAAAGGGCAAGTCCCTATTCGGGCGCCATTATGTGGTATATAAATAAATAATACCGGATCTAGGTTTTACTGGACATAGCAATAACAGATAGCTCAATAAATAAGAGTCAAGATTCGAGGTAGTAGGAGTTTGCAGGTTTAATACAGCATAAAGGACAAGGAACAGGACAACCTGCATAGGAATAGGATGGCAGGGCCCGGCAGGGGGGACAGGGAATGAGCTGGCGTGGCCCGGCAGCTGCCGGGGCTGGATCTGGGATGAGCGCGCTAACATTTAATAACAGTACACAAGCATATATACTAAAACAGTTGTAATGGCAATACATACAATAGGCGGAGCAGTGGGTGTGGTCAATAGCAGTCGCGAAAGATAAGGGTGAAAGTAGGTGTAACAAGAGGCGTATACATAGACATGTGATGTAAACGTAACAGAATATGCCATAAATGGGGCGGAAACATGGAGGGGGCTACCTAAGGAGCCGGGACCTCTAACCTAATGGTGCGCGCAAACTGACAATGACGTGTTACTAGGAGAAGCTGGGGGCTATGAACTCTGTGCTAGGAGCAGAGACTGAAGTCTGGAGAGTCAGGGCGACATGTACCTAAACCCTATCTAGTATCTAATGTTTAGAGAACATGTTGATATAAACTAAGAGTCAGGAGGGGAGAGGCTAACAGACTCTAAGACTGGTGTATGCATTATTCTACATGTAGTGCGTGATGAAGAATATTAAATGACCATTAATACAGTATTTCTCTTACATGGAGACGTAAAGGCTAGACAATGACGGAAACTATTGATGCGATTCAGTAGCTTAGGAATGCAGAGAAGGAGGGCTGGACTGATAACTAGAATCATAACATACTCTTGGCAGACTAGCAGGCAGAGCCAGGCCGAGCCGGGCACTGTGAGGCAGGAAGTAAGTGAAGGGTCAGGAATACAGGTGGGGGCTGTATCGCTCCTCAGCGAGGGCTCAGGAGACAGGAGCTGAATCTGGTGTCCAGGCCCTTTTGAGGCCTAGAAACAGGGACTTTTCAATGAAATAACGTGCACACTGAGAAACATGGCAACGTAGCTTTACATAGGCCTAATACTCGTAGCTTTCACGAGAACTGGAAACTGGCATACTAGAGATGGACACAACTGTAATTGCGTCTTTAATCGATCATGGGGAATACATATGCATATTAATCATGCACATATAACATAAGATGGGGAACACGTAGGGACACAGAACATGGCAAAATTTACTTTTCCACATCATGGTGAAATTATCACGGAGTGACTGGGCCCACTTAATGCTTGTTGTCGAACTGCAACACGCATACTTATCAAATAGTGCGTGCTTTGTGGCAGCATGATCGCAGCCCTTTGTTACATTTATGCAGTCTAGCGTACTGATCGAATCTCTAAAGTGATGTGATATCACATTCTCGTCTATCCATTATTGTGGTCGCGAGAAGAAGGGGTTAAGAGTGCATAGATTATCCGTAATAGTACATTCGACATACAGGGACTTACTGACATATAACATGAAGGACAAACAAACACAGATTGGTTGCGAATTCATGGCTTACTTTGATTCAAGTGTCTTAGGCTAAGGAGCCTAGAAGACAGGTCACTTACTTAGCGCTCCTAAGGACTGCGCGCTCGCCTAAACCGCTGTGTTTTTAAAACTGCTGTTGCAGCGTTTTTACTTTTTGTTGGGTTATTGACTAAGAATAACTTGTGCTGATGCAGCGTTTTTACTTTTGTTGGGTTATTGACTAAGAATAACTTGCTTTTTTATCTGATAGCGGTAGCGCTATTTCCAGCCCCTTACTCTCACATTAAAAAAAAACTACCAAAGCACCGCTACTTTGCGGGTCCGGTTCTGGGGTGGTGAGGGAGCGCCATATTTTTACAGTTTGGTGAAGCCAGACGCCGCCATATTGGTGCGGGTCGTGGCGCCTGACGAGAGAACCTACGCCCGCCTACTTAAAGCTCCACCCCACTCAACGCGCAGGGTGGCGCCTTCTCTGTGCCTGAGTCGTGCCAGAGTCCTGCCCGTCTGCGCCCGTCAGCGTACCGGCTGCGGACGGGGCAGGACGGCTGGCCGGCACTTTTATCTGGTAGTTGTCCGTTGTACTCCTAATTATGTTGTGCTCCTATACTTCTGAGACTCTTATGAACCTTCGTCCTCCGATAGACCGCTGTCATTATATCTTCCCTGGCAGTCGTGCCTTGAGGAAAGGCTGTCATAATTGCGGCTGGCGTCTTCCTAAGTTTGAAAAGCCTATATCGATTCCCCACTCGGTTCCAGTCGTCTGCCTACTTCTTAACACACGCTCCTTGGGCGGCCATGCGCTGGACATTTGGAATTTGCTTTATAATTCCAATGTTTCCTGTCTTTTTGTGACTGAAACCTGGCTACATGACTCCTCGGCCCCGGACTTAGCACATGCCATTCCGCCAAACTATTCAGTTTTCAGGAAGGATAGAGCAACTGGGCGTGGGGGCGGCGTGGCGATCATTGTAAACAGGCTGCTGCGCTGCACCACTTTTCCGATTGATAACATTCAGGAGACCGAGGCTCTTGGCTTCACACTCCATCTATCTCCTTCCCAGGCATATACCGGCATTCTGGTATATAGAGCTCCCGGCGCCCTAGGTCCTTTCTTAGACGAATTACAGGTTGCACTTTCAGTCCCCTGTCTCAAATCGAAGCATTGCTTACTCCTAGGCGACTTAAATATACATATGGACGAGCCCACTAATCCTGACACTATGAAACTCACGGAGATTACTACTGCACTTGGGCTACTACCGTTCATTTCTGAGCCTACGCATAATAAGGGCCATATTCTGGACCAAGTCTTTTCCACTACTACTATTGAGGCTCAAGTTCCTCAGCCGGTACTATGGTCGGACCATCATTTAATTACTTTTCTCCTCCCATGTGCCCCTTCCCCTAGAAAGAAACCCACTGTCTCTTCCAAGCGACCGTCTAGACCCTTTCATCTTCTCTCAAATGAGATGCTACTACAGGCGATGGAAGGTATACCCTGTATCTTGTCAGGTAACGCGGAAGACGATCTTGCCCTCTTTGCTGAGTGGCTCGCGGCAAGATTAGCATTTCTCGTTCCTGAAAAAATAATTAAAACTGGGTACAAATGGCCTTCTGCTCCTTGGTTTACCCCTCAGCTTAGGGAAACCCGCCAAAATTGTAAGAGAGCGGAAAGAGCTTGGAGGAAGGAGTACAATCCTCTTGAGAAAATATCTCTGAAAAATTTGACTAAATCCTACCACAAGTTGCTGTGGAAAGCAAAAAAAACCTATTTGGAACGGCGCATTGATGATTCAGGTAATTCCTGTAAGGAAATTTTTAAGATTGTCAAGGATTTCACGTCTCCTCCCTCTGGCTCTCCTGCTCACTCACATTCAGAACCTTGGCTGATTGAATTGGCCCACTACTTTGTAGAAAAGATAACATCTATCCAAGCCTCTCTTGCTGTATATTCTGAACATACTCAGGCTGTACCATCAGAGGCCCTTTCCGCCTTACAATCCGTCCCAGCTCCCACTCTCTGGGAATTCCCTCCGCTGAGTCTGGCCTCCTCCTTAGACCATCTTACAGGACTGAGATCAGGCTCCCCACTTGATCCCTGTCCTGTGTCATGCCTCAACAAAATTGCCCCAGCCTTAAATGGCCTCATTAACTCCATCCTGAACTCCTCACTGTCTTCTGGTGTAGTCCCGCGGGCTTGGAAGTGTGCCCTTATTCTTCCACTTCTCAAAAAACCAGCCCTTGATCCCATCGTACATGCCAACTATAGGCCTATCTCGCTTCTTCCTGCTCTGGCGAAGGTGGCCGAAAGACATGTGCACAGATCAATCTCAAATTTTATCGAAGAGAATCATCTGTTGCACAATACTCAATCCGGTTTTCGTGCTAACCATAGCACGGAGACCGCGTTGCTCGAAGTCACCGTCGCTATTAGAGAAGTGTTGGACGCGGGAGGAAAGGCCATGTTGGTTATGTTGGACTTGTCGGCGGCGTTTGACACCGTTCCCCATGATACCCTCCTAATACGACTCTGGGAGTGTGGTCTTCGGGGGACGGTGTGGAACTGGCTGAAATCCTTTCTAGCCGGCCGTCGACAAACGATCTGGGCGCCTCCCTACTCCGCCGCTATGGCACCTCTGGAAGTAGGGGTCCCTCAGGGGTCTATCCTTAGCCCCCTGCTCTTTAACATCTTTTTGGCCCCCCTTGCAGAGGTGGCGGAGTCCTACGGCGCCCAGATCGTGTCCTATGCTGACGACACCCAGCTCCTGTTTACATGTAACAGGAATGAGGTGTTCGATGGGGCTCGCATCAGAAGATGTCTAGAGGCAGTTTTCGGCTGGTTTCGGGGACGCGGCTTGAAATGCAACTCCGATAAAATCGGAGTTGCTTTTCTTTGGCTGTGCCACAGAACCAAACTGGAAAAGCTGGTGGCCATCGGACCTGTTTCCACCTGCAAATGCAAGTGCTAAAGCCAAAAATCTTGGAATCATTGTAGACAACGACCTAACCTTTGGCCCTCAAATATCTTGTCTTACTGGGAAATGTTTCGGCATCCTTCGGATGCTTAGAAAATTTCTTCCCTTGATTTCAACTAACCATCGTAGGGTCATTGTCCAAGCACTTGTAGGGTCCAGATTGGATTATGCAAATGCCCTTTACTCGGGTCTCCCTAAATATCTGGAAAGGAGACTTCAAGTAGTCCAGAATTCAGCTGCTCGGGCTATCTATGGGCTCCCCAGACGTGCCAGTGCTTCCAACCTGTTGAAAGAACTGCACTGGCTCCCAATAGCCAAGAGAGTCCTCTTTAAAAGCCTGACGTTGACCTACAAAGCCCTCCATGACACTGGCCCTTCCTATATCAGGAAACGTCTTGTCCCTTACATACCCAACAGAGCCCTACGGTCCGCTTCCCTGCTTAAAATGGTAGTCCCGACCATTAAACGTGCTAGACAGGGCGGCCGTTCCTTTCATTACCTGGCTCCCGTGCCTGGAATGAGCTCCCCCTCTTCCTGAGACAGATGCCCAGCCTTATGGCCTTCAGAAAGGCGCTAAAAACTTGGCTTTTCACTAGAAAGGCCCCTGCCTCTCCTTTTGGTCTCTTAGTTATGTTGCCTTCTTTGAAGGACTTCTTCGCCAAAGCGCCGGGACACTCCTTTTGGAGTAGCTGCCGCGCTATAGAAGAATTGGTTAACATAACATAACATTCATTGGAGGGCGGGAGGAGGTGTCCCCACTGATCTAACATATTCTGTGGAAAATATAGAGTTTGACTGTTTATCGGGAAATCACTTTTGGCCCATGATCGCCGCGTGATGCGGTGGGTAAATCGAGTGCGTGATAGCCTTAGGTCCTACAAAGAAAAGCGTTTCTACTTACAGTTATCTCGTGGTGAAAATGCAGGATACCTATGCATACCCTCCGCTGTCCTGCTACAAAGCCGCCGTGTCTCGGGTTTGTCTAAGTAGTGAGTCGGCTTCCGGGTAGGGCGGGGATTGGGCGTCGATCACGTGGTTGTTGCTAAGGCAACCAGTGTGTGTCTTGTGCTACGGATGCCTAGTACGTCAAAAAAAGCAAGAGTATCGCTCGTAGCCTAGTTCATAGTCATTCATCTATTAAAAGTTCACAAGGAACAATTTCTCCATGTCCACTTCAGGTGAATTCGAACAGGTGCTCAATACGGCAAGTGTACGAGCAGGCTTGTTGGGCTCTTGTGTAACTGGTAGATGCATGGAGGCTTGGTAAAGCGCCCCTATTTTCAGATATCATGCGTAGCATGATTGGATCTTAGGCTCATTGGAATAGCGCGCAGATGCATTGGTTTTCGCGCGTATCTTAGGCCAATGTGTGACTGGTATTGGAGGGGCCCCCATTCCAGGATAGTATTCGTAATGTGATTGTGGGTTAGGTTCATTAGGATTGGTCATAAACGCGTTGGTTTATGCAAGTATATGGGTCGTGCAGAGCGGTGTAGGTATCGCTTTCTCACAGAATTGCCACGTGTGGTTCATTCAGATTTGGGAGTGTTCATTTGAGGACAGTTGCCCACGGAATATTGTCATTAAGACCTATTTTGTGTGTCGAAAGTCTGTAGATCCATCTTTGCTCTTTTTCATATAGGCGACTGTGAATTTGGACCTGGTTGCACCTGTTCTATGACTGTTCATTACATGTCGTTAGGTGTATGGTGCGCTGCCAAAAAATGGTCTGTGAGTTTTGTGATGTTCTTTTTGCAACGTATCGTGCTCCGATGTTCGCTGATGCGTTGCTTTACTTTGCGCGTTGTCATTCCTATGTAGGGTTTTCCACATACACATTTGATCATGTACACCACGTTGGTGCTGTTACAGTTGGTGTGTGTCCTCTGCTCCCAGATTTTGCCTTCCTCCAAGTTGAGGGTTTTGGTGTTTTCTGTAAGGTGGCATATGCTGCAGTCACTGCATTTTGAGTGTCCTGTAACTGGTGGGAGCCCCCAAATTTGTGTGAGGCTAGGTTGGGCTTTGGTGATTGTTAGTTTGGGTCTGGTGTTGACCAGGCTGTCTTTTAGGCTTCGACCTTTCCTGTATGAAAAGAGTGGTTTGTCCCATTTGAAGTTTCCTATTTTGAGTATAGACCAATGTCTGTTAATGCTTTTGCTCACTTGGTTGGATATCGCGTTGTATGTGGTGACGCATGTGAGTGGCGTCTCTGCAGATTCATTTATCGTGTCCTCCAGGAGGGCGTCCCTGGGCTGGTTTCTGGCCCTCTTTTGGCATTTGTTCACAATTCTGGAGGGATACCCACGTTGTTTCAGTTTTTTAGTGAGGTCCTCCGTCTGGATTTTATAGTCTGTTAGTTCGCTACAGTTTCTCCGAAGTCAGAGATATTGCCCGTAGGGGAGATTGTCCCTCAGTGGGCGGGGATAGAAACTCTCATACCTCAACAGGTTGTTTTTCGCTGTAGGTTTGAAGTGGGTTCTCGTGGTGAGGTGTTCCCCTTCCCTGCTGATCTCAATGTCCAGAAAGATGATCTTATCTTTGTCATGGCAATGTGTGAACCATAGGTGTGGGTTACGGGTGTTTATCCATGTGATAAACTCAGTGAGTGTTTCTGGTGGGCCTTGCCAGATGGTCAGGATATCGTCGATATACCTACGCCAGAACTTGATGTGGGCAGCATATGGGTTGTCAATTGATAGGATGTGCTTCTGCTCAAAATCATACACGTAAAGGCCTGCCACACTAGGGGCAAAAACACTGCCCATAGACGTGCCCCTTGTTTGTAAGAATAATGACCCTTCATATTCAAAGTAATTTCTTTTTAGGGTGAGGGTGGCACACTCCAGTATGAATGTCCTTGGTGTTTTGTGTTCCCAAGTGGCTTCCTCCAGAGTTTTTTTGAGTACTGTGATGGTGGCATCCTGTGGTATGCTTGTGTAGAGACTCTCTATGTCAAAGCTCACAAGGATGGTGTCTGTCTCCATTTTGATTTCTTTCAGGAGTATCAGGAGGCTTTTAGTGTCTTTCAGGTATGTGGCTAGTTCGACAACAAGCCCTAAGTGGGCCCAGTCACTCCGTGATAATTTCACCATGACACCCACAATATTTTCCTAATATGAATGGCAGCGAGCACGAAGATACAAAAGACACGACACTGCACAACGTAACAGGCATGTAACATAGTTCACGTCTGATTTATGTATGTGTCTCTTTTCCTTCCCACAGGACTTTTTTCCCTTTTTTCTGACTCACATAACGTGGTTAGAGTCTTTTTACCATTTAGCGATTTTTGCTATTTTGGCTACAGCGAACTAGGATTGGGTGTGCCTTTTAGGAGGTACATACCGTCCAGCTCCCTGTTATAGCGGTCCTGATGAAAACCTGGTATATCCCACCCTCGGTTGAAACATGTAGACCAGTATACACATAAGAGATACTTTTGGCCTTAATATACCCTCATAGTATCTCGCCTCAACTTTTTAATATTGTCCAGTTACTTGTAAATAAAATGTATTCTCCCACTAAGTTAAACCAGGACAATTTTTAACACACTTCTTCTGCACTTACACTCACAACCTGCTCCACTGTACTTCAGGTGTTGTAGCACACCTTGGTGACGCTAGGCCGCCAGGGTGGACCCCGATGATGAAGCATGTCACCACAAGGCTGTTGAGTGAGGGGTTTTTAACAAAAGGATACATTCTTTCCTTTTGTCAGCTTACCACCACATTAGGAATCTCTCCTGACTTTCCAATGATGGTACTCCTCTTTTTGTTTATTTAATCCTTCCACAGGGGAACAGGAGTACTCTCCGTTCACTTTCTGTGAACACGATCCCTTACTCTCCCCTTTGTTAGCATATATAGCATCTCCGGTCTCCCTCTCCATACGGGAGACTGGCAACGTAGGGCAAAGGCTTCCGCCAGGCAGGGGGAAGCAGAAGTGACCGCATCCAGGCCCCGCCCACAGTCAGGCGGGCTCGGGCCTGGCTTCCGGTTTCACCGCGGCACCGGCACCGGCTTTTCCTATTCTATGGGACAAGAGGGGTAGGCACCCTCGGAATTAAATAAAATAAAACCCCGGAGTGATGCAGGGTGGGCACCTGCAATTGCGGCAATAATCGGGGTAGGCACCCGAATCTACAAGAATACCAATGCGGGCATAAGGCAGGTTAGGATCCTGCCTCATTAAAAATAGGAAAACGCGGGCATAATGCAGGGTGGGCACCTGCAAGGAAGTCAAGGGCAAATTAAGATACAGAGCTTCCCAGGTGCTAGGGCAGGCAAAAGGTCTTGTGGCTAAAGCGGATCAGTCCTCAGGGGAGAGATGAGCCCAAGGGCCCTCAAAGATAAGAAGGGCATCCAGGGGCAAATCAGGGCAGAAGGGTCCCCATAGTTCCTCCAGTAATCCAGGACATCAGAGCCCAGGGAGGCAAGCCTTCCTCTGGGCCCCAGCAGTAGCACGCCCCTGGCAGAATCAAGTAGGCACACAAGAACCTTGAACATGAGGCCACAGCCTCATTTTATACACAAAAATCCCTTTGCCTCTAGGGTGCAGAGTGGGGGAAAACCCAGACGCAGCTGGTTTTGGAGCACTCTGCTATGCTCAGCCCCTCTCACTATTCACTGGCCAGGCTAGGGTCATCAGTCGCACCACAGGGGGCAGAGCCAGCATTGTGGAGGGAAAGCCCAGCCCTATTCAGGTCCCAGGTGCACTCCTCCCCAGCCATCAACATGCATAGCTCCCATTCACTACTGGGGCAGACCCATCCTGACTTCTGGAGCCAGGCACACCAGCCAGCTCCAGCCAATCACAAGCCAGCACATTCACTGCACAGACACACCAACCTCTAGAAGTGGCACTTCCACACTAGACACACCAAAGCCGCACACATCATCGCGCAGCATTCAATCTCACGAGTTCGCACATACCAAACTCGACCCTGCACTTCCCACACATCAGGAACTACCATGGTCACACATATTCCCCATGCATTCCTATGGGAGGGCAGGCAAGTCTCACCACACATACACAGAGGGCTCATGCACTTTACACTGTACCACAGTGAAAAAGTGCGCAGAGGCCTAAATTCACCAACACCAGGTTACAGAAACAGGCTAGGCAAAAGCAAAAAGTTTCGGGTTGAACCTGCCAAAAGGGCCAGGTCCAACATTTCACATATGGTGCAATGACGGCTCTCTTTGAATCAATTGTTGGGCGTGCTTTGATTCGCTGATGGCCCACAGTGGGCTGCGCTGAGTGTGCTTACATCTGTGGTGCACGCTGGGACATGTGGTCCTGCAGAGAAAACATAAATAATTCCCCTTAGTGGGTTCAATTCGCCATAATTTTATTAAAAGCAATTTAAATGTCCTTAGTAGGAACCAGACTGTCAGGGCAACACAATCTTCATGTATGGCTCACTGTGCTGCATAGCGGCTAGGATACAGTTGCAACCGCAGCCTCTCTTTATTTAGAGATGGTGCACTCCTTCACGGCAGGGCCGCTGTGTACATATCTTTCAAACAAATGCCTGTGAGCTCATAGGAGGCACCCGACAGCTTGCCCACCATCCAGTGTACCCAATCAGATCGCCTCGACCTTCTGGTAAGAATTCCATAGCCTGATTCGTTTCAAGGCATGACGCCTCTTCCTCAAAGGCTTGGCTTCTTTCACATATGGCGCAATGACGGCTCTTTGAATCAATTGTTGGGCGTGTTTTGATTCGCTGATGGCCCCCAGTGGGCTGCGCTGAGCTATACTATTTCCTTCCTAAAGTTCACCAGTAACTAGAATCAGTCAATGAGATCCTAGCAATCCATTACATTCCCACCCCCAAGCTATGCCTCCTGGGATATGTCAAAGAGGCCCCACCGGGTCATCGCAGGCTCCTTGCCATGCTATTACTCCTAGCTAAACGCTGCATTGCATTGCACTGGGGCAAACGCACCCCACCCATCACCAAACCTGGATCCTAGATGCCACATTCTATCAAGAACAGTTAAATATATACTGGGAATTTCTTCCACAGGCATCAAGGCAAAAATATATTTGGGATCCTTTTATGGCTTGGCTGTCAGCTCGCAGTTTGGATGTTGCACAAGACTCCGAGGTTACTGCCAGTCTTCGCCAAGTGCTTTGTGCTGACTCTGTTCCCACCTCATGAACCACTCTATGTTCAGACATCATGATATTATTGTATAACTCATCCCCCTCAGCTCCACTCACATAACCCGCAAATGGTATATATCGCCCTAGCTATGAATGTGTTATCTCGTACATTTACAGCCTGATTCATCAAGCTTAATTGCGCTCGCAAAGGGCCAGATTCTGAGAATCTGGCCCTTTGCGAGTGCAATTTCAGCATTTGGGATTCATCATCCCAAATGCAAAATTCGCTATTAAAGAATTCGCATATTTGCGAGGAATTGCATTTAAGGAATCTCTATTTGAGATTCCTTAAATGCAATTCATGAACCATTTTAAAATACCGAAATCGCTATTTTTGGGCCGCTATTTACCGCGAGGTCACACCTCGGGGTAAATAGCAAAAAATGCATTTTTCTAAGTTGCATGTTACACACACACATGTCCTTTGGACATGTGTGTGTGCAACACCAATGTAGATTACATTTCAGGGGTGCTACAGGGTGTCCTTTGGACACCCCTGGCACCCTTGAAATCGCTATCTTATTTGCGATTAGCAAATTGCTATTCACAAATAAGGAAAACTCCCCATTCATTCCTATGAGCCTTTAGGCCCATAGGAATGAATGGGGAGTTATTCCTTATTTGCGATTAGCAATGTGCTAATCGCAAATAAGGAATGTGTAGGAATCGCATTTCTTTATGCAATTTCTACATGAATCCCGTTTTGCAAGTCCTTAATAGCGATTCCTTATGAATCGCTATTAGGGGCTCGCAAAACGGGAGAATGATGAATCAGGCTGATAGTCCATTACTATGATGCTTCTGCTTTGGTTTTGAATTTGTTAGTTCACTCATACAAGCCACTCAACACTTGTATTATTTGATACTAAGGTACTCACGCTGAATGCTGCTGCTAGTTACATGTTATTAAAACTTGAGTGTGTTTATTGAATTGTTTTTAAAGACTTGACTGCACCTTTGAATTCTTCACCCTTGGACTCTGGTACAACTGTTGGCTTCCACATCACGGTTAGCGCTGAGCTCTGATTGGCTCTTTAGAGCCAATCAGACGCAACGGGAGGTGCCTGTTGTTGCCCACCGTCCATTTAAATCGCACCTGATGCGGATGCGCAGCAGATGCTTACAGCGGTCGTGCCTAAGGCAAGCCCGTCTGCGCCCATCCGCAGATGCCAGTCACCCTGCTCAAATTCCAAACGATAGGTTAACATATACACGCTCTGAGCTCCTGTCTCTTAATATAAACTGTCCTAGTTGTCTAAAGGATACTTGGTCTACTTTGATTAATGCATTTCAGTGTGAACAATGTCTTCTTAACTCTAGAACTGTTGGAAGCGGTATCTCTCTTTCTGGTTCAACTGAGCTAAGGTTTTTTAGCTTAAATTGTTGCTCCCTCGCAAAACACCAAGCAGAGATATTCGACCTACTCACAGACTAATCGCCCACCGGAATTCTTTTGACTGAGACCTGGCTTACACAGGACTCTGGTGCAGAATGCTGGTTGGCACTTCCCCCAGGCTAAATTATGTATCAACTCAACAGATCAATCAAGTATTGCACTAATTCTTAAGGAACCTTATTCATGCAGTTTTAGGAACGAGGATATTCCTGAATGTGAAAGTGTTTTTTTTTTAAATCCCCCTTAACCACAATTTTACAGTTTCTGGGTTGCTTATCTATCACCTGCCCGGGTCATCTAATATATTTGGGTAAGCTTTAGTGAATAAGGTTATTCTACTCACTAGTAAAGCAGCAAATTTCACGATTCTGGGTGATTCAAATCTTCATCTGAAAGACAGCGGCAAAATGGATATGGCCAGCTTCCTAGCCGATTTAGAGGCCTGTCAACTAATACAACATGTGACTGATTGTACTCATGTGGCCAGCAACTTGCTGGACCCTATATTCTCTAATTTGGGTTCCATAACAGTGTCACCTCCGGTTTCTTTAGTCTGGTCAGACCACTTTTTGGTTCCTCTTTCTTTTCAGCTGCCAGGGAAACCTGTCTCAATTTGCCCCTGCTCAGTGATGAAACGTCTTTGGTATAAATTGGATGTTAGTCAATTCTCGAATTGTTTGTCAAGTTTGAAGACCACAGTTCCCTTCTAATATAGAGGTAGCTGATACTCTCTTTCAGGATTGGCTGACTCAAGCATTAGATATCAGCATTCCTGCAAAACTCAGTTGAAAGAAGAAACAGAAGCCATCTAATGCTTGGTTCAATGACACCTTGGTGAAAGCTAAAAAGGTCTGTAAGCAACTGGAGCGATCCTGGAGGCGTGCTTATGACCTGTAAGCAAAAAATAAATACGGTGATTCAATTAAGACGTATCATAGGCTGATCCGGAAAGCTAGAGCTGAAGACACTGCTGCTAAATCATGGAGAGTAAGATCCCCCCTAAAATGATTTTTCCCTTCTTAGAAAGATGCAACACTCTAATGTGAAAGCGTATTCCTCAGTCTCCTCCAATGCTCAGTGCAATGAACTTTCAGGTTTTTTTCTGCGTAAGGTGGAGACTATTTATAACAACCTTCCTACTGGAAGCTTCCATTTAGTTAGGGTCAACACTGATCGAATAGTCGAGATCGAGGACCGATTAGTCACTCCTGAATTAACGCTGTGTTCTATTCCTCCACTCTCACTCTCTGAGACGGAATCTCTTTGTCTTAAAATCAAATCAGGTTCCCCAGCTGGTCCTTTGAGACCAGACCAACTCCATCGTGTTTACAACTCCATTCTACCAGCGGTCAGGGAATTGATTAATCTGTCACTGACCTCTGCATCATTGCCTGCAACATGGAAGCATGCAAAAGTTGTTCCTCTGCTAAAGAAACCGTCCTTAGAGTCTTCGGACCCGGGTAATTTTCGTCCGATTTCCACACTCCTTTTTTTAGCCAAAGTTACTGAATCCTATGTAAATACAGTTTTGGCTGAATTTGTAGGGCAGAACAATATCCTTGACCCCTCACAAAATGGTTTTCGCCCCCGCCACAGCACGAGTCGGCGCTGCTGGCTGTGACCAAGGACATCCGTGGCAGCCTAGATGTCGGGGATTCTGTGGCCTTGATTCTGTTGGACAAGTGCCACCTTTGACACTGTTTCCCATGACATCTTGTTATGTAGGCTGCAAGATATCTGGGTCAAGTGGCTGGCCCTGGCCTGGTTTCGCTCTTTTTTGGAAGGCAGAACTTTCCAAGTCGCTGTATCACCGCACCACTTGCAGGTATATGCCATTAAGCATGGGGTCCACCAGGGTTCAAGATTGAGCCCTGCGATGTTCAACATCTATGTTCAACCCCTAGCAATCATAGCAAAAAGTAGAGGGATGTGTGAGAAAGTGGCTCTATATATACTGGAATAAAGTAAGATACAGTGTGTATAGAGTCCACAGTCCCCAGAGGTTAGGCAGAGGCTAAAGTTAGATATAACCTTACTCTCTAAAGTGGTAGCTTGGTCGAGCAGTAAGGTTGTATCAGAGGACAGTGTAAAGCATTTGTTGTACAAACTTAGTCAGCAAATGGTCTCATACACTCAAGAACTGAACTCTAGGCCAATTGTTTTGTATCAAAAGATATAGTTACTTTATTTTAGAACCAACAAGGTATCAAAATATACTTTCTCAGAATAGATCACTTCAGTTAAATACTTTTCTAATAGGCAATAGACTTTTTGAATGCAATAGTTACAGTTTGCTGCAATAGGCTACACAATTTAAAACACAATGCAACATTGAGCTCAATGGGAATTTTTAGTTAAATGCAATTAGTTACTTTGAAGATTACTTTTCTAACCACAGGACTGGATCCTAGATTCAGTCCTGGGACATGTACTGTAAACAGTTAAGTAAAAGCGTTTTGGTTATAGTAGTGATTTTTAAGGAATATTATTGTATTTTAAAAGTTGACACATAGAAACTTATCTAGCTGAAATTACCAATGTTATCCTATGGAAGGAAATTTAATTAGCAGGTAAAGTATGTTCACGTTACTTTTGTAATCCAGTACTGGACTCCTAGGTTCAGCACTGGGGCATCTATCTTAAACAGGTAAGTAATTACGTTTTGGTAGTTGGTACGATTTTTAAAGAATAATTGTAGTTTGCAAAAATCGACACTGAAGAATTTTCACAAAAAAACAGTCAATGGTTTCCTACGGAAGGAAATGCATGTTACTGGTAAGTACGGTTAAAATTACTTTTGTAATCCAGTACTGGACTCCAAGGTTCAGCACTGGGGCATCTATCTAAAACAGGTAAGAAATTACGTTTTGGTAGTTGGTACGATTTTTAAAAAATATTTGTAATTTGCAAAAATCGACAGTTAGAAGAAATTTCACAGAAAAACAGCTAATGGTTTCCTATGGAAGAAAATTCAGGGTACCGGTAAGTACGGTAAAAATTACTTTTCAGGGTTGGTGCTGGGCTACAAGATGCAGCACTGAGGTCTCCCCTGATAACAGGTGAGTGAATCTGAATTTGTTCGGCTGATTTTAGATGAATATTTGAGAGCTTCAAAACTCCACACTTAGAAGAATTTTGGAGAGAAACCAGTCAACGTTACCCTATGGAAGGAAAGTGAGTTATCGGCTTTTAGGTAAGTACTTGACTGGCCGAGTTAAGGTTCTGAGCATAGACTCAGGGGTCCCCCAGGGTCAGGTAGGTACAGTTGGTACACCCTCAGCGGCACAGGGGCAGCCGGGTGCAGAGGTAGTTAAGGCCCAATGTTATTCAATGAGAGGCGGGGGGCCTTCGGTTGGTGGCTGCTGGCAAGCAGGTCACGTGTCTGTGGGAGCTGGACTACTGGTCACTTGCTCAGGGCAAATGGGGAAGTAGGTTGGGACCAAGGTTGCACTGCCAGGGGCACTCGGGCGGCTGTTGCAGGGTGCTTTTGAGCTGTCGGGCGCTCACTGTTATTCAATGGAGATCTTGGAAAGTGGAAAAAGGCTTCAGGCTCGGGCGGAGATTCTTCGGGAGCGACCTACACTTCGAGAGGTAAGTTGGGGCCTTGGAGGATAGGTAGGCACCCAGGAGTTGGGCACGGGGGGCCGTGGGCACTGGGTGCAGGGGTGTTTTTGGCCGTCGGGAAATCTTACCCTCAGCTGGTCGCGGTTGGAGGGGTCCCTGGTTGTGAGGCTGCAGGCGTCTGGTTCATCGAGGAGGGTCTTTGGGCACTAGACTTTGGGTCCCAGCCACCAGGGGGACGTCCTCGTGGTCTTGGGTCACTCAGGCACAGGCCGGGCTCGGCGGGTGCAGAGTGTGCTGGATTTGCGGTTCCTGGGCTGGCACCAGGGGTATTGCTGTTGGAGCAGAACCACTGCTCATGGGAGTCCCAGTCTTTTGGAGGGTCAAGACAGGCAGGTCCTCCGGGGTTTTCAAGGTTGCTGCTCACAGGAGTCGCTGGGATTTAGCAGTAGCAGGTTTAAGGATCGACCGGCCTGTAGGGCTGGGGCCAAGTCAGTTGGTGTTGTCCTTTTCTTAGCAACTGCACGGCGGGTCTTCTTCTTCTTGATCATCTTCCTGGTTTTTGAATCTGGAGTTGTCTAAGTAAGGTTCAGGGTGCCCCTAAATACTACATTTAGGGGTGTTACAGGTAGGGTGAGGGCAGGGACCAATGGATCACTGTCCTGGGGTGTCTACATCCCCTATCCTGCTCCTCTCCTGTCGGAGGGGGGCAGGAGCCTCGCTCTGAGTGGGTGGGCTCCCCATCCTCAAGATGGCGGTAGCCGGGGTCGTGCTTCACCCCGCCTCTCCCACCTGAGGGGTGGGGTTGGCATAAGCTGGCACACCCCCTTTCCTGACGTAGGGTTTCCCGCCAGTCTTCCCGCCAGAGTGGGGGTCAAAACTGGTGGGGGCCAGTTGCTGAGTACAGCAAGTGGCCTGGAGAAGCTCACAAAGGTGGCATGCCTTTGAAGCTTCCCCCTGACCATCCTGGGGGAGAAGACCTAGCACCTTGCCTCGGGATGCGCATTGTTGCAGGTCCATGAGATCGGGGGGCTGTCCACCCAGGGGTCCAGCAACATGTCTGCAGTGTGGCAGGTTAGGCAGCCTCTCAGACGAGACGTGGATTGTAGGTAAGTATCAGGGGGCATCTCTAAGATGCCCTCTGTAGTGCATTTTACATTAAATCTCACACTGGCATCAGTGTGGGTTTAATGTGCTGAGAAGTTTGATATCAAACTTGTCAGTCTTCAGATTAGCCATTATGCTGCTGTGGAGTTCGTAATGACAACCTCCCAGCACCATATACTCTTAATGGCATCACTGCACTTACAGTGCCCAGGAATGGCCCTGGGTACTGTAGGGGCACAGGGCTCATGCACCTGTGCCCACACCACTGGCATAGGGCAACCAGCTGGAGGGGTGACTGATGTATGCCAGGGCAATGGGGTTGTGGGCATGGCACACAGGGATGTGTGCCATGTCAACACTTTGTTTAGTTCTGCACCAGGACACTCAACCTGCAAAGGCAGTGTGTGTGTGACAGGGTGCAGGGCCCCTAAGGGTGGCACAATAAGTGCTGCAGCCCTTAGGGGGCTTCTCTGGTCACAATGCCCTGGGTACCTAGGGTCCCATTTACCAGGGGCTGACATGTGGGCAGAGATGCCAATTGGGTTTTAGTTTCAACACAGTTTTTAGGGAAGGAACACAGGCCCTGAGCACCAGATTGGCAGGAGCCCAAGGCACACTCAGTCAAAGCACATCAGCAATTCAGCAAAAAGTCGGGGCATACCATGCAAGAAAGATGGCACTTCGCACTGGATGTCATTGGTATCTTATGCCGATGACACCCAGCTAGTCATTGCCTTTTCAAAAAAGTGTAAAAACAACCTCTTCAAATGTAAGGAGGACCTGTCAGCGATTGCAGACGGGATGGCAGCCAATTGCTTACAGCGTATTGCTGCTAAGTCTGATATTCTTGTGCTGGGGAGAGATAGTGCTCTTTGGTCAGAACAGTGGTGGCCGGATAAACTCAAACCAGCACCACCACCCAAAGAGGTGGTTAAGAATCTAGGCTTTTGGATAGATAGGGATCTTTCATTTGATACCCAATCTAAAGTTCTGGCAGGGGTCTGTTTTGGACTCCTGGGGGAGTTGAAACCTTTGCTTGTATATTTTGAACCAAAAATCCACCAAACTATTCTCCAGGCTATAATCTTAGCCAGGTTGGATTATGGTAACTTCCTTTTTCTAGGCGGTAACAAATCTTGTATTTTACACCTCCGAAGAATTCAGAATGCCCCGGCACGTGCTTTGCTGGCACTGCCTAAGTTTTGCTCATTATCTAATCTTTTACCTAAGCTTCATTGGTTGCCAATAGCCAAAAGAATCCAGTTTAAGTCCCTGTGTGTAGCTCAAAATTTTTTGTCTCAACAAGGCCCTCTGATCTTAGTGGACCTGCTAGTTCAGTACATCCCGAATAGCCCCCTTCGCTCTGCCAACTCTGGATTGGTGTGTACCCCCCGATTTCAAAGAGCAAGAGCTGGTGGTCGATCTTTTAAGGTCCAGGCTTTGGAACTCTCTCCCGATCTCTATCAGAGGTCTCCAGAATAATTTGACTTTTCGAAAGACCTTAAAGACCTGGCTCTTTCCAGTGTAACTGTTTGTGTTTGTTAGAGTGGTCTATTGGCACTTGTTCTTTGGGTAGCGCTGGTACGCCCTGTTGCTAGGGCAGCTATGCACTCTATAAATCCATTCTTCAGAAATGCAATGTTTACTTGAGAGCGGAAACTAAACAAGCTGTGGAATCTTCTGAAAAGTGCATTATTGACTTCACGTGTTAACATTCCTTAGAGTAGCGGGATACACCCACGGACGTGGGGTACCGCCCTGGAGCAGCCGAAAGACCTTATTTTACTGTAAAGTAACGCCTCTGATTCTTGAAGCTTTCCGGGAAAGGTTCTTAATGTCCTTTTTTTACTGAAAGAAATGCATATTCAGTGTTCGAAGTGGTTAGGAATATTGTGTACCCAATTGTTTTTCGCTTCATGAAGCCCTATTAAAAGACGGTGTGGATTAAAAAAAAAAAGGAGATACAGGTGTTACTTGGCCAACTCAACTTTGCTGTAGGGTTGTGAGGGCTGGGAGAACTTTTTACAGATGTCTCGGACGCTCCCTGTGGGGCTGTCACTGCTACATAATCACATGAGACTGTCAGTAGGGGCAAAGGAGATTTTGCGCATGTTGCGCAGTTTCCTGGAAAGGTTTAATGGTGTACCCATGGTGGCCCCAAAGGCCTAGGACTCTGATGCTGCAGGAGGCTTAGGTTTTGGGGTTCACTGGCACAGCAAGAGGTGTGCGGAGGAGTGGAGAACAGAGTGAGAGAGGGGGGCAGGAGTATAGCCTTCCTGGAATTGTTCCCATTGGTGGTAGCTGGTATGCTCTGGGGGCATGATTTGGTGCATTAGAGGGTTCTGTTCAGGATTGATATCAGAGCAGTGGTCCATGTGGTTAATCTCCAATCAGCAAGGAAGGAATGGGTGCTCAAACTGTTGAGAGTATTTGTGATGGAATTTCTGAGACATGTCATCTTTAGAGCGTGACATGTGCCAGGGATGGACAATGACATTGTGGATGCTCTGTCTCGTCCACAGCGGGAAAGGTTCCATAGACTGGCCATGGAAGCAGAGGAGTTCAAGACCCCAATGCCAGTGGAAATGTGGTCCATAGGAGAGAGAGGATGCTGCAATTGGTGGTAGGGTCTCTGGCGGAGTGGACAAGGATGTCTTATGCGCAAGCTTGGAAGGAATTCTTGGAGGGAGGAATACTAGGAGGTCTGGGACAGGGAGGAGGACATGGTACAATATGTGCTTTCTATGACGGACAGAGGTTTATCTTAGGTCACAATATCAGGGAAATTGTCAGGAATTGAGTACATAGGCAAGCTCTTGTGGGGCTATGCACCTTCAGCAGATGAGTTGGGGACACGAATAGTGGCGGGGTGGTCCTGGGAACTTGATATATGAGCAAGTGTTAGAAGGCCACTGTCATGGAAGGTGTTTGGGGACATATTTGGAGTCATACACACTATATGCAAAGGTAGAGCAGAGACAGTTTTATTTTCTACATTAATGTCCTGGATCTTCTTCAGAGCTTTCCGAATGTCAGAGCTCTTGGGATGCACAGGAGTGCCAGGCTTGATTTGGGAGGATCAGGGCAGTGCGACGGACAGGGTGGATTTGCTTTTGCTCCAGTCTAAGATCGATTAGAGGTCAAGGGGGAAGACTGTCATGGCTTTCCCGGTGATGGAACTATGCCCGGTTAGGTGTGCGACAAGTTTGGGGCTATATGGGTGGGAAGGGAGGGGCTGGTCTTCAAACATGCGATTGGATCTGGAGTGACTTCTTTCCAGCTGCTTTCAGTGTTGTGGAAGGCATCAGCAAAATTGGGATTGAACCCAGGAGATTATGGCATATATTCCTTTTGTATCAGAGTGGCCACAGAGGTGGCAAAGCGGGGTTGGGGCAAGGGAAGAATAATGAAATTGGGGCGATTGTCATTGGATTGCTTCTCGCACTACGTTAGGTTGGGAGAGGGAGAGTGTTAGAATAATGTATTTCCTTTCTGCTTCACATATTTTTCTTTTCAGGTACAATTGCCGGTCTGCAGTCAGCTGAGCTGGCTATACGAATAGTGGGACACACTTTTGTTCAGTGGGCCGAATGATCAGAGATACAGAAAGGGCGAGGAATGAACCTTGGACTGGACAGGCAGTTCTTTCAAGTTACCTGACATAGACAAGGTGGTATGCGGTGGCATGACCTGTTGAGTTTTTTAATAAATTGTTGTTGTGTCACAGATGACCAGATATTTAGCAAATACATTTGGGGGAAAACAATTTAGTGCTGTGTAAGGGCTTGGCTTTACTGAAGGAAATGAAGAAGGACCTGTTAGAGATCAAGAGACAGTGGTCTGGAAGCTTCGTCATATGGACAGGATTTATTCCCAGAGGGCAATGGGGGGGCTAGAAAGCCATTGCAATTGATAAAGCGAGGCGTAAGGTGAACAGGATTTAGAGGGGTAGATCACCAAGACCTCAGATACGACTAGGTGCATTTCTTTAGAAGGGATAGGGTACATCTGTCTCGCTACAGGATGGAGCTTTATTTGGTTCAGATCAGGGAGGTCTTGGAGAAGTGAAGTGAAGTGAAGTGAAGGGGTTTTGTAGAGCGCGGCTGTTGCCCAAGGGCGTCCAAACGCTGGTGGTGGAAAAGAAACACAGATTCAGAGGAGAGGGGGAGGCAGGGGCGCATTAGTTTCTGAATAGAAGGGTTTTAAGTTCTTTGCGGAAGTGTAGAAGGGAGGGAATGGCTCTGAGTGAGAAGGGGAGCGAGTTCCAGAGTTTGGAAGCATTCAGCGAAAAAGACCTGCCTCCTGCTCTGGCTTTTTTGATTCTAGGCACTATGGCGAGGAGTGAGTTTGTGGAGCGCAGGGTTTTTCCAGGGTAATAGGGAGAGAGAAGTAAGTGGTTGATTTCCGGGTTTGCTCTGTAAAATGCTTGATGTGATATGCAGAGTGCCTTGAATTTTATTCTCTCTCTGACTGGGAGCCAGTGAAGGGATCTGATCCCTGCCTTGACTGACTCTCTGCGAGGGATCTGTAGAAGGGTGCGGGCGGCACAGTTCTGTGTTCTTTGCAGTTTTTCCAACACATACTGTGGGGCTCCTAAATATAAGGCATTGTTGAAGTCCAGCCTGGATTGTACCAGACCCTGGATGACCACCTGTCTGGCTTCGAGAGGTAGTAGTGGCAGAATTTTCCTCAACATTCGAATGATCCCGAAGCAGGTTGCAGCTGTTTTGGTTGCTTGGGTGTTTAGTGTAAGTTTGTTATCTAGCCATACTCCTAGGCTCTTTATGTTTTCCTTAGGAGTTGGCATAGGTCCCAAGTTAGAAGGCCACAACTGGTGGTAGGTGGGAGGAGAGGGGCCGAGGATCATAATCTCGGTTTTATCACCGTTGAGTTTTAAGGATGACGCTGTCATCCATCTTTTGATCTCCTCCATGCATGCTGCCAGATTGGGTTGAGAGGGCAGCATGCTGCCTTTCTGGGTTAAGGAGACCACCAGCTGGGTGTCGTCCGCATACGATATGATTTTGATTCCGTATTTTTGGACGACACCCGCCAGTGGCCTCATATATACGTTAAACAGCGTGGGGCTTAATGAGGAGCCCTGGGGCACACCACAGTCTAAGGGATGGTTTTTGGAGTAAGAGTCGCCATTGAAGACCTGGAAGGTTCTGTTACAAAGGAACAAGCGTAGCCATTCTAGGGCCATTCCTGATATACCGACATCGGATAGCCGAGCTAGTAGAGTTTTGTGGCATACCGTATCGAATGCCGCACTTAGATCGAGGAGGACCACTGCCACTGTCCCTCCTCGATCCAAGATCTTTCTAGCTTCTTCTGTGACGGCTAATAATGCCGTCTCAGTGCCGTGTCTGGGGCGGAACCCTGTTTGGGAGGCGTCCAGCAGGAGGTTCTCCTCAAGGTAGTTGGTAAGAAGGAGGTTGACATGCTTCTCCAAGATTTTACTTGCCCACGGTAACAGGGAGATTGGGTGGTAGTTGTTTGGGTCTGTTGGATTGAGGTTCGTTTTTTTTAATAGCGCTTTCACCATTGCTTGTTTCCAGGCAGGGGGGACCACCCCTGATGAGATTGAACTGTTAAGTAGATCCAGGAGAATAGGAAGAATGATTGGGTTGACCATATTCGTGATTTTAGGGGGTACAGGGTCGAGCGGGGAGCCAGATTTTACCTGGAGTGCAAGAAGTTTGAGTGATTCCAGGTCTAATAACTGGAGGTCGTTTAGGTGGGTTTGCGCAAGGTGTTCTTTCGCGCTTGTGGGTTGTGGTAGGGCAGTTTCGGGGCTTGGGTTTGTAAATGAAGAATATATTTTATTTATTTTTTTGTAAATAAATTCGGCTAATTCGTTGCAGCGGGAGATGGGATCAGGGGTTATAATTGTAGGTGGGGGAATTTTGGAGAGGGTTTTAACTATCTGAAAGATTTCTTTGGGTTTTGACCTGGCTTCCATGATTTTCTCATTGAAGTAGGTAGATTGAGCAGCTTTTATTTCCATTTTGTAGGCTCTGATATTTTGTCTATACCTTTCTCTGTCGATTAAGGCGTATCCCAAGCGCCACTTCCTCTCCATTTTCCTGCACTGTCGCTTTAACTCCCTGAGTTTTTCCGAGTACCAGGGAGCGGTTTCTCGGGCTCTTTTTAGTTTAGTATTCCTTGCAGGGAGGATGGGGTCAATAGAATTTTCTAACCATGTATTAAAGGATATGCTGTTTTGTTCCGGATTGTTGGAGAGGACGGGTTTGGAGGCAGAGAGGAGGCCGGACCATGCCTCTAGCGGAAGTTTTGACCAATTTCTCATCTTCCGAGTTATAGGGGGGGCGGGGTGACGTTTTCTATGGACCAATTAAGAAGTATTAGATGATGATCCGTCCAGGGTAGGGGGGTGATAGATCCAACTGTTAGGGTAGGACAGTTTGTGAAAACTGGGTCAAGTATGTGACCTTTATCGTGCGTAGGCACCTTTATTAGTTGTCTTAGTTGGATTGCAGCCAAACTAGTCGTGAACTCGTTGGCAATGCAGTCGGTGCTGACATCAAAATGAATATTGAGGTCGCCCAACAGCGTAAAATTAGAGGAGGACATCGCGATGTCTGCAGCCATCGAAGGTACGGAAGAGGAAAAATTGTTCAGCGGGCCTGGAGGGCGGTAAATTAGCGCACCTGTTAGGCAGTCGTTAGGAGTGAACTTGAGGCAGAAGGACAGGAGAGAACATTCAATGTCAAGAGAGCAGTCTTGAGAGGGATCATAAAAGTCTGGGGGGAGCTTTTTATGAGAGTGGGTTGCAGGTTAAGTTGCCATGTTTATAGATGAACATGGTTGTTGGGAACAAATGGTATTCAGGACAATGGGGGGTTGGCAATAAAGTTACACTTGAATCAAGCATGACATTAAAAGTAAAGTTTTAGGATACTTAGATAGTTAGAGATTAATAAATGTAGGATAAAACTTTAAAGGACAAAAAGTCATCAGTTAACAGATGGTCAACAGTTACAATGTTGCAAGAGGAAATGTGAATTGGGGTGGCCTTCTTAGGGGAGGGTGCAACGTGTTCTACATACAAAGAGACGAGTTTGAGATTAGTACTGCCCCCACATTTGCCCAATGCCTCATTAAAAGGTAGTTAATTGCTGTGATCAGTGCAAAGCAATTCAATTTTAATTCCACTGCCAGTCAGTTCCTCAGTGACTGTAACTTTGAATTGTCCTGCCAGTGCCCTGATTGACACCCTACTCTCCGGACTTGATTTAACCACCTGGGTCAGAAAAGCCTGCACAAAATACATCTTAAATCAACGTATAGTCATATTATCACAGGTTATTATCAATCCAAATCCCTTCAGAAGAATTTTAGGCCACAAAATTATATTTTGGGAGAACCAGAATTAGATTTACAGCCATTGAATGACATCACTAACCACGTTCATGCTGACCCATTCATCCCATAGGAAAGTAGTAAAATATTTTCCAAAGGGACGCGAGAATACTACTAACCATAAGGAACATTTGAAATGTTCAAAATTATATTTATTACACGTTACCAGACATATCTTATTATTTGCAATCAATTATTTAAAGACCTCTGCGTCTCCCTCTAACCTGGGACTACAAGCCGTCAAGGAAGAGTGACAGCAGTTGAAAGAGGGTGAGTATAGTATTTAGTACCCCTGATGAAGCGTCGAATCGCTTTTTGGCGCGTAGCATGCCCAAAATTTAAATGACATCTGGTATGCTCGAGTATACCCTCTCCTTGACTTTGAAACCCTCGTGTCAGGATGGACCTAGCATTCAGGCAATGATGGGTTCTGACCAAAATACATTGGAAACTATGGTGCTATAGTTCTCTCCCTTTAGTCCAGGGGAGCCCCGCAGGAGAAGCGCTGCCACTTCGCGAGAGGTGGCCAAGTGGTGCTGCCCGTTGAAGGCCCAGTATGTTGGTAGTAGTTAAGGAGGCCCCGGGTGGCAGTGGGCCGCCCCAACGGTTTGGTAATGACTTCCTGAGCCTGCGGGCGTGTTTATTCTCAGAGCCAGAGGGCTCCAGTGGACATTTGCAATTGGAGCCTGAGAGGCTCCACCAGTGCGAGGGCATTGTTATTTAGAGCCATGAGGCTCCCGGGGGCATTATTGTACTTTAGGAGCCAGAGTGCTCCAATGGGCCCAGTTGTTCAAGAGCCTAGAGGGCTCCCATGCACGCCATAGGGATTTCTAGAGCCAGAGGGCTCCAACCTTTTGCGCAGTCTTTCTTCCTAAGGGCTAGTTAGAGCCCCATGCCGCAGGATTATCCTAGAAGGCTCCAACGTGGCGCAGTTTTGGTTCCTGAGGGCTAGTGAGAGCCCCAGTCGCAGTTTGAGTTTACAGCTGCCCAGCAAGTAGTGGGCAGCTGCACCGTTTAGGCGCAATTGAGAGAGAGTCCCTGAGAGGGACAGAAGTGGTACAGAGGTGCCAGGCCTTCTACAGCTGTGCAACACTTTGTGCCAGCTGCAACGTTTAGTCCCTGTTGTTGTCCTCAGCTGCCCAGCAAGTAGTGGGCAGCTGCAACGTTTAGGTTTGCATGCGGCGGCGGCGCACCCCTGACTGGCGCTGCATTGGCAGCGCGCCCTGACATTCTGGACACAGGGCATTTGAGCCCCTTCTTGAGATGGCCAGTTGGCCAGGGGGGCTGGTATGTGGATAGGGCGCAAGGCCCTAAAGTGATTTTTGCGCAATGTGATTTTCTACTATGGTTGTGATGATAATTGCCTAATGTGATTTATGGGCTAGAGTGATGTGGTGCTAGGAAATGTATTGTTTACAGTATGTTTGGCGCACCCTGTATCTGCTACCTCTAAAACTTTGGTTTATGATTATGAGGTTGTTTTACCTATGTAGGTTTATGCAATTGAGATGTTTTTACTCTGTGAGTTACGCCCCTAAATGTGAGTTATTCTTAGGGGGGAGGGTCTAATGTGTTTAGACTAGTGAGGAGATTGCCTACTGTATTTACTGGTTAGGCCTAATGTGATTGCTGCGTAATGTGCTTTGCCTTTATACTAGTGAGTTTGTGTCCCTGCGTGATCTAGGCCTATGTTTATTAGTATTGCGTAGTGTGTACCTATCTTTACCCGTGGTTACTGGTGGTGTTCTACAATTGTCAGTTTGTGCTACAACTGTTCTAAGTACTAGTTCTAACAAGTGCTTGTTCCTGACAGTGGCCCACGTGGCACTGTCCTATGTAAATAATCCCGTGTGAATATTGCCCGTGCCAATTGGCACAATGTATATTGTGTGATACTATCTGATGTGTTTTTGATAATAAAAAAGTTATTTTTATATAACCTTGTGTGGAGTTCCTTTTGTGGTGTGCCTAGGATGTTGTTGCTGTTGTGTGCGTGCGCAAATGCTTTACACATTGCCTCCAGGATAAGCCTGTCTGCTCGTGCCAAGCTACCAAGGGGGTGAGCAGGGGTTATCTTGGCGTGTGACTCCCTTACCCTGACTAGAATGGTGGTTTCTGCCTGGCTTTGGCGCAAGCCTTAGCCAACCAGAAATCCCAGTTCTAACATGAAAGAAGCCAAGCCTTTGAGGAAGAGGCGTTATGCCTCAAAACGTGTCCGGCTTTTGAATTCTTATCGGAAGGTGGAGGCGATCTGATTGGGAACACTGTATGGTGGGCAAGCTGTTAAGTGCTTCCTCGGATCTTACGGGCATTTGTTTGAAAAAAAATGATATATATATTTATTTATATTGATATTCACTGAAGAAAACAAAGACTACAGTTATAGTTAGGCTCACATTTCACTTGTACAAACCCAGTGAAATTCAGAAGTTACAACTAGCAGTGCTAACTATAACTTACGCTCCTCCAATGTAATGATTATGACCGTAGATATTACATCAATCATGACACTACCTTCTCAACTTGCTCTTTCTGTTTCAGTGCCTCTTTCCTTCTTCTATACTTCTTCATATTTCTAAGTGGATTTACTACCTCTCTACATCCGGGCTCTGATTTCCTAAACTGCTTCTGTCTCCTAGTAAAGCTGTGTCCATCTTTGTTACATTGTTTCCTCTTCTTGTAATATAGATATTGGCCACTCTTATTCTGTCTCATAGTTTGTTTTTTATTTTCATTATTGTGTAATCTTTGCAGGTGTCCACATATATTTTTAAGAAATGACTTTGTGCTCTTAACAGTAGCTCTTTTTTCTTTCACCGCTTTTTCTGCATTTTTCCACTTTTGTATCTCAGTTCTGCACAGGTACTGTAGTTACATTTGTTGCTTTTTACTCAGACCCTTTGTAGGAATTCTAACAGTCAATAGTTACGTAGATATTGTTCTGTAAAAATAATAAGTATATTTCATTTTTTACTCTAGCCAACAAACCAATTACTTCACTACTGACTTACACATAATACAAAAACAGCTTTTATGTTATGTTGCAGTTTTATATTTACAGATGAACCTAGCTATATAACTACATGTTTTACATCAATATACCAAACACAAAACTTTATTTATTAGTTACCATTATGGCACCCTCTCCTACAGCACAGCTGCACTACATCTCAGTTCTCACTTATACATGGTGAAATACCTGTTTATCCCGTCTGTAGTACATTTTAAAATATAAACATCAACCAAAGTGTAGAAGTACATACAGTGTCTCAACACTGTAAATCCAAAAAGACAACAAAAGAGCTATTTGTGTACCACTGTGTCAGTGGTGTATTTAGTATCTCAGTACTTTTCTACTTAAATATTTGGGGGCAGATTTATGAGTTCTGGCGCATCTCTGCAAATCAGCAGGGATGCGCCAGAGCTGATGCGTCACGCAATTTCCTCCTTGCGGCACCACCGATGCGCCGCATTTACAATGTGGCACACCATGGTGCAAGGAAGGGCAGATGCGTGACGCATCTTGTGGTGTACGGGCGGCGCATTGCTGGAGTAGCGTCGCATGTGCGACGCAACTCCTGCAATGTACAGAGGCCACCCATACATAACGTGGTGCGTCACTCCTTACGCCTGCTTCAAGCAGGCGTAAGGATTTGACCCAGCAGCGTCGTAAAACTGACTCAGTAAAATCTTGTAGATTTCACTGCGTCAGTTTTACGGGGCTTTCCTACGAGGGAACGCCCACCCAGCGACAGAACACCCACATGAAACCTGACGCAGGTTTCATGTGGCGCAGGGCTTTACAACGTGACGCATCTGCCTAGATGCATCACGTTGTAAATAGGTCGCAGAGATGCGCCACGTTTCCGCGCCATTGCGTGACGCAACGGCGGCGTAAATGTGCCGCAAGTCCGACATAAATCTGCCCCATCACATTTAAATTTTGGGAAACAGTGCGTATAAAATGTGTATGTTAATCTCTAACAGAGCATATAGCTCACTAATTCTTCCGAGTACATGCAACAAGTGTGTGTGACAGCTTGCATATATAATTCACCAGATGGTTCTAAAAGACTACATATGCCTCACTAAAACTTGTAAATACATGTGTTTGAATACACAAATACTCCCTGGATGGTTGAATGAGTGCATAGGTAGTACCTAGGTGATCCCTGAGGGTACAGGTAGTGCCTGCAAGATTCCCTGAGTATGAGAACTCCATGGGTCATTCCATATCTGCATAGTGTCTGCCTGCATGTTTTCATGAGTATATCACTACTATCTGGGAGCTGGGTTGAGTGCATGAGTAGTGCCTGAATGTTTAGATAAGTGCATGACTAATGCCTCAATAATTCAATACATGCATAGATATTGGTTGGATGATTAAATGAGTGCAACTCTAGTACCTGGATGATTGCAAGAGTGCATACATAGTATGTAGGTGATTTATAGAGTGCATGGATAGGGTATACATGAATGTTTAAGTGCATGCATAGCACCTGCCAGATTGGATGAGTGCATGAGTAGTGTTTTACCACGGTGAGCTTCTCTCAAACTCCTGTTTGCAAGCTGCAATAAAGATGGAAACGAACAAAATGAAGTGTGGTGGCTTCTCTCAGTGGGGCAACTTGTGTGTTTGATGAATTAGCAGCTGCGCCCAGCTGCTTTGAGAGAAGCTCACCGTGGTAAAACGGGTCCATGCTAGCGCCAAGGGGTGTTAGCTGAGGAGACACGCTGCTGCCCAGCAACAGGTTCGTTTATTGCAGCTACAAAGCAGTGACAGACAGTTTTAATTGTATGCCCACAGCTCCACTTGGACTTTCATTTGTGAAATATTGGGGGCATTGGAAACGGACTCACTTGAGAGGACTACATAGTCCAGAATGCCGTGTAAGAACCACGCCTTTTGGGCAGGACTTCACTAAGTATTTGAGGCGTTACTAATTCCGTTCCTGCTTGCTTCCATCACCGGCCACTGACGAAGGGATCTCACATCCTGAAACGCGTATGGCACAGATTGCTGCGTGCGCTTTTGAAACTCCTGTTTGCAAGCTGCAATAAAGATGGAAACAAACAAAATGAAGTGTGGTGGCTTCTCTCAGTGGGGCAACTTGTGTGTTTGATATATATATATATATATATATATATATATATATATATATATATATATATATCACGCTCGTGGGGAGTGTCACTAGATTGAATCTCACTCATACACAGAGAAGCTTTCCCCAATGCTTATTTATTGGTAAAACAGTGGCCCTTGCCAGTCCATCAGCACCCGACTGCAGCCCTGACGCGTTTCGAATTATCTTTTTCAAAGGGTGGTTGCAGTTCAAAAGAGCATGTACGGAAACACCTCCCAAATAATGCTCTATCGTGTGTCCTGATTGGACAACTCTGGATGAGAGAACACGTTGCATGCTGGTAGGTGAAGTCCGATTTTAGTCCCCAATGGATGCGCTTTAATTCAATGCAGTTCAAGGCTCTCCATGAGCCCCAGAAAGCGCCGCTGTTATAATCCACACTCTGTGTCCCACATTTGAAGCTCCTGCATATCCGAAGCTCCGTGACCATCTCTTATGATGTGGTGCAATTCGACGGCAGGACAGCCGCCAAACATCACGATCGTGGGGAGTGTCACTAGATTGAATTGCACTCATACACAGAGAAACTTTCCCCAATGCTTATTTATTGGTAAAACAGTGGCCCTTGCCAGTCCATCAGCACCCGACTGCAGCCCTGACGCGTTTCGAATTATCTTTTTCAAAGGGTGGTTGCAGTTCAAAAGAGCATGTGTGGAAACACCTCCCAAATAATGCTCTATCGTGTGTCCTGATTGGACAACTCTGGATGAGAGAACACGTTGCATGCTGGTAGGTAAAGTCCGATTTTAGTCCCCAATGGATGCGCTTTAATTCAATGCAGTTCAAGGCTCTCCATGAGCCCCGGAAAGCGCCGCTGTTATAATCCACACTCTGTGTCCCACATTTGAAGCTCCTGCATATCCGAAGCTCCGTGACCATCTCTTATGATGTGGTGCAATTCGACGGCAGGACAGCCGCCAAAACATCACGCTCGTGGGGAGTGTCACTAGATTGAATCACACTCATACACAGAGAAGCTTTCCCCAATGCTTATTTATTGGTAAAACAGTGGCCCTTGCCAGTCCATCAGCACCTGACTGCAGCCCTGACGCATTTCGAATTATCTTTTTCAAAGGGTGGTTGCAGTTCAAAAGAGCATGTACCGAAACACCTCCCAAATAATGCTCTATCGTGTGTCCTGATTGGACAACTCTGGATGAGAGAACACGTTGCATGCTGGTTGGTGAAGTCCGATTTTAGTCCCCAATGGATGCGCTTTAATTCAATGCAGTTCAAGGCTCTCCATGAGCCCCGGAAAGCGCTGCTGTTATAATCCACACTCTGTGTCCCACATTTGAAGCTCCTGCATATCCGAAGCTCCGTGACCATCTCTTATGATGTGGTGCAATTCGACGGCAGGACAGCCGCCAAAACATCACGCTCGTGGGGAGTGTCACTAGATTGAATCGCACTCATACACAGAGAAGCTTTCCCCAATGCTATTTATTGGTAAAACAGAGGCCCTTGCCGGTCCATCAGCACCCGACTGCAGCCCTGACGCGTTTCGAATTATCTTTTTCAAAGGGTGGTTGCAGTTCAAAAGAGCATGTACGGAAACACCTCCCAAATAATGCTCTATCGTGTGTCCTGATTGGACAACTCTGTATGAGAGAACACGTTGCATGCTGGTAGGTGAAGTCCGATTTTAGTCCCCAATGGATGCGCTTTAATTCAATGCAGTTCAAGGCTCTCCATGAGCCCCGGAAAGCGCCGCTGTTATAATCCACACTCTGTCCCACATTTGAAGCTCCTGCATATCCGAAGCTCCGTGACCATCTCTTATGATGTGGTGCAATTCGACGGCAGGACAGCCGCCAAAACATCACGCTCGTGGGGAGTGTCACTAGATTGAATCGCACTCATACACAGAGAAGCTTTCCCCAATGCTTATTTATTGGTAAAACAGTGGCCCTTGCCAGTCCATCAGCACCCGACTGCAGCCCTGACGCGTTTCGAATTATCTTTTTCAAAGGGTGGTTGCAGTTCAAAAGAGCATGTACGGAAACACCTCCCAAATAATGCTCTATCGTGTGTCCTGATTGGACAACTCTGGATGAGAGAACACGTTGCATGCTGGTAGGTGAAGTCCGATTTTAGTCCCCAATGGATGCGCTTTAGTTTAATGCAGTTAAAGGCACTCCATGAGCCCCGGAAAGCGCCGCTGTTATAATCCACACTCTGTGTCCCACATTTGAAGCTCCTGCATATCCGAAGCTCCGTGACCATCTCTTATGATGTGGTGCAATTCGACGGCAGGACAGCCGCCAAAACATCACGCTCGTGGGGAGTGTCACTAGATTAAATCGCACTCATACACAGAGAAGCTTTCCCCAATGCTTATTTATTGGTAAAACAGTGGCCCTTGCCAATCCATCAGCACCCGACTGCAGCCCTGACGCGTTTCGAATTATCTTTTTCAAAGGGTGGTTGCAGTTCAAAAGAGCAAATAATGCTCTATCGTGTGTCCTGATTGGACAACTCTGGATGAGAGAACACGTTGCATGCTGGTAGGTGAAGTCCGATTTTAGTCCCCAATGGATGCGCTTTAATTCAATGCAGTTCAAGGCTCTCCATGAGCCCCGGAAAGCGCCGCTGTTATAATCCACACTCTGTGTCCCACATTTGAAGCTCCTGCACATCTTCATTTCTAACGTACATTTTCTAAACAATTGAAAAGGTATATACATACCAGTGAATTGAGTTAATAGATTATATTGTTGTTTTAGCTGTTTCTGGATAATATGACACTGTTAGGATTTGTAAAAACTAAATACAAGAATGGTACACCACTCTCATACAAAGCAACTATAAAATGGCAACCTCTTCAACTTTCCACACTGTGATCATGATAAAGTTAGCAAATTAAATCATGTCTTTCACTTTATCTGCTCTATCACCACTTGGGAATGGTTAGCATCTGTTAACCCTTTCCCTCTCTTTCAAAACAGGGTTCCTGTCTCTGAGTGTTTGCGATGCTTTCGCAATCAATGCGGTGAAGTCACGAAAAAAATGGGAGTCCAAACTGATATTTGGCTTCAGTTGTTTTTAATTTAAATACTGCACAACAGTTTAGTACATAGCCCTCAACTGGAAATCAAAATGTACTATTACTTAAATTGTGCCACATTTGTTTGTGATTATTGTGACTGTAACTGTTTGGTATTCTTATCCGATATCGTACTGGGGTTTTATTCCCCCTCTCTTCTTGCTGTGTATCATTTGTCTATGATTGTTGTGACTACAACTGTTTGGCATTCTTACTTGATATTGTTACTGGAGTTTTACTCTCCCTTTCATCCTTCTGTAAAGCGCTCTGATATCCCTCGGGATCTGGTTCACGTTTTATAAAACTTTATCAAATAAAAACAAATAAATAACTCTTCAACTTAAAAAAATAAAATACTGTCTCCTTAACACCCTTCTCCTGAATACACTCTTAGCTCAGTGTATCTAGCAACCCAGTGGAACCAGTAGGTCACAACTTCACAGCAGATTCCAGCAGGAACATTTTTGTAAACAAGATCCAATAATAGGACTATACAATCCAATGAAATATATATATTTTAAAAAAAAAGGAAAACACCTCCATTTAAACTGCTTTTCATTTGGAAAACTAACTCATTCAGCTTCAGGGTTCTCTTTGGCTGCTTTGCTCCTTCACTTCAAAATGCTTAGAGTGTGGATTGTTGGCAATAGCTATGTCTATTGGGCTAAACAAGCTGCAAAACAGATAGGTAATGACAGGGTCTTACGTTTGCCAAATGTAGAAATTACTTGGTTTGGCCAGAGAGGGTCAAAGTTTCATCAGTTGCTGTCTTTCATTAAAACCATTGTGAATTGCTAATCTCCTCACCTCATGATTGTGCACGGTTGTGGCAATGACTTAGGCACACTAACTAGGGTAGAGGTGGAAATCCTAATGAAGGACAACTTTGCAGTACATATATTGCCTTTCCCTCACACTGTCTTGGTGTACTCTAATACGGATCACTGAAAGAATATCGACTACCACAATATCGAGTACCCAAAATATCGAGGAGAAAATATCTACTACAAAAATATCGAGTTTGTATGTACAAACAGGTAAGTACAAAAATATCGACTACAAAATATCGTTTACAAAAATATCGTTGTAAAAAATATCGACTTTACTAAAAACAATGTTTAATTACATTAATATAAAAATGTAATTACTAAAATATAATTAACAATACTTAAAATAACTTTTAATAATTAAATATTTAATGAAAGTAAAAAAAAAATATTTTTTTAATCGTATTTCTTAAAACATATATATATAGTAACAAAATTTAATTAAATAATAGGCAATATTGTATATGTACCCCAAAAACCCAAAACTGACCCTGAACCCTAAAAATACCCCTTTACCCAAAAACTAAAAACTGACCCTGAACCCTAAAAATACCCCTTTACCCAAAAACTAAAAACTGACCCTGAACCCTAAAAATACCCCTTTACCCAAAAACTGAAAACTGACCCTGAACCCTAAAAATACCCCTTTACCCAAAAACTGAAAACTGACCCTGAACCCTAAAAATACCCCTTTACCCAAAAACTGAAAACTGACCCTGAACCCTAAAAATACCCCTTTACCCAAAAACTAAAAATTGACCCTGAACCCTAAAAATACCCCTTTACCCAAAAACTGAAAACTGACCCTGAACCCTAAAAATACCCCTTTACCCAAAAACTGAAAACTGACCCTGAACCCTAAAAATACCCCTTTACCCAAAAACTGAAAACTGACCCTGAACCCTAAAAATACCCCTTTACCCAAAAACTGAAAACTGACCCTGAACCCTAAAAATACCCCTTTACCCAAAAACTGAAAACTGACCCTGAACCCTAAAAATACCCCTTTACCCAAAAACTAAAAACTGACCCTGAACCCTAAAAATACCCCTTTCATTTAACATAATTACCAATTAATCAATTAAATAAAATTAATTACCAATTACATTTTAATTAATTAACAAATATTTTTTAATTAACAATTAATTAAATATTACTACCAATTATTAAATTAACATATTTAATTAATTATAATTAAATTACTTCCCACCCTATTCCCCTATAAACCCACAACCCGCTAGAGAAAATACATTATTTTAATTGACATAATTAGCAATTAATCAATTAAATAAAATTAATTACCAATTAAATTTTAAATAATTAACATATATTATTTAATTACCAATTAATTAATTATTACTACCAATTAATAAATTTACATATTTAATTAATTATAATTAAATTACTTCCCACCCTATTCCCCTATAAACCCACAACCCGCTACAGAATTAAATTACACAATAATTAAAAAAATAATTAAAAATAATTATAAAATAAATTGACACTTTTCACACATATTATAACATAAACACACTATAAATAATTAAATATTATTTAAAAAACTATATTTTTTACTATCTAGATTATATACTTGGATATTTTCACTGTCTATATTATTTACAGTCGATATTACTTCACTTACCTTAAAAACGATATTTTGGCTGTCGATATTCTGTCTAGTCGATATTTTCTCCAAACGATATTTAAAACTCGATATTCTGTCCAGACGATATTTTGGAGTCGATATTATGTCTGTGCACCCTCTAATACATGCTAAAGACAGAAATGGAAGTGGTCAAATCAGTTATGTCTACAGATTGACAAAGCCAGGAAACATGTCAATAAAACTGTGTCTACTTTCCTCAAAGACCATAACATGGGCACAATCTATAACAACAACCTGTGTTTTGACATGCATAGAATAATTAGAAATGATGGAGTGCACATTACAGATGAAGACAACAGGGTGTTTCTAATTAACCTGAAACTCTGCTTCTGGTCCTATGCGTGACTGTCATATACACACAATCAAAACAATGGCTCTTGTCAGAGCCATCCTAGTACCTGAAATATTGGTAATTCTCTTTATAAAGCTCCTCTTTTTGTAGTTGTGGGCAATCTTCGCGACAACGACACGATGGTCGCTATAATCTTGCAAAATCAACAAAACAAAATCATACATTCACCGGCCACCAGAACATGCAAAAACAATAACAAAGAAAAACTATCTAAACATTGCCCTACACATATTTCTATTCACTTGCTTCTTTAAAAAACATGTTTAAACTCATGCTTTTGTACTAAGCTTTTTTAAAACCATCTTTAAAACTTATGTTCCATAGTTGTGGTTATTCAGGGTGTCACAACAACATCGCTAACAGCAATGATCATGCCTTTTTCATAAAGTATAAAACCTATTTTCTGTGTTTGCTTTGATGTCATGAGTCACAATGACGTAGATACCCACGATGATCAATGCCTTTTTTTACAGATTGACACATATGTGACAAACCATCCCTAAAACCTAATTTTCGTTTTTGCTGTAATGCTGGGACTTGGGATGACGTCGTCCCCGCGCTCACTATGAAGATGTCGTAAGAACACAAAGCAAAAGCAAGAATTCTATAGCAACCACCAGATTAAAAAAATGATAACTGTATAGTTCATTCTAACCATCACACTAGATAAATCACTATCTAAATAACTCTATAAAAATAGTCTCTCAATATCTCTATTACAGTGTTTATTCATGATTCACTGGTTTATGTAAATGTTTGCATAAGTCTTCAAGTGGGTCTGTGACTGACTGCATAAGTCCCTCAGTGGGTCTATAATTGTGTACAGAAGTCTCTGAGTGGGCATATGAGTGGGCACGTGAGTCTTTGAGTGAGTTTGTGAGTGGGTGAATAAGTCTCTCACTGGGCTTGTGAGTGGCTGTGTGAGTGTCTGAGTGGGTATGTGAATGGGTTCATGAATGTCTGAGTGGGTCTGTGAATGGGTACATGATTATGTGACTGGATCTATGAGTGGGTTCATAAGTATCTGAGTAAGTCTGTGAGTGAGTGTATCAGTCTTTGACTGGGACTGTACCTGGGTGCATAAGTCTCTGTGAGGATCTGTAAGTGGGTGCATAAATCTCTCAGTGGGTGCGTGAGTTTCGAGTGAATTTGTGACTTGGTGTATTAGTCTTTGGCTGAGTCTGTGAATGGGTGTATACATCTTTGACTATGTATGTGAGTGGGCGCATGAGTCTCTAAGTACATTTGTGAGGGGGTGTGCGAGTGTCTGAGTGGGTCTGTGACTGGGTGTATGTGTCTTCAACTCTGTATGTGTCTGAGTGGGTCTGTGACTGGGTGCATGAGTCTCTGATTGCATCGGTGCATGGGTGCATGAGCCTCTGAATGTATATGTGAGTACACACATGGATCTGAGTGAGTCTGTGAGTGGGTGCATTGGTGTATGAATGGATATGTGAGTCTGTACATGAATTTGTGACAGTGACCGGCAAGTATGTACACATACATATATATTTTTTAAATATTTTCACCAATATTTGCGATTCTGCCGCAATAGTCAAAACATCCCCTTGTCCCTTGATGGAAGGGTCCTGCTGGCAATCACATCACCGCAAATATCGCATGCGATAAAAATATCTATTTTTGACACATAACTTGTGTCACTAACACCCCCATTTTTCAAACATGGGGTCAGAATACCTCCACTCTGACCCCTTATATTCGCTTTCACAGAAATTTCCAGCCCCAGGAACTGTTCCCAATCCATAAAATGGTAGCCGCAACTTTCAGTTCAGGTTACATCCAGCCAATCAGAGCATTCCAGCTGGCGTGCGCACTCGCATTATGGTGATGTCACCATGGAATAACCACCACCACCGCAAAAAGAAGTAGCGAAATATCCACAGGCAGAGATATTACTATTCTGTTCAGCATTAATGTTTCCATGAGGAGCCCCAGCTCCTCATGGACGATGAGGCTGTGACTTTGCTGCGGACTGCCTTTCTCCCCCCGGACTTGCTGGCTATGGCAGCACTCTTCCTGGACTTTCGGACTTGGACCTCTGCACTCCCCGCCATTTTCTTTTCTTTTTATGACTCGCTTCTTCTTTTACCTTTCTCCTCCGCCATTTTAGCGACCTCTGACCTCTCCCCTCTCTGTCCTAGAGACCTTTCTATTGTCTCTCCTGTTGCCTCTGACACACTCCTCGCTGTCTTAATCGTTACTATCTGCTTCCCTCTCTCGTTTGTCTCACTTTCCTGCCCTTCTCTGTCCCTCCCCTGGTGCTGTGACTACATCCCCCCTCCGACTGCTTTCCCCCTCCAACCCCACTTAATGGAACTCTGCTTTTCTGTATATACAGATAACTCTAATCACTAGTATATACAGTAGACCGTTGTGCTCTCTACCATTCCTATGTGACTCTTAGAGTATATCCAGTCATTTCCCTTCCCTATGTATATAGAGATAACTCTAATCACTAGTATATGCAGTAGTCCGCTGCTCTCTCTACCATTCCTATGTGACTCTTAGAGTATATCCATGTGTATCCCTTCCCTATGTATATAGAGATAACTCTAACCACTAGTATATACAGTAGTCCGCTGTGCTCTCTACCATTCCTATGTGACTCTTAGAGTATATCCATGTGTATCCCTTCCCTATGTATATAGAGATAACTCTAATCACTAGTATATGTAGTAGACCTTTGTACTATCTACCATTCCTATGTGACTCTTAGAGTATATCCAGTCATATCCCCTCCCCATGTATGTAGAGATAACTCTAATCACTAGAATATGCAGTAGCCCGCTGTGCTCTCTACCATTCCTATGTGACTCTTAGAGTATATCCAGTCATATCCCTTCCCTATGTATATAGAGATAACTCTAATCACTAGTATATGCAGTAGACCTTTGTACTCTCTACCATTCCTATGTGACTCTTAGAGTATATCCATGTGTATCCCTTCCCTATGTATATAGAGATGACTCTAATCACTAGTATATGCAGTAGACCTTTGTACTATCTACCATTCCTATGTGACTCTTAGAGTATATCCATTTGTATCTCCTCCTTGTTTGACTTTACATCTTGTACATTTGCAATTTTTTCTGTTTGTATCCTCTATGTAATGCATGTAATCCTAAGTCCTTATATTTTTCAACTGGTTCTTATGTAAAGCGCTCTGACACCTTCGGGTAAAGTTCGCGCTATATAAAATCGCATAAATAAATAAATAAATAAATAAAATACAAAAACTGCTGAAGGAATTACACCAAATAACAACAAGCACAATCTGCATAACAACATCTACCTTTCTGCCAAATTGTGTGTAATTCCGTCCAGCGGACCGGGCTGTAGGTCCTACAAAGTGTTCCTATGGGAATTAACATTACAAATGCACCCTTATTTTGAGCCCCTATGTCTCGGTCGCCACTGCACGCCTCACCCCCAAACATTCCGTGATGCACAGAACTTATTTTGACACTTTTGGAGAAAATTTCCTGAAGATTGGTCAAATGACGCCAAAGTTATAGGCCAGTCAAAAAATGCTTTTCTTATGGAAACTTGGTCCTAACTATACCTACCTACTGGTGACCACCAGTAGGCAAAATATATATTGTGTATATATATATATATATATATATATATATATATATATATATATATATATTTATATATAATATATTATATATAATATATATATATATGTATATCACTGGATTACTGCAATGGCCTATTTGCCAATGCCCAGACCCGTGTAATCAATAAAATGCAGACTATACAAAATGCGGCTGCCAGGCTACTTTCTAGAACCCCCAAATATAAACCCATCGCCGATATAATCAGAAACTATCATTGGCTCCCAATTAGAAACCGCATTAAGTTCAAGACGCTATGCATCGTATATAAATCATTGCATAAACAAGGACCCCAGTTCCTTAAATCATTGCATAAACAAGGACCCCAGTTCCTTAAAGACCAGTTGACACCTTACCGCCCCTCGAGACTACTTCGATCTTTTACTCTCAACGAACTAGTGGTGCCACGCACCAAGACTGTCTCCTGGGGAGATCGCCGCTTTTTGGTTGCGGCACCAAAACTGTGGAACACATTACCTCAGTCCATTAGGACCAGCCCCTCCCTTTTTTCATTCCGCAAAAAGTGAAAACTTGGTTGTTTAATCAGTGATCTTCTAGAAATTCAGTCGTGGAGAATCTTTGCAGAAGTAGCAGCGCCGAGACGCCCACGGGCAATTGTTCGCGCTTAACTAAATTTCATTAATAAATAAATAAATATATATATATATATATATATATATATATATATATATATATATATATGTATGTATGTATGTATGTATGTATGTATGTATGTATGTATGTATGTATATGTATGTATGTATGTATGTATGTATGTATATATATTACCTACTGGCGGTCGCCAGTAGGTAGTTATAGTTAGGATTGATTTCCATAGGGAAATCGTAACATTCTATTTGGAATAACTTTGGCGCCGGTGGAGGAATCTGCCTGGAATTTTCAGCAACTTTGCTTCGCGGCGCTCCGGTCCTTCCCTGAAAGTTTGGGGGATTCGTCAAGTGGGGTCCGAGATAAAAGGGGGGTCCTAAAACGTGTTTTCCCCATGTTAATTTCCATAGGGCGGTCGGTCGCACTTTTAGCTCGAACGGCTGAATGGATTTTCACCAAACTTGGCAAAATTGTAGGGACTGATAGCCCGATGTGCCTTTGCTATGTCTCAAGATATGTGCTCCAGAGGATTTTGGGTAATTCAGGTTCAAAAAAATTTATATATCTATAGCCGCGCCCTGGTACGCGCACCGGGGAGCGCTCTGGGCGCGCTACACGACTTGCGCACGGAAAGCTGATTGGCTCTCGGGTGTCTGTAAACATTCCAAACAGTCCGGAGCGGCCGCCATCTTGTATCTCAGTAGGATCGAGACACAACAGGTGGTAAAAACAAAGGGGGAAATAACCAAAAGGGGGCAGGGTAGACCCCCCCTGACCCCTAGGTTTGATGTGGGGGCCATAAAAGGGTCCCTCGGGCAAAAAAAAAAAATTTACTTTTTTTCCGGTTTTCGCGGGGGGAGCGCCCGGGGAGCGTACCCTGGAGAAAAAAGAATGACAGAGTTTTTAAAAAAATTTAGCATTTTTTTATAAATTGGAGGTAGTTCTAAAAAGAACTGTTTTTTTATTCTTTTTGTTGTTTTATATTTTTTTTTAATGTTTTTTGAACATTTTGTACTTTTTTTGGCTTTTCAAAACAGTTTTATATTTTTTTGTATTTTTTATGGGGAGAAACAAAAAACAGGGAATTGTAAATAGCTCAACAGGAGCAAAAAACAAAAAACGGAAACAATTACTGTTTTTTGGGGCATTTGTGATTGTCACCAGCAAGGACGACGAGCTTCATGCTCTGTTCACCATAGGCGATGAGCTTGCCACATGCAATACATGTGATTCTAAAATCTGCAAATCGTGGCTGAATACAAGGCATCGTCTCCGTTGTATCTGGTCCCGATGGAGTGGGTTGCTTTCTTTTGGAGCTGGTCCTTGAACACTGGGGGAGGTGACTGGCCAGTTCCCTGATCTCTGCACGAGAATAGTTGTTAGGATGCTTCCGGGTCATATGTCGAATCATGGTATTACTACCAAATGAATATTTTTTGTCTGGATTGCCCCTTGAGAGTTGTTCCCCACAGATTAGGCAAGTTACCTTGGCCGCATTCACTTTTTTCTTGCCCTCTGGGAGTGAAAAAACTCCCATACAATGTGTTCTTTTGGCTTGTATGGGGTATTTTGTTCAGGCAGCCATCTTCTCCCCTCCTCCTCCTCTTCTTCCTCCTCCTCCTCTTCTTCACCACCAATGTATTGTTGTGGTGGTCCTCTTGGTGATGGTGGTGGTGGTGGTGGTGGTGCAGATGCTCCAGCTGTTGCTGCTACAGTAGCCATTTCAAAGTACAAAAGAATTGTCTCTATAGATGAAACAGGTCTTCCTCAGTCAAAGGACAAAGTCAGAATAAGGAAGAAAGGTGGGGTTTTTCATCATTTGGGAAAAAAACTGTCCTGAACCAATCAGAAGTGTTATTTTCAGGTCACAAGACCTAGGCTTTACTCATTTGGGAAAAACAACTGTCCTGAACCAATCAGAAGTGTTATTTTCAGATCACAAGACCCAGGCTTTACTCATTTGGAAACCAAAACTGTTCTGCACCAATAGAAAGTGTTATTTTCTGGTCACATGACCCGACGCGCTTACGCTACGCGCCCCGGGGCGCGCCCGTAGTCGCGCTCCGGGGCACGCCCCGGGGCGCGCGGCGTAAGCGCGTTGCGACGTTCCGCGATCGTATGCGCACGCGTGCTTCCGGGTGCGCTTACGCTGTGCGTCATATGACGCATCACGCGTCTAAGCGATACGTCACGATGTTGTTTTCGTTCGCGAGAATAGCGCTAACGGGACGCTCCCCGGTACGCGCCCCAGGGCGCGTCACGATCGTTTGCGCACGCGTGCTTCCGGGTGCGCTTACACTGTGCGTTATATGACGCATCACATGTCTACGCGATACGTCACGATGTTGTTTTCGTTCGCGAGAATAGCGCTTACGGGACGCTACCCGGTACGCGCCCCAGGGCGTGCCCTAAATTAAAAATAATTTTTTTTTTTTTAAATTGACATAATTATACAATATAAAATTCGTTTTAAAATTTATTATTTTTTATACCTATAAAGATTTGCTATTAAAAAACCATTGAAATTCACTGAAAAAAACCATAGGTTTCACACCAGTTATAGTTAGGAATTATCATTTAAACAACCTATTAAATCCACTGAAAAAAACAAAGGTTTTACACCAGTTATAGTTAGCTAGAAGTTTTACTCGCATAAAACCATTGAACTTCCCACGTTATAGTTAGTTGGACTCACTATACCTTGCGCGTGCAATTCACTGCTGATGACGTCACATATTACATCACTCATGACATGGTCAGTGACATCACCCATGACGTCACTGATGACACCATCCTTGTGACAGAGTGACAGACCTCCTTTCACTGTAATGTAACCCTTGAAACACATATTCAAAAATAGAAACTAAAATTTTCCAAAAAATGGAGATACCCATACCACTTACAACAACCAATTCAATAATTCCACCATCTATATACACATCCACTCATTCACCAACAGTTCTATATAGTCACTCATACATATACTCACTCATCATATGTAGTGATACACCTATACATCCTGTTACACACCGACAGTCATCCAAAAGATACTCTCACACATACTCACACATGCAAATAGACTATTGAACATCCATTTATTTGCATATACAGCTATACACACACTACCACTTTACTTCTAAGGAAACGTACACATACTTACTCTCTTAAACAATCACTTATAGAAACACATACTTATTTAAACAGGAACTCTTACAATCCCTCACTCTCACATATACTCACTTATATACATCAATATTCACATATAATAGATTAAAACATATGTAGTTACTGATAAAGACACTAGTGAGACAGTCATTCACTCACTAACACACACATATACACACTCATCCACCCATACAGTCCTGCACATATGCTGTCTTCAAAACACATACAAACAGAGAGTCAGTCATTCATGCATCTATGTGCTAAGTAACACCCCCACCAAACCATACAGACACTCATACTGATACTAAGAAAAGCATCTAATAACCCATATACCTACACATGTAGCTACTCACCAACCCATGCAGCCACTTATACACAAAGTGAAACATTAATACATATATTTAAATATTTAAACATTACTAATATTTATTTTTCAGAAAGACACACATTCACTGGATGGTGTCATCAGTGATGTCACTGACCATGTCATGAGTGATGTAATATGTGACGTCATCAGCAGTGCATTGCACGCGCAAGTTATAGTGAGTCCAACTAACTATAACGTGGGAATTTCAATGGTTTTATGCGAGTAAAACTTCCAGCTAACTATAACTGGTGTAAAACCTATGGTTTTTTCAGTGAATTTAATAGGTTTTTTAAATGCTAATTCCTAACTATAACTGGTGTGAAACCTATGGTTTTTTCAGTGAATATATATATATATATATATATATATATATATATATATATATATATATATATATATATATATATATATATATATATATATATATAAAATCCACAGCAGCAGAATTAACTTGTGGGTGCCATGGAGAGTCAGATGGCCGATTTGCAGCTGTGTGCCTTCCTGAAGCTGCAGGGCATTTTGGTGGAATATATATATATTACCTACTGGCGGTCGCCAGTAGTTGTAGGTAGATATAGTTAGAACCTAGTTTCCATAGGAAAAGCATTTTTAGATTTGCTAATAACTGTGCCGTCGTTTGACGAATCTCCCTTAAATTCTCACACACAAGAGTCTATCCAGGTCAGCTCCTATCCTGAAAGTTTGGGGGTGATTCGTCAAGCGGGGCGGAGAAAAAAGGGGGGTCCCACAACGCGTTTTCTCAATGTTAATTTCCATAGGAAATTTTGCGACGAGCTACAGCCCAAACTGCTGAACAGAATTACCTCAAATTTGGCAAAAGGGTAGAGCTTGGTTCAGAAAGCGGCCTGTTTTTTTTTTCAATGGTGTAAATTTGTTCAGTAGTTATTGAGAAATTCAAAACATAAGAGTAAAAAAATCAGTTTCCCAAAGGAAAATTTGTGCAAGGCTACAGCCGAAACTACTGAACGGAATTACCCCGAATTTGGCAGAAAGGTGGTGCTTTTATCAGAAAGCGACCTTTTTTTCAAATGGTGTAAATCAGTTTAGTAGTTGCTGAGAAATTAGAAAAATACAAGTTTTTATATCTGGGCGGAGCCTAAGTCGCGTGCTTCACTGTGATTGGCTGCCAACACTCCAACATTTTAATCAGAAGGGGCAGACGTATAAAAATAATGACAATGATAAAAACTCTATTCTAATGCAAGAGTGTTTCAGTGATGCATAGGTGCTCAGCTCTCAGGCCAAAACTATGCAAAGACATGCAAAATAGGATTCTTATTGATCAAAGTAGAGTGAACCACAGTGGTGTGTGGAGCCTTGGTCCCTTGAGTTTTGGCCGGAAACCCTCAACCAGTGATTGCCACTTGTGGTGTAAGATATCACAACTATGGTATCTCATTGGGTAGCGCCATCATTGGGTTCTGCACTTGGGTGGGTACTCGCTTTTCCAAGTGAGTGCCGTCTCCGTCTGAAGGAGAGTAACAGTGGAATCTGTGCAGTGTAATCTGAAATTCCCTCCTTTTCCTCAAGGGGGTGGTGATGGACAGAGTATCTGAGTTAATCAGAACACTCCTACCCAGTCAACAGATCAGGGCTTGATCCATCACCGTTTTTTAGCTCACTGCACCATCCCAGTTCAGAACCTGGCTATATGCAAATTAGTTTGCATGTAGCCAGGTTCTGAACTGGGATGGTGCAGAGAGACAAAAAACGGTGATGGATCAAGCCCTGATCTTTTGACTGGGTAGGAGTGTTCTGCTTAATTGAGAAATCATACATATTACAAATACCATCTCAAGATCAGCACATTGAAGGAGTGGATAGGTAGAGAGACAAAAACAGGGAAATTATTATGCAAATTAGAAATCATGAATATTACCTATCACCCAAGATTCTAGGAAATGGAAATGTTACCCTCTGGCCATGAAAGTAAGCAAGGCAGTTCAAGAAGATTTAAAGTGCAAAGATAAAGTCAGGATCAGCGGTTCATCAACCAGCCCTCAAGAATTGGAAACAGCGTCACAGCTCACTCCTCTCACAAAGTTAGGAGAATGCCGACAACTCCTCCTACTTTCTAGGTTTAGTTATACTCTATTTTCTCACAAGTCAACCCCACTACTCTATCCATCCCACCTAACTAAAAATTCTAATTGGCTAAATCCAGGTGTGTCTCGGTCACACCACTCTGGCAAAACAAAACTTTTGAAGAACACCATTGGTCATAAAGCTACGTCATTCACAGGCCTCAGTATCTCCTTCTTCCGCAGCATGCCCATGTTTCTTATAACAATTTGTGTTCATCTCAGCTGTAAAAGTATTCTTTGTCTTCCTCTGCACAACCTTGGCAATCACCGGAGATGACATTCTTTGTCAGATTCCTCTCCCCACACCACAGTTCTGAATGCTCAGACTGTTTTCAGATGCCTTTCACATTTTAGAATTAAACCCTTTTCCAGATTTCTAAGAAAGACAAAATATAATGTAAATATCGTTTCCGCACAAGTCTTAATTTCTAAATGGGATTTTGCAAAGCATTATTAGGTTATGCATAAAATCAAAGCATTATGTAAATAATAATTTGCAGCCTTTCAGTTATTCGTTTCTGTATTAGGTTTGCACAGGCTTTTGCGGCCTACTCCTAACACTTCCTTCCCATCTTGCATATGCATGTGCACACTATTAGTATCATACGGTTAATGATTTCAGATATTTATTCACTAAATGAGAGGTTCAATCTGAGCAGGTTCTATTTTGCACAAACGCTACTCCATCAGCATCACACATGAATTGTCAACATGTTTTGGCCTTTGTCCCCCTAACAGGTCCAGGACTCTTCAGGACCTTAGCAAAGGAGATCAGATTTTTTTTAAGTCTCATTTACTCACAAGTCTTTGGTATGGTTGTCTTGAGCCTGTAACATTTGATGTTAGTGGCTTTGCACTATAGACATCAGGGGCTAGATGTAGATAAATTAGATTTACCGATTCATAAATACCGAATTTTACCGATTCGGTATTCATGAATCAGGAAATCTAATGTAGGTAATTATTCTGTAAAAAATACCGAATCGGTAGGATTCGGTATTTACCGATTCTGTAATTACTGAATCGGTATTTGTCATTGATTCCTATGGGCCTTGAAGCCCATAGGAATCAATGGCAAATACCGGTTCTGTAATTACCGAATCGGTAAAATTACCGAATTGCCAAGGGGGACAAGTTGTCACTTTGAAACCCTGTTGCCCCCCTGTTTCTGGCTTGCGTGCCATGTGACACACATACATGCCCTTAGGGCATGTGTGTGTGCCACATGGCACAGGTGTACATGCACAGATGTGCCACCTACATCTGTATTTACCGATTCAGTAAATTTACCGATTCGGTATTTTACAGAATCGGTAAATTTACCGAATCGGTGAATATACCGATTCTGTACATTTGAAGGCCCCTACATCTCAATTTGCAAATACCGGTCGGTAACGGCCAAAATCGGACGTTACCGACCGGTATTTGCCGACCTACATCTGGCCCCAGGTGAGGTGAATGTCCTGTACCAAGATCCAACGCATACATTTACAATGAAAAAAACCAGGCCTCAATTTATACAAAAACAGTGCATATTAGATTTGTTTACACATCAATTTACTAAAGACAGTTTTTCTTTTGTTATGAAATGTTTCTTTATTCATTGCTTTATAATTTCATCACATATAGCAAGTGTGTACTTCTTTTTTTGTATGTATATATTTTTTGATAATTCTTTTTTACATATAAATATCCAAACACAAATAATTTTTTACAAACATACACAAACCAATATTGTACACAGCTAAAAACCTGAAGGAGGGGTTAATGAGTAGTATAAAGGCTGGCGGTCGAGGTAAAGAGAAGAAAAAGTGTTTTTCTTCTATTTAGGTTTTTACCCAGCTTTGTTTTTTGGACCTACCATCATAAGAAAATAAAATCACATACTTCAAGAAATCCAGTGATGTGGACTCTGCTTTTTCTACAGACTTGTAAACTTGGACTTTCTACTAATGTTTAAAAATTGCATGATTGCTAGCTCCACAGATTTGTTATAAGGCGATTACATAGGCATGTGATTGAAACTTTTTATAAACATGAGGGTGTGCTGAATATGTCTTTCTAACCTTGGCAAAACGGGTAATTTGTTTGACTGGATATGGTGATGTCTCCATGTAGCAGTTTGAGGACTTATGTGTCATGAGCATTAGGCCAGCCACACAAGTGGGGTCATGCTTTTATTTGGAGCGGTGTAAGAAAACAGAATAGTATGTGCTGTAGCTCAGCTGTCTCTGTTTCATGTGTTTTTGGACAACCAACAAACACCATATATCCCTTCAACCAGAAGGCCTTGATGGACTAAATGGTATATGACTTTTTTACATCTGTCATCGGGCCAGAAATTTACAGATGAAAACGTTGAACCATTTGCAATTTTTTCTAGTTATTTTCATTTTGTTATTTAAAAAATTAGCTCATTTTCGTAACGCATGTGCAAACAACACAAATAAACCCTTGCTGAATTTGGAATTTTATCTGGATTTTAGGAAGGTATAGCTTTCCAAGTTTATCCATTGGTGTCACACTTGTTTACACCACAAACTGCAAATAGATGGAAAAATAGGAAAAACTGAATAGAATAGAAAAGTGCAAAAACTGTGGTAAAAAACGATTATGACCTCTTTTGCGAAAAACGTACACTTTCTTAGACATCACTTTTTTTCATTTTTTTCAAAGAAAAGTTTGCCATAATTTTGCTAGGTTTTCGATTCCCTCCAGGGTAATCCGCAAACCATGAATAACTTCACAATCGTCAAGATGTGAGAAAAGGGACACATATTTGTCCTGGATACCTGAGAAAGTAATTAAGGCGTAAGGGAGAAGTATACCAAACATATAAAAGGGTTAAGTCCTGAAAGTTGGAACGCCTCAGTAGTGAAGAAGTAAAATGCGTGTTTCGTTTTAATCAAACAGACTTATATCCTGTTCTACATTATCCTGCTCACTTGTACTGTAATACGTATTTAATAGTGAAGGTCAGGTCATGACTCGGACACAATGACCAAAACATGCTCCATAGTTCTCTAGCCTTGTGAAGTGGAAGAAAAAAGTGAAAGCTCTGATCAGGAAAGACTACATTTTTTAAGCTCATTAAATTTGAAAGCAAAAAAGCTTTTACAATTTGGCTTCTCTTCTAACAATTGCAAACAGCTGTTGCACTGGCTTTAATGTCTACTCTAGAGATACAAGTGTACTCTCACTCAGACTGGCTTGAACCGTGTATACATATATACAATTTTGTAAATGTGTTTTCTGAACTTGTAAAACTTTTCAAACCTATACATGGCTCAAATTTAAAATAAAGCAGAATTTCAACATGCTCTTTTTGAAGTTGTGGCTGACCTCAAAGAGATGTTAAAAAGACTACCGAATATTTATACCATGTGCAATCTTCAACAGAAAATGTTATACAATGATCACAAGCCACATCATCAGTTCAATGTCGTTTTCTCCTCGCATGTCAAGGACATTTTTTTGTTTTCCTGCCATGCCTGGAATGGACAAATGGACTGGGCAATCTATTGATTCGAGTGGGGTGACCTTTACTATGACTTGGCAGCTCAGGGACAGACGGGCCTCTTGCCCGCTGAGGCTATATCAATGTAAACCGGGTGCTTTTCCATATCTAAAAGAGTCAGGAGAACCACAAGTGTGGCAGCTTACAGCAGGGCGGCTCTGAGCTGACAAATTCTAAATTTAGGCCTTAATGTCGAGATGAATCCAAATGGTTGGTACTAAAATAGGGGGTTATTACAAGCGAGTGTAATCCATCAACTGTCTGCAGCGTACACCCCCAATGTTCTTGAATAAAAAACACTGTGGGCACCGGCACATGACCGCATTGACAGGCAAGAATAGTGGAACTCACACTACACATATCTTCCCACTTGAATATTTAACAATTAATACAACTATAATAGAGAATAATATACATTTGTACGAAACATTAAATATCAGTTAATGAAACAACAATCCTAACAAGCAGAAAAACAAATAAATATAATCATCTACAAAGCCTTCAAATTCCAAAAGTCGTTTTTTTTTATTTAGTTTAAAATGCTTTATTAAAAGAATAAAACAATGTAAAACATCAATACAGAATCGAAGTAAGCAGGAAACAATGATAACAAGGAACATGATGAAAAAAAACAATGTCAAAAAATTATCCTTATGAAATAAAACGGTACCTAATACAAGTGCATTTTAAAGAGTATTTTAGATAAGGAAAGAGGAGAAGGAAAGAAAAAGAAAAAAGAAATGAAAAGAAAAGAAAAAGAAAAAGAAAAAAGAAAAAATAGGGAAAGAAGAAAGAAGAGGAAATAACCATACAACTTGAATCAACAATTGTTCATATTAAGTAACAAAGTAAACAGTTAAGGTAACGTCCTAGATAAAGAATTTGTCAAAGGTAACCAAAAAAAGTCTATTTTAATCAACAAAGGAGTAGAGGCAGCATAAGCTCTGTCCATTCTGTGGTGGTGATAAAGTAGATTCCACCATGCTTGAAAAGAAATGTTTGAATAATCTTTCCAATTGGAAGTAATAATCTGCAAGGTAATAGTAATAAATAGATTGACAAAATTATCAAACTCTTTGGATTTAACAAATGCAGGGGACAGATGACCTAGAAAAACGTGTTCAATGTGGAAAGGAATGTCTGACATGAGAATATCATTTAGCTTAGACCATATGTTAGACCATAAATCAACAATAGGGGGACATTGAAAGAACATATGGAAGAGATCAACATTTGCGTGAGAGCATGACCAGCATTCAGGAGAATCTAGCAATTTGAATCTATGAAGGGCACTAGGGGTGAAAAATAATCTGTTGTAAAGGTAATATAAGGATTGTGTCGTACTGGTCGAACGAGAGGTGGTGTGGATCTTGGACCATAGAATGTCCCAAGTGCGCAAGGGGAGGTCTATGCATAGGTCTTTTTCCCACAGGAGTTCTAAAAGAGACTTGGTTCTAAATGTAGGGGAATAAGAAATCAATTTATAAATGGTGGCTTCTTTAAATAGGATGGAAAAATCAATAGGAGTAGGGGGAGAAGAGGAAGGGTCAGAGGAGGTAGTGGGCGTAAGAGTAGTGGGAAAATAGTAGCAAGTGAGAATATCCTTGAGTGTATTGTAATGGGAGGAGTAGCGTGTTGAGATATTGTAGAGGGATTGAATTTCAGAGAAAGATAAGAAGGTATCTCCGTTCATCAGTGTTGAGGAGTGGTGATCCCTTTATCTATCCCCTCCTTCCAAAAGAGGGCGCGATTATTGATCTTAAAGTGTTTATTGTACCAAAGAGGGATATCCAAGGAGCGAGAAGTGGGAGAGAAGTGAGCTGAAAGTGAAGTAAGAACTAAAGCTCTAGAGTGAACAAGAGTAGGGAAGGCCAGACGTTTTGGGGTAAGGTGACCCGGATAGCAGAAAGGAGAGAAAAGGGAGAACATTGTGCCAATTCTAAGGTACTCCATGCCATGCACGATGAGGTGTTGGGAACAGACAGGAAGGTCCAGATTTGCTTCAGAGAAAAAGCAGAGTGGTAACGTCTAAGATGAGGAAGGTTAACTCCTCCTAAATCTATAGAGAGTTGTAAACGAGCTAGTGAAATTCTAGGTTTGCGGTTATTCCAGAGGAATTTGATAAGTACACTATTAACAGTATGAAAAAAGGTATTAGGAAGGGAAATAGGAAGCATAGAAAGGTAAAAATTTATGATAGGGAGAAGCATCATCTTAATCGTGGCAAGTCTGCCTCACCAAGATAGAAAAAGAGGCGACCAACTGTCAGTGAGAGCCGTAAGCTTAGTAAGAATTTCTGAGTGATTAAGTTTAATGAGTTCCCTTAGGTTATTACAATATAAGACACCAAGACATGAGAGGAGGCCCATGCAAAACCAGAGTCAATAAACATAGAGGGGAGACAGAATTTATTTAGAGGGAGAATTTCAGATTTGTCAACATTTAGTTTATAACCTGAGACACTAGAATAATCAGTTAATAAAGAAAAGAAGGCCGGAAGAGAGATGGACGGATTAGAAATAAAGAGAAGAATGTCATCAGCATAAGCAGTGAATTTTATATCCACATCATGGTAGGTAAATCCCGTGTAATCCTTAGAGCGTTTAATAGTTTCTAAGAAGGGTTCGAGGGCTAGAATGAAAAAGAGGGGAGAAAGAGGGCAGCCCTGTCTCGTGCCTCTGAGAACAGGGAAATATCGAGACTGGGAACCATTAACCCAAACAGAAGTGGAAGGCGAAGAGTATAGAAGCTTTATGAATTTAATGATAGTGGGGCTGAAACCGTGCCACTTAAGAGACCCGAATATGAAATCCCAGCTCACCCTATCAAAAGCCTTTTCAGCATCTAACGTGATAGCCGCAATAGTGAAGTCAAATTTAGAAGCTAAATGTATAATATTAAGAAGGGTACGCGAATCATCTGCAATTGAGCGTCCTTTCACAAAACCCGATTGATAATTATTGACAAGATTGGGGAGTACTGTGTTGATGCAGAGAGCGAGAAGTTTAGTGTAAATTTTACAGTCCGTATTAATTAAGGAAATTGGTCTGTAATTCTTAGATAAAGAGGGGTCTTTATCCTTCTTACGAATGAGACACAACATTGCTTGTGTAAAAGAACCATGTGATTCACCAATCAGCAAAAAAGAGTTAAGCAAAGTCAGAGGATGAGGAATCAAAAATGCCTTAAAATGTAGAAAAAAGTGGACAGAAAAACCGTCAGGCCCAGGCATTTTATCTTTTGGTAATAGGGCTAATGCCTCGGTTAACTCCATTGCAGAAATGGGAGCATCAAGAGTAGTAAGATTTGGGGCGTTGTCTGGAGGCTTGGGAATGTTGCGGAAGAAGGAATCAATAAGGTCCGAGGATGGGGAAGATGCTGGTATAAAGAGAAGAATAATACGTTGTAAAGCAATCAAGTATAGAAGAATCCGAAAAGTGCAGAGAACCTGAGTCATCTTTAATGGCGGCAATTTTGTATTTTTGTTTTTTAATCTTAAAATAGTTTGCAAGGGATCTACCCGCTTTGTTATGACCACCATACATTTTAGCATTAAATTTGAGAAGAGTGTTGCTGGCAGAGTCCCACGAGAGTTTATTATATTGCATTTTGGCCTGAATGAGAAGAGGTAGAGTATCACGACAGTTGGTGGTAAAGTATTTGTGCTCTAAGGCTTTAATTTGCTTGAGAAGCGAAAGTGAGTGCGAAAGAGATTTCTTTTTTTATACAGGAAACAAAATCAATAATAAAGCCCCTAGCAGAAGCTTTGAAGGCATCCCAGACAATGTGAAAATCAGAGACAGAGGTAAGGTTGTGTTGGAAAAACTCTTGGGCAAAAAGAAGAAATTGTGCAGAGAATTGAGTATCAAGAAGGAGGGAGTTATTAATGCGCCATTTCTTGGAAGCAGAAGAGTGAATGGGGTAATCCATGTCTAGAATTACAGGAGCATGATCAGAAATGAGTATTGAGCCGATCTCAAGCTTGGTCATGAATTGAAATGCCGATTGCGTGAGAAAGAGATAATCGATCCGTGAGTGTGATTTATGAACTGGGGAAAAGAAAGAAAATTCTAAAGTGTCAGGGTAAGAGGTACGCCAAGTGTCTATTAACCCCCTGTTAGTAATGGTTTTGAGGAAGCTCTTCTGCATTCTATTCGGAACATATCTAGTCTGGGATTTTCTGTCAAGGAAAGGGCCCATGAGTTGGTTACAGTCCCCACCAAGGATTAAGTGTTCAGCTACATGAGAGGAAAGAAGAGTTGAAAGGTGATTCCAAAAGAATGCATCTACACCAGTAGGGCCATAAACATTGCAAAGAGATAACTGGTGTTTGTTAACAGTAACGTCAAGATAAAGCCATCTACCTTCAGTATCTAAAAATGTATTTTGTAATTAAACATCCAAAGATTATGAAACAAAATGATCACACCATTTTTGTTGTGAACAGCGGGCGAGCAAAAGATTTCGCCAACCCAATGTTTACGTAGCATAGAAGATTCCTCAAAAGTAAGATGTGATTCTTGTAGCATTGCAATTTGGCAGTTTAATCTAGCAAGGTGCGAGAGCACCCGTTGTCGTTTAATGGGATTACGCAAACCCTTAACGTTCCATGTAATAATGCGTAATCCTTTCATAAGAATGGGAAGGAAAAAGATGGAGAAGTGAAAGAAAGGTGAGAAGAGAAAAACCCAATATTAGTGAGGAACTGAAAAATAAAAAAAGAGATGTAAGGGAGTATGAGTAGATTATTGAAAGGGTATGTGAGAGGGAAAGTGTAAAAGGATGAAAAAATCATACTGTAGGAAAAGAGAAAGCTTAAAAAAATATACCACAAAAGAGCGAAAAGCAAACAAGATAGCAGCCAAGAGATAAAAGCATGGTGAAAAAGTAAAGGAAAAAAGAGACAAAGTGATCGATATAGTGGATGAGCAAGTGAAGATGAAATGAAAAAGGAGAAGGGGAAAGAGAAAAGAAAAGGAAAAAAGCCACAGAGAGAGAAGGTGAAGGAAAGGACTCCACCAAGATAGATATAAAAAATGAGATGACCAGAGGTCTGAAGACTTCAGCCATAGGGTGAGACAAAAGAAAAAACATTAAGGCAGGAAGGGAGCAGCGAAAAGCGAGGTGACCACAAAGAAGAGGAACAACGAGCAAAGGAAAATAATAAAATGGGACATTCAAGAAGACTTACCATACACTGAGCAAAACAGGGTCGCAGTGAATACAATTCACACAGGGTGTACATGAGGCTGACAAGTGGAAGGGAAATCTCCGACTACATTGGGGGAGACGGACCTGAAAGACACCAAAGAGGATAAAAAAAGGATTATGACAAGGAAATTAGAAAGGCATAACAGACAAAGAACAAAACAAGCATTAAGATACAAAATCATTCTCATGGTTTGCCAAAGTCCATTGAGTCTTCTTTGTGAGAATGGATAAACTTCTGAAGTTCAGCAGGATCCTCAAAACTCCAAGATCTGTCTTTGTAGGTAACTTTAAAGAAACAGGGATGAATCAGGCCATAACGAGCATTCATCGAGCGCAATGCAGGTCTCAAGTCGAGGAATTCCTTCCGACGAGTGGCGGTGGGCTTAGCAACATCTTGACTGAAGAAAATTCTGTGACCAGATCAGAAGAGTTGTTTATGTTGTTTTGCAGCATTGATAATTGCAATGAGGTCAGAATAGAGAAGAAAATAGGCAATGATGCCTCTGGGCTTAGAAGAAGTAGAAGCATTCTGAGATCCAAGTCTATGTACTCTTTGGATATTAAAGTCCATTGCTTTTGGAAGACCAACAAGTTGAAGCACTTGAGTTTTCAGGAACGTATTCAAGTCGTTACCTTCAGATTTCACTGGAATACCATAAATACGCAAATTATTGCGTCTATTGCGGTTTTCCAAATCTTCTGTGGTCTTCCCCAGTTGATTGACTTCTTTAGTGAGAGTCTCTACTTTAGCAGCAACATCTTGAGCAGCACTGGTTTTATGTTTAACATCTGAAAGTCTTAAATCGAGAGTAGCCCATTTATCTTCTATACATTGTAACAAAGCCGCAGTATCAGTCATAAAAGGGCGAATGAGGCTCAGCTCCTCCATAATGTCCTCCAAAGTGAGAGGCAGAGGTGACTTGGAGGGCGAAGGTGGATCCTTTTTAAGATGCTTGCCTGGTGCAGCATTGGCATCTTTACGCCCACCAGTAGCGGAGCCCTGAGACTTGTGAGAGTGTTCCATGCTTGCTGAAGAATGGGGGTGAGATAAGCAAAAGACAACCGTCACCTACTATAGTGATGGCAACAGTAAAAATTGCTTAAAGAAAACAACAAAATAGCTGCAATATAGCACAATAGAAGAATTGACAGGAGAAATAGTGAAAAATGCTATGGACAGTACATTGGAGCGCACCGCTGCCACAAGAGGAATCGAAAAATGGGGAATGAAACTGTGCAGCCTCTTGGTATAATGAAAAAGTCAGCAAAGGAGTTAGAAATACTTCAAATCAGCACCAAAAAACAAGAAACATATGCCAAAATGTCAAGGGGGAAGCATTCATGAGGAGAAAAGTAGCGTTGTAACATCGCGCGGGCTGTAAATCTGGCACGTCTGAGGAGAGAGCTAAAATGGCGGCCGCAGAATCGCGGGAGAATGGAAGGCACAAAAAATTAAACTTGCAGACCATCACAAGGTCTGATACTTGCACAAATTAGTCCACAAGCGTTCCGACGTCGGAATCCATCGTCGGAACAAGGCAGCAGGTCCTGGAAGAGGTCTCAGATAAAACGAGCAGCGCTCATAGCGGCGGAGCTCCTCAAGCGGCGGCCATCTTGCGTCGCCACGTCGCGCTTCACAAAAGTCATTTTTAACACTGTTATACAACTACAAGTTATGGACAGCTAATTAACTATTGAACTTTGTTTACTCACATACAAAAATCAAACAATTTCTTCAATTTAGAAATAACCCAACCCCATCTGTTCCTTCTATCCTGTACAATTTGATTTTGACCACCAAGGAGATGGGAATCATTCCTACTGCGATTCGAGTCCCCATACAAATCATATCTACAACCCTCCTCAATTGCAACACCATCCTCGAACCAATCATTCTTATCTTTCCTCCTCACGTCCATACAATGATCCCTCACTTTACACTTGCCCAATTTTCCCAGGTGCCACACCTTGCCATCACTCAATGATGCAGAATCACAAAACAATTTCTTGAGTTCCATTGGTTCTGAAAACCTCTTTTTACCTTTTTTGATTAATCCACTTTTTTTAACTCTAACCTACTCTCCTAATTCTAGCTTAACCTCTGTGACACTGTGCCAAGTATCTTGATGTCTTTTCTATATTTCCTGAGAATTCTCAGCTGATGATGTAATCTGCATTGATTTTGGTATCAAATCAACATTTGCTCTCGTTTAAGATATCCTTCCTTTCATCAGTACAAATGGATTGAATCTGGTAATATCACTGGGAGTAATACTATACACGGCCAAATCTACTTCAATAATACTTTACGCTTCCACTCTGGATTCATATTTCTTGCAAATGGGATTGTATTTTTGAATACCTTTTTTAGTTTCTCAACACTTCCATTCCCTTTTGGATGATAATTTGAAATAGCTATATGCACAATATCATTCTTTTTCAAAAAATCTTGCACAACATTTGATACAAATTGTGGACCATTATCACTGACAATTACCTCAGGTAATCCTTCCTGCATAAAAACGTTATCTATAAAATGTACTAAAGCATTAGCATCAACATTTCCAACAAACTCCAGTGCCGGCCACTGTAAAAAAAATATTAATAGTGACAATAATGTAAACATAGCTCTTAGTCTAATGCCAAATAGGACTGATGATGTCAATCTACACCTTTTCCCAAGGTATATTGGACAATTTATGAGTAAAAGGGAAGGTCTGTTGGTTACTTCAGATTTACTCAAGGTGAGTCACATTATATACGCAACGTCCTCTTCCTTGTTCCAGCTGTCCCAATCATGAGCAGCCGATTATTTAGGCGTGTGCAAGCAGATTTTACCTGCCTCCAAAATACTGAGCTGACAACTTGGCTTATGATTCCAATGGTAAAGTACATCAACAAATAGAAATTCACATAATTGTGATTAAATAGTCTAACAGGAGCTAAAATCATGCCCAGTAAGAAAATCTACAGTACTTTGTAATGAACATTAAGAACAAGTCGCCTTCCTCGAGACGAACGGCTCCCTTGACCCCTCGCAGTCTGGCTTCCGGGCCAACCACAGCACCGAGACCGCCCTGATCGCAGCTACCGATGACATCCGAGCCCTGCTCGACAACGGAGAAACGGCGGCCCTCATCCTCCTGGACCTCTCCGCGGCCTTCGACACTGTCTGCCACCGTACCCTAGTACAGCGCCTAAGCAACGTCGGAATCCAGGAGAAGGCACTGAAGTGGATCATCTCCTTCTTCGCCGGAAGGACACAGAGAGTCCGCCTCCCCCCGTTCAGATCGGAGGCCACCGAAGTCATCTGCGGCGTTCCTCAAGGCTCCTCACTCAGCCCAACACTCTTCAACGTCTACATGAGCCCCCTCGCAGCCATCGCACGCCAGCACAACCTCAACATCATCTCCTACGCCGACGACACCCAGCTGATCCTCTCCCTCACCAACGACCCCGCCACCGCCAGAGCCAACCTACACGAAGGGATGACAGACGTTGCCAAGTGGATGATGAACAGCCACCTGAAACTGAACTCGGACAAGACGGAAGTCTTCATCCTGGGATCTTCACCCTCCGCCTGGGACGACTCCTGGTGGCCCCCCGCCCTGGGCAGCGCACCCAAACCCACAGACCACGCACGCAACCTGGGCTTCATCCTGGACTCCTCCCTCTCACTGACCAGACAAGCCAACGCCGTCTCCTCGTCGTGCTTCAACATCCTGCGCATGCTACGCAAGATCTTCCGATGGATCCCCACCGAGACCAGGAAGACGGTCACCCAGGCCCTCGTCACCAGCCGTCTGGACTACGGCAACTCCCTCTACGCCGGAACCACCGCCAAACTCCAGAAGAGACTCCAGCGGATCCAGAACACCTCAGCACGACTCATCCTGGACATCCCCCGCCGCAGCCACATCTCCGGACACCTGAGAGACCTGCACTGGCTCCCGGTCAACAAGAGAATCACCTTCCGGCTCCTCACCCACGCACACAAAGCCCTACACAACCAAGGCCCAGGATACCTCAACAGCCGCCTCAACTTCTACGCTCCCAAACGCCAGCTTCGATCGACCATCCACGCCCTCGCCGCCGTCCCCCGCATCCGAAGAGCCACCACAGGAGGAAGATCCTTCTCCTACCTGGCCGCCAAGACTTGGAACTCCCTTCCGCCCCACCTCCGCCTGACCCAAGACCACCTCGCCTTCAGGAAGCAGCTCAAGACCTGGCTGTTCGAGCAGTAGCGGACCCCCTCCCCCCAGTGCCTTGAGACCCTCCGGGTGAGTAGTGCGCTATACAAATGCTTTGATTGATTGATTGATTGACCAACAGCACTGATCCAAAATAAATAAATCTCCTTAAGATTCAATATGCATATGGTTCTTAAATTTCTGAACAGGGCTGCTCCTTATCGCTAATGTTGTAGAGACGAATCCAAATGATTAGTAGTACAATACATGTTTCTTGCAAATCTGGTACAAGTGTGCATCTTCACCCGTCAACTGTCTGCTCTGTACATCCTCAATGTTCTAGAATAAAGAACACTATGATGGCACAGCAGATTACATCTTTGACAGGCAAGAACAGTGAAAATAACTCTACACTTAAAAACATATATATCAACCTTGCTAAGGAACACAAATACGTGTTTCTCAATCTACCAAGTTGACCACATTGATGATATTATCCAACATTGTCTGCTCATTGTTCATAAACCAACCTAAAATATATCACTTTACAACTACATTAAATACACTATTAAATATTTACGGAATATTTTTAACACATCATTGTTTCAAAAACACATTCTGAAGTTCTGAAGCTTTCTCTCTGGAAACGAATTTGTTATTTGTGCTGCTTGCTCTATGAAATAAAGTTTCTGCTTTGCTTAATTTGTATTGTTTTTAAGGTATCTGGAGAGACAAGATTAGAATAAGGGTTTTTGGTCTGGTCACGCACCTAGAACTTTTGGCAGAATCTGTAACTGCCACTGTCATGTAGATTTAAAAACATAATTCCTCAGCTATTTCTCAAGCTGCATATAAATTACCTTTGTTTAAATATAGAATACTGCACTTCACATTATCTTAAATAATTCAGCTGGTGAAAAACAAGATTGATTTATTCGTAACAGCAACTATTTCAAACTGCTTCAAAGTCACCACAGTTCCATCAACAAGAGTGGTCCATATCAAGGGCGAAGTCAGTCCTAGGTTGCTTGTGTTCTGGTTCAAGGAGGACCTAGCTTGCCAATTTGGGTAGGCCTATTCTTACTGGAGCAGTATCAAGAGTGTTTTGCATATAGATGGGTCCAAACTGAGGTGGCATGGTGTGCAAAATAACAATGGATTGGGATGTGGCCTGAGTAATTACCAGTGGCTCAGATTAATTCCATACCAACACGGTGGCAGCTGACCTTTGATAACAACTGCTCTGACTCCAAGGCTTTCGTCCACAGAAGACGAAGGGGACAGTGAAGATGAGGACACCTCATACGCAGATTTACATGACCAAGGAATATGCACCCCTCCCATGTGCACTATCACGATGGAAGAACAGGCAATCCAGGGACTGATTGACAGCAAAAAAAACATTGCCACCTTCATGCTCCCCTCATGAGGCTGGCAGAATATGGCCATTCTTTGAGGCCACCAGAGAATGCATCTGATACATCTTTTCAAAAGATGGCATACCGGTCAATCGTGGCAGGACTGATGCCATTCAAAATACCCCAGTACCCTAGAATGTGACAAACAAATAAGCTTCTTGGGAATGGCCACATATTGTGGGAGATTCATGATGAATCTGGCCACATTGCCTGAACCTCTTTGTATACCCACTAAGGCTGTCTGGAAATGGAACAGTAAGTTGCGTGACACCTTCGAGGAAATAAAATATACCTAGCCTCGGGACGCCTCCAGGGAACCCCGTCGTATCACAGAGCTTGCTGTTGATGCCAGTCCTGTGGGACTAGGTGAAGTGCTGACACAGGAAACATCTCATGGTGTGTGGGTCCCCATTGTCTACGCCTGCAGTGTTCTGACCTACATAGAGACAAAGTAAGTTCAGATTGAAGCAGAGGCCCTTCCACGGGGGCTGCCATCCCACAAGCCATAGGGACACCTGTTCACCAGCACCGCCCATCATTTGCCACCACAGATTGAAAGGTAGGTGGTAAAGCTCCAACACTGCAACTTTACCATCCCCTACCATCCAGTAGCGAGGAACCCATCCAACTATCTGTTGCGACAACCGCAGTCGTTAGTGGACAAGAGGAGCGGGGATGCCAAACAGGTGGAAGCATTCATCCACAGCATTGCACAGGATACCTGTATGAAGGCAATGACCATCGAAGAAATCTGCATTGCACTTATTGAAGACAGTTGTTTACAAAAAGGCTGTGCAAACTCTCCAGGACTATTAGTGAAAACATTCTATTGACAGCGCCATGCACTGAAACACAAACGAGAAGTTGGCCATGACATGCTCAGTTGTATAGAAAATTGCCTCACACTCTGAGCTCGGAGGCTGGCGATGCCCCAATCACTGTGGTATCGCACTGTTAAACTGGATCACTAGGAACACCAAGGAGTTGCCAAGATGAAGGTGAGGCTCAGAGACAACGTCTGGTTCCCTGGCCTGGATACTACAGGGGACAACAGAGTCCTAGGCTGTCACCCATTGAAGATGCCCAGAGGAGGGGCATGCCTGGCATCAATCCTCATCGAAGACCCAGGTCTGAGTCCATTGACCAACAACACTGCAGATTTTGGGAGCTTCATAGACAGTTGAGTGACGTTCATGCTAGTGGACGATTACTGTAAGTACCCAGTTGTTGAGATAACACCTTTGGCGTCGTTCCATAGCATGAGCTACATTTTCAAGAAGGTTTTTGCCACTTTCAGCCTCCCAATAGAAGATAATGACTGACAATGGGCCATCATTTCAGCTGTTAAAGTCTAAGGACTACCTGAAGACCAGGGGCATCGTCAAACCCCTACTATAGTAACTACAGTGGGGGTGGGGGTCTGATGGGTCTCTTCTGTCTACATCTTGGCAGATAAAGGCTTATACTAAGCCTGACAGTGCGGGAGGGTGAGTGAGTGAAACAGTGGATGGATAGGTGCATGGATGAATGAGTGAAAGGATGGATGAGTGAAAGAGAGGGAGGATGGATGGATGAATGGGTGGATGGATAAGTGAAAGGGTGAATGGATGGATAAGTGAGAGGGTTGATTAGTGGACGAAGAGAGAAAAGATGGATGGATGGATGGATGAGTGAGTTAAAGGATGGGTGGGTCAGTGACAGGGTAAATGGATGGATCAATGGATGGAGAGAGTGAAAGAATGGTGGGATGAGTGAAAGGATGGACAATGAAAGGATGGACAATGAAAAGATGGATGGATGAGTGAAAGGGAGGGTAGATGGATGGCTGGATGAAAGGGTGGCTGGATGAGTGAATGAATGGGTGGATGAGTGAAAGGGTGTATGGTGAGTGAAAGGATGGATGAGTGAAAGTGAAAATAATGGATGAGTGGAAATATGGATGTGTTGAATGGTGGATGAATGAGTGAAAGGATAGATCTCTGTGTGAATAGGTGGATATATGGATGAGTGAACCAGAGGATGGATGGGTGGATGGATGCGTGGGTGGGCGGGTGGATGGATGGTTGAATGAAGTGACAGGTGTAAATGGATGGAGTGGAAGGGAGCAAAAGCATGGATGGATGACTGAAAGGATGGAGGAGTGGATGAATGAAAGGGGTATTGATAACTGAAAGGATGGATGACTGAACATATAGATGAGTGGATGAATGAAAGGGGTATTGATAACTGAAAGGATGGATGACTGAGTGAAAAGGTGCATGAACGGATAAGTTTGCTAGATAGGTTTGATGGATATGTTTGAAGATAGATGGTTAGGTTTCATAATGAAAGGTGAAAGACTGAATAATGGATGAAATATTGAATGGATAAAAAATCGTAAAGACAAAATAGTAGATGGAAATATGAAAGGATGAATAGATAGATGCTTGGATGGAAGAGACAAGCAAGCTCTCCTGGGAAGGTTTGCAATAACTTTCTTTGTGTACTTAGTGCCATAAAAACTCTGGTTCAAAGTGGGGGATATTTTAATTTTCTGACTACTCCCTTGCTGGAGACACTGGGCATATGACACAGGAAACAATGGCCACAAGCGGATTGTGAAGTATAGAAATTCATGAGGACATTAAACAAGGATCTCCAGATCACTGTAAACCAAGGAGACGACCTTGAGTTGAGTGGGGTCTGCATCAGTTTCTAAGGGCCTAGTGACACAATCCCCATAGAATGACACTATGTTTCCACAGTGCTTTGATGTTCATGTTTCCGTGACCTGTTCATGGCATGCTCTCAACAGGACCAATCTGTTACCGGCCACATTGCACATTGACCAGGAGCAGCAAAGACGCCAGGCTAACAACGATCGCGCCGGTCTGCTCCGATCTGGAGGTTATATCATTATATGGGACTGGCATGCAGGCTGGAAGTTCCAAATGCCATTTGGCAGAGAACCGTGGCATATACAGGAAGTACAGAGCACTATGATGATACATGTTCAAGGGACAGAAAGAGGACAAGAAAATGTCCTGGTTCACAAAAGTGGCTAATCCAGTAGCCCAAGGCAAGGAATGGTGGGAAGATCTGGCAGAGAGTTGAGACAGGGAAATCACACCCTTGAGGCAGCCTGGATGCACCACCCAAGCAGCACCATGCCAGGGGTTGAAGGGGATGCCCATCCCTAAACCTATGTTACAGGAAAAGTGGTCCCAGTGTACACTTTTTATAAAAACAAACTTGTTTATACTCAATTTGAAGTGAAAACAATAGAACAACAATTTAAGAGGAATGCTGTTTAATCACATCCTCTTCAAGGCAATGTTTGACAAAAATCATCTTGCAATATATACAATGTGCCCAGAAGGAAAAGGGGGAGGTGGGATGTGTAAAGTGATTCCTAAACCTAGTCCCACAATACCAACAGCCCGGGGGGGTGTACAGTGGCAGCCAGAAGGAAAGCCTACCAAAAAGCCAGCATTACAATCTATGGTACACTTAGACCTCTGTCTGAAAACAAGTCCAGGCACTAGTGTGCTCACCAATTGACATAGGAAGGGATGTAGAGAGCCACTCGACCTCCACTGTTATGGATGTGATGCACTGCACACTCAGAGGCCAGGTGTGGCAGAGGAGATAAAAAATGGGTCATAAACTGCTTTTGACCACTCCTTTATTAGGCATCTAGTAAGTGATATGCGTTATTCGTTCTGGTGAGCCTAAGTTGTGGCCTGTGGCCATGCCCTTGGACCTCTACAGGCTCCATATTCTTGCCCAACAATTAGTGGGGCTCAGAAGTGCCAATAAATTTGAAGTGCTCCGCATACGTTTCATAGAAAGCTTGATCGTGGCTTCTAGTTTCTTCAGCCTCTTCTTTTCCAGACTGTATACACCCCACCCACCCCTGTTACAAAAATGTAGTATAACGAAAGTGGTTGAATCCAAGTACTTTTCCATGTAGATTTATTGAGTAGAAAGTTACATGGAAGAAAGCCCCACCAAGAGCAGCTTCCCTGCTGCTCAGCCCATCACCAACTGATTTCCACTCCAACATTCTTCATACCAACATTCTCTCACGCAGTCATTCTGGCTGAGCAGCAGGATACCACACCGGTGTGGGTCGATTAATATTTACTGCTTAAAATAAAGTTTAAAAATGTTTCACCCACTCTTCTGGTACTATGTGACAAACAGGCTGCAGCGGCTATGTACACCCATTATGCGCTACCAGGTGCCAAAAGCACTTGTTATCCCTTTGTTTTGAAGCAGCCTCCCAGATATCAGCCTCCCACCAGGCTTTGTAAGTGCTGATAGCATTGCCATATGCCTGTCTCTTGGCTACAATCTCCGATTTTTGGTTACTCCTCAGGGTTCTTGAATCAGAGCCTGTTTTGTGACTTTACATGACTCACCAAACCATTTGTTCATTCTCGTTCAATATGTTTCCCATTTTCAAAAAAGACTTAGAAGATCTATAATCTGAGAAGGCGTCAAGGATTGTGGCTCAGACACTTCAAGTTCGATAATCACAATATTATAAAGGTCCTGGGTAGCTTTCTTAGACTTAGAAACAATCTCCCACTTAACATTCCACCTGTTATTTGTTAGAGCAATTGGAGAGGATTACAAAGAGTGGCCTACATATATATTCCATATCCACTTTCCTTGCTTGTTTCCACTGGAGCGTAATCGGGAAGTGGTTGTTCTCATAAGGATCAACAACTTCCATGTTGCTAAATTCGTGCCAGCCCCTCAGTCAATCAAGATATCATATAATCAATCTGTCTATTGGAGTTAGCCCTCTTAAACGTAGATTTAACAACAATATCTGAGGGCAAACAAACATTGCAAGGCCTTAAACCACGTGTCACTATAATATCCACAATCTGGAGGGACTGGTTGTTGTTCGTTAGCTTGTTTTGTGTGGTTGTTGGATTATTTAGAGTTACTGTCAGTGTTCGTTTGAAGGTGGTACTGTGTGCTTTAGGAGTGGAGCAGCAGTGCTGGCGCGGCACAGGATGGTTTTTAGTGTGTGTTGCCTTTGCTCCTGGGCCCCCTCATCGCAGACAATTCACATTTGTTTGTCCAACATTCTTTAAGGATTAGGTTGTGGACACTGGAATGTGCCAACTACTTTCGAGTAAGCGTGCCCTCCCCTCGGAGAATGTACTGTGGGTCTGGCCTGGCATGGGTGCACGCTTAAAAGGGCAAGGCAACGCTCGCCTGCCGGTAGGGCTGCCACCTTTCTAATAGAAAAATGCTGGCCATTTGTTGCTATTTTATTAGGCTGCAAAGGCCTGTCTGTGTTACTAAATAGTACTATAAACGAAATTGCAAGCATTTCAGTCTTCGTTTACTTTTATTATTATATTTGAAGTGTGTACAGCTAAAGGTTGAAAATACCGACTTAAGGTGATTTTGTAAATGTTTGCACCAGCTCGTATATTAAAATACTGGTGGTGCCAGTAGAAAATAGGACAGGTGGCAGCCGTATCTGACAGTGATTGCATTACTCGGATGGACAATGTTGACCAGCAGCTGCCACCAGAGAGCCCTAGTGCAGTGGCAGAGCTCAGCTGCAGTGAGTGTGGAGCAGTCAGGCAAAAAAGTGTGAAGCCAGGCCATAGCACCAGCCCACTGTGAAACAGCAGGCAGCTCCCCGACAGCAGCTCAGCCTACAGCAGCACTGCCATAGTGCGCTCACTTGCCCCTTTGCAGAACACGGGCCAAAGACACTCTCTGGCTCATCCTGGCACTGCGGAGAGGAGGGTTTCTGGTCATCACACGGGTGGATGCAGCAGCATAGTACAATAGGGCGATTAGCCTAACGCACAACACTTCCTTTAACTCTTTTGTTGGTCTCTAATCCTATGTCGACTTCATAAACAATCTAAATACAACATGAAAGATGCAGTTTCAAGCCCTTTTTAGAGCTTTTTGTTGCTCGAAACAGTTTAATTTCTGATATTGATGTTTTTCCATGCACTTCACTGTTGGTTTTATTTTCACAAAAGTGTCACTCTAATTGTCACAAATTTAGTCATTGAATGGCACTCATAAGTACACTGAAACCATGGCAATGTTACACATAAGCAGTCTGAAAACTTGGCAGATATGGACAGGCAAAAAAGAAAATTGATACGAGAGGCAGGGAGAAGAAAGAATCCCGGCCTTGGCATAATTCGAATGAGGAGGATAACGTTTTAAATGGTCTTTTAAAGTCCAGACCTCCTCCATGCACTAATGTGATGCAGGGACAGGCGCAGGGTTCTGTGATATCTGAGATGTGTGCACTAAGAGAGGGTACAAGTGTACAGGCACAATAATTGACTGCACTTGCAGGTCCTTCAGTGGGTGCACCATTTGGGAATACATTGGCAATTTCGCCAAGTATTAGCAGAGATGCTACCAGTTTCAAATGACATGTGCTACTGTTCCCCCTAAATCTTCTAAGAGAGAGATAATACTATCTGGCATTTAAAGATTACATCTGATAACTTTTACAGGGGAGAAATGATTTAAGTAGACTGATGTCATACAATATGGATGAATTAAGAAGAGAAGCAGCAAGGTTTCAGAATGTAGCACATGATAAGCCAGATGAACTAGCTGATGAGAGTGAGGTAGGACATATATAGGATGAGAAAGTTACTACTAAAAAGAAAAATACAGAGGCAGGAAACCAAATACAATTAGAGGCAATTTCAGAATTTCCCCTGAGAGAGTAATTGCAGGGAAATATGCTCATGTGCCTTTAGCAAGGAGTGTTATATATATGCCTTTTATGACACATTTTCAAACATTGCGAGATGAACCTGAGAAATGGTACAAAGAAGTTCATAGATTGAAGACAATTTTGAAGATGTTTACAACGGATTTGGATTAGCTGTTTGAGAATATTGTTTCTAGTCATTTATTGACTGAGTATAAAGTTGCTGTTGCTTGGTCAACAGTAGAACCTGCTAGGGTTGCTCCTAGTAATGCCCAATCTGAGTTGGTTGCTGGCAAGTATGGAGTACTGAGAGAGCATTTCAAGAAGAAAATTCCAGAGAAGGAGATTAAATGGACAAAGATTTAGAGAAAGATGAATTTAGCTCTCATATTCATCAGAGTGTGATGTATTGATGGATTAAGGGTATCGATGAACTGAAGTATGCCAAGTACAGTAGTGATTGGTTTGATATGAAGCAGAAAACTATCAAGGAGAAGTGATGGTTGCCCACATGAAACAGTTTCAGAGAAATGGCAAGGAATCGAATAATCAGGTTCTAATTAGGGTTTTGTGTCACCTGATAATCCTGGAATGAATAGAGTGCATCTGTTGCAAGCTGTGGAAATAGGAAATTAGATGGTGCAGATGCAAGTTTGTGCAAGGGGGGTTATGAACACTTTTGGAGTGAATGCAAATATACATTTGCTGTAGAAGATCGTTGCTTGCCAATTCTGTTGTAAAATCAGAAACTGGAAGTCGGAATGTAGATAGAATCCAGATTTAACCCAGAAATATTTTTATTCCCAAATACAGCACAATATGAATCCGATACACACACAGTTATCATTGTTTTGAAAAAATAGGTTTGTCTTTTTGGAGTTCCACTCTTCTTTTATTTGTTTTTTATCTAAATAGCAATGGCCTGTAGCAAATGCTGTAAAGTTCTTGTTTCATCCCCAAGGTAATGATACTAATAGTCTTAGTCGGTTTTCTGCTGTGCCTCATTTCTCCAGTGGGATATGACTCGATAGATATTGAATTGATTACAGTACATAATGAAGTTGGACCAAACACATTGTCACATATGGAAAGTTTGGTTAGTGGATTTAATGACAATATCTATACTAAAATAATGGGTGAATATGTGGACATATTCGGGTGAGGGATTGCTTTTCTCCCTTATTTTGCGGCTGCTACCTAGATACAGCTTCACGTTTTTTACGCATTGTCTTGTAATGTGCTTGCTAATCTGTTTAATATGCATGATTTTCTATCATGGTATCTATCAGATTTCAGTGTTTCGCTGGAGAAACTTCCGGTTTTCAAAGATGTCAACAATGGGGTAAATTATGGAAATTTTCTGAATACAGTTGCACAAACTACCCATTATACTAAACAAACTAATCAGGAATAGGTGCACAGTTTGAGTAAAGAATTATGTTAAGGAATATAATTTGAGAAGAGTAAGTATTCTGAGAGAAGGGAAAGATGAGAAGATAAGAGAATCAATTAAGGTTGAGGAAGAATCTAGGCTTTTGAATATACATCCAAGTTTGAGAATGGAGCATGAAAAGGGGGAGCTGTGTATGGTGCATCGTGAATCTAAAGGAGGTAGGTCAATTGCGTATGTTGGTGCGAGTGAGTGTGAAAGAAGTTATGTTGTTAGTAGTGATTTCTTTGGTGATGAAGAACCACTTCAAAAAGGAATTTAGTAATGGTGTGGTAATTCTGTTCATTTCAACCTGTTGGTATTTGGTGGGCTCCTGGTACCTAGCTTTAGTGTTTCCTAGAGTCTATCATTTGAATGGAATAAATTATGTTGTTGGTTTGAAGATAGTAAACATGAATTTGGGTAGATAGTGTAAGATATATTAGGAGCTATGATCCCATCAGTCGGTGTTGCTATGAATAATTGAAAATTAGAAGACTGTCCACTACTGTGAACCAACTTGCTTCTAGGACTGCCGGAGTCTTAAAACAGATTGATTGTGAAGTAAGAGCAATGTGCACAATGGGAAAGCAAAACCGCTTAGCTCTAGATATCCTTGCCACAAGGAAGGCAAGATACTTGCAAGGTCTTAAAGGTTAGAGTGATGCACTTTCACATTCAATAACAGTAGGGTTAATAATCCCTATGTCAACAATTTCACTAATATTTAGAACAGCATGTCATGTGGGAAATAGAAGATCCCTGGGTAAGTGATGAAGGAAAACGGTTTCGCAAGGTTAGTGATTGCTTCAACATTTTTGGTAGTGGTATGTTTAGGTTGATACTAACTCCTGTAATTTTTATGTTGATTGGTGCAATTGTCCTGTTTTACTTGTTCACACTTTCTGAGTTGCTGTTTCTTCAAATTATGGTTTCAAAGAGATAAACAAGCATTGGCATAGCCAATAGGTCTCGCCTTTGGGACCTTATAAGTATTTAGCAATGCAGCACATTATCCTAGGTGCAACAACATCTACTATTACTTCACATGCCACCGGTGAAAAGCCATGCTGTGGCTAGGAGCAGTGCAGCCTGTGGCTCCTGAGCATGACAACAATGCCATTTATTTGTCCTTAAACGTTCCGTTCTATGATAGCACTGGTCATGTTTCATCATTATTTCTGTTCTAGCTACCCCCAAATACTTCCAGCCACTGGCAGATGTTATTTGCAGACCATTTTAGTATTTGATTTAATCCTTAACAGAAAATACAATGTTGACTTCACTAACTGCTTTTTCTATCTGTTTTCGTTGTAGCTGAGCTGTTGTTTCTATGATGACAGTTACCTGTATTCTCTCTCCTGATGTCTTGTGAATCTCTTTAATGCACTTGGGATAAAGTTGTGCTATAGAAAATTGCAAAAGTAAATAAAAATTGTACTACCTTAGTGAAAACAATGATGGCCCATTGTAAGCAATACTCAAGAGACAAGCAGAATTGATTGTAGAAAAAAGAACTCTGATCATGACCGCTCACAAACTACATTGGTTGGATATATAATAAACCTCTGAAAAAGGAGCTTTATAGTAGTTGTCGAGACACTACACTAACTACGCGGGCAGTCTAGGGGATGGTGAAATGTCTGGGCCCCCATATGCACTGCATGGTGCTTCTCTGCTTAAACTTACTGCTGTCCAGCACAATAGTGAGCATGACCCAGCACTTGTGGTTGAAGGTGAAGATGCTTTCAGACAGGAAAGGGCCTTGTGGTTGTCTCCGTTTCTGCCTTTTGGGGAAAAGTCTATATCCATGATCCTCCTCCTCCTGGTGCTGCTGTCCCTCCATCAGACTCTCAGTATGTGACATATAGCTGAAGCCTATTTAATGTCCCTGACCAGTTCATGTTTGCTACTTCAACTGTCTTAATCTCCATAGCATGGGGCATGGAAGGGCTCACAAATCACGTAGGAGGAAACATTTTCTGAGAGGTTGGGAAAGCAAGATCAGTCTGGATTGTTTGGGAAGCTTCTCCTAGATTGGCTGGGAGTGTATTTGTTGTGTATTGGCTGTGATGTGCTGGGGCCTGCGCTCTTCAACAAAAGTAGGTGCACTTTCCCAATCGCAGATCTGTCAGTGTATGGGTTCACGCTGCAACACCGGTGTGCAGTGTTATTGATTGTTATCTTTGAACTCATTGAGTCACAGCAACAATAATTTGCATGCATAACTTAAAGGAGGACATCCTTTTGTATTTTATGGAAAAATGCCTCATATAGAAGGTCTGGTTCATGAAGCGAGACAAGATGGAGGACAGGGTGGTGAGACTGTGTCCCATCTGCCAATGCGGATACAAGCCATCTCCAAATAGCAGAGTTGCAGACACTGAAGACCTGACATCTGAGGGCCTCTAAGCTTTGGACAATACCTACGAGTCTTCATTGACGAGTACTGCCGGCTCCCACTGCTCGGTGAGGTGTTGTCTATTGCTGAGGTAGCATTACCAAGCTAAGAGCCCCAGAAGTCTAAGGTAGTCCTAACTTACCCCAAACCAGACATAAAGAAACTTGAGCCCCCCCACATGCCTTGCAGGAAAATAGATAATAGACCTCCAATTAATGGTGAAGAATTTGCAAAGTTCACGAAATACTCAGGTGTTACTCGCTGGGAAATAACTCTGGTGGCATGGTGGAAAGATGTAGGTCCACTTTAGAGGCTCCGTTGGTTAACTAAGTGCTTTCTCTAGTGCTAGGATAAGTGAATTACACCACACAGTGTTAGGGAACGTTGGCAGGCAGAGCTTGTGTCTGGGCATACATTCCTCGAATGCCACTCTACCCACCACAAGGTAATATGAGGGTAGCGTGAAGGCCTTTACATCACGTGGCGTCAAAAAGCAAATTCTTCAAGCCTAGGAGCCCAAACGAAGATGGAATAGCGCAAAAACCTGCTATTCCATGCAAAATGCAATCAATTTAAGAAGCGTGACCGGGCTTGCTGTGGAGTTTAAGGCCCAAGCGACTTTCTCTCTTTCTCCTCTCGCTCTTTGAGGCCTCTTTTTGTTTTCCATGAAAGTGGAGACAGTAAGGTGGGATATGGACTCCGGGAGCCACTGAGGGGTGATGGGGGGAGTAAGGATCACGAGGGCGGAAAGACGCGGAAGGGAAAAGAAGGAAGTCGAGAAAGGGCTGCAAGAGTTTCACAAAAGGAGCGAAAGTCCTTCTAATTACTGCTCTGTGGATTCTCCGCTGACCGCGCGCCACCATGAGGGCCCGGACAGTCCTGTCAGCTGAAAGGCTATGAATGGAGAAGAGTCATGTGATATCGGGGCTGGTAGAGAGCTCTGCTCGTGACCAGTGAGTGACGTTGCCCCATGGTGTGCGCGTTCCCCACGGTCTCACACAAGAATGCATCTGACAAGACAGGGCACCCCACCAAGAAGTGAGACTCACGATTTCCATGGCGTGACACAGACAGCCAGTGGGGCAGACTGTCGTCCATGAAGTGAGACTCTCACTCTTTGAGTGAGACTGAGCTCAGTGCTTTGAGATTCACATTCATTGTGTGAGATTGTGCTCGGCGGTGTGAGGCTCAAGTCTAGTGAGTGAGACTGTGCTCGACAGAAGAAGACTCTCATTCATTTATTCTGTGAGACAATACTCTACAGCTCCGAAAGTTACATTCATAGAGTGAGACTGCTTGAGGGTGTGAGACCCTCATTCCTTGAAAGCAGACTGTGCACCAAGATGTGAGACACCCAACCAGTCAGTAATTATTTAATGCAATTTTGTATAGGACGACCATTACCCAAAAGCGTGAGAGCACTTTACAAAGACTTCAATTCATTGAGAGATTTTGTCAACCAGGGATTAAGACTCTTGTTCACTCATTCATTCACTTAGTGAGGCATTGCGCCTCAGTTCTGAGACTGAAATCCATAGAGTGAGTCTGTGCTCCAGGGTGTGAGACTCATTCCTTTACAGCAGGCCGCGCTCCAAGATGTGAGACACACAACCAGTGAGTGAGGTTGTTGGACGCCAGTGTTCATAGCACAGCGAGCTGTTCCTCACCGGGTGCCAAATTGCTCCACAAATGATGCTAAAAACAAGCGCGCTCAAAGTAAAAAAAAAAAAAAGTTTGACGAGAGGCAGCAGGGGGAGGGGAGAGAGGAGAAGGCCTGCGCTTGTTTCCCTTGCAGGAGCGAGCAGGAACCATATGTTAAGTACAAACATATGGTTTCAAAGCTTGCTCCCGCAAGGGAACCACCAAACTTGCATGCGTTGCATTCAAAGCAATGCAATGCGTGCACGTTTTTGGCCGAAAAGGCTAATCGATTACAAGAGGTATTTTCCCTATGCAGCCCATGCGCGCTGCATAGGCGAGACCTAAAAAGGATAATCAAAGAGGAGCAGTCAAGAAATTGAGATGAACAATGCCAGAGATGGTGATTATTATCAGCTGAAATCGATGGAGTAATGGACTTGAAAGAAGCAGGAAGATTTGTAGACTAGGATCATTGGGAGAGGAGTTGTTAAACTTTTCATGCATTTATTTTTTGGTGCATCAATAGCAACATTCAGAATGTGGATTTACTATTAATTTTACATGTACACACTGATATAGAGCTATTGTCTTTGAAAGAAATTTTCTATGACATGTAGAAGTGTTTATTTTCCAGGCTCTTGTAAATTAGGCCTCAATGTCTGCCTAGTTGCCATATTTTTCAAAATGATCCCCTTGCACATTTCACTGTTTGATATTTTCTATAACGTTGTTCTTGTTGCTCTCGATGGCATCTTTCTAGCATGGTCACAATAATATACATTTTCTCTAGGATGCTCAGCTAGCTCACTGTGGCCTATTCATTCACAATAACTCGCTGGTGTTTGTGTAACTGATTTCTCCTACCAACTCTGGATGACATTACCATATTGTGGTCATAATCAATATTTATGTAGAGGAATAGTGCTTAGGTGCTAAGGCAATATGACATTGTATAAAGTTATGCTCTGATTCACTGAGAATGTAACACTTTATCATACTATGATGATTTTGCAGTTCAAGTGAATTAATATGTAAAAATAGTATATATAAACCCTCAATTTTGGGGGGGGCGAGGCAGACAACTTTCCTATGCTACTAGTGGTGCTGTCCATTTTTTATTGATTTTCCAGCCTACTTAGAACTAAGAATATTTCTGATTTTACACTGCTCTCTAATGTTCTATTTACTGAAAGTCTTCATGGTAGTGACTTAATTCATTTGCAATTATCATTTCTGCACTGCATCTTTTGAAGTTTTGCAAAAACTCCTTTAAATGTATTCAGTTGATCTGGAACTCAGTTACTGAGTGGGTATTTACTAGTTATTTGGTTGCATTTATGACATTTAGGTACCTTACCACAGGGACACTGCCTCCTCAAACTGAGGCACCTTCACTTCATCAACCCGTGGAGTTTTAATGCGTTTAAGCGTGGGGTATACATTTTTCATGGTTCCCCATGTCCACATACTGAAATATCTGTTTAGAATGTTTTGGACACCAAAGAAGTTCGATAGATGTGCATTATGTTATATTAAGTTATGTTTTTACATCACCTGTAAAATTTACTGTTTCATATTGGGTTCGCTTTGTGGACAATAGTCAGCCCCTACTCCTCTCATGGGATAGCATTAGTCCCTTGGTTCCTATGAGAAAGGAACACAATCTTAATGTTTTGTGTGAAGTGATTTGCAAACAGCTCAGTGACTGCAACTTTAGATTTGTAAACTTTAACTTAACAATGTATAGTGTTGATGGCTAATAATTTCTTATTAAGTTGTTCAGATATTTAGTGTGTGGCACATCATAAGGTGTTAATAAAGTGTTGTTCATTTTCAGAGTAACACTGCTGGCTAAAACTCCTATCATTGATATCTTGTGATTGTGAGAGAGATGATATGCTATATTTAATTTCAACCTTAACAACAGCTTCCCTGAGTTAGGCATTGACTGCTAGACAAAGCTTCCCTCTCATACAAACTACACACATTCCTTTTTATAGGGAACACATGGAGTCCGAGGTTTGAAGCTGTTTGTTGGTCCACGCCGCTTCAAGGAACTGGGCAAAAATCAGACAATCAAAACAGTATCATTTTTTTAGAAGTCCTCTGGAATAGAGTGAAAAAATATAAATATGTGAAAAAACACACTAGCCGTCTATTGTCTGTTTTAAAGCATATTCAGGCCCATGCATCAATGTATGCTTTTGGGCTTCCTTAATTGCGATTATTAAGGAATAGCAATTAAGGAATTGCAAAAGCCTATGCATGTAGGAATAGCTATAAAATTAGCGATTCCCTAACATTCCTTAATTACGACTCTAAATTGTGAGTCGCAATTAAGGAATGCCTCACCCATTCATTCCTAGGGGCCTCCAGGCCCAAACAGACGATTTTTGTGAATCGCACCGTTTGCTATCGCAAAAATGGTTGATGCATGTGTCTGTTGGTGCACATTCCCTCTGCATTACATATGGGCCTTGATGAAAATGTAATCTTGGTCACATTTCTTGACACCCTCCTTTCCCATTTAGTAAATCTCACTTCCCTCCTTGGCCTCCATATACTCCTCTACCTCCATATTTTATACTTTACTTCTCATGTGGAACTTTCCTCACTCTACATTGACCAGGTAAGGAGCGTAGCAGAAGATCCATGCTGTGTCAAGTGCACACTTATCCTCAGTTCCAACGTAGACATGAACACCTACAACATGCCACACAACACTAAATCACCTCAGATCCTCTCAGGAATGAGTTGGCAGAATCAACAGGTATACTGACAAAAGTGGACTAATGGCATACGACCTACCTGCAGGAAACAGGTGAGAGTTGGACGAGGTACGGATGCATGATAGTGGGGGGTGGAACGAGTCTATAAGAGTGTAAGCAAAGCACTTAGCACCCAATGTGCTACATAAATAGAAAGAAGGGTGTGGACCCTCGAGTCCACCATTAGAGTCATCCCTAACCTTCACGAGGAAGTGCAAGTGGGCGGTTGGACACAGAGGGGCAGATCTACAAGGAAACGTCGCAGTGTGGCACAGCAAGCCCTTTGGCTGCGCCACACTGCAGCACTTCCGAAGCACAGGAATGCAACATATTTACAATAATATGTCGCATTCCTGTGTCTCCCCTGTGCTGGCACACAAACTGCAACCATGCGCCAGTGCAGGCACCCTTGCACTTTGGTGCAAGGATGCCTGCGTCGTGGGGAGATTGTTCTTGTGCAGGAAGCGGTATCTTTCTGCATAAAAACAATCACTACAGGCATTTTCCTTTTTCAATGAGTGCTGTAGAAAAAACACATCGAAAGAGGAAAAAACGAGGAGAAATGAAAACATTTCTCCTCGTGGTACCTCGCTATGCCTCCCCTGGGGAGACGTAGCATTGACACACATTTTCAGATTGACGATTCCTCGTAAATCTGGAAATGTGTCTCGTTCCATGGGTGTTGCATAGGAACACCCACAGCAACACTCATGGAACGCCCCTTCCAGCAAAAGTGCTGTGTGTGAAGGGGCTATATTTACAAGCAGAGGAAAAGTAACACAGGGTGGCTTTTTCTCTTCTTGTAAATATGGAGAAGTGAAATGCTCCACAAGCATGTCACAAAAAGTGACTTACTGGTGGCGCAGGAGGCTAGCAAAAGTAATATCTTAGCATATTATTCGTCATTGCAGGCATGACTGGAGCTTGTATATTCACATTTCTGATGCTTATTGATATATTTGAAGGCCCTGCCGAACCAAACACAACCATTTTTTTTATGTTATAATTGTTTAAGCACGAAAATACCAGTTAATGTGTCTTGCCACTAGATTCCAACAAGTCATATTGACTTAACTTAGCTGATAGGACTAAAAGATAGAAATTGCCTTCTGAAAGCCATATTTTAAAGCATTTCCTATACAGTGCATGATCATGGTAGATCCCATATCAAATGGGTGGGGGAATATTCCTTTTTGCTGCTAAGCAGGGAAAAGCCCTACCTCATCACCAAATTTTCTTTGCTTCTAATAGACTGAAACTGTGTAAGGATACTGGAAATAAAAGACGAGAGCACAAGAGTGCAGCACTTTGTGGGAAATCTTCAGAATGTTGAACAAGATACGTTTGTTGATGAGCAGTCAAAGTAGCTGCACAAGAGTATGGGAAATGGGCGCTCGGCAAAGTAGTTTAAGCAGTACTCTGGCCACTAGTTTTTGAAGGAGTTACAGATAATGGAGCTGGTACTTGGAAAGACCAATGTATATCCTATCTCACAACTAGTCCTTTATGGGTTTCCGGAGTAGCATGCTACTCGCCAAAATAGCACTTCAACACCCCATCAGGGGTAACAAGCGCTAAATCAATACAAACCATTTTCCCCTCTTCTATCCTTCTGCTATCCTTCTGAATCCAAATGACTGACTAACCTATCCACCATTCAAATTAGTTTCATATTTCACTATACTAATCCCCACTAATCTTTATGGGTTCCGGAGTACCGTGCTACTCGCCCAAAAAAATCTTCGACTCCGCGTCAGGGGTAGCAAGCGCCATATAAATACAATATGTATCTGCCTATCTTTTATCTATCTCTTTATCTGTCAATCTTGTATCTAGCTATCTCATTGTCTATTTATCTTTTATTGCCTATCTATTTTTTAGCTAGCTACCTTTTGTCTCTCTCATCGATCTATCTTTTATCTATCCATCTAATCCATCTTTCTATCTGTTATCTAGCTATCTATTTTTATCTATCTCTCCACCTATCTATTTTTCAATTTATCTAGCTATCTTTTATCTTTCTATCTTCTATATATCTGTCTTTTATCCATCTGTCTTTCATCTATTTATCTGTCCTTTATGTATCGATCTATCTTTTATCTAGCTATCATCTATCTTTTACCTATCTATCTAACTTTGATCTATCTATTCTTTTTCTATCATCTTTCTGTCAATCTGTCTGTCTTCTATCTATATATCTAACTTGTATCTGTCTGTCTGTCTAGCTATCTTTCTATCTACCTGGCTATCTTTTATCCATCAATCATTTATTTAACTTTTATCTACTATCTATCTATTTATTTATCTATCTGTCTATTGTTTCTATGTATCTATCTTTTATCTAGCTACCTTTTATCTCTATCTTCTATCCATCCATGTGTCTATCTTATATCACAAATTGCAACACAGTAGGAGTTGTATACCTCATCACATGCATATGTGACTTACACTATGTGTGAATGACCACTAGAAAAAATAAGCACAAGAATTTGCAAACATCGTAGCAACATCCGATGCCACCGTGCCAGCACCAAAATGGCAGCCCATTTCAATGAAAAACAACATACCCCAAACGATTTGAGATGGGTGGTCCTAGAACATATGAAACAATGTGACAATCTGGAACAAGCACTATTAGAAAAAAAACAGAGATGGGTGTTCAAACTTGGAACAGACAATGTTGGGCTGAACGAAAATATACCATGGGGACAATTTATGAGATAAGATGCTACATCCCCCTGAAAAAGATCCGTTTAAAATTAACCCAAATCAGCCCATGTAAAAAACAACTCTGACATAAGAGACTTGCACATGACCGTTCATGTAGAACGATGCATTCTACAATAACATCTGATTACCAACTGCCTTTGACATACTGCTGCAAAAAATGAATAGGTTGTATGTTTTTTTTCCAATTCCCTAAGGTTAACTATACAAAGAGATCCAACTACCTTATCCAATATGGCTGCCGAAGTTAAACAACTCGACGTCAGTTCTATCCCCATCAGCACCATATTACTATTACTATCTTTGCCTCCAAAATCTATGGTGGGTTCTTAATTAACAATTTGAAAAATATTGCCATAATGAATAAAATGTGTATGACACATGGTCCAAAATGCTAACCATGAATGTCGATTCGGCTGCCCTATCCAAAATGGCCACCGAAGTAACCAGACACAATGGGAGTTCGATCCCCACCATCGGATATAAATAATAAATACCCAAGATATCTAATTCAAACTGTTATCGTATACAATAAAGTGTAGTAAACTGGGGACAAACATACGAACGAAGGTAAATTGCTGAAATACAAGAATTGATGGTCCCCACGACATGCCACGATTGAACTATAGGACGCGTTCTAGCTTTTATAAAACACCTGCAAGGTGAACAGGCGATTAGCAATAATTAAGATGGACCCCGGCTTAGACACGCTAAGATGCGGTCGAGCCTGGGAGACTACAGGTTGAATTGCCGGAGGGCTGCAGAGACAAGTAAGAGCTAATAACCTTTTCGCCCACAATTTAAATCCCTTTAGCAGTAGAAATTGGGATTTTAAACACAGCGTTAATTACGATTGGGGCATTGACACGCCGAATCATGGCCAAAAAACCAGAGATAAGAATGTTTTCATTAATATCGGCAACCCTTTTCTCCAACAGGACCTATATGTTTTTACGCATTCCTCGCGAGAAAACGAACGTTATACAGATATAATTTTTATAATAAGTGCAATGGTTATAAGCAGGGCACCTTTCGGCAAAAGAAATATACAAACAGTTGCATTTACTAACAACAATTACGATAATAAGAGCGCTAAGACCAACCCCATCTCAATGGGCCCACTATATACTCATTTTCTCAGACAGGCGCAACGATTGAGAGCTGTTTCTAAACAGAACAATGCTGACACTTTCTCAAGAGCTTTTTCCAAAATCTTCTTTTAATATTGTAACAAATTATACTTCGGGCCCACTGTGTTTTTTAACCCACAGAGTCTACAGTCCCCTCCACCCAGGCGGATCATAGAGCATAACTAACTAACTAAAAAGTATGTTCTTTTCCCAAATGACCAGGGAGAATACTTAATGTTGCATGTTATGTATGTTTATTGTGAGTGTGCAGATTTAAAACAAGTGTATGTTTTGTTTATAAGTTTTAATCCTTTTGAACAGGATCACTAAGAACGGATGGAGTACCACCCACTAATGTTGATAGTTCATTTGTTTTAGGAGCACTGGAGCATGCACCACAGTGTTTGTTTTTACACCTTACAGGCACAAAGCACAACAATGAAGGAATACCTATTAATATGGCAGACCCAATATGGGCAGGCACTGTGTACTAACCTACAAATCTATTTTTTCCCATTATGCAGATACTACGGGTACAGCGTATGTATGTATATTTACTAGATACACACACTAGGGGGTCGATTAGGATGGCGGACGGAAATGGGTACTGTCCGCCATGGTGGGGGAAATTTTACTCCCGCCTGCGCCGCGGAGATTCCGCGGTTGGGATTAGGATAATCATGTCACGAAACTCCGACCGCGGCGGACGGATCATAACCAACACCGTCCGTGGTGGACGGAACACATCCAACTCCGTCCGCGGCGGACGGAGTCCAATGAACAACCACTGCCGCGGACGGAAATGACCGCGGAAAATAACACATGTACCGCCATACCTTTGAATACTCCGTGGCCGCAATTAGGATAAATCCGCCCGTACCACGGAACGCACAGCCATCCACGTCCGCGGCGGAAAGAATGCAATGATAACCACAGCATCACTGCGGAAGGCCAACACGCACAACATCCCTAGCGGCAAACAAATGTTAGAAAGTGTACCGCAAGTCCAAAGCAAACATACGAACATTGTCAACGCCCCCCCCCCAACACCAAGCACAAGCCACCATGACACGTCCCAATTATCCAATAATGCACACTAGTCAACACGCCCACCTACCACCTGACTGCCAACAACCATTGAGACACGACTATAAAATGACACCCACACGCTACCACAATCCTTTGCATCACAGCATTGCTGCCAGCAAGAGGCCCAATTCGAGATACTGCAAACTCACATAGAAGACACACAACCACCACCCTACCACACCCACCACACAAACACCCACCACACAAATCCTACACATCACACACCACACACCTGCACCCCCCAACTCACTCAACTCACACACTGAGCACCACACACCATGGCACCCAAAAAAAAACCCAAATTCACGGAGACAGAGTTGAGGGTAATGGTAGATGAAATAATCCGTGTTGAGCCCCACATCTTCGGGGCCCAAGTCCAGCAGACGTCCGTGGCGCAAAAGAACCACATGTGGGACAGGATCGTCACTCGGGTGAATGCGTCGGGGACTGTGCCGAGGACGAAGCATGACATTCAGAGGCGGTGGCATGACCTGAAGACCAGGGTCAAGGGCATCCGAGCTAAAAACTTTGCTAGAGCCAATCATACTGGCGGTGGCACACCCCCGGAGCCCATACCCTACACCGATTGGGAGGAGAAGGTGCTGGTGATACTACACCCAGAGAGCCTAGACGGACTTGACGTAGGAGAAGAGACTGGTGAGTACAAACCAAGCACCACGATCAGCACGACATGGTCAGGCTCACACAACTGAGAAGAAACATCTCCTACGCCCCAACCCATGCACGTTTGACACCAACTCACTAACATGTCCATGGCTCCCAACAGGCCCCCATGTTAACGGGGAGGGTGGTGGTGGTGGAGGGTGTGTGGGGCGTGTGAGAGGCCCAAACTACAACTCCCAACAGGCCCCCATGTACACGGGGAGGGTGGTGGTGGTGGAGGGTGTGTGGGGCGTGTGAGAGGCCCAAACTACAACTCCCAACAGGCCCCCATGTTCACGGGGAGGGTGGTGGTGGTAGAGGGTGTGTGGGGCGTGTGAGAGGCCCAAACTACAACTCCCAACAGGCCCCCATGTTCACGGGGAGGGTGGTGGTGGTGGTGGTGGAGGGTGTGTGGGGCGTGTGAGAGGCCCAAACTACAACTCCCAACAGGCCCCCATGTTCACGGGGAGGGTGGTGGTGGTGGTGGTGGAGGGTGTGTGGGGCGTGTGAGAGGCCCAAACTACAACTCCCAACAGGCCCCCATGTACACGGGGAGGGTGGTGGTGGTGGAGGGTGTGTGGGGCGTGTGAGAGGCCCAAACTACAACTCCCAACAGGCCCCCATGTTCACGGGGAGGGTGGTGGTGGTGGAGGGTGTGTGGGGCGTGTGAGAGGCCCAAACTACAACTCCCAACAGGCCCCCATGTTCACGGGGAGGGTGGTGGTGGTGGAGAGTGTGTGGGGCGTGTGAGAGGCCCAAACTACAACTCCCAACAGGCCCCCATGTACACGGGGAGGGTGGTGGTGGTGGAGGGTGTGTGGGGCGTGTGAGAGGCCCAAACTACAACTCCCAACAGGCCCCCATGTTCACGGGGAGGGTGGTGGTGGTGGTGGTGGAGGGTGTGCGGGGCGTGTGAGAGGCCCAAACTACAACTCCCAACAGGCCCCCATGTACACGGGGAGGGTGGTGGTGGTGGAGGGTGTGTGGGGCGTGTGAGAGGCCCAAACTACAACTCCCAACAGGCCCCCATGTTCACGGGGAGGGTGGTGGTGGTGGAGGGTGTGTGGGGCGTGTGAGAGGCCCAAACTACAACTCCCAACAGGCCCCCATGTTCACGGGGAGGGTGGTGGTGGTGGAGGGTGGGGTGTGTGCGACAGGAAACAGAAATGTCTACAAATCTATATAACCATGTAATGTCCACATTACTGACCAGCTCCATCTTGTCCCTCAGGTGATCGTCAACTGACTGGGGAAACCAGTACCCGGCCGCCAGCCTCGCCTCCCACACCTACAGTACTCTCTGGTGACGAGGACACAGGCAGCTCCGGTGCGGAGGATGGAGCGGGACCAAGCACGCAGCCAGGGCCATCTGGCTCACAGGGACTCCCGGGACCGACCAACGTCGCATGTGTGACTCCAGCGACACCTGTCTCTGTGATCTGCACAGTCCCCACCACCACCAGTACCACCAGTACCACCAGTACCACCACTACCACCAGCACCACGACTCCTGCCGGTGCCACCCAGCATAACCCAGCGCACGACGCTGGTCCATCGGCCTCACACACAGGCAGGGTGAGTGGGCCACAAACACAGGCAACGGGACATCAGCCAATCAGGCGAGCCACACACCGCCGTGCAGAGGAAGGACAGCTACCCCATCCAGTGGCACAGTCCCTACAAGCCCTTGCCAGGTGCCAGGCGTCATACGACCTGTCCCAGGCAAACGCAGATCGTGCACACCAGGACTCAGTGGACAACACCAACGTCCAGCGCGAAATCTGTGGCATCCTTGGCCAGATGTTGCAGATCATGGGCCAGCAGGCAACGATGTGGAGGGAATGGGTTGGCCGGAACAACCCCCCCCTCTACCAAGTGTCGTAGCGCCACCGCCACCGTCGCCTCCACCGCCACCTCCTCCTCCCCCGCCACCGTCACCTCCGCCTCCACCGCCGCCACCACCACCTGTGCCCCTGGCGACGGATGTGGCCCATCAACAACCTGCCCTCCCAGCTGACTCTGTTCCACCTCAGACGGTGGGGCCGGCCGAGGCAGGAAGTGGCTGAGAGCAGTGTTGGAGCGCCATCCACACGCTCCAAGAGGGGACGACCATGACAATGTCACTGCCTGTGCCAGACATTCACCCAGCTAAGTATCCTGTCCCACAGACAATCATTCCCACTGGTCTGCTGGACTACCCTGACACCCCCCAATGTGGTGTCAGCACGGACATTTCATCTGCCATTACCTTCAACTCCAACTCCCTCCACCCCACTTACTTGTAAATATTCACCAGCACAGAAGCACAACCTGTAAATAAATTGCACTTACTCACACAATGATGTTTTGCCTCCATGTTTATTCACATGATTGCCTTCAGAAACAGACGTAAACAGGTTCAGGGATCACAGTCGTACATGATCATGGCGCTGCGGGAGTGACCTAGAGAAAATCAGAGACAGCAAACACACGTCAGGAAACAGATTCACACACATCACAACACAATGCACAGCAACATTACACAAACGACAACCATCACAAAAGCATGGGATGAGAGCACACACATCATGGAGACTTGTATGTCCAAAGACATGAAGACACACATATGCAACCATCACAAACAACACACAGCTGATTAACCCCACATCCACACAACACCAGCAAACATACATGAGGCATTGTCAACCGCCACTAGAGGTAGTTACTCACATTCAATGGAAGTAGCGATCTATGAGCTGGCGCCTCTGGTCCACACCTTCCTCCTCACCACTATCCTCATCAGTCGACATGGGTGGGATGGGAGGCCGAGGAACTCCTTCGTCTTCAGGGTCCAACAGCAGTTCAATGTCATTGCGTACTGCCAGGTTGTGGAGCATGCAGCAGGCAATCACGATCCTGCATACTTTTCCTGGTGAGTAAGGCAGGGCCCCTCCGGTCTTATCGAGGCACCTAAACCTAGACTTTAGCAGTCCAAAAGTACGTTCGATGACTCTCCGTGTCCTTCCATGTGCTTCATTGTACCGCATTTCACCCGCTGTTCTCGGATTACGTAGGGGACTGAGGAGCCAGGGCCGGTTTGGGTAAGCCGAGTCGCCTATGTAGGGGGATGACAGAGACAAACATCACAACAAGATATGGTGGGTACCCCATGCAACACAGAGATCACAAGAGTCCCCACTGCACACTCACCAACAAGCCACGCTTGACCGGGTCGCAGATTAGCCATGAGTCGTGGGACATTGCTGCTCCGCATGATGTGGGCGTCATGTGCGGATCCAGGAAATCTTGCACACACATGGGAGATGATGTTGTTTGCCAGGCACACCACCTGCACGTTCAGCGAATGGAAGTGTTTGCGATTCCTGAACACTTGTTCCCGTGCCCGTGGTGGAATGATAGCGATGTGTGTGCCATCAATTGAGCCCACAACGTGAGGTATGTGGCCCAGTGCATAGAAATCAGCTTTGACAGCTGCCAACTCTTCCGGCCGTGGGAAATGTATGTAGTCATTCTTGTACAGCATCATAGCTGTCAAGACATCCCGAAGAACCGTGCTGAACATGGCCTGTGACATCCCCCCGGCATGTCCAACTGTGTACTGAAATGTGCCAGTAGCGAAGAAATGTAGTACCGCCATGACCTTTGCAGTGGGTGTAATCGACCCAGGATACGTCCTACGTGGCTGCAGATGAGGAGACAATTGAGCCACAAGCTCCAGCAACCGACGTCGATCCAGCCGGAATTTCCGAATCACCTCCTCGTCAACCATATCCTCCAGCACAGTGTATGGCCGATGCACATTTGGAGCCCTCCTGTGTGGGAGAGAGATGTAACTTAGGTCAACTTACAAACGACGCATACGTGTACAACTCCATCACATGTGAACCTTACTGACACAACTTCAGTCTTCACCCTAATGTTTAGTAGCCACATCACAGACACACATGCAACTGCATGCACACAAACGTAAATTATACACACGCCATGTCATCAAGCACAAATGCCAACACCAATAATGATGTGCATACGGTAATTACATGCATGGTGACACAACGTACAAAACACATACACAGAATGCATGTGTACCACCACCACTGTAGTCACCTCGCCAGAACAAGACACTGACAACAGATGCATAATTTGGCCACACAGCCGTGATGTACTGTGTAGTTGTGAAGATGTAAGAACGTCTGTAGGGTCACACCCGACGTCAACACGTACAAATGCACATCTGTTGCCCATTGTGTGCCGACCGATGGGCATTGTATGGACACACATGCTATATTGTATGACATATGACCTTTCCCCATCACGCTCACATCCCTCATGACGCAACTGCACACAACACATCACGGTGCAGCGTCTGACAAGATAACATAATTGGCGCCGCCATGGCGGTGCTCAACTTCCGCTACTTCCCAAGGGCCATACGCGGCCAGCGTCCCTCTTCCCATTGGCTGCATGTGCAGGGACCGTCACGGGCACACATCGGCAACCGCACGTGCAAGCCTCAGGCACGGATGCTTCAGTTTCAACAATGTTCTATCACTGGCGCCTCCATGGCGGTGCACGTACTCAGCGGGGGAGGTGCAGGCCTATACACCCTGTAGATGTACTCAATGGACATGCCAGTTCATGACCCCCCTTACAGTCACCTTGCATCATCCACCGTACACCGGCCGGAGTGGCCGGGACTAGGACGGCCGTGCCCGGCCATGAACACAACCGCCGTGCCCGGCCATGAACACAACCGCCGTGCCCGGCCATGAACACAACCGCAGTGCCCGGCCATGAACACAGCCGCCGTGCCCGGCCATGAACACAACCGCCGTGCCCGGCCATGAACACAACCGCCGTGCCCGGCCATGAACACAGCCGCCGTGCCCGGCCATGAACACAACCGCCGTGCCCGGCCATGAACACAACCGCCGTGCCCGGCCATGAACACAACCGCCGTGCCCGGCCATGAACACAGCCGCCGTGCCCGGCCATGCGGCTGTGTTCATGGCCTGGCACGGCGGTTGTGTTCATGGCCGGGCACGGCGGTTGTGTTCATGGCCTGGCACGGCAGTTGTGTTCATGGCCTGGCACGGCGGTTGTGTTCATGGCCGGGCACGGCGGTTGTGTTCATGGCCTGGCACGGCGGTTGTGTTCATGGCCGGGCACGGCGGCTGTGTTCATGGCCGGGCACGGCGGTTGTGTTCATGGCCGGGCACGGCGGTTGTGTTCATGGCCGGGCACGGCGGTTGTGTTCATGGCCGGGCACGGCCGTCCTAGTCCCGGCCGCTCCGGCCGGTGTACGGTGGATGATGCAAGGTGACTGTAAGGGGGGTCATGAACTGGCATGTCCATTGAGTACATCTACAGGGTGTATAGGCCTGCACCTCCCCCGCTGAGTACGTGCACCGCCATGGAGGCGCCAGTGATAGAACATTGTTGCAACTGAAGCATCCGTGCCTGAGGCTTGCACGTGCGGTTGCCGATGTGTGCCCGTGACGGTCCCTGCACATGCAGCCAATGGGAATAGGGACGCTGGCCGCATATGGCCAATCGCAAGTAGCGGAAGCAGTGCACCGCAACAACAGGGCCAGTCATTGGCCCATTTCATGATCACGCTTCCAGGGCTGACCAATTGGTGGCGACGTATGCCACTGACACGTGCTGAGGGCCCTATATATGTGTGTTGGCCAAAATGACACTTCCTACCCTGGGGACCAGTGCTGCCTGTTCACCTCGACCTGCTGCTGCTGCTGAGCTGACCACTGACTACTGCCTGTGACCATCCCCTCGACCTGCTGCTGCTGCTGCTGAGCTGCCCACCGACTGCTGCCTGTGACCATCACCTCGACCTGCTGCTGCTGCTGCTGAGCTGACCACCGACTGCTGCTCTAGTGCCATACTCCGTGATCTTGCCATGTCGAGAGGCTAAGAGATCCGGTCTCGACCCTTCACCGCCGCGGAGCTTGATGTCCTCGTGGACGGTGTACTCCGCAACTATGGACGCCTCTACGGCGCACCAGGACGGGTGGTAAGTGCAGTGTGGGACATGTTGGTGTGCATGAGGGGGCCAAATAATCACGCCTATTTCTATCTTAGCTGTGTAGTGTGGGCTAGACATATGTTCATGATTGTGCATGGCTGCTGACAGTTACGTCTTGCCCCTATGTGTGTGACAGGCCACCTGTCCACTGACTTAAACCCTTTTGTCTCCCATCATGGTAGGTCAAGCTGCACCTTCGCAAGGACCTGTGGAGGAGCATAGCACGGGAAGTACGGGCATTGGGGGTGTGCAACAGACGACATGCACACTGCCACAAACGCTGGGACGACATTTCCAGGCTGAGCAAGAATGTAGCGGAAGTAACACTGGGCCTGATTCCAAGGACGCCCCGTCTGGCCCGACGCTCCATGACCCCTCTCATGCACCGTATCATTGCAGTGACGCATCCTGAACTGGCCGAACGTCTGAGTGCCGATCAACAGCAAACTAGCGGTGAGCATACTGTCTGTGTAGGAAACCTGTGAGTGCTATGCATGTATTGGTGCACAGACACACTATTGAGTTCCGTGTTGCGTATGTATGTCTGTGATGCCATTTTGGTCCCATTGGGTGGTTCTCATTTGACATCCAGGTCCGCCATGTTGACACGCCACTTGCTTAGTAGTTGAGTGTTGAAGCACATCCCCTAGTGGTCCATGGCCCCATGGCAGGAAATGTGAGGATGACTGGTAGAGGTGGGCCATGTGCAGGATGAGGGCTACAAAATCTTTGTCAGCTATGTAATTTGGCAATCCTGGTCCTTCTGTAAGTCAGTGTGCCCATGACTCACACATCTTTTATGTGCATTTCAGCTATGGCAGAGGACACTCAGCCAGAGACAGTGGAGAGTAGTCGAGGAAATGAGTCCGGCTCAGACTTCGCACACACGCAGACTGACACAGAGGAGGCCAGCGCCGGAGAGGGGGACAGGACCGTCCCTGAGGACTCGCATGTGGAGACACCATCGTCCTCCTCGTCGGACACTCTTGGTGAGCCTGCACTGTTGTCACAGACTGGGAGTGGGCACTCATCACCTTCTGTCGGAAGACAGCACACAGGGCCCACACTTCCGCCAACTGCACCATGTACTGTTCGTGGCCGGAGGAGTAGGGGGAGCAGAGTGGCGTTCGGTGCAGGCACCGCTGCCCCTGCCACGGTGAGCCAAAATGCACTGTGTGCTGAGGCCGTTGATCTGCTGCGACAGCTGTGTGTGGGGCAGACCAATATGACAAATGCTTTCCAGGACCATGATAGGAAGTTGGGGCAGGTGGTGGCATTCATGGAAGGGATGCATGGCGATCTTGCAGGTCTACACAGGACAGTGCAGTCATTGGCAAGCAGTGTGTCGTCTGCAATAGTACAGTCGCATGAACAGGGAGCTACTTCTGTTTCCCCATCTACACCACTGGATGTCTCAGGGGGTAGTGATTATTCTGCGCAGGACTCAAATACAGGTTATTGCACTAGAAGCAGCGTCAGACAGCACGTCAGGGCACGCAGGGCACAGACCCCATCCCCTAGATCAGCTAAATCTGTTCACGTACACGACGTCAGATACACTGGAGTACACACACAGGATCCACAAGTGTTGTTGGGGGACATGCCTTCAGGAGCTACACAGGCATTCAACACAAAAGGTACTCCCAAGGCAAGGGATACTCACATGTCCATGGACTGTACCTTGGACAAGGCCAGTGAGAAGACAAAGGCACCTACTAAGAGCAGGGAGACTCCCAAGGGCAGGCCCACAGCAGAGGAAGGGGACACTCCCAAGGACAGGGACAAGACAAAGGCACCTACTAAGAGCAGGGAGACTCCCAAGGGCAGGCCCACAGCAGAGGAAGGGGACACTCCCAAGGACAGGGACAAGACAAAGGCACCTACTAAGAGCAGGGAGACTCCCAAGGGCAGGCCCACAGCAGAGGAAGGGGACACTCCCAAGGACAGGGACAAGACAAAGGCACCTACTAAGAGCAGGGAGACTCCCAAGGGCAGGCCCACAGCAGAGGAAGGGGACACTCCCAAGGACAGGGACAAGACAAAGGCACCTACTAAGAGCAGGGAGACTCCCAAGGGCTGGCCCACAGCAGAGGAAGGGGACACTCCCAAGGACAGGGACAAGACAAAGGCACCTACTAAGAGCAGGGAGACTCCCAAGGGCAGGCCCACAGCAGAGGAAGGGGACACTCCCAAGGACAGGGACAAGACAAAGGCACCTACTAAGAGCAGGGAGACTCCCAAGGGCAGGCCCACAGCAGAGGAAAGGGACACTCCCAAGGGCAGGGACAAGACAAAGGCACCTACTAAGAGCAGGGAGACTCCCAAGGGCAGGCCCACAGCAGAGGAAGGGGACACTCCCAAGGGCAGGGACAAGACAAAGGCACCTACTAAGAGCAGGAAGACTCCCAAGGGCAGGCCCACAGCAGAGGAAGGGGACACTCCCAAGGGCAGGGACAAGACAAAGGCACCTACTAAGAGCTGGGAGACTCCCAAGGGCAGGCCCACAGCAGAGCAAGGTCCATCTCCCAAGGGCAGGGACACACACAGAGAGCAGGTGTCTACTGGAGACAGGTGCACCACAGACGACAAGTCTGCTGGCAGGAACAGGGCGGCGACCAGGGCACAGGCTACATCCAGAGACAACACTCCACCTAAGGATAAGGCACATCCTACGGACAAGGCATCTAGCATGGACAATGGCGCAATCAAGGACAGGCATACTTCACCCCTGGCTGCACTGAGGCTGATGTTTTCTACTAAACGCCAAACTGATGTCTCCGCGGCGGAGTCCCCCCATACCTCCACTCCCATCCAGGCCAGTCAGAAGCAGAGGAGGGTGTCCCCTGTAGTTGCATCCCCCATTACACATGATTCCGAGTCCAGGCGGCAGGCACAGAGCAAACGACAAGCAGGCTCCAGCACGTCCCCAGAAACCAGATCCCCGCCAGCAGATGCTCCACCTATGGTGGGTGGTGATTCTTTGGAGTCCACACCACTTGGCAGTCCTGTCCTGTCCAGGGTGCACTCACACATCCCTAAGAAACGCAGACACACACCATTGACACCTGCCAACCCCGATTTGGCTCAAGGTCAGCTATCCCCAGCTCCCAGGCCCACCCTGCCTCCTGGCCCATACAGCCCTGTGGCTCATCATTTCAGTTGTCCCAGTGGCGCTGGTGCAGTTGACTCTCATGTATCAGATGGTGGCACAGTGTCAGTTGTGCCATCTCCTGTTGCAGGTCCTGGCAGTGTATCTGGGTCTATGGCTCACGTGTCAGTTAGAAGATCTGTGGCTGTGTTGCACACTCCTGTTTCTGGTGCTGGCAGTCTGTCTGGGTCAGTGGCTCACGTGTCAGTGACTACATCTGTGGCTGTGTCTCACACTCGTGTTGCTGGTGCTGCCAGTGTGTCTGGGTCCGTGGCCCATGTGTGTGTCACTCGGGCTGTGGCTGTGTCTCACACTCCTGTAGCTGGTGCTGCCAGTGTGTCTGGGTCCGTGGCCCATGTGTGTGTCACTCGGGCTGTGGCTGTGTCTCACACTCCTGTTGCTGGTGCTGCCAGTGTGTCTGGGTCCGTGGCCCATGTGTGTGTCACTCGGGCTGTGGCTGTGTCTCACACTCCTGTTGCTGGTGCTGCCAGTGTGTCTGGGTCCGTGGCCCATGTGTGTGTCACTCGGGCTGTGGCTGTGTCTCACACTCCTGTTGCTGGTGCTGCCAGTGTGTCCGAGGCAGGTAGTTCACGCAGTCCCCCTGATTCTGTGATGTGAGGTGCTGAACACTTCACTCAAATGTTATTTCACATGGTGTGTCCATTGAGAACTGCGTGGCACTCTTGTGGTTCCTGTGACGGGTTGGTAGGGACACGTACTTGTGCAGCCTATGATGTACCTGCTCTGTACTGCACAATGCCCTGTTGAAGCTCTGATACTGCATTCTGCCCTCTCGTTACCTGCCTATGATGTACCTGCTCTGTACTATACAATGCCCTGTTGATGCTCTGATACTGCATTCTGCCCTCTCATGTGCTGCCAATGATGTACCTGCTCTGTACTGCACAATGCCCTGTTGATGCTCTGATACTGCATTCTGCCCTCTCATGTGCTGCCAATGATGTACCTGCTCTGTACTGCACAATGCCCTGTTGATGCTCTGATACTGCATTCTGCACTCTCATGTGCTGCCTCTGATCAACCTGTTTTGTGCAATGGACTGTTGATGCACTTAGCCCCTCTCACGTGCTGCCCCTGATGGACCTGTTCTGTGCAATGAACTGTTGATGCACTTAGCCCCTCTCACGTGCTGCCTCTGATGGACCTGCTCTGTACTGCACAATGCCCTGTTGATGCTCTGATACTGCATTCTGCACTCTCATGTGCTGCCTCTGATCAACCTGTTTTGTGCAATGGACTGTTGATGCACTTAGCCCCTCTCACGTGCTGCCCCTGATGGCCCTGTTCTGTGCAATGGACTGTTGATGCACTTAGCCCCTCTCACGTGCTGCCCCTGATGGACCTGTTCTGTGCAATGGACTGTTGATGCACTTAGCCCCTCTCACGTGCTGCCTATGATGTACCTGCTCTGTACTGCACAATGCCCTGTTGATGCTCTGATACTGCATTCTGCCCTCTCGTTACCTGCCTATGATGTACCTGCTCTGTACTCTACAATGCCCTGTTGAAGCTCTGATACTGCATTCTGCCCTCTCGTTACCTGCCTATGATGTACCTGCTCTGTACTCTACAATGCCCTGTTGCTGTTCTGATACTGCATTCTGCCCTCTAATGTGCTGCCAATGATGTACCTGCTCTGTACTGCACAATGCCCTGTTGATGCTCTGATACTGCATTCTGCCCTCTCGTTACCTGCTTATGATGTACCTGCTCTGTACTATACAATGCCCTGTTGAAGCTCTGATACTGCATTCTGCCCTCTCGTTACCTGCCTATGATGTACCTGCTCTGTACTGCACAATGCCCTGTTGATGCTCTGACACTGCATTCTGCCCTCTCATGTGCTGCCAATGATGTACCTGCTCTGTACTGCACAATGCCCTGTTTATGCTCTGATACTGCATTCTGCCCTCTCGTTACCTGCCTATGATGTACCTGCTCTGTACTGCACAATGCCCTGTTGATGCTCTGATACTGCATTCTGCCCTCTCGTTCACTGCCTATGATGTACCTGCTCTGTACTCTACAATGCCCTGTTGATGCTCTGATACTGCATTCTGCCCTCTCGTTACCTGCCTATGATGTACCTGCTCTGTACTGCACAATGCCCTGTTGATGCTCTGATACTGCATTCTGCCCTCTCGTTACCTGCCTATGATGTACCTGCTCTGTACTGCACATTGCCCTGTTGATGCTCTGATACTGCATTCTGCCCTCTCGTTCACTGCCAATGATGTGGCTGCTCTGGTGCCCACTTTGCCCATGCTCACGCATACACTGTGATTATACCCCTATTTTGTACAATAAAGGTAGTCTATCAAGTCTCGTGGTCTGTCGTTGTCATTCCTGCTTGCGTACTACAAATGTGTATTCGTATATGCTTCTCATCAGTGGTTTAGGTAACATGACACTCCCCCTCCCTACGTCACGTCCCTTGCTGGTATTCCTCTCCAGACAGCCAATGGTTTGTGCCTTACCTGCGTCGTCGTCCATAGTGGGCCATGACTAGGACGTGGTGGATCGCGAAGAGCATCGGGAAAGCGTGTAGCGCTGGGTCCATGGTGGTGGGCAGCTTGCGGTTGGTATCTCTGCTATGTCACCTATGTTCGCTGTGGGGATTCCGCCGTGTTCAGACAGGTTGTTTTTCCGCTGCGGTTTTATGTGTGTTTTCCGCCATCTTGATTTGGGGGACGGTCTTAGACGTCAGTACGTACGGCGGGGCCTCCGGATGTGTTCCGTCCGCCATGTGGTCGTGTGTAGTTGGGCGGCGGTGCGTGCTTTTCCGTCGCGGACGGAAATTGGACACGTTTTCCTATCCTGATATGGCGGACGGAGTATCCGCGGCAGGCGGACTCGGAAAAGGGTTTTTCCACCTACTCCAGGGCCGCGGTGGCTCTTCCGTCCGCCATCCTAATGAGCCCCTGGGTGTGTCTACCTAATATTTCCTTATTATTTAGGCTGAATCACAGGAGTGGCATATATGGGGCTGGCCATCATGTTGTCCTGAAGAAAAGGTGCAGGGGACACCTTGAAACATGTCGACAGGATATTAGGGACTGTGACCACATAACAGTTATTTTTCCTGTATCCACCCCTTTTTACCATACCAACTAGAGGCAGGAATAAAATGTTGGCTTACTAGCTAGGTATTTTTCATTATTACCAATCACCACTCCACCACACACTGCACTACACATAGTTTCACAAAAAAGTGCTCCTACGTATCCCTTGCAAGTCGTAGCACGCCCCAAGCAGTAGATGCTTGGGATGGCCCCAATGATGAAGCATGCCACCTAAGGGCAACCTTGGGTGAGTGAGGGGACTCAAGAAAATAATTTTCTTTTCCAAGACGGTACACCCTGAATTTGGGCTGTCCTGATTAATCCTTTTCCATTGGCTAGGTTCACACGATCCATCACATGGATTCAAGTGTTACACTTTACAGCCCAGGAGGCGGAACCTGGCAATAGCCTCCCTCTCCCTCCTTTTTGATAACTATCTTATATCGGCCTTTAATCTAGCTATCTGTCTTTCATCTATTTTTTATCTAACTATCCATTCATTGTCTATCTAACTTTCTATCTTTTATCTATCTATCCATCATCTAGCGATCTTTCTGTCTTCTATCTATCTGTTATCTATCTACCGATCTATCTTTGACCTATCTATTTAGCTAGCAATCTCTTTTCTATCTATTATCTACTATCTATCTATTTTGCATCCATCTATTTTTATCTATGTATCTTTTGTCTATCTACTTTTTGTCTCTATTACCTACCTAGCTAATATCTATATCTCTATCTTTCATCTATCTGTCTTTCATCCATCTATCTGTCTATCATCTATCTATCCATCTCACTTCTATCTATCTATCATCTATCATCTATCTGTCTGTCTTCTATCAATCTAACTTTTATCTAATTATCTGTCTATTTGTCTGTCTCTCTATCTATCTTTTATCTTCTATCAATCTATTTGTATCTAGCTATCAATCTATTGTTTATCTATGCATCTATCTATCTATCTTTTATCTAGCTACTTTCAACATTCATCATCTATCTATCTAATCTACCTTTCTATGTGTTATCAAGCTATCTATCTATTTGTATCTATATCTCTAGATATCTATTTGTCTATCTATCTCACTATCTTTTATCTCTCTATCTTATATCTAGCTGTCTTTTATCTATTGATCTATCTTGTATCTATCTATCCATCTATCTTCTTTCTATGTGTCTATCTTCTATCTATGTGTCTATCTTCTATCTATCTGATGTCTATCCGTCTATCTTTTATCTAGCATCTATCTATCTGTCTTCCATCTATCTATACATCTATCTGCTATCTATCTATCAATCTGTCCGTCTATCTTTCTATCTAACTGTCTATCTTTTATCTATCAATCTTTTATCTATCAACCTATTTATATGTCTTTTATCTACTGTTTGTCTTTTTTATCTATCTATTTTTATCGATCAATCTTTCCATGTATTTTCTATCTAGCTATCTTTTATCTATCTATCTTTTATCTATCTATCTGTCATCTATCTATCTTTTATCTACCTACCGGTCTTCTATCTATCTCTGTATCTACCTGTCTATCTTTTACCTATCTATCTATCTTTTATCTACTATCTAATTTGTATTGAGCTGTCTATCTATTTTTCATCTATTTGTCTATTTGTTATCTATGTGTCTATCGCTCATTCCTTCTGTTATCTAGCTAACTTTACTCTCTATTATTTGTCTAATATCTATCTATATCTGTCATCTATTTATCTTTTATATATCCATCTATTTTCTATCTGTCTTTTATGTATCCAACTATTTTCTATATATCTTGTATCTATCTATCTGTCTTCTATCTATCAATAATCTAGCTATCTATCTTTTATCTATATATATTTAATTTATCTATCGTCCTGTTTATCTTTGATCTATCATCTATCTACGTGTTTATTTTTATCTATCTAGCTACTGATTTTTCTATGTATTTGCCTTTAACTATCTATCTTTCTTTTATCTATTTACTGTTTATTTATCTATGTATCTATCTATCATCTATCTAATCTATCTATCTATATTTTATCTAGCTAGCTAGCTATCTTTTATCTCTCCATCTTTTATCAATCGATCTATCTATCTTACTATCTATATATCTCTCTTTTATCGGTATGTCTTGTATCTATTTATATATCTGTCTTTTATCTCTTAATCTATCTTTCATCTATATATCCATATATATTTTATGCATCTGTCTATCTATCCATCTATCTTTTATCAATCTGCAAAATGAATTTTTTAGCTACTTGAGCACTTACTGTTTTATATAATTCCAGTTTTTGAGCAGCTTCAAACGTATTCCAAAGACTGTTAGAGGGACTATGACGAAACATGGCTGCAAGACATTACCAAAGCCATTTCCTCTGGGACTATAGAGAGCAATTGGCTCTGCCAATGCTTCATACACATGTGCTGAAGATACAGATATCCTTGGATTTAAGGGCAACCTCTAGTTTCTGGTTAAATCATTCCTTTGGTGGACGATGCAGAGAAGGGAAAGAATGGGCAGACAGTGGCTTAAGTTCAGTTCTGAGAAGACATGACTCACAGTGGTGTTGGGGTAGCTTTGGCATAGCCTAAACTAGTAAAGGTGGTAAAACTACCCTGGCTTCAAGCTGGGATCCATTCTCTGTTTGAGGTATCAGGTATATGCCTTACCCTCCTTCTGCTTATAGTGTTTACACTTTTAAAGGGAGGATGTTGCCTTGTTCGACTCATAATACCCATAAATTACCATTACAGCCTTCTTCGGCTCACATCAGGACCAGGTGGGTCATTTATAGTTTGGTGGAGCCGGTGCCCTGCTGTAAATCAAAAGACCTCCTACTGGGCCACACCTGTGGTTGCCCTGCCACATTTAGAGGTGGAGGAGCTGCTACTTGACCTCTGCAGAAGCCTTCACAATCTCTGCTGCTGGTCAACTAGTTACAGTAGTCAATTCGCCTCAGGTCTGTCACCTTTGATGTGCCATGACTAGCACGGCCTGGCGCGGGTCTCTTGTTTCTCATTTTCTCTGCTTGTGTCAGTCTGGAAGGCAGAAGCAGCTGGCAAGTTCTGAAAGTGGTGGGCGTCTATAACCTTAATAAGCTTATAACGGATGCCAACTGCTTTATAAATCGAATATGCCCTGATCACGTTTGCAGGAAGAATTTCATTTTGCAATTGATACTGAATGACATTCGTATTGCAGAGGTAATCGGGGCAAGTTTACCGTCTGTTATAAGCATGGATACTGCCAGAAATAAACATAAATTTTACCTTGACATCTGGATTGTAACACAACGTGCTGCTCGGCTGACAATGTGCGCATGCTGTTCCCACACAAGATAAGCCCTGAGCATCCCAGCCAATCCAAGCACTGCTCTCATGCCGCATATAATACTAAACAGCATATGAGCAGTGCCAGGATTAGCTTGGTCAGGCAAAGGCAACGCTCCATCGGAAACAGAGAGGTCTGTGTCTCTCCGGTGTCAACAATGCCTACAATGGACAGGAAACAAACGTACTGTGAGTCGGTTTCTGAGTCATAACCTCCCACTTTTGCGTTTGTGTCTCTGAATAAGAAATACACATGCAGGTGTTTATTTCTAATATAAGCCTGTGGTGAAAACACTTTCATGGAAAACCGATCCAACACTGTAGCATAAAACTTTAGCTGGAGCATGCAGTTTGCCTTAAGGTCCACCTCCACCTTTTCAGTGGCCAAGGTGGACCGCCCGTCATTTAAACTCCTTCAGGATTTCCCTGAATCTGGGGCTTCCTGACTACTTCTACAGAAACGTATATTATTTTAAAAGCTGCTGCATTAACATTTTGTGGGGCACAGTGGCTGAGGAAAGTACAATTACCTGTCTGACTCTTGCAACATTTTGGTTTGTTCTCAGCAGCGTGAGGCTTACAACACTTTGCATTGTGCATAAACCTCTCTGTGGCTCTCCAGCTCTTTTCCTATAACACACATATTTATTGGGCGGCCCCCTTCTGGTATTATGACTGTAGTGGTTGGTTGTTTTCTGATGTTGACTCTCTCTTTGGACAGCAAATTCTAATAAAACTATACATATACCTAACAACTATTACTTCTTCATCGTGCCATCCCTCTCTGAAACTTGACAATAGAGAAAGATACACATAAAAAAATAAACGAATCGAAGCCCATATAGCAATGCTTGGTTGTACAAGATGTTGGCTACAAAGAGGCTAGTTATTCGGAAACGGCTTCAAATTGTTTCAGTTGTACATCAAACCGCTGACTTTTAACAGCGTGGTGAATGTCCGTCACTGAAGAATGCTTTGGCCAAACTTTTTTCCTTTACAAAACAAACCCCAAAGGAGGAGCAACAAAGAGGCTTTTTCTCCCATTGGATGTGGGTCATTATTTTTACCTTCTGGCAGGAAAGGACAGTTAAAAAAAGAGCCACTTTACCACCTACTTTATATTGGACAGCTGTCAGAGCAGAGCTTACGCCGATGGAGTAAATTTCACTCCACTGGCCTGAACCTGGTGGTCTACCCGATTCTAAATTAGACAGGTACTCGTCGCCATTGCGATAGAGTGCCCCGTCTGCCAAACTCGAAATTAGGCCCTTACCCCCACATGCATCAATCTAGGATTTTGCATTTCTTAAATGTCGAAAATTAAGGAAACGCTATTTAGGAAATGCAAAATCCTATGCATCAAGAAATCCTAAAAGTTTTTAGGATTTCTTAATTTTCGGAAATTGCGATTCCTTAATTGCGAATCGCAATTAAGGAATGGCATTACATTGATTCCTATGGGCCTAGAGGCCCATAGGAATCAATGCCGTTTTGCTTTTTTTTTTTGCACCCGCAATTTGTTGATGCATTGCAAGGGTGCAGTGGGGGGTCCAAAGGACCCCCCCTGCACCCCTGAAAGGTATTTTCAAGTGCATGTTTCACACACACATGTCCTAAGGACATGTGTGTCTGTAACATGCATGTTTAAAAAATGCATTTTTTTGGTTTTTTTTAAATTTTCGCAAATTAACACGAGGGTCAACCTCGTGTTAATTTGCACCTCCTATTTTAGAATTCGCATTTTTAAAAAAAATCATGCATTGCATTTAAGGAATCGCACACATGCGATTCCTTAAATGCAAACGCATTTTTTAGAAGTGCAAAAAATTCCTAAAAGTTTCATGCATAGCAAAAAGTGATTTTGGAATCGCAAACGGCCGAAATTTCCGATTCGCACCGTTTGCGATTCCAAAAACCTTTGATGCATGTGGGGGTTAATCTCTGTGAACACCACCGATACTAACCGCCTGATTCATCAAGCTAAATTGCACTCGCAAAGGGCAAGATTCTCAGAATCTTGCCTTTTGCGAGTGCAATTTTTGCATTTGGGATTCATCATCCCAAATGCAAAATTCGCTATTTAAGAATTCGCACATTTGCGAAGAATTGAATTTAAGGAATCTCTATTTGAGATTCCTTAAATGCAATTCATGAAGCATTTTAAAATTGCGAAAATGCAATTTTGGGCCGCTATTTACCGAGAGGTCAGACCTCTCGGAAAATAGCAAAAACTTAGAAAAATGCTTTTAAAAGCATTTTTCTAAGTTGCATGTTGCACACACACATGTCCTTTGGACATGTGTGTGCGCAACACCTGTTTCAATTTGCATTTAAGGGGTGCTACAGGGTGTCCTTTGGACACCCCTGGCACCCTTTAAATCGCTATCTTATTTGCGATTAGCTAATTGCTAATCGCAAATAAGGAAACTCCCCATTCATTCCTATGGGCCTTTTGGCCCATAGGAATGAATGGGGAGTTATTCCTTATTTGCGATTAGCAATTTGCTACTCGCAAATAAGGAATGTGTAGGAATCGCTATTTATTTAGCAATTCCTACATGAATCCCGTTTTGCAAGTCCTTAATAGCGATTCGTTATGAATCGCTATTAGGGGTTCGCAAAACGGGAGATTGATGAATCAGGCTGTTACTTCTGACATACTGCCTCGGTAACGTTGTATTCCTTTCTTTTTTCTGAGACAATGAAAAGAAGCTCCCAAAACGAATCTATTTATAAAAGAGAGACATACAAACACAAATAAATATACTTCTAAGGGTGCTGAGAAGTACTGTGCAAGGAATTGATCGGAATGAGATTCTTACGGATCCGAGATCGCGCTGGCGTGCACCAGGCAGACATGAATGATACAGACCAGCCTCGACGTTTGAGGGAGGGTGACTGAGCTGGATGTGTTCCTCCATTTATTAGAGCGCACACAGCTATTTTACAGCGTGGTGATCTCAGGACCTCATAATATAAAGTGGGAACAACGTGCGCTGTCCAATTATTTCCTGGGTTAAATGATTTACTTGTAATTGACTTCACCCAATAAATTGTAAGCACTGCCTTTTAACCAACAGACTTTACTGTGTGGTCTGTGAGAGCGAATTATTAAGTGCCATCTTGGTGCATGTTCCGAGACGTTCAGCTATCACTCCACAAAAACAGGATATGGTGCTAAATGGTGAAAAACTTTCAACCAGAAACAAAGAGTCATTTCTCATCGGAAGATAGCGACTAGAATCCTCATTAAAAGTGGGCTAAATAAGGAATCTGGTTTCACGAGCCACCATAAATGTCAGTACCCTAGGGAAGGGTATTTATTTATGCTGATGAACAACTAATATTCCTACTTTTCCACATTGAAATGAGGAATAACATAGGGGCATATTACCAACAACTAGCGATATTTATCGCTAAATGCGCTTAGCGACTTTTTTTTATCGCTGCCTATCGCTGGATATTTTAGAGGAGAAAACAAGCTATTAGTAACGTTTTTCTCCATTGCGCTAAAATATCCAGTGATAGCGGCGTAATGCGAGAATATCGCTGAGAATACAGCGATGTTCTCGCATTAGCGGCGAAATGCTCTAAGCCATGTTATCCACCTCCCATTGGATAACATGGCTAAGAACTGGTCAGAGCAGGCGTTAGTTTTTGGCGGTAGCGGGAATATTTCAATCGCTAAACCAGCCTTGTTAATAGGCGATAGCGACGTTATCGACTGCTTTCAGTCGCTAACGGGTTGGGTACGCCCACTTTGCTTGTCATTAGCGATAAATATCGCTGACATGCAAAGCGGGCCCCAAACCGCTCGCTATCGCCTTCAAGCTGTCGCTAACTGCTGTTAGCGACAGCTTGATAATAGGGTGATCGAATTTTCACCGCTTAGCGGCCGAAAACGGCCGCTAAACCGGCGAAAACTGCATATCGCCCCCCTTGATAATATGCCCCAAAGTTCCTGCAGCAAAATCCGCATATCCCAGTGCTTAGAGGGCATTTATACCCGCTAGGTTTCAGCAGACTGTCAGACTTTGTCACACCCGTATAAATATACTGCACAACTTACAATTGTGATCACTTTGCAAACAGGTGTTTTTGCAGGGGTTGCGATTAACTTGATCATTTGTAATGAGGGCCCAACTCGCATTTGGATTTGATTAATAGCATGAATTGTTTCAAACTGAACTAGTATTGTCACAGATTCTTTTTTTTATGTGTGGCCTATAGACAGCTATAGCTGTCTGACCAGCCATATAAAAATAGAAACACTCATAACCTAAAGATGCAAACATACATACAAACAGTTCTGTTCAGCTGCCATCGGTATTTACCTTCGCCCATCACAGCATGGAGCATTGGGTCAGCCACTTCAGCCTTTGACTCTCTTGCCTTGTCATCTGTACCCCTCCTATGTGCACTTCCACATCCACCTAAAAAGCAGTGAACTTCCGCGTCAGTGCTGGTTGGCCAATGGTTGGCCAATATATTTATTAGTCATTGCTTTTTTTCAATAGTTTTATTTTTCAGTATGTTCATTGTGTGTTTAAATATTTATTTAGGTTATACTAATTCTAAGTCAAAAGTATAGTTTCTTTGCACCAATAATAACCACAGTTTCCTCTGAAATGAATTAAAATTAAAAATGAGTTGCATACCTGTAACAGGTACAATGTGCCTACCAGGAAGCACTTGTATTGTTCTATTAATACTATATGCAATGGTTGCATTTAAAAAAAAAATTATTGCAATCGTACAGCTGCCCTGTTTACGCAACAATCTTTTTGCTTATTGTATGATTTTTATGGCATATACTTTGAATAGAGGAATTTGGCAGGAGATGTGAGCAGAGAGATAGGGCAGTATTTCTGGAGTTCACTTCAGTCGGTAGTCATTTTTGTGAGAAGGGGTTTGACTTCTGCGTGTTTCCATTCTTCTGGGAAGGTGGCTGGGGTGATCGATGCATTGAAAATGGAGGTGAGCTTGCTGCTGATCTTTTTGCTCTTGAGGTTGAACATGTAGTGGGGACGGAGGTCATTGGGTGATCCTGAGTGGACGGAACTTATGATGGCTGTAATGTTCTGAGTGGTGAGCTGGTCCCAGGCAGTGAGTAGGGGGTTGGGGTTAATATCTGTGGGGGCAGGATGCTGTAGAGTTTGGTGGGTTGGGGGTACAATTTTACAGATGGTGGAGATCCTCTCCTGGAAGAAGTCCACCAGGGTGTTGCAACGTTCCTGGGAGAGGGTGATGGTGTTTTCGGTGGCTGAGGGGTTGGACAGTTCTCTGATGATGTTGAAGAGTGTTTTGCTGTGGTTAGAAACTGGCTTCAATATGGTCAGCCAGGGTGCTCCTTTTCATATCTTTCAGGAGTTGGTGGTATTGGGTGAGGGTTGCCTTGAAGGTGGCTTGGTCTGAGGGCTCCTTGCTGGTGAACCATTTCCTTTCTAATAATTTGTGTTTTGAGGTTCTCAGTTCCATGGTGTATCCACTGGTAAGTTTGGTGGAACTCTTGGGTCTGGAGGGCTTAATGGGGTGACTTCGTTGGTGCAGTTGGTGATCCAGGTGGAGAAGTTCTTGACAGCCTGTTCTAGGTTGCTTGTGGTGTCAGAGTAGAGGGTGTTGAGAGAGTCAGTGCACTGACTCTCTGACTCTTTGTTCCATCTGTGGTGTGAGGTGCTAGGTGGCTTGGTGGTGGTGCTGGGTGGTCTGGTGATGGTGAAGTGGACAATGGCATGGTCTGTCTATTTGAGCTTGGTGACATGACTCTGTTACTGTCTATGAAGATGGGGTCAAGCGTGTATTACGTGTTGTGGGTGGGGTTAGTGATGAGTTGGTGAGTCCAATGTTGTTCATGCTTTCCAGGAGGTTAACGGTGTTGGTGTCACAAAGGTCGTGGAGGTGAAAGTTGAGGTCTCTATGGAAGATTTAGTGTTTGGAGTCAATGGCGAATTAGATGATGATGGGGATGGTTTAGTAGAAACTGGGGCATGGTCCAGGAGGTCTGTAGGGAAGGGTGCCTCTGAAGGTGGTTCTGCTGTTGATTTGAAGTTGGAAGTTGAGGTGCTTTATAATAGGGGTTGTGTTGTTTGTGGAGTTGTGCAAAGGATGATTTCTTTGTGACATATCTATTCCGCCTCCATTTTTGTTGGTCCAGTCCAGGTGTGCTATACATTTATCTGTAAGGCGTGGCTGTGGCAATGTCGGGAGTGGAAGCAGGGTCGAGTCAAGTTTTGGTGATGAACTTGATGTCGGGGTGAAGGAGGTGATGGCATCCCAAATCTCAGTGGCAAGCTTGCAGAGTGTTTGTGCATTGAGCAGGAGACAGTGGAGTGGTTCCAAGGCAGTGGTGGTGGGCGTGATTATGTTTGAAGTTCGTGCAGGTGCTCAGGTGTTGCAGGAGAAGAGACGGTCTTGGCAGGTAAAAGGTCCTACCATTGATCGAGGAGAAGTGCCGCAGCAGTTGTTGTTGCAGAGTCTGGCATCAAGTGTTCGGTGTTCGACAGAGGAGTATCAGTGTGTAGAGTGAAGAGCAGGGTTTCTGCCACAGGGCACGGTCCAGGTGCTGACAGACACAGACAAGCTTGCCTTTGGTGCGCCTTCAGCATGCTGGTGGCGCGGCTGCACTTCACCCTCCATTAAGTAGGTCCTAGGAGAAGGGAGGGGCGCTGGGTGGCGGGAAAGCGGGTGGCGAGAAACGGTTTGGAGAAGAGCACCCAGCGTGGCTGGCTGGCTGGCTCAGAAGGACAAAATTATGCTGTACAGCAAAACAATAGGCAAAACACTAAATACTAATTAACTAGAGTTAGACATGATATGAGTACAGAGAAAAAGACTAACAAAAGGGAAAGATTAACAACAGTAAAAGATTAACAACAGTAAAAAGTCAATTAAACAATGATTGACAAACAGTGAACAGGAGGAAAAAATAATTTTTGACAACAGTGAGGGGCAGGGGCAAGATTACAATAGGGCAAGATTACAACAATACAAGTGGGTAAACGCGATGCAGCAAAACGAGCGAAAAGTACAAATAGGTAGACAGAACAATAAGGCTGATAGGCGGGAGCAGCAGAGTGTACTCCTACTAGCCCAGTCGTGGGTTTCCTCAGAACCGACGTAGTGTGACACATCTGGACACAGAACCTCACATTACAGTACCTCGCAGCTTCTGTTCTTCTGCGTCATCAGAACCGACCCAGCACTATGCAACTCGATGTAGCACCTCTGAGCTGGCGATCGGCAGCCCCATCAGAACCAACACAACTCAGTGTATAGCAATGCAGGACCTCGCATTCTAGTCCAAGTACATCAAGGTACATTCTTCAGCAGGCCAAACTCGGCCTTGTACCTGTGGTGTATTTATTATGGGTACTGTATCGATCCCCCTGTTTCTGACCCTTGTCTGGTTAATAATTAACTAGCAGCCATTCAACTGCACAGAAATCGTTATCTGATTAGCCACACAACGGCACAGAAGCCCGTTATCTGATTAGGTCATAGCGCATGCCATCTCATTAGGCAAGCACTATTCCTCCAGCCCCCTAATAGGCATACGGTGTTCTCAAAACAAATCAAACCTACCACGATCTGGGAAATCCCCACAGCCATTGTTTTGATTTAGCCGAGAACTTCAGTAAAGAATGTGCGAACGATCAAGTTCGTATGACATCCTTATTGACGTATTTATGTCCATCCTTACGTCAATCCCGGCACCTTTCAGGTATAAATAATACCGACATTGCCTTAAGCAAACACACGAGGTGGTGACAAGATTGGAGCAGCAAAACTTGCCGAGGAGCCCAGCTGACAGCGAAGCCCACAGACGCTGCCCCTCCTTTCTGACGCGCTGAGAGAGAGAGACGCTGCCTTTTCTCCTGGCGAGAAATCCAGCTCCGGCGCTTCCAAGCATACCCTCGCAGGCAGCTGGAATATCAAGACCTGAGATAGAGATACCAGCCCTCCAGCCTTCTAAACTCCAAGGTACTGAACTGAATCATCCTTTGTAGAGAATTCTTGAAGCAGACCCTTGGCAAAACAAACTTAACTTAAACTGCTACTTATCTACTCCCGCCACGTATTAGGCTTAGGTCAGGTACATTGGGGTAGGCGTAGTTAGAAGCACCAGTTGAGTACGATTAGTCAATGTATATATGTATGTATCTATTTTATCCATTTTAAGTATCATATGGCTAAGAAACCATATCAATGCTTTTACAGTATTATTTTATAATTCTGTTATTACTGTATGCACTTTACTTAAATCTAAGTATTGCAATAATAGCGATTCATTTCTCTTGTATGAGAAAAGAGACTGATCAATAAATAACATTTTTTATTGAACACGCCCGTCTCTTCCTTTTCTCTACAATCTGGTGAAACTAAGAATGCACTGAACTGACTGAGTAAAATAAGTTGTCTTTTGTTTTCACACGACTCTAGAGATACACTCTTGATTAGGGGAGAGCAAAGTTGTCATGTTCTATGGTTGTCAGAAACTAAATCCCTTCTTGTCTATCCAGGGAAGTTAAACTCCTCCTTGTCTATTCGAGAAAGTTTCTAGTGAACTCTGAGCTAGCTGGCACACACATAACTTTAAGTCTAATATCGACAGTAGAAGACCTAGTTAACCTCTGTCCTACGTCTATACTATTGAAGATATTATTCCAATGCGCAGAGCCTATTGGGATGATAGGAACTACACTACATGGCGCCCAACGTGTTTGGATGGGCGATAAATCTAACGTAAGACATTAGAGTAACTCAGTCGTGCTTTTTCACACAGACCCCTTTTCCCCATAATACTCCAAAGACGTCTGGAGTGGGTGAAAGGTTAAATCCGCCAAACTTAGTAGGAGGAGACTTCTATGTATGGTTCTTGGTTTATTCAACGTTGAAGGATACACTGTTCCAAAATATTGTGCATCTAATCTTTGTTTCCATAGAAACCTGATCTGCAAATAAATAAAATAACCTTCTTGACATTAGAATGTCAGAAACTGAAGAAGAAAGGGAGACAATTAGAATAGCAGCTGAACTCCTAGCAGCTGACAATACTCTGCTACAGCAAGACCCGGATGCAATACTCATCCCGGTCAACATAAGAAAATCTATAACTTTTAAACTTATAGAAAATGGGCTGACACCGAGAGGTGGTACAGTCATATTCGTAATAGAGGCACACGAATATCGGCAGACAGAGGTATTCTATTCATGGATAAACTTTCCAGCAGCAAACGCTGTAACAAAGGACTTCCACTATTACAAAATAGAGGAACCTCCAAATGAGTACACTCCTTTCGAGGAGGTGGAAATACCACTCAAATACCAAGAGCTCCTGCTCTGGTTTAATGGCGCCCTAAAACATAATAATCACATCACCAGGCTCGGTCCACTAGGTAGACCAGGAGCAACGTGGCCGGTCCTATCCGGATACACACCACATCCAGACATTGAAGAAATGTCTGCACCAGAACTTTTAGCACAGCTAAAACAACTAATTAAAATACACAGACAATTAGTCCAATATGTAATGCGGACCACAACAGTCCAACCAGCTATTAAAATTCCACAGCTGATCCCTCACCAGGGGAACACAAATAAAATTACACCACAGAACATACAGTCCTGTCTAGGTAAAGTACCCACAAAACGGGAACAAATTCCATTCTGGTTAGCACAAAAAAATCACTCAAATAGAGGCGGTATTTAAAGATACCACCCCGGTTGAGAAACACAGGATTCTGACTATCTGTCTTCTAATGGGATGGAGAAGCGTGGCTCAGTGGTTAGAGGCGGCAGACCCGGAAGCTGAGATCGGCCGTGGACCAGGGTTCGTTTCCCCGCCTCGGCAGGTCTCGGGCTCAAAAATTCCATGGACTCGACAATTCTCGCTCCGGTGCCTACTCGACTCACGGGGTCACACTCTGCGACTCTGGGCAATAGCTTGCTTAATCTCCACTACGGCCCCTCGCGGCGGGATGCCTGGCTTTCACCTTGTGGATACCCTGCCGGGGTATCTCACAGGGGAATACCAGGACGGGTTCCCTAAGCAAGCGCCTTGATACCTTCGGGTGATACGTGCGCTATATAAGTCGCAATACATACAATACATACACATACATACACCACATGTGGAGGACTGTGACACTTGGGGTACAGTCTTTGCTTCCATTTACACAAAAACACATGGTGTTCCATCCATGTCAGTAATACCAGATGTGCTAAAACAAATTCAAGATGAATACGGTCCAGAACCTGCTTTAACTCTTGGTATGAAACTACTAAAAGACTTCAAACAGGTCTCGGCAATATTATTAGCCAATATAAAGGGAGAAGCAGCAAATGTGGCAATCCGCCAGAGGTTAAAAGAGACAGATATAGCAGACCAACCATTTGAAATTGCCAGAATCATAGAAAAATCCTATGAAGAACTAGGAAGAGATAGTTTGGGTGGTAAACCGGTGAAACCCCAACTAATTGAAAAACCTGAAAAAGTATTTATTAAAAATAATCTAAACACTCAAAAAAAGAGCTGGGATGGAAATAAACAATCCACTCCTAAAGAAAAAAGATTCCAGTCCAGAGGAAGGTCTCCTCGGCGGAGAGAAAGATCTCCGGACCAAGGACACAAGTCTCCCCAAAGGGAGCCCTCTCAGAAAAAATACAACCTTAGAAATAGGGATAATCTGAAGAAACCTGATAGATATCAAGATATTGATACACGTCCCTCTCGATCTTTTCAGACTTCCTTGCAGAAATCGGAAAGGAGAGGACGGTCAGAACACAGGGAAGAGCACGTCAAGTCCAAAGACAAGGAACCTGCTCATCAAAATAAAAAATTACAGTTTCCAAAAAAGAAGGTAGCCAGTATTAAAGTAATCAACCATGCCGAGAATACTGAGGACACAGCTGAAAAACGGAGAATGGGCTCAGACAATGCTAGACAGCGCAGCAGAAGTGAGCATAGCTCGCAAGATCCTTATGAATCATCTGGAGACAGTGGACACAAATGAATACATTCAGGTGGAAACTGCAGATACCAGAGTTAGCAAACCTCATAAAATATATGAAATAACATTGCGTATAGAAGGGGATAAGACTAGGAAAATAAGGGGTCTCTTTTGGGATAATCTCTCCAAGGGCTATGACATCCTTCTAGCTGAAAGAGACTGGCCACCAGAGTTTGTCAGGGAGTGCCCTCATGGCGAAGAAATAATTATGCCTGCCTTCTCAAATCATATTCCAATTCATAAAAAATATACACTTGCAAGAAAGTGGGCAGTAGCCCAAGCCCCTGCATTATATAAAAAGCATGTGGGATGGGATGAGGACTCTCCTCCTCACAAAATCCAGTTAAAATCACAACCTACTGCTCAGAGGCAGTACCCAATAAAGCAAGAAGCTAAAAAACGGGTAAAAGAGATCCTAGATCAACTTGAATACCAGGGGGTGATTGAAACCTGCACCTCACAAATGAATAATCCTTTGTTTCCTGTCTCCAAACCAGACAATTCATATCGTCTTGTTTTGGACTACAGACACCTTAACTCATGTTGCAAAACTTTTGCAGTACAAAACTCGCATAGTGCTGCACTAATGAATAACATAGTGCGCAAAAAATACAAAACAACATTAGACATCTCTAATGGATTCTTCTGTCAAAATATAGCACCAGAGAGCAGATATTTGACCGCGTTCTCAATAAATGGCACGCAAAAAAAATTCTGTCGTTTGCCCCAGGGGTTCAAGAACAGCCCAGGATTATTCTCAGCAAGAGTAACAGAGTTACTACAAATATATGATGATGAGGCATTATCTTATGTCGATGACATCTATCTAACAGATGATGACTTGGATACTCACTTGAAGAGAGTGAACACCATAATACTTGGGTTCGCAGCGGAGGGTTACAAATTCAACTTTAAAAAGTCAAGAATTGCCCATCTAACTGTCCTATTTTTAGGATATGAACTATCAAGTGAAGGCAAAAGCCTGGCTGACAATTTCCTAGAGAAATGTGCTGTAATCCAAGCACCTAGAACACTAAAAAACTTACAATCAATTCTAGGTTTCCTAAATTTCAGAAGAACTTACATTATAAATTATGCAGAGAGAGTTAAACCTCTCTATGATCTTATAAAACCAGACTTTAAAAGAATCAATTGGACTCAAAAACACACAGAAATTTTGAGATCTTTACAAACAGATATGTTAGTTAAAACAAAATTACAAACACGTGACAACACACGCAACCTTGTGATTCGAGTCATCCCAGGAAGATGCGGATTCACGTACCTGACCTCTAATGAGGGAGAAAAGGTACCAATAGCATACAAATCACATTTGTACACAGAAGCTGAAAAAAGGTTCAGCATTAAGGAAAACATTGTTCATGCGGTTCAGACAGCTGTAGCAAAAGAGAAATACCAAGCCGACGGTAGACAGGTTACAGTCAGAACAGCAGAATCAGCTTTTGAGGCATTAACAACACCATGTAATTTACCGACAACGGCACTGAATCCAGAATGGATACAATGGGTAAATTCTGTTGCTACAGACAAAGTAAAATACTATTTTGACCCGGAAATGAAAGAATTAAAATATCTAGAATATGAGAGAGAATACCCTCTGCCAATCGAGATTCTGCCTCTAGAACATTACGGCTGTATAATATATACAGACGGATCAGCACAACCCGCAGTGGGGGGTAAGCAAGCTTACAGTGCTGCATGCGCGATTGTTAAAGGTCGCTGGCACGAAGGGAAATTTAAACCAATGGTCACTAAAACACAATCTCTATGAGATTGTACAGCTCAGCGAGCTGAACTACTGGCATTCAAGATGGCGCTTGAAAATACCGATCGAGAATTCCCCACACTCATAGTGTGCGATTCATATTACTGCGTCCAATCTTACAATGAATACTTGCAGATCTGGGTTCAGAACGGTTTTAAAGATGCAAAAGGTGGTACAATAAAGCATAAAATGCTTTGGGAACAAGTAGTTCTTTTGCAAAAGGAACTACAAAAGACTCACGTGATACATACACTGAGTCATCAACGTGATGGCGTTCACGTTGAAGGGAATTCATTGGCTGATGAGGCCGCGAAGGCAGCTGTGCAAACGGCTTCCGTAGCTGCCATCACCCGGTCAAAAACAAAAATAGACAGCGAAATATTACAAGCTGTCAGCGCTACAGTAAAAGATGCGATAGAAACACTCCCGAAAGGCTTTCCAGTAAAGTACTCATACATAACTGATGCAAATAATGTTCCGTTTGCTCGAATCCCTGGAGTGGGGGATAGGGCAATTCCAAACATGGAACATAGGTTAGGACTCATCATAGCGGCACACGAAGGGCTTGCTTCTGTACATGCTGGCGTTTCAGCCACAGTATCAATATTAAAACAGAGATACTGGTGGCCACAAATGAGAAGACAGACAAGGAACTATGTTCTAGAATGTGAAATATGTCAAAGAATGAAAGTATCAACAGTGAAACGACCAGCACAGACGCCCCTTCTAATCTCAGATAAACCATTAGCCTGTGTTTACCTAGACCACTGTGGTCCCTTACAAAGGGATGGTAACTATAAATATATCTTGGTCGCAGTGGATTCGTGCACGAGATTCATATGGATGTGACCCCAACTTTCGGCTGATGTCGGAACTGTTATACAAAGATTTGCGAGTCTATATTGGCATATACGCTAGAAGCATGTTACATTCTGACCAAAATCTTCACTCTAGCTCTAAAACAGCTTATGAGGGGTGCCTGGCCAGAATGAACATTGCATTGCGGGACTCTTCTCACTTCCTTCCTGAGGGAAACGGGATGGTGTAAAGAAAAAACCAAGGCATAAAGCAATCTATAACAGCAAAGGTATTAGGTTCGGGAGCTGGGTGGGTCAAACATCTAATAAGTGTCCAACGTAGTCTAAATAACCTGCCAAGAAATTCTCTGAAAGGACTCAGTCCGTACGAACTATTGTTTGGGACTAGAATGTTAATCCAGGACTTAGATAGTCAGACTTCAGTGGTTAAAGAAAAATGCTTTGATATCAAAGATCGCTTGGCTATTTTACAGGACTTAAATGAAACAAGAAAAGACCTGAGCAACATAAAGTTGAAACAGCAGCCAACAACCACTGAAGAAAAACCACCTGTCCCAGCAAGGTCTGTCTGGATTCCAAAAGTCGGGGATCTGGTCAGAGAGAAGATCGCGGTAAAGAAGGAATTTGGGCCTTCTTACAGAAAAGCAGTTCCTGTCTTGTCTATCAACGGGACAAGATCAGAAGTACTACCGCCCCTTGCTGGTAAAAAGGAGAACCGAGTCATATCCATCGACCTGGTTAAACCACAATCATGTGGCCGATAACAAATAGTAGGCCAAGTGGACTCCCAAGAAGTAGCAGAACACCAAAGTTTGCTACATCCACAGAGGTTCAATCTGAAAGACTGATCACATCTTTCATCTACAGTGAAACAACAAGGACTATGCAACAAAGCAATGGAACTTGAACCTCTTAAAACCCAAATCAAAGCTTTTCATCAAGAAACAACTACCTACGATGATGTAACTACAGAGTTTTCTAATGAAACAAAGCAAAAGCCAAAAGCAAAAAGTAATCCAGAAGCAATTGGAACAATTGACAGAACAGCATCCGGCTACTTCATCAACTTCGATGATTCTTCAGAAGAACAAAGCGAACCAGAAGTACAGCCATCAACAAAAACTTTTAAAGACAAAGCAAAGGAACTTTTTCATCAACTAAAGAGAACCTATCTGACTTCTCCATGGATTGAAATTTGGGTGACATTAGGTGCATTTATCCTCATACTTTGGCTCATCATGGTACTATGCTTGGGACATTTCATTGAGGGAAAATATGCTAAAATGGACACAGCAAGCCAGAAAATCAACTTGGTCCTTAAACCACACACAACTTCACACGTCAAGAAAAGAGAACTTTCTTCAGTGAACTTCACAGCCAATCCTATACCAGGCGGTGTAGCATGGGACAATACTGATTATGAAATCTATGGCCCGGTTGAAATCCTGAAGTATCCACACCAATTTAAGATCTCGTTAAGTGACTTTGTAAAACCAAGCACATTTGCTGATGATTGGGACTTTGAAAGTATTAATGATATGATGTCTGACCTAGTAATGTCTGCTAAGTTTACAGAACATGATTATTTACAGGGTTCATCTAATTATGATCAAATATTCTGCTATAACCACTATGGTAACCATTATCTCCATACATCTGCACAACCTAGAAATGTTTTAAATTATAACCAATGGGAACATTGTGCTACACCACCAAAGGGTAGTTCCAAAACATTTTTTGATAAATATTCATACTTTTCAGGGTTTAACACAAGTAATGCAGAAACATTTTATTTCAAATTGTCAAATAAGACAGGTATGAAGACCATGCTTACCAACACAAAATTGATATATTCAGATTCATTTTTTGAGCAAATGAATACATTTGGTTTTGATTTCTGGAACAGTAACATTGAAACAAAAACTGTTTGGGTACAAAAGATTGGCAAGTACAAGGTATAGAATCATTGTTCAGAGCCTGCATGATCCCAGAACAAATTATATTTTTGAATGACACTATTCAACAAACTACCTGTCTTGGCTTAGCCAAAATCAAAGACTTAAACAAACCGTCTATTCCAAAGCCAACAACGAATAGTAATAACTCTATAGATGTTGAGATAGACGTAAACCATATTTTAAACCAAAACAGAACACATCCTGATTGGAAACAATGGTTGATCTGGCCCACAGACACAAATAACTGTCAAGACAGATTCCTGAACAAAATACAGGGGTTCAAATTGACCAGGCCAGACCCTAGATATTCCCAAAGACAACATCCAGGGATAGTAACTACTTACAGTGTGGGCAAGCTCTGCCTTCAATGGCTACAAACATCCACACTGGCAGAAATTAAGCAACACCTAACTTTACTTCAAGAAGGTGCTGACTTGCGTGATTTCATTATGGGACCACGCAAACAGCGTCAAAAACGTTTCATAGCGGCCTCTATATATGCAGCTTACAATGAAGCTTGGAAAGTAACTCAAATTGAGACAGCAGAAAAAATACGGGAAATTGACCGTATTAATTTGGAAAAATCACTTCCTGTTGTGGACAATGGGTTAATGACTCTGTCTTCCAGAATATATTCACTGGACAGTATTGTATCTTCAGCAATCGATATAATATCGCAAGACTTACTGATGTTACAACACGGTCAGTCCCAATTGCGTTCTATTGTACAGCTTGGCTGGACGTTACAAAATCTGCGTTCAGGCTATGTGCCTTGGCGTTTAATCAACACAACGTCACTATTTAATATCTTTAACCTTACTGATAAACAAATCAGTTTGGCACAGAAGGGTGCTGACTATACAATTCTGAGCATTGAAAAACTTGAGAGATTACCATTGACAATGTCAGAACGACCTGTCATTGAATGTATAATACATGGGATAATAAATATTCCGATAACAACTTTCCAGTTTCAATACTGCCAAAAATATATACAGGCAGGCCAGTATGAAAGGTTGGGTAAAGGATACATTAAGTCAACATGGAACTTGCCCTATACACACGCATGTGTTAGTAATAAAGGACGAAGTGTGTTCCTTAGTGGCAATAATTGTGAAAGGTCACTAAGCGGTACACTTCTGTGTCAGGGTATTAGTTTACATGGAGCATGTGAAGGGAACTCAAATAACCTTTCATGTCACCAGCTAGGCACACCTGCAACACAGATAGAACCATTCTTTAGGAGACTCTCGAACGGGAGTTACATTCTAATTGTAGATCGCAGATGTTGCAGTCTGCTGCCCGGAAAACCTTATCTCATAACCGTGACTACGAAGGTCATGTGCTGTGAACGAGTATTGTACCCGAACGATGCCCGAGACAGGGAGGCAAGGTTGTGGCCCAGTTTGAAAATTTCTTCTATTCGAATTGATACTTTAAGCAGAATGAAGACAGTGCTCCTACAGACGCCAACCATGTTATCATCATCAAAAGAAACATATGATCTCCAAGTTGCAAGGACAACGGCTGAGATTCATTCACTGTTATCAACCAATTCCCCCATACATTTCGCAGAAATACTGCGCGAAATCTTAAATATTTCTGATACAAGCGGAATCGCAAGTGTATTTAAGACAGTGTTTTCGGGAGCTTTAACCCCATTCAAAGCCATCCTGGGTATTTTTCCTGATTTTGTCCATTCCATCCTTGGCGGACTTCCTCTCCTTTTGGGACTAGTGGCAGGCATCCTATTTTTGATCCTGTTACTTCGCTATGGCAAACCACGTCACAGACAACACACCAGCGATAATGGAAGAAACAATCCGAGCTATTGGCTACCGGGACCGCATAACTAAAGTCCTTGGACTAGCACGGCTACGAGATTTGAACATGACTTGGTTTCTTTCATTCAGACCGATGTGGCAAAGTTGTGTTATGCCTGTATTAAGGTGCTTGCTATGCGGCGAAGAATGCGTGTTGGACACCTGTCTGACACTACAATCGGATGTGCCAATGGACGCAGAGACTTTGTTGGGTCCGGTAACGGCTCATGCATTGTGCTGTCCCCAGCGGCTACCAATCCTGATGACGGCATTCATGGAGACTTCACCACTACGATTGAAGAGTTGTGAAGTACAAGATGAAAGCAGCATCGATCAGGTACAACCTTCTGTCAGCTATGCTGATCGAAACATCAATGAAGGCAATCATGCTCATGAATGCATGTTACAAAATTTATCCGAGTTAGTGGAACTTTCACAAGAAGCAGTTGACAGTTTTTTCGAAAGTCTCAACCAGAGCAGAAAGAATGACTTTGAGCAAACTAGCACACGGCGTTCCCTACACCCTGTATTTGGCCTTCAACAGCAAAAAGAAATTTTTCTCACCAGTTTTTACAGAGAGCGAGACAATTCTTCCCCTTCCATTCCAAAATATTTACGAATTTTTTGGGACACTTATCTTCTGCTTAAAGTAAGACTATTCTTAGAGAACAAAATTTCTATATTTAGCTACTCAAGACACATTAGCTACCCTCTAGCATGTTCACGAGTATTATGATTTTGTGATGAGATGGTCTCGACTTTTTCTTCTGTATTAAGAGCCATTTCATGTGTAATTTCCGCATTTCATTCATGCTTATTTCAAAATATGCGTTTAGATTTAGCATTTATTATACTGCTTGAAGTGCATATAGTAACTATACTCATCTTTTCGTGTATTTCGCATTTCCAAATTTCATTATGCAAATGATTGTATTTTGGGGTGGTTCGGTATACACATGCACTACTAGTATGTTTACTATGCCTAGACTTGTAAATATGGACATAGACTACGTGGAGTGGGTGTGGTGTATTTATTATGGGTACTGTATCGATCCCCCTGTTTCTGACCCTTGTCTGGTTAATAATTAACTAGCAGCCATTCAACTGCACAGAAATCCGTTATCTGATTAGCCACACAACGGCACAGAAGCCCGTTATCTGATTAGGTCATAGCGCATGCCATCTCATTAGGCAAGCACTATTCCTCCAGCCCCCTAATAGGCATACGGTGTTCTCAAAACAAATCAAACCTACCACGATCTGGGAAATCCAATAATAGCGATTCATTTCTCTTGTATGAGAAAAGAGACTGATCGATAAATAACATCTTTTATTGAACACGCCCGTCTCTTCCTTTTCTCTACAATCTGGTGAAACTAAGAATGCACTGAACTGACTGAGTAAAATAAGTTGTCTTGTTTTCACACGACTCTAGAGATACACTCTTGAATAGGGGAGAGCAAAGTTGTCATGTTCTATGGTTGTCAGAAACTAAATCCCTTCTTGTCTATCCAGGGAAGTTAAACTCCTCCTTGTCTATTCGAGAAAGTTTCTAGTGAACTCTGAGCTAGCTGGCACACACATAACTTTAAGTCTAATATCGACAGTAGAAGACCTAGTTAACCTCTGTCCTACGTCTATACTATTGAAGATATTATTCCAATGCGCAGAGCCTATTGGGATGATAGGAACTACACTACATACCTAGACCACACTCCATCGCGGTCGGCTTCAACTTATGACTTTGTCCCGATCCGGCGTGACCAGATAACCACAGTTGGCGTTCTGCACTTTTTGGCGCTCCTTATTCCTAAGGCTTTGAAATTGTATTCCTCCTTTTCCTCTGATTTGATGTTTCTTATTCTGGTATCTTTTTATTTATTACATTTTATTCTATTTTTCTAGATTGGTGTGGGATTTTTCTTTTGTTGTGTTTTCACTTTGCTGCATATATTCTTTACCCATTGTTTCTAAGTTAAGCCTCACTGCTTTTGTGCCAATCTACCGGAGGGTTCAGCACAGGATAATTTAGTCACTTTTTGTGACTCACCCTGATGAGGATTATAGTTGTTGCTTGAGAAGTGTTTCACACTCAACCAACAGCCCAAATTCTCATGAAGGGTCTATGGAATTGTGGTTCTATGTGGACCATTGAGCCCCAAGACCAATGCTCATCCAATGCAAAGAGCAGATGAAGTTGTGGATCAGTTAGTTCCTACAATGTACTTGAGCACCTGTGAACTGACAAGTGGGCACTGGCAGACCACCTTAGCACTAGATACCAAGGAGAAGACTGTGTTTTCTATGCCAAAGGAATTGTATCAGTTAATGCAAAGAAGGTTCCTGTCACTTTTCAGTGCCTGGTGAACATTTTCCTACAGGGCAGGAGTAGTTCTGTGTGACCTACCTAGATGATATTGTGGTGCTTAGCAATTTATAGCAGGAACACTTGAGACACCTAGGGCAGTTGTAGGCTAGGATACAAGAGGTGAAACTGATCTTCAAGGTGACCAAGTGTCAGGTGGTGCAGTCATCTGTAGTCCACCTTGGGCATGAGGTGGGTAATTGGAAGATTTGTCTGTTGGATGCCAAGATTCAATCTGTGATGGAGTGGGAGGTGGGAGGTTCCTACTATCCAGATTGAGACGAGAGCCTATGATTCATTGGGTATTATAGGAACTTTGTGGTATTGCTGCCCCATTGACTTCTTTGACCTCCAAGAAGCAGACCAAAAAGATGATCTGGACTCAGTAGTGTCAAAAGGTATACAAGGAACTAAAGAAGGCACTATGCAATGCACCTGTAATTAAATCTCTTGAATACAGCCAGCCTTTCATTGCACAAAAAAAATTGTTGGAGCCGTGTTAACTCACCTTGGTGGCCTGAGAAAAGAGTGTCCCGTTGCCCTTATTGGGAGGAGGGTACAACACATTGTACAGAACTAAGTGGCTATTGAAATTGAGGTTTACCATAGTATTGGCCTTGTGCATGATCCTCTGCTAGTGTTTGTCATTAGGTTTTTAATGCAAACAGATCATATCCATTAAAGTGGTTAATGGCTATGAAGGGAAAGAATCCCAAGTTGGAGTAAATGTCTATTTTTCTGCAAGGGTTCGAATTTGTAGTGGAGTACAGAGCTGGATTGCGCCATAGCATTGCAGAAGGACTTTCCTACCAGTGTTGCTGATCCAACAACCCAACCTCTACAGGTTAGGAGTTGGTTTGGGGGAGTCTGATCTGGGAGGTGCATCTGTTGGGTGGGAAAGTCCCTTGCAAGGTGATGAACATGCACCCCTATCCTGAGTGCCCCAGCTGCAGCAATATCTGGATCCTTGGTACAGACTTTTTGTGATGGGCGTACACATCTCATGCATGTGAACCATGACCTAGGTCTTTTTCAGGGATTGCAGTGTTATTAGACAGAGAGGTGTATAAACCATTGCCCTTTTAGTGGTAAAGGGTTAAGGCATAATCATGAGTTAAGTAGCTAGAGCAAGCGGTGGCAGGACACAATTTTTGTGATTTTGATCAGTAGAGTAAACATGCCTTTTTGCGTGTGTCACTGGAGTAAGGTCTACCAGCCACTCTTGTATAGTTTCCTTGTGTAGATAACTCACCCTTGGACTACATCATGTTAGTGTGAAGCCTTGTGCAGTGCACATGATTGCATGTGCATGCTGTAATACACATGTGCCTTTGTATAGTACAGTACATAGTGGCCTGTAGGTTTCATTTTGTAATCCTAGGGCCTTAGAAAGGCATGTGGAGGTGCAGGAGCCTGACAGATTTGTGGATTGTCTGCATTCCTGAGAGAGGGGTGGCACACGCGAGCACTGGAGGAAGGGAGAGCCAGGCTCTTCAACAGGGTTCTGTGATTCTGAAATGAGATGGGGTTGAAAAGAGAACCATGAACCACAGGGCATTGGGACCAAGCAACCTTTTCATAGGCATATACCAGTGAGGCTGGCATCCTGGTATAATCCTCTGGTAATGGCCTGTGCTGTTGGCTATCAAGTTTGGAGTCGCTCCTTCTGTGACGGACTGCTTCCTGAATAGAGGACAGAACAGGGGAGTGGACAGTTCAAAGTGGAGAGTCACGTACCGCCGCCACCGCCGAGAGTCTTTAACGGGCACTAAAAGCACCAGTCGTTCCAGCCGCCACCGCCAAGAGTCACGAAGGCATTAGACTCCGCGCCGCTGCTCCGGGGGACCACAACACCCGGCAGGCCTCGCGGCGGCGCGTGCGAGGTGATGACACACGCGCCAGAGAGCGCCACCAGGCCCCATAAAGCCAGAAGAATCCCGGCAGAGCGGGGGAGAGTCACGTACCGCCGCCACCTCCGAGAGTCTTTACCGGGCACTAAAAGCACCAGTCGTTCCAGCCGCCACCGCCAAGAGTCACGAAGGCATTAGACTCCGAGCCGCCGCTCCGGGGGACCACAACACCCGGCAGGCCTCGCGGCGGCGCGTGCGAGGTGACGACACACGCGCCAGAGAGCGCCACCAGGCCCCATAAAGCCAGAAGAATCCCCGCGTCGCGGGACGCGAGCGGGTCGCCCGGGGCAAAGCCCGGGCAAAGGGCGGGCCCTCTGGGGCCCTCAGGGGACCAAAGGAGACGGGACGGGCCACCCCCCTAACGTCGCACATCTCCCAGGATAAAAGATAAAGGTGACTGTTCGATGACCATTATATCTTTCTTTGCTTTAATACCTGCATCAGTAACTAATATAATTATTGTGTCACAGTGACCTTCCGGATTGTTGTTCATAATGACTAAAGTAAGAAAGACACCTGTGGCCACAAGATCATCCACTAGAAATAAGACTTTGCCATCCACACCTCTGCCGACATTGACAGCCATTGATCTAATGCTTCAAAAGACCATAGGTGTAGTTGCGGATGCTATTCAAAACACGGAGAGGCGTCTCTCATTGACCCCGGATTTGTGTTTTCCCAATTTATCACAGCATACTACCGCAAACACCACCGCAATTAATAATACTATGGACTCCTCTTTCAACCAGGAGGAATCCCTTTTAATGCAGTCTTTTACAGGGCTGCCAAGTGGTCAAAAAAGCTGTAGGAAAACCGTACTATTGTCCTCACCTATAACAGTAAATAGTTTAGAACAAAGCCCTTTGCTTGTCTCCAATTTGGGGGGCAATATTTGTTCTCCTGAACCTGGAATATCTACATCTAATTCACCAGGGGGCACTTGTGCTGAAAATTTACCAAATGTCAATGTAATAACTGTTGCCAAAACACTATCCCCCAACAAGAGAAAGCGTCAACAAAAGAAACACTTAAGAACTAAATCAATAGTAAGGAAAATCTATAGACCTTTAGGCACTCACAAGCCATCGGCCAAGGATGTTTGGTGAAATTTTAGGTTGGCTAAAGCACTCAACGTTATACAAAACCCTCCCTCTACACTTGCCACCAAGAATGTTAGTATACAAAACGACATACAGGCAGAGCATACTAAGACACACTCAGTACTAATGTGCTAGACCGAAAAAGCTAGTGCATCGGATAATATAACTCAAATTGCCCTGGAAGACCTGTTAAAATCTTTACTGCAACCATTGTATGACAAAATTACTTGCATAGAGCAAACCTTAGTAAAATTTGAAAAACTACAAAGAAAGGACGCTTCAAGTATCCTCAAGATCCTTTCTATATCTAAACCAAAGGAAAGCTCCATACCACTTAATAGTAACCTTAAACAATCAAAGATATCGAAGACACAAACAAATATTACTGCTTTAAGTTGCAGTCCTATTTTGACACCTTCGCTACCTGTAAATACATCAGCGCAAAACACTTTAATATTACCGACACAGGCTAATAATAATACAGTCATAGCTCAAATCTTGCCTATCTCATCTGAGAGCCATATAACTGACACTGATGAGAGTGAATGGGCCACGGAGGGTATATCTCCTGAGCCTCGAGACGGCCAAACTGAGCCACAAAGGCCAATAATTATACAAAATGCTACTTTAGACACACGACCAAATCAAACACCTACAACAACATACCCCAAAAAAGCTACCCACATTCACCTTCCACCTGACTCTCATCGGCACACCGTAGTCATGATTGGTGTACCACAACTTAAGACAGGTAAAACAGAAAGCTATGGGGACTTGAAAAATAAAGTAAGCCACTGGTTAACTGTTCATAGACCGATTCCCCCTTATATCAGTGGCAAAATAACAAATGTTAGGAGAGTGGAATGGGTGGGAAATAGATTTAAGTCTACAGAGGGCGACTGTGTTGTAGTCAATTTTAAGGATGGCCGGGCGGTAAAGCATATAACTGACTGGAAGGTTAGCTCTATCAGCAGCCTGATCCGCACCATGGATTTGAGTTATTTCTACCCTCCGAATAATCATTCACTAACATCAGTGCACTCATATTCCATTGCTGAGCATGAAAGAGTCCCAGATAACTATAATCAATATCCCAGTGGGAAAATACCCAGAAATCAAGGTCACCACACTGCTGGAGAACAAAGGCAGCCTAGGAGGAACACATCCTGGGAACCTAGAGAGGTTAGCTATCAAGATACTTATCCAGTGAATTGGGAGGCTGCTCATGGGGCGTATTATCACCAAGATCACTCCCAATTTACATATCCAAAAACTTACTATAATGTACCTATCGCTAACAGGTTTGATGCCTTTTATAACCAGTGCAATCTGGAGGGGGTTGATTGACTTCAGGCTGGGCCACTTACAATAACATCAGATGATCTTACAGTACCTAGCAACACACAAGGAGAGGCACATAAACAAGTCATAGTAGCCCCCCCTCTGATGACAAAGCTAGATAACTCCAGTAAGACAGTGTTAATCATAGACCATCTAACTAATAACAGTAAATCACCTGTCTTGCATGAGGTCCGTCATCCCCCTTTGGCCCACATAGAATTAGACTTGTTCAGCACTGTAAACATGGAGGCTATACATGCAGAACTAACCAACATGATGCCAGCTCCAATTATCAGAGAATCTTTCTTAGAAACTGTATCTGGTGATTGTAGCATGAACCTAGTCTCTTGGAACATAGCCGGCTTGGCCGATAAATTACGTGACCCTGTCTGGTTGACATTTGTTAAAAAATATACAATTATATGTCTCCAAGAGACATGGTTGGAGGATAATAATGCCCACATTGAGGGTTTTCAAAGCTTTGTTATACCTGCAGTTGCATCAATTAGGGGAAGAGCAAAGGGGGGCTTGGCTATCTTTATTAAACTAGGTTTATGTTGCAAAATAAGTCATTGTCACAATGCCAATCGGAATATTCAGATGCTTGAACCGAAGAGAGGCAAAAATGCTTTGACCCTGATTAACTTTTACAATGCTAATAATGGTAATGTTGAATGCAACATTGTGTCTTTAACAGAGATGCTGAGAAAAAATGCACGCACCCTGTCACGGAAGATGCTGATTGTAGGTGATTTTAATGTACATCCATGTGGCAATCCAGGCTCTACCCCAATGGGATCTTTGGGATGTAACAGTGTAGAAGGTTTCCATTTCGCCCATTCAAGGGGTGGGGTGAATTTGAATGACTTGGTGAACGAAAATAATCTAATTGTAGCCATGTCTATGGTTCCTGAGACAAAGGTCTATGATGTTTCAACATTTAAAGGATTAGGTCTGGGGTCCTTTATAGATTATATATTAATATCTATAGATCTTGCAATCTGGGTCTCAAATTTCACCATTCACATGAGTGTCTATAGTGATCATAACCCCTTAACTATCAAACTGGGTGGGATTTTATTTGAACAGCGAATGCCCCGTGAAGATCGGGGAACGATGAGCTGCATAAATGGTAGACGCCGTATAAAGTGGTCAATGGTAAACCAAGCAATTATGTACACTAAAATAAATAAGACATGTGAAGAGGAATTGATAATTTGTACATCTTCTTACTCTCCTCCTGAAAATATTTTGTCCGGGTTCGAGGCGATAGTATCAACAATTGGCTCCATGTTAACAGTGCCGATTAAAGGACAAAGTAGAAATAACTCTAAATGGTTTGACCATAACTGCTCTAAGGCAAGTAGTGACCTGAAAAATGTGCTAAAAATCACACCCAGAGATTATGGCCAAATTAAAAATTTACGCTTGATCTACAAGAAAGCATTAGCCGTTAGAAAAAAAGAAATCAAGGCTAATACTATGGAGTCCCTCCTTGACCCCTCAGTGCTAGGGAATAGTAGTAAGTTTTGGCAAATCATTAACAAACCTCTGTTTGATAACCCTAATGATACGGCCCTTGGTACTAACATCCCAGAGGAGGAGTGGGTGACCCACTTCAGTACAATTTTTAAGAGTAATGAACAACGGGCAGAAAATGTACTTTTAACTTCATCTGTGAATTCTCTGTGGTTCTCAGTTAACGAGGTTGAAAGAGGTATTCAGGGACTAACTAGTAACAAGGCCCCAGGCCCGGATGGTTTACCACCGGACCTTTTTAAGTCCAGCCTTTCCTTTTGGGCACCCGTCCTCACTGTGGTAGTGAACGCAGCCGTGATCTCGGGATGCCCAAATGCGTGGGGGCTATCGACTATAGTCCCTGTTTTTAAAAAGGGCGACCGTAGCAGCCCATTATGTTACAGGCCGATATCCTTAATCAATTCCGTGGCTAAAGTGGTAGGTGGAATAATTCTAAATAGGCTATCCACATGGGCAAAAGAAAATAATATTTTATCATCTATACAATACGGATTCAGATCCGGTCTTTCGACAATTACACAATGTCTGAACCTGTACCTGATCCTAAGTAAATATACCCTGGCCAAACAAGGAACTGTCTATATGGCATTTATGGACCTATCGTCCTCTTTTGACTGCGTGGACAGAGGCAAACTATGGGCTACCTTGATAAAAATGGGCGTAGAGAGGAATCTAGTTAACTTTTTGGCTGATCTGCATGCGGATACAAGAGCCAATGTTCGTTACACTCAAGATCTAAAAGTAACGGGTGAATTTAGAATAAATCGGGGAGTGCGACAGGGATGCATCCTGGCTCCATTCCTCTTCAATTTGTACATCAACGAATTGGAGGAAAATCTGCTAGAAATTGAAGCCGATTACCCCTTTGTAGAGCGCAAGGGGGTTCCTGTGCTGCTTTATGCAGATGATGCTGTCCTTATTTCTAGAACAGCAAACGGCCTCCAGAAACTACTAAATTCCTTCTTTAAGTTCATGGAGTCCCGTGGCCTAAGCATTAATAACTCTAAATCTTACGTTATGAAAACAGGTCAGGGCTCACGGAAAACTAATTCTTTCAGTATAAATGGGGAAAAAATCCCTACTACCAACACCTTTTCGTACCTTGGAGTTCTATTAGATCATAAATTATCCTGGGGTCCCGCTGTTACCAAAAAGAAGGGGGAGGCAACACGTGTCAATGCGGCCATTCTTGGCTTTGCGAAAAAAATTGGAAATTGCCCAACGGCCGCTTTGCTTAAATTATATCAGGCAAAAAGTGTTGCTGTCGCCTGCTATGGTAGTGAGCTCTGGGGCTATTGCAAGATAAGGGACCTAGAGGTTACAGAAAATAACGTCCTGAAGAAGATACTGAGGCTACCATGGGGAACTGGGAATTTTCCGGTGCATGAGGAGTTGGGTGCCCCCTATTTAAGTGACAGAATAGCAATGAACCCGGTATTGTGCTGGTTGAATTGCTGGCTCAATAAAGATATACCCCTCACCCAAGCCATATTAAAAGAAGCCCTAACATTGGATGGTAGGTTTAAGGTTCCATGGCTGAAGTATATAAAGGACTGTTTGTCGGCAATTGGCCGGTCTGATTTATTTTTAGTTCCTAATTCAATTACGAAACCCGATGTTATCTTTGTAAAAAACGCCATGCTAACACTTAGATGTACTGACAGGGAAGAGGCTGAGCTACAGAAGGACAGTGTTAGGAAACATCTATTTCTTAAAACTTGTCCACAAATGGAACCTTACTTATCATGGCCCATGACTGGCTATGAACGCTTTCTGTTAATAAGGTTCCGCTTTGACCTATTCCATCTCCTATTGGCAGTACCTAGTGGAGCTCATCGGGGCGTGGTGTTGCCAGCTTGCGGCTGCGACGGGAAGTCTCCGCAAGACCTGGCACACTTTTTATTCATTTGCCCTTACTACACATTACCCCGGAAATTATATCTTAAACCGTGCCTCAAAAAACGGAATTTTGCACAGATCAAACCTGCACTTTATTTTCTCCAACTACTGAAATGTGATTGCACTTTATTTGTTTGTAATTTTTTGAAATCAGCTATCACTTTCAGGAAAAGTATGGATGGATAATTATGCTGCTAATGCTTTGAGCACTTTTTACCTTTTATAACGAAATTATTCAAATATTTATTGTATTTTAAAAAAAATATGTTCATGTTGCCCGTTGCTTTTTCCTCTTTCATATTGTTTATTGGATTTTGTACTTGTCAAATGAATTATCCGGTTTGTTTTTAATTGTTTGTTGATGAATTGTACTTTTATGATTGTAATGCTTACAATCGAATAAAGTCATTTGAACTATTGAACTAAAGTGGACAACCCCCACAACATGAACTTCAAAGAAATGATTTAGAGTTTAGCTCATGGTATAATGCGTCTGCTTTATTACATGTGCCTTTGAATATAATGAACTTGTAATACAGCGGACGGGACCTCCATCACATGTATTAAACTCTAAATTAGGCCCCAAGTCACTCAATCACATCCGTGTCTGGAAACGATTCATAAAAATGAGAGGTTGAGCCTCCCAAAATATTCAATGCAGAGCTTTTTACCAGCGTGGAGAAGCTTGGCATGAAATCTGACGTTGGGTCATCAAGGAGCTGGAAACATTAATTCAGAATAACATTTACGGAAACAGTTAATCATTTGCTTAATTCACAATGAACAATATCACTTACTTTGTCTCTTATTTCTCAAGTGCCATCCGGCGCATGCAACCAAAGCAAAAGTGATCGAAGGCTGGAGCAAACCAATAAAATGCTCCTAATCTCAAGAAAAACAGATCTAGTACTTACAAAAAAACACAGGGTTATAAACACCGCCCGGCCAGGTGGAGCAACACCTGTGTAACGACTGCCCCCCAACGTGGCTCTTAAATAATCCAAAAGCCCCAGGCAAGTCCCTTCCTCTTAGGGCGCCTTTTTACCACGACTTCAAGTTCGTTTATATTGCCATCTTTGTCGGCACTTGAACACTTCTGGTAAAACAAAGAGAGAATATATATTGGCCCATTCCTCAGCTGGAATGCTACATAAGTTAAATATACCCGTAAAAAAAATATATAGAACATTCTCAGCGGTCGTACGTGCACACGGAATGGTTACCTTCGTTGCGAGGCTGCACTGGTACGTACGGTAGAACATCTCGCACGGACATTTAAGACAATAGATTACATTTTTTGTGTTGCAATTAGAGAAGCTCTTCCGGTAATGTATCAGACTATTGATGGTAATGGATTTCATATCCCTAGACATTTGGCATGCAACACCGTTATGGCATTTAAAAAGCCCAATCACCGGAGGCAGGCCAAGCACACTTCTAGGATCCTTCGTCGTTTCTGTAGAACGCGCTGCTTTGACTACATGCTGACGTATATTCCTTCCTTTGCAAAAAGAAAATAATGGTTTAGGAATACCCAGATATTCTCTAATTGCTCAATAAGATGTTTTTCAGTTGATTTGCCTTTGCATTATATGTAAGTACACAAGTCAAGGGATTGGACTCTGGACGATTTTTGGGAACTACCAATTCTTCCCTTGGTGTGCACCTGCTCTCTTTAGGGCATTCTTAACAAGTTTTTTCGGGTAGCTCTGGTCTATGAGTTTAGTTTTTAAACACTCTGCATTCTTGAAATAGTACTGTTTATTCGTGCAGTTTCTGCGGATTCTTAGAAACTGTCCGTAGGGCAGATTTTCTTTCAGACTTCTAGGTTGGCCACTAGTGAAGTGCAGTAATGTATTTCGGTAAGTGGGTTTAGTATACAAGCTTACTTCCAGAAAACCTTAATTATTTTGTATCCACACATCCAGGAAATGAATCTTTTCAATATTATATGAAACCGTGAATCTAAGGCCCGGGGTTCTGGTATTCAGCCAGTTATGAAACAGTTGTAACGTGGTTAGATCTCCCTCCCACACCATGAAGATTTTCTCAATATCCCAGCACTACTTACCAATATGTATATTGAAGGGGTTTTCTGAGTTATAGATCCATTTATTTTCAAAGCAATCCATCACAATGTTAGCTATCTCAGGTGCGAAGCTGGTCCCCATAGCTACACCTTTTCTTTAGAGGAATAAATTATCTTTAAATGGGAAGAAATTATTCTTCAAACATAATGTAGCCATTGCAAAAGTAAATTCTGTAGGTACCAGGTGTGGACGTTCCCTCTGATCCAATGTATCTTTTAAGACACTGAGCACCTCATCTTGAGGGATGTTTTTATATAGCGCTTCAATGTCAAAGGACACTAACAGCTGTTTTTCAGGGTCAAAAGGAAGAGTGTCTATTTTATTATTCAAATCCATTGAATCTCTGATGTAAGAACTAGTATCTATGACAAACGTTCTTAAGAAAGTATCATTATACTTTGCCAAGGGTTCCAAAAGGGAGCCACATGCAGAAATAATCGGCCTCCCAGGCAGGATGTCTGTGCTTTTATGGATCTTTGGCAAAACATATATATTGGGCATCTTCTCAGTCTCAGCATTAACCCGTTTCGTGCGTCGAACGTTCAGCGCCAGTGCTGAACGTTCTAAGAAATGGGTGGGGCCACGTTGGCCGTTGGACATGCGCAGCACTACGGAGGTAGTGCTCGCAACGTCCAACGGCCGACGGCAGCACTAAAGGGGTTAAGGAAGTCAAATTCTTGTTTACAAATCCACCATTCCTCCACTGCTTCTGTCGTACAGTGTAAAATCCTTGCTTTCAAGCGCTGTGTGGGGTTATCTTCTATTTGTCTGTAGTGTGCAGTGTTAAGCTGCCGCATTACCTCCGTATTGTATGCTCACTGTCCCAAACCACGATCCCCATGCCTTTATTGGCTGGTTTTATCACTATTGAGGGATTATGGGCCAAGTTTGTTAATGCTTAAGTTTCTGCTCTTCAACAGTTTTGCTTAAAATATATTTTTTTATTATTAAGGGCGTCTACTTCTCTAAGGACTTGACCTTCAAAAGCCAAAATTTGCGGTGGCATACTTGCACTCTTGGGGAAGAAGATGAATTTATTTCTCGGACCACTGGTGTTATGAATATTACAGTCAGGAGCCTCTGACAAAAAGATTTTAAGCATGATTTTAAGAAGAAATTGTACCACTTCTGTCTTAAAATCAACCAAATTCGTGATTGTCAACGGAGCAAAAGATAGTCCTTTCTGTAGTATACCAATTTCTGTATCTGAGAGTTCATATATGGACAAATTGCAAATAGGGATCAGTTCAGACCTGTCACCCCTAACAGTGTCTTGTGTTTGTATCATTGTCTGTAGGCTCTCCTCCGGGTTTGGAAAAAAGCCTGTTCCTGATTTTGACCTCTCCATTCTCCGGTATTCACCCGTCCCATATTTCCCTCTGTGTCTAAAAAAGGTTGGGCCCTAGGGTATTGAAAATATGGTTGATAAAAGCTGTTGGATCCTTGCTCCGAGCCTGACGAAGTATCAGAAAAAGTAATGAATTTCCTACGGGAATGACCGCTATATTGTAAATTTAAAGAACTGGGATTGTTGTGTTGGTAGAAATCATCTATCAAAAAAGGGTAAACTGATTCAATTTGAAAGTTTTTTTAATATCTTTAGCAACCTTTGTGGTTTTCTGGTTCATCGTATGAACCTTGAAGTCCGGTATAGTTTTTTCAACCAACTCCAACAGTGATTTTGCATCAGTTATGCTGGAATCTCCCCCAATTTCATCTTCTAATGCCTTGATTTCTTTCAATTCTTCCTCCCTAATCCTGAGGGCTGTCTCTATGGATAATGCTATTCCGTCTCTGGAGCATTTGGTGCCTACCCTACTGAACATAAGTAAATATGTTTTTTCAGCTACAAAGATTCCAGGAATGTTTTTCACTTGGAGCCCTGCCGTTATTGAGTTATTTTTAAGATGCTCTAATAACACCCGGGCATGCAATTGGGTATGTATCTTCTTTTTCTTTAGCTGTTTCAATCTCTCTACTTTATCTATATTCGGATTCCTAGCGGACAATACCTCTCCGCTTAACAAAGATGGAATTTGCAAAAGTTTATTAATCTCATCAACAGTGTAAAAAACTATATGAGGTTCAGCCTCTGACAGCAGCTCATGCAAGCTTAACTGCTGGCTTGGAACTCATTGGAATAATGAACTGTAAGGTTGGGGTCTAGCTTCCTTTCATAGTGGAATCCTGCTTAAGATGGCCATGGCTCCAACCTTGTCGGACATGTAGTCCCTTCACCACTACTGATATTGCTATTGCACGTAGCTCGTATAATCATGGTAATTTTATTTGCATGTCAAGCTTATCAATGATTAACACCTTATTAGCCTATACAGGCAAGGCCTGGATCCTACACTGAGACAAGTGTCTTCTTGTAGGTTGGCCCTGAAGACACTCATGGTCAGTGCGCCAAAGTGAAGCCTGGCAACTAATAGGTCTACAGTGACCAGCTGGAAGGAAAGGAGTTGGTTATAAACAGCAAAGAAGAAAGCCAGTAATAAAGCCTATTTCATATCTAAATTACATTTAACGTGCAGGTGTGCTAGCCTACCTGTTGTCACGAGCACAGCAATTTGAGAGCGTGGATGTTGAGGCCAATCCTACCACCTCCCCCTAGAGGTCAACCAATCCCTTTGTAGTTTCTCAAGGAAGTTCATATAGACCCAGACTAAGAAGAAAAGGGGTGATATTGATATTAATTATAAAGTGCAACAAATGCCCAATGGCGTCTTCGCGCTAGCATATGCAAGGTAAATGACAAAGGAAAAATATAAAGAAATAAAACGAATAATTTAAGTAAAACCTAAAATAAATACTGCAGTGCAAAGAGCCGGGATGTCAATTGTTTCCTGAAGCAAGTCAAATTGGAATGATTCTTTCACTGGATGGGCAATTTATTTCAGAGATTTCACATTAAAAGACAAAACATCTGCCCCCTCAAGCAACTTTGATACATTTGGGTATAATCACAGTTTTAGATGAAGTAAGGCGAAGTGCTCTACTAGGCGTGCACCATGAGAATGTCTTCGTTAGGTACTCTGGGCCTGTATTGTGTAGAGATTTATGGGCCATCCAGAGTGCCTAAAAGCAACTTGCTTTCGATCGGCAGTCAAAGGAGCTCCACTAATGTACGAGAAACCAATTTGTGTGTCTGGTAAGAAGTTGAGCTGCTGCAATATGCCATGTTTGAAGTTTGTTCATAAAACATTGCTGAATACCCAAATAAAGGGCATTACAATAATCCAACATGGAGAGAGTATCAGTGCTGGGAACAGTGATTTCTGCAGATCAAAAGTAATAAAAGGAAGAATATTCCTCGACATTCTTAGAAGGCAAAAACAAGAGGATCTGATCAGAGAATGGAAGATTTATATCAAAAATCACTCCTAAATTGCTACCTTTTGAAACAGGAGAAAGATGTAGGTCCAAATGTTGTACCCACCAAGAAGAGTCCCATAAGGAAACGAACTTTCCAAAAAGGAGGACCATGATTTTATCTGAACTTAATTTGAGTGAGTTATGTCTCAACCAACAGACAACTTTACTTACGCAACTATGGAAGCATTGCGAAACACCCTTGACATCATCAGAAATCTACATCACAATTTGGTTGTCGACAATGTAGGACACAGACAAAAAGCCAAGAGAGCGGATCATTCTGGCTAAATTGACTATATACACATTGCAGAGTGTGGGGCTCAATGTTAACCCCTGAGACACCCCACTGGGCAGTGAAAATGGTTTAGACTTGAATTCTCCCAGGGAGACAAACTGCTTTCTGTGAAAAGAGCAAAATAGAACTAACGCCATCCCACCAATCCTTATCTCCTCTAAACGGTTTAAGAGGACAAAGTGACTCACTATGTCGAAGGCTGCGGATAGGTCCAAAAGGATCACTGCAGCCTTCCCTACTTTGTCCATAATAGATCTACTCTCTTCAGTGGCAAGCGTGAAATTGGCGATAATTATTTTCCTCCTGAGGATCGAGATTGGCTTTCTTTAACAAAGGAAGTATGGAGGGCTTTTTTTTCAATTAGTTGGGAATTGTCCAAACAAGATGATGTTATTAAGAAGGAAAGTGAGAGGACCTGCCACTATCACTGCTATTTCATGGAGAAGTTATGACTTAGTGGCAATGATAAGTTTGATCATTCCCTTTTCCGTGAGCAGGGGAAAATGAAAAAACGTAGTATTCCTGGCATCTGGAATCTCAGTCAGAGGTATTGACATTACGACTAGTGTAAAATTCCCCATAGACCGCCTCTACTTTATTTTGAAAAAAGCTACCTAGTCTACCGCAAAAAGATTGACTAGTCATTAGGGCAGTTGAACCAGAGAGGATTTTAACGGTTTTAAAAAGTTATTTCAACTAATTTTATAGCTAAGTCGATTTTCTCAGTAAGGAAATTCTTTAAAAAATTTTTTTTGTTGTCCTCATAAATGCCACCAGATATTGTCAACTCTAGATGGGCTTATCTCCTGGCCCTCTCAGTAAGGAAATTCTTATTTATGAGTATAATCAGATCCTTATACTTTCAGGTAAGTAGTTTATGTTTAGTCCTTTCAATAATGTTATCTCCACTTTTTCTCTTGTCTGAGACATTTTTGTTTTAGGACCCTACGTTTAGAAGAAAACCATAGAGCTTTAGGCTTGTTTCTGAGGTTTTTGCAAATTTAAAAAGAGACACTTTAGTAACCACTGAGTCGATCCAGTCAAAATAATTGACTAGCTGCACTGGGATCACTCAGGAGATGGGGGGAAGTGATTTATGGTCAAATTGATGCCTTTATGGTCCGACTGAATGAACAGCTGTATTAATTCCAGCTGCAGGTGAGGATTACGCATAAAAATGCCATCTAAGGTAAAGGTTTTCAAACTGGGGGTGCCCCCCCTATGAGGGCCTCAAGTATTCCTAGGGGGTGGTGCCAGGCTCTGGTCAAAAATGTGCTTTGTTTTCAGTGTGGAAAAATTAGTGGCACCAAGTCCTCTGTAATGGGCCATCACTAACATATTTTGTCGTTTATATTCTGGCTGGGAGAAGATGTCAAAAAGAGAAGGGACTTCAATTCTTCTTCAACTCGCCCCACCCCCTACCCCACTTTTACAAGTTAGTAAGGCCTACCTAGAATAGAATGTTTGGCAATCATGTATTTGATTGCCTTTTTAAAACGGTACAGAACTTAACTGCAATGTTTAAATAAGTTTAGGCATGTTTAAAAATTGGCAGTTGAATAGAATAATTGTGAACATTTTGAGGGGGACCCAATAATTTTTTCACAGGGGGACGCGATATTTAAAAATTTGAAGGCCTGTGATCTAAGGTATGGCCTGCCAGGTGTGTAGCTGTATTTACCAATTGATTAAGATTAAAGCCCCTCAAATTATCAATGAGTTGGTCAGTTTTTATAATTAGTGGAGTCCTCTAAATGAAAATGTAGAATGCTGTTATTTGAGTTATGGAACACAGGTTTCCATATATTCATTTAAGGGTAATAAAAAGTTGGCTCTAGGGTCCGTCGGCCTATAAATCAGCAATCTATTGAAAGAATGATTATTGGTTAATTTGCATTTAAAAGTCTAATTGTATGAGGGGCTCACATAAAATCTCCAAGTGGTTGCGGTACACCACTGCTAGTCCACCAACTGATTTAGATGCACAATCTAGACTGAAAGTACCATAACCTGTCGGAATTGGGGCTGCTAGATATGGGTCTGACACCTCATCTGCCCAAGTCTCGGTAAGAAAGGCTATGTCCGGATTATATGTGTCTAAATAATTAATAAAGTCATACTTGTGTTTAATTGGAGAAGTGTGGCTCAATGGTTAGAGCGGCAGACCCTGATGCAGAGGTCTAGCCCGGGACCTGGGTTCAATTCCCCGTCTCTGCGGGCCTTGGGCTCAAAATTCCACGGACCTGATAATTCTCGCCTCGGTGCCTATTCCAATCATGGAGTCCCACTCTGCAACTCTGGGCAATAGCTTGCTTAATCTCCACAACGGCCCCCACAACGCTAAGGATGCCTGGCCTCCACCTAGGGGGTGCCCAGGAGTGGACACCTCACAGGGAAAGCCAGGATGGGTTCCACAGCGGTATTCGTACAAGCACCGTGAGACCCTTGCGGGTGAGTAGTGCGCTATACAAGTATCAATTTACATTTACAATTTACATTTTAATTACCAATTGTGTATTGTTCAGGACACAGATCATATTATAGACACATTCCAGAGTTGTGGAAAGAGGGGGGCAGCAAACATTTCTCTAGTGGGATGTGCTCATGGTAAGGAGCTCAACAGACGTAAGGCAGTTAGTACAATGAAACATTTTCTGTTCCTTACTTAGCTCAGAATTATTACCGAAAGAATACCTGCATGGGGTGCTGAGCAGAAGTGGCAGTTCTAGGGTTTCTAAGGAGCAGTCTAGGCGCAGTCTAGGCACGGATGCCACCGATCGGCTTGTCTTTGGAGAACCGTTTGTGGGCCGGTGCTGTGCTCCCTTTGCGCGTCTGCACCGCTGCCCGCACCATAAGTGTTGCAAGCTCTTACAGGCTTTTTTTTTTTTTTTTTTTTTTTTTTTAGTGGTCGAAGTGGGGGAACAAAAGTAGGGGAACTGTGGGTGGAGATTCAGAAGGCAGGAATAACCCGTGGATTGGGTCAGTGGCCGGAGTCAGAGGTGGGGCAGAAGGAGCAAAATATCCAAATCTTTAGTATTTGTTTCCCATTTCACTAATTGGTTACAGCTTATTACAGTATTTAATTCAACCAATGGTTACACATGTTTATTTAAGGTTTAATATGAGTTATTGACATTAAAATACATTCACAAAGTGGGATACGTTTCCAATCACAGAATGTACTAAATATCCTTAAAAGTGGAATCGCAAGCCATATGTCTCCCAGCCATGGAGTTTCTGTCATCAGCACTTTTTCCACCAGAGAAGTTCAACAAGAATGGCAAAATATCCTAGTTTGAAAATGTTTTCCACATAATTATGGCTCTGCCATATTTGCCACATAATACATCATCTGCTGCATATTTAACCAGTAAATTGTTTATAGCACAAATGGATCAAAAGTTCCTAGAAACTGTACTTCTGCTGATGTGAAGAGGAGGACCCTTTGCAAAGGTTGACTGGTCCCCTTGCTCACTGCTGCAGGTGCATGTTCCACTGGTACTAATAAGGACAAATATTTGCAGAGACTGTTCCATGTGTAAAAATGTCAAAATAATAAAGTATCAGAATATTTATAGCACCACTAATACCAGTGTAGAGTGTCAGAGCATTTTACATCACACATATTACACAGAGACAATCAAGCATACGTGTGTAAATCACTGAATAGGAAATGTTACATAAGATAAAGGACTACAAGGTGTAGGAGTCACATGACAACCATACTAGTAGGCAGCATAGTTCAATAGTGATTGGTCTGGAGAAACACAAACTCAGAATATAAAATGTAATACCATGGTTGGTGGTTCTTGTTAATAATCAGAATTGATTTCTACCCAAATTACAAAAGTAGCACTTCACTGGCAAACACTGTAAAGTGGTGCTAATGTGTTTAGGTGTGAATAAATCAATCTGGCCACCTTGCAACCACACTGTCTTGCTTTAGTTAGTTAGTTAGTTGCCTATTTTTCATATTTTGAATATTTTATTTCTCTCCACCCGGAGGCTGCACTTTGAAATTGAAAAATGTCAGAAAAAAAGAAGTTTCCAGCAAGTGTTTTTAGGTCTCGCCAGGCGTTAGCAGTGTGCATGCGCTGCCCTTGCCATGTGAGGACTTCTTGGAATCAATACGGATTCCGAAGCTTTCAGAGATGGACTTGAAGCCCCGCCCATCTTTTTCATTCACTGGTATCATCCTCCATGCTAAATGCTGGCTCATGATTGGAAAGGAGGCTTATTAGTCCCTCCTTGTTACCGCTCTGTCCACTTTTGGCCCGCCATTGAGACTGGATTGTGTACTCGCGAAGTTATACGCTCTCCTTTAAAAAGGCTGGAAGCACTCTTTCTTTGTCATTTTGAGCGCGGGCTGCCTCGGTCGCGCTTGTTTTAATGTGTCTTGTTTTTTGAGTGCTTGTTCAAGGTGAATGCAAAAGAAAGATAAGAGCCATTGCAGAGCTGCGCTCACCGGAAGCTAAGGAAGCCATCGCTAAAAAGATCTGTCACAGCAGAAGCAGTGCTCAATGTGAACAGTGCCGTTGTAAGCTCGAACAAGGCTTCACAAAAGGGGTGCCGAGAATACACATTATTACTGTGCCGCACGCCAAACACTAGCCCACTGGTCTCTACTCACTATGACTGACAGCAATTGCGGAGGATCCTCTGGCAGGCGGAGGGGCATGGACGCAGCCCCGGCTTACCTGAGCCGCTCTGTGGAAGCCAGGCAGCGCTGCAGTCCCTACTGCAACAGCAAGAAAGCTTCAAAACAGCAGTCCCAGTGCGAGTGGGGACGAGAAAAGCCGCGGCTTAAGCCAGCTGCCAAGCTCAGCAGCCCACAATGCCACCCGTGACCAGAACTTTCTGGGTGCCTTCTCCCCGGCTCACCTGCCTTCACAGGTCTGGCCGTGCGTTCACACGAGGACCGTTAACGCCATTAACCAAACACAGGCATGTATGCACTAATCACTGTGAGCCTGTCCCCCACCGTCATTCGCATGCAATTAAAAAGTCATGTGACCAGATGCATCATTGGTTTGTTGGGGATTTTCTTCCTTATTTATGCAGACAATATTTATAGGCGGTGGAGCCTGAGCTGTAAACGGCACCCTTGACTGGCCGGTTCCAGACGCTGGCCTTCGAGCTGCTGTAAACTCTGAATGCTCCTCTGTGCAGGACCAACCAGCGAGGGTGGCTTCTGACACACACAGCTCTAGACCAGCAGCTGCACACAGCCGCAATGACTCTTTTGTATGGAAGGCACAACAGTGGTTTTATCTCATGTCCTAGAAACAAACTGAACTATGGGGGTGCCCAGATTCTAAACACAACTGTCCAGGAAGACCCTGTACTCGTTCTTCTAAGTATAAGCAACGGGGAGACACGCAAGCGTGTGATTCAAGATGGACGCCACCTGGTGATCACCGCGCTGGAATCGCCCATTTTCGACGATTAAGTGCGGATTTCCAGTCAGAAATCTACTGGAAATGATTATTTCTGCATTTTAAGACCTCACCTGCTGCTGTGGCTGTTTTTCACGATCTTCTGGATGTTGGAGGTGGTGTTTTTCTCCTTCTTGTTGTCTCTCCATGCTCTGCTTCAAGGTACAGGCCAGATTTCTCGTCAGGGGCAGAGTGACTACTCAGGAAAGGGCCAGGCTTTGGCCTAGCCCCTCTCACAACCTGTTCTAGTTGCTGCACCAGCTTTTCTTTTGAATCATTTTTCCTACAATTGGCTCCTTTTTTATTCAGTCTACTTATTTCTTCACCATTGTCTTTCACATTAAGAAAATGGATAATAAAATTGCCCAAGCGTCTCATAATAATAGGAAGCAACAAATTTCTCCTCCTCCTATAAAAATCTAAAGTGGTGGAATCCAGTGAACCTTCCTTAAATTTAATTCTTGAAGAACTTCAAGCACTTCCTGCTAACACTGACACTATAGCATCTGAAATTAAAAACCTGCGCAAAGATATGGCTAGCATGTCAATGAAAATTTCAGACAATTCAATTAAAATTCAAGAAAACAAAGTTAAAATTGATGCTTCACACCACTTGTTGCAAAAATCTCTCCTATGTCTGCTCTCCTTCTGGATATGGAAAATTGTAATAGGCAATATAACTTGCATATTTTTTTTTTGTCAAAGATGTGTTTATTAATTTTTTTAAGACAGAAGAGAAAAAAGACATGCGACAGTCCCGCAAAACTTCCCTTGCAGGGGGCACATAGTAAGTCAGGCGGCAGATAGGGCATGAAGCAAAGGGGACCCGGGCACCAGGTTGTAGGAGGTCACTAGCTAACGGGAAGAACATGTGGTATAGCCCAGAGGAGATACAAGTCTGTGAAAGGGCAGGGCTAGCAGTAGGAACAGGCGCTACGGCGTATTTAGCACCGTGAATGGGGTCAGCAGTACCATAGGCTTTGTCCAACTATCCGCCTCCTCCATGTGACGGGCCGTCGCAAGAACAGGAACGAAAAAAAAACCCATCCCACCCCCGTCCCTCCCTCCTCCCAAGTGGTGGTAGTAACCGTCACACATACTTAGTCAACATGATGGAAAGCTCTTACACTTGAAACAGATGAAGAGCGCGCACCGAAGGTGGGCAGACCGCAGACGGCAAGCCCTTAGAAAAAAAGCGGACTAGTGGGCCCCAGCGGAACGTGAAGTCCCGAAAATCGTTGAGGAAGATGTCAGCCATACGCTCCATGCTCAACAACCTCCATAATCTCGCATGCCACAGGGAAAGCGCTGGGGCCTCCTTTTTCTTCCAGGCCGCTGTTAGGGTCATTTTGGCCGCTCCAATACAAAGCCAAAGTATCTTTTTGTCAGCTCTGGTTTGGTATTCAAGAGCCGGATCTCGTAGGCCTAGCAAGACATGGACCATAGAGTCCGCAATTGGGTAGCCCAGAATCACCTTAATGTGGGACAGAATCTCCTCCCAAAAGGGACGTATGGCATGGCAGTCCCACCATATGTGCCTAAAGTCTCCCAGTAGGCCGCAACCCCTCCAACACCTATCCAAGAAGCCCGGAAAGATCCGGCTCAACTTAGCTGGATATAAATACCAATCCATCATTGTTTTAAGATGGGCCTCCTTAAGTTCCACCGAATGATTATGTTTAGCTACATCGTGCCACAGGTGGGACCACTCCTCATCCGAGATACTGCGTCCAAGGAGATCCTCCCAGAGGCCCATGTATCATGGTCTAGGGGAAATGGTCGTAGATAAGAAGAGGCCATAGAGGAAGGAAATGGTACCACGCATGGCAGGTGTATTGGTAAGGAAGGTCTCGAAGGGGGTAAGCGGTCTGGTGGCCGCATCCCGAACTGAGGTGGAAAGTGCCCAATGGAGTAATTGGGTATGGCGGAACCTCTCCGATCGCTGGACCCCGTAATTCCGCATACAGTTATCAAAAGTGAGCGGGGCGTAGCCATGGAATAAGTGCGTCAGGGCTAGGCAACCCCCCTCCCTCCAGGCATCAAAGGGACCCTCGCTGACAGGGGGATGGGAACGACGTCCAGTGCTCATCACCAGAGACCGAGTCCCACACCTTCAGAGTAGTGCTGGTGGGAGTGCTAATGTAAGCGTTCAGGGGCCTATCACCCTTGGGCTTCCACATCAAATCCCATATCGTTCTCCCCGCAACGCTCCTGTCCATGTTCAACCAATGCTTCTCCGAAGTGGGTTGGGACCACTCCACCAACACTCGTAACTGTGCCGCCTTGTAGTATAAGTGCAAATCGGGAAGACCCACCCCGCCCTCCCTCTTTGGGCGTCGGAGAATGTGAAACGAAAAGCGAGCGCGACCCCCCTGCCAGATGAAGCGAAGCATCAGCGTTTTGATACGACGGAAGAAGTCTCTATCCAAAACGATAAGGAGTGCCTGGAAGAGGTATAAGAACTTGGGGAGAAGGGTCATTTTGAGCGCATGGATCCGTCCCAGCCAGTATGTGTATAGTGGCCGCCATCGATTCAGGTCATCCCGTATTTTCTCCATGAGGGGGGGGGGAAATAAGCAGAGTATTACTTCCCGATCGTGGGAGTTAGATGAATCCCCAGGTACGGTAGAGAGGAGAGGGTCCATGGTAAAGGCGTGAGCGGCCGGAGACGGTCCACCTCTGCTGAAGGAAGCGTGAGATTGAAAATATAAGATTTATCATGGTTGATTTTAAAGCCCGCCACTTCCTCAAAGCGCGCTAGAGCATCCTGAACGTGGGGGAGGGAGTGAGCGGGGTCCGAAAGGGAAAGCAGGACGTCATCGGCGAACAGGGTGATCTTGTGTTGTTCCCCAGTGAAGGGCAGTCCCCGAATGTCAGGGTTCTCCCTTACAGCGAGTGCCAGGGGTTCGATGCTTAAAGCAAAAAGCAGGGGGGAAAAGGGGCAGCCCTGTCTAGTTCCGCGCGAGTGCGGGAAGAACGCCGATAGATGCCCGTTAAATGTCACCCTAGACCGGGGACTGGCGTAGTTCGCTTTGAGCATCTCTAAGAATTTGGGCGAGAAACCAAAGGCCGTCAAAGTCTGGATAAAAAGCCCCAGTCCACCCGGTCAAAGGCCCTCTCAGCGTCGAGGCCTAGTAGAACTGCCGGGATCTTGAACCTGTTGGCCTTCTCGATTAGATGGATGACTCTCCTGGTGTTATCATGGGTTTGGCGCCCTTTAATGAATCCTGATTGGTCCGGGTGGATGAGTGCCGGCATCAGGTCCTGTAGCCTGTCCGCGATCAGAGAGGAGTATAATTTAGCATCTACGTTAAGTAGGGCTAAAGGTCTGTACGCTGAGCACTTGGATGGGTCCTTCCCTGGCTTGGGGATGATCGAAATAACAGCTTCCGCCATGGAGCCCGTGGTCATGCCTGACTCCGCCATGGTGTTCAAAAGTTGTACCAAGAAGTCAGCCACCTCCGAGGCAAAGGTCTGATAAAAGAGGGCCGTAAAGCCATCGGCTCCCGGAGCCTTATGGGGCTTCAGAGTTTTAATGGCCGCCACGACCTCCTCTCTAGTGAAGGGGGCGGTGAGGAGCTCGTTCCATTCCATTGAGACCTGGGGGAGCGGGAGCGCGTCCAGATACTCTCTTTGTCTCTTGGGGTCCAGAGTGTCACCAGAATACAGCGCTGCATAGAAGTCCCCGAAAAGGCCAGCCTTGGCCTCGTCACTATGCACCATGGACCTCGCCTTGTCCCTGATCCCCCCTCATATATTCCTTCTCCCTCTTGTCCCTGAGTTGGCGAGCCAGGTGTTTCCCTACTTTGTTACACCACGAATAGGAAAGGCATCGCAATTTCAGCAAGGTAAACTCCGCTCTGTTATTGTAGTGAGCTCTAAATTTGCCCCTGACAGCCGTCAGCGGTCTCAGCGTCTGCCTGGATGGATTTTGTTTATGCGCTAATTCAAGAGTGGATAGTTCCCTCTCCAGTTCCTCCCGCTCCGTCCTTCTCAGCTTATTGAGAGCGGCATTAAGTCCTAAACAGCTGCCCCGTATCGAGGCCTTGAAGGCATCCCACCTCGTAAAGATAGAGGTGTCGTCCTCGCGATTCAAGTCAAAGAAGTCGTGGATAGCCTTCCGTAATACTTTACAGGAGGAGTCATCCCGGACCAGGGAGGCCGGAAAGTACCGTTTGCGTGGGATAGAGCATCCCGCCACCCAGTGCAAGCAGAGCGTTAGCAAACTATGATCAGAGACGGACAAGGCAAAGATCTTGGCGTCGCGCAGAGTCCCCATAAGGGATTGACTCACAAAAATGTGGTCTAATCGAGAATAAGAGTGATATACGTGGGAGTAGAAAGTAAAGTCCTTAGTTTGGGGCTGAGAAAGCGCCAACTGTCTACAAGACCCATGTCCCCTATCTTCTGTTGTGTTTCAGCAGAGAAAAGGCCCGTATCGGATCTCTGGTGACGAGAGCTGTCCAATTCTCTATTCCATACCAAGTTGAAGTCCCCCATCGCAATCAAGACCCCCTCGACGAAGTCGTCAACAACCCGTAGCAGGTCCCGGACAAACCCATTTTGACCGACATTGGGGGCATAGAGGACTAGGGAGGAGCACATTTTGCCAAGGAGCATACCCTTAACCATAAGCCAGCGGCCCTCCTTGTCGGTACGTACATCCAAGGCTGGAAATGCAGAGCCGCGCGGAAAAGGAGAGCCACTCCCCTGTGTTTCGTGGGGGCAGAAGACCTGTAAATAATGGGAAATTGCCTATGCTTAAGGCGGGCCTCATCCTTTCGCGCCAGGTGGGTTTCTTGAAGGGCCACCACATCCAATTGATGGTCTAGGATATACTTCCACACCTTCTGGCGTTTCTGGGGGGAGTTTAAGCCTTTCACATTCCCAGTACCCCAAGGTGAGAGGCATCATGGTTTCAGACCCCCCACCCTCTCCTCATTCGGGATCCGTACGGCCTTCTCCCCCCCCCACCTCCCAGAACCAAAGCCCCCCACCAGTCCCCCCTCCACCGGTATAAGTAGTGCACAGAAGCACAGGCCCCAGCACGCTACATGACAAGCAGGACTTAGCCCCCCTCATTCTGCCCAGCCCGGTACATCCATCACCTTCCACCCACCACCAACCACATACACAAGAATCTTCGCTACCACCACTGCCCTCCCTCCCCCCCCCACCCATCAGAACCCGATCCCCCCTCAACCTTCAAAAAGAAACAAGTCTGAAAAAACCATGTAACAGAGAACAGTGCGAGGCACTGCAAGGGGGCCTCCCAGTAAAGACCGCTAGGGTCGGGTGGCGAGACCAGGTAGTGTCCCCCCAAAACACAAGTCCGGGGTGACGCACCAGTGAGTCCATAAGGTACCTGATGGAAGTGTGCCCCTCCGGCTGCCACTCAGCTCCATCCTGAAGCCTCATGCCGCAGATGAGCTATCGGACCTTGTCGCCTCCGTAACCAGCGCAACCGAGGCAACTGCAGCCCCCCTCTCGTGCAGGGGGGCCGAAAGGTCCGGCCCACCTGTCGCTGCAAGTCGACCCACTCTCTGCCAGGCCGGGGAGCGTGATCGACGACCTGACGGGGAGCTCCTCTCCCTGGGGGGTGCGGCGTTGTCATCCAGGCCAAGGAGCTCCTTGGCCGCTGATAGCGACATGACCTGGACAAGTCTGTTGTGCCAGCGAAAGATAAGATGGAAGGGGTGACCCCAGGAGTAGGCCACATGTTGCTCTCGGAGGAATGCGGTCACTGGACGGAAGTCTCTCCGCTTCTGCAGTGTCGAAGCAGTCAGGTCTTGAAAAAGCTGAGGATGGTGGTCTCGAAATTGCAGGGGGGTTGAGTCCCCGGGCCTTCCTAAGTATACGTTCCTTCAACTGGAAGTCGTGGACACAAACCAATATGTCAGGGGGTGGAGCTCTCGGGCCCCGCGGCAGGCCCACTCGATGGACCCTATCCATACGAATTTCCTTGCCATCATCTTCGGCCAGGATCTGTAGGAAGAGGGCTTCCACATATCCTCGTAAGTCCCCCCCTCTCCTTCCCAGGGCACCGCTCGTATCCTGATATTGTTCCACCGCGACCTGTTTTCTAAGTCCTCGGCATGGGCCTGGAGGACCAGATTCTGCTCCGATAACCTGAGTACTTCCTGCTGGAGTTAGTGAACATCACCCACCAGCCCCAGGTCGTGCTCCTCCAAGGTCACCACCCTCTCTCCGATACCATCCACATCCCTCCTAACCTCACGCAGGTCCGACGCCAGCTGGGAGCGAAGCTCCGAAATGTCATCCTTGATGGCTTGGAAGAGTTCAACCATAAAGGCCTTGGTGGCGGGCGCCTCATCATCGCCCCGCTGAGGATACTTGCTGGGTCCAGGGGACGAGGCAGGCGGCGGGCCCTTCGGTGCTCCATCCTTGCCCGGCTTATCCTTACGGGGCCTAGTCGTCATATCTCCAGGCCGGCTGTCCTCCCAAGGCCAGGAGAAGGAGTCCAAACCCGCTCCAACCAACGAACGCCGGGGGCGTAAATCGGGTGGCTGCAAGTAAGAGTGCCGCTGTGCAGCGCGGGCCCCCTCAGCTCTGCAATTGGGGTCTCGTGGGTACTCACAGAGGTGTTCTCTCCAACAAGGCCTAGAATCCAAGGCTTCCCAGTTCGCCGCCAATGGAGGCGCCCCAAAGCGCAGGACCGTCAGACTGCAGAGCACGGGTGCCAACCTTCACCACGCCGAGCCACACCGCCAGGCACGGTTGCCACTCCGGGTAAGTCCTTCAGGTAGAGCCCAGGCCGCGGCCAACCTCTTCATCCGCCGCGTCTCCCTGCGGCAGACAGCGATAGGACCAGGCCCCCCGAAGCAGTCCAGGCACCCACTCCAGGGCAGGCCCACGTCAGGTGCAGATCCCCCTGCTCACTCGGCAGTTGATGAATCCCTGCCGACAGACTGCTCCCCGGGCAACAGAGAACCTGTGGGTCCCACACCAGGCCGTAGAGCGCCGCCGTGCTATTGCTGGTCGTCTCTGGTGCCGTGTGGAGTTGCGGCCTCACTGTAGATCGAGGGCCCCTGAGCTAATTGGGGACCTCTGTGCAGCCCTCGACGCCCCTACAGGTGTTGGGCTCCCGCTGGGCCGGTTCCGCCGTCCCCTGCACCGGGCCCGGGGTCGCGGAAGGACGGCAGGCTGCGTCAGGGATATCGGCCAGAGTAGGCCGCGAAGCACCAGTCTCAGGTAGCAGCCGCCGGCTCACGGAAGTTGCCCGATCCCCGGGCACTACACACAACAGGGGGCTTGCGAGACCCGGCCCGAGTGCTGCGCGTGGCTTTTTCACCGCGGGGGGGGCACCAGCTGGTGCAATGCAGGCTCCGGCCGACCGCTCCTCGATGCTGCAGAGCGGCCGGGCGTGGGAGGTAGAAACAGCCCGACCGGCCAGGAGTAATGGCGGCCAGTGGTCCAGGCCTCCTCCCGCTATGCCGTGCATCGGCCGGTCTCTCGCACCTGGGGGCCGGAGAATCACACCACTCGCTCCCGGAAGGCGACGGGTGCTTGCAGGCACAAGATCGAACCCGGTGGCGGTCCCAGGAGGCAGCTTTACAATGCTCAGCAAATCGTGGCGCCGGAGGGACACAAAGGTACGTCTCACTCCGTCGCCATCTTGGCCACGCCCCAACTTGCATATTTTTCATTTGCCAGAAGATGTAGAAGGTTCCAATTGCAGACTATATTTGGAGAATTTGTTACCAGGTTTCTTAAATATAAAATTCCCGGAGAAATTTGAGATTGATAAAGCTCATAGGATTCCGTCGCATCGAAATCCTTGCCATACTAAACCAAGACAAATGATTTTTAAGGTTTTACGTCACCATAATTTGGTTTAGATAGGGAAAGCAGCACGAGATATTCCTTCCCTAATGGTCAATGGCAATTAGATTTTTATTCACCAAGACTTCGCCAAAGATACTATTAAGACTCATAAGGATTTTTCTGAATCTTCGTCCTCAATTGAGAAGTCTTGGATTTAAATATGGCCTTTTTGATTCTTCAACAATGAGAATTTGGAAAGACATTTTTTATAAGTCCTTTCAACGTCCAGAGGATTTGAAAGTGTTTCTGGGCCAACGTTCACAGCATTCTATGGATACACAGGATTTTGTCACTTGAGCAATGCTTTAATATGTATTTCTGTATTTATCTCGGTTCTTCGAATGTCCAGAGGGTTTAAAACTATTCCTGGTCCAATGTTGGTCGCAATCTATGTTTATACATAATTCTGCTACTTACACACTGATTTAAATATATATTTCTGACTAATTATTTTATTACAGATTTCCCGCTGGGCTCCAACGGTTTGGTCATGTTTGCAAAGCGTGTGTGTGTTTCACTTTTGTTATTGATGTTTATTGTTTTGGGTTTTTTTCGGTTTTTTTTGTTTCTTTTTTTTTTTTTTTTTTGCTTTTGTCCTCATTACCACCATGGTATCAATGCCAGACCGAATAAGCCTACAACCAGCTGTCTCAGTTTGTTAAAACTGGCAGGGATAGGAGCGAACTTAGTGGGGACATCCCTCAGCTGTTACGGGCTACATAGTGGAGCATATAACACCGGTTACCTACCCAACGGTAACCATTGGTAGAAGTAACAGCCAACACGGACCGGGCTAGGACCGGACAACGGCTATACAAATGATGTGAGAAAAAGACCGCCATAGTAATGTAATCATCGGACCCGGGGAAAGAGGAAAAAAAAAAACCCGGACACTTCATTGCACCCATGATAACAGATGCCAATAAGTCCTTTTACTCTGGTTGCCAGACCTAGCGAGGTCCATACGTGCAATCTGCAAGACGGAAGCCTGCCAGTCCCTGATGGAAGGAGGTAAGGGGTCCTTCCACTTTTTGCAGATCTCCCTTCTTGCCAACAGCACTGCATAAAACACTAAGCTTTTAGATGCGCTCTGTACTCCTTCTAAAAATCCCAAAAATCGCAAGAGGCAAGTCTATGGTAACCGGGGCACCCAATGATGTTGTAAGAGTGTTACTGATCGCTTCCCAAAATAAAGCTAGACGGGTACATTCGAAGAACATATGGGTATCCGATGCTGACACCAGCCCACACCTAGCACATACAACTGAATTACCAATGGTGAATTTAGATAGTCTAAGGGGAGAGTAGTACGCCCTATGCAGGGTATAGAGGTGATTTCTGCGGAACCATGAAGGCTTCACAATGCTCCCTAAAAGCCCAAATGAAGCGGACCAAAGCTCTTGCAAGTTGTAACCAGTAATTAAAGGACCCCATAGCCGGTCCGGTAAACTGAATTCCCCGTCCGATTCCTCAAGTATGAGTTTGTACCACCGTGAGATCTCTTTTTTAGTCGGCCCGCTATTCACAAGATTGGTAATTAATAGGATATAACCTCCAAGTGCAAACTTGTTCCTTCTAGGGGGTAAAGTTTTATACGCTTGAGTCCAGCTGGCCATTTGCAGGTATTTAAACCTTGATAGGTTGGGGCCGATCTTAATCTGAAGATGTTCCCATGACAGCAGGTCCCCTTCAAAAAAGAGGTCTCCCCACACTTCGAGGCCCGCCTCTCTCAAGGGCACCGCTAAACTATCTCCTAGCCATGCGGGACTTTCAGGTAACCCCCATAGCGGAGGTCTATCACAGAAATACCCCTGCTTAATAGACTTTGTTACTTCAGCCCACATTTTTGCCAGTCCTTGTAGGACCTTCAGTTTAATCTTTTTAAAAAATTTTGGGTTACCAAATTTAAAAAGAAAGCCCGACTGACTGACGCCTTCCCCGTCCAACATGGCTGAAAACATTAAGCCCACCCCATAATCGGTGGGCGTTTTCAACAACATACGAGTATGGGACAGTTGAAAAGCCCAGGCATATAATTGTAAGTCCGGGGCAGCCAAGCCCCCCTTGTCCCATCGCCGTCTGAGTTTTTTCCAGGCTATTCTCGGCAGGTGGTTATTCCAAATAAAAGATGTGATGTCTGACTGTAATTTAGCTAAATAGGATTGATCAAAATATAATGGAATGGTGTTAAATAAGAAAGAGATTTTGGGCAGAATCGACATTTTGGTTAAATTGACCCTCCCAATTAAGGACAGTGGGAGGTGAGACCATGATTGCAATAACTTACGGCACTCCTTAGCTACGGCTGAGAGGTTAACTTGGGCGAGTTTGTTAATATCTTTGACAATGTTTAAGTTCAGATATCGCCTTGAAGAGCCTGCATTTACCACCATAATTCTCCCATCATCATTCCAGACGAGCATCTCAGTCTTTGCAACATTGATCTCATACCCAGATATTCAACCAAATTCATGGGCAATTTCTAGAATTGCTGGGAGTGCGGTACTAACCTCTGACATGAGGATAAGCACATCATCAGCATTTAGAGCCACTTTCCTCTCCCACCCTCTAAAAGAAAAAGGTTTGATGGTGACCTCATCCCTCAGTTGTTGCGCGAAGGGTTCGATATAAAAATTGAATAGTAGGGGGGAAAGCGGGCAGCCCTACCGTGTCCCCCTAGTGATGGTGAAGGAATCCGACAGGTCTCCATTAACCAACAAGGACGCCGTTGGATTACGATATAGTAGGCCGACCGCCCGGCAGAACCCCACACCCACGCCAAACTTGGCCAAGGCCTACGACAGGTATAGCCAATTGACCCTGTCGAAGGCCTTCGTTGCGTCCAACGTGAGGGCGACCAGCGGAAGGTCCTCGGCCAAAGCCATATCCATGGCGCCTATCAGATCGTACGTTAACTCATATAACTGTCGCCCCTTCACAAAGCCTTTTTGGTCAAGATGGAGGACCGAGGGCGCAGTCGAGGCCAGCCTAGAAGAAAGAACTGTGGTGAAGATCTTGTAGTCCACATTTAAGATTGATATTGGCCTATAGGATCCGCAGGCGTCCTTTGGTTTTCCAGGTTTCAGAATGAGGGTAATGGAGGCGTTATCCCAAGATGTAGGAGGGGGATGACCTTCAAGTAAGATTTGGTTAAAAAGCATAGTAAGAAAGGGGACTATTTCAGTCTCTAGAGCTCTATAAATTTCAGCCGGCAACCCGTCGGGCCCCGCCGCCTTCCCCTTCTTACTTTTTTTATGGCAGACCTTACCTCTTCTTCAGTGATAGTACTATCCAAAAATTGAGATTGCTCATAGGAAAGAGAAGGTAAATCAATATCCCTCAGCCAGCCCTCACAGACTCTGGTAAGATATTATTGTCCTCCATATAGATAGATTGAAAAAACTCTCTGAAGGCCTTCCTAATATCCTCATCTGATGAAAAGGTGTTATTGTCCACCGTGATAGCAGCTATGTTATTTCGGACCTGATCTACTTTGGTCTTCCATGCCAATAGTTTCCCTGCACCTTCACTATACTCGAAATGAGCCAACTTACTGGCCTCCCATCTCTGTTGGAGTCTGAGATGTAATACCGAGCCCAATCTACCTCTCCAGACCAACAATTCATTCCGAAGGGGATTAAGAACAGAGTCAGAAGCCCTATGATTGATGTCTATGTCCCGTTGGATTTGGAGTATCCTTGCTTCAATGGAGGTAATTTCCTCCCTATGTTGCTTCCTACGATAGGAGACTTTCTCCGTAATAAGTCCTCTCAAGAAGGCTTTGAACGAATCCCAGATATTCCTAGTAGTCGCTGAGCCGTTATTAGGTAACATAAATTTGTGGGCCTCTGACTTGAGATAAGCAATGTCCTCTGGTAAGGAGAGAAGAGACCGGTCAAAGGACCATGTGGGGGGAGACTTGTTGGTAGGTCGAACCAGTCCAATATGACTGCAGAGTAGTCCGATAGATGTAAAGGAAGGTAGTCAATGGTCCTAACAGAATCTACCAGCCTCAGGCTAACTAAAATAAAGTCTATCCTAGACTGGTGATGGTACTTATAGTTCCGAAAGGAAACCCCTTGTTGTTGCCCAGACCTCTCTCCCCAGATGTCAACATATCCATATTGCTTCATCGCACTCTGTAATACGGATCTAGATTTGGTAAAAACTAGAGAGCGACTATTAGCAGATTTGTCCAACAGGGGATCCAATAATACGTTGAAATCACCGGCAATAATAGTAGGCTCAGGAAAAGAAAGCAAGTGTGAAAAAATGGACTCCAAAGTAGACGGGTCATCCTGGTTCGGTCCATAATATCCCAGGACTGTAATTTGTGAACCAGCTATAACCACTGACGCGATGGCCCATCTGCCACCTGGGTCAACCACCTGTGATACCAACCTAGCTTTGGCCCCTTTATTGAAAATAACTGAAACCCCTCTAATGTTTGTTGTTTGGTTAGTAGATACTGCAAAGTCAATCCACCTATTTTTCTTGATAAGGGCAAGCATTTCCGACTGAGTTAAATGAGTCTCCTGAAGTATAATGAATGAATAAAAGGCGTTTTATAACGCGCAAAACTTAGCCCCAAGGGGCATCAAGGCGCAAAAACAGACAAACAAAAGTCCAAAACTACCAACTGCAAAATCAAATTACCGCTAGGAGCAGAGCCGCTAATATGCCTGCGCATCCAAGTCACGCAAATATTGCATGATTCGATTCGCTCTAGGCTTGGTACGGAGGCCATTAACATTCCAGGAGAAATATTTTATGCTACCCATACCTTGTTGAAAAGAAAAGAAGGGGAAAAAAAAGTGAAGATTTAAGTGTCAATTTCTGCCCTAAATTTTTATCAAAAAACTGCCTGTTACCATCCCCTTTAACACATCTTAGCTTACTGAGGACATTTTAAAATTTTTGCCATCTCCCACCCCCAGCCCTTCCCAAGTGCCCTAACACCCAATCACCTCCCACCCCTTGGAAAACCCTTGCGATATCTAACCGGAACATAGTCCAGTAGACAGCGCACCTCCGCGAGCTCCCGTAGAGATGCACCCGCCACTTCCCCGAAGGGGAAAAAGTAAAGAGAAACAGAGGGAATAGAAAATTATCATGTACCTTAAGGGTTATTAACACAGCAGATTAATAAAAGAGAAAAAAATATAGAAAGAGTAAGGATATTTTATAAAGGAAGGAAAAGGAGGCGTCACTAGTTTGAGGTTGGCTAAGAAATATTAAGCATAAATTATCATTCACTTATGCTTCAATCTCTATTTACTCTCATTGCCCAGCTTCATTATTAACTCATCGGCTGCCTGAACCGATCTGATGTTAAACATTCTATTATTATGCATAATTTTCAGAGCTGCCGGAAACATGAGCTGGGCTGTTGCACCTAACCTCCTAAAAGCATCTTAACGCCTGCCGAATTCCCACTGTTTCTCCAAAGTAACTCTGGAGAGAGCCGATCTAATTGGGAGAGGGGTTGGCCTAACGGCTAAGGCGCTCGACCTCGGACCTGGGGATCTGGGTTTGAGTCTCGGTAACGACGCCATAAACCTCCTGTGATTCTGGGCAAATCACTTAATCTCCCCGTGCCTAAAAAAAAAAAACAATGAAAGTGTGTCCTCATGTAACGTAACTGGTGCTATGTAATGCGCTCTGTTACCTGATTCGGTTCGGGTCTAGTTCGCGCTATATAAAACTCTGCATAAAAAAAAAAAACCTTCCCGGCCAATGACTTTTGTTTTAGCTCGAAGTTGAGGATATGTTCTTTCAACACATAAGTGTGAAAGTTGACTAAGATTTTACGCGACTTAGATCTTTGGGGGTTTCGCCTGAAGAATTCTCCATGGACTCTTTGAATGTCCATAGCCAGTTCTTCAATTGAGTGCTGTAAACATAGGGCCTCCTCCAACAAAACAGTAATAAACTGTTTTATATCTGAGCCCTCTGATCCCTCTGGGACATTAAGTATGCGAATATTCCCATGCCTCGCATTATTTTCCAGTGACTCCATCCTTTCGCTGAGCGCTTGTTCTTCCCTGGAGAGTTTCTGAATATCACTTTTCGCCTGATCCAAGTGGACCGTAAGTCCTGATGCTGTCTCTTCCAGGACGCCTGTTCTTATGGTAAGCCCATCGATCTTATTATCCAGCGACACACAGTAGTTGCTTATCTCTACTTGGTTCGCAGAAGATTCAGCAAAACCTTTTCTTATCTCCATTGTAAGAGCAGAAAACATTCCCAGTAGGGAAACTGCAGTTATAGAGTGCTCAGCCCCAGAGTCGGCTTGGATAAAACAGTCTTCTTGCTGCTCACTAACAATATCCGCGTCACCCCCTTCTCTTCCTGTGGCACCAACTTCCATCCCTGGTAGGACTGCTAAGGGGGTTCCAGAAGCCGGCCCTATAGCCAGGGTCTGAGTATGTAAGAGGCCCGGCTCCAGAGAACATTGACCTCCTGTACTCGGAGGGGGCTGTAGCCGCAATCCCTCCTCCTGAACTGCTCCAATTCCCAGAGCAAGCTGTACATCCTCCTCCTCTCCCCCAGGAGCAAAAGTAGGTGCGACGGACATGATCGCCCCGACTTCTGCCTCAGTAGCTACCACTGGTAGGGGAGATGATATCTCAAGGGTGGTGGAGGGAGGATCTGAGACAGATGCCATAGTGCGGTCTTCCGATAGGTGCAGTATTTGAGGGACTACTTTAAAGTAGGAGCGAAGCGATGGGGTAATTTTTGACCCCGTAGATAATACCACTTTAGGGCCTTTGGTCTTAGACTTGAACTTCGCCTTATATTTAGCACCTCTGGACTTTACTTCTGTATTTAAGTAAGATGAGGCTTTCTTCCTAGCCGGCACCTCTAAGCTAGGGTCTACAGACTCGACAGACTCAACAGACTTACCCCCAAACGAGTCAACTTTCTTTTTTTCGCCCCCGCCTGCCGCCCTTGCTGGGAGTATGTAACAAAGGCTCAGATGTAGTGTGGTCGGCTGTCGTCCCTGGTGACTTTAGTAGCCCTGCTGTTAAGACGGTGGTAGAGTTGTCAACACACACGATATCCTTACCGCCTTCCAAAACCTCTAGCCCCTCCACCGTTGCAGCTGTAGACGTTAATGACTGAGATTGTTTCTGACCTTCTTTGAAAGATGCTTTACTCTGAGCGCAACGTGAATTTGCTGCAAATGATGAACCACGGAAAGGCTGGCCCAGACTCCGCAGCTTCCTTCCCCTCCTCAGCTCCAGCGTGGCAGACCAGAGCCGAAGCCGCGGCTCTAGCCAGGACTCCTGCGGTGTAAATCCAGTGGAGAGTTCAGGAGCCTCCCGTGGAGAAAAAATGGTAGTAAAGTCACACGGCAGCTTGTGTGGAAAATTCTGAGCAGCGGGGCCCACGGGACAAACAACATGAGAACATGAAGCCCGTCGGTCTCCGTCCCCGGTCCCGTCTCCAACACAACCGCATAGGCATAGAGAGTGGACTGACAGGCAGGAGACCTCCGATGAAAGAAAGCAGCCCCGCATCCCACCCCGGCTCCAGAGAGAAAGGTAGGTTTTTTCCTCCAAAGGGGACCAAAAAAAGAGGCAAATTCTTTTCCGAGTGTTACGGCTGTGATTCCGCTCGACACATCCCTCAAAGACTAAGACATTGATACAGCGGGGCAAGCCTTAGCGGGAGCTCGTTCCAGAGCACTGCGGCAGCCTAGCTAGCTGCCGCCATGTTTCCCCCGAAACTGAAAAAGATTGATGTTTATTGTTGTCATCTTTTGTATGTTAGTTTGTCTATTCTTTTACCTACTCTTTCCTTTTTATCTGTTCTGGAGCTACTATGTTCATAGTCTTTCCTTACTTTTTACTCTCCTCCTCCTGACCTGTTTTCTCTTTCTCTTCTATTATGGCTAATGTTCATAATATTAAAGTAGTCTAATTAAATGTTATAGGTTTACGTCATCCTGTTAAGCTTACAAAAATTTGAGATTATTTAGGTAGTTGCAAAGTAGATATTTATCTTATACAGGAAACTCATACAGATGACAAAATCTTAGATTATATGAACAAAAAGTAGGTTGATAATATTGTCTCTTCTCCTGCAAATGGTAAAGAAATGGTGTGGTTATTCTTCTTGCAAAAAAATTACATTGCCAAATTTTGAGTAAATTTTCAGATACTGATGGGAGATATGTCATAGTTAAAATTAAAGTCCTGATTCAGTCATGTTTTTACTAAATGTTTATGGTCCTACTGCTGATGATCCTATTTTTTGGTCTAATCTTACAACTGAAGTTCTAAAGTTGTGTAAAGTTCCTCTAATAGTTGGAGGTGATTTTAATGTTACATCTGATCCCTTATTAGATAGATTATCTCTTACTAAATTTCGTCCTCCTAAAGTTTTTTCTGCTTTCAAATCATTTATTCAAACCACAAAGTTAGTTGATATTTGGCGACTACACTTCTCTACAGAAAAATGTTTTACATTCTTTGCTAACCCACACAATTCGCATTCTAGGCTTGATTACTTATTAGTTTTCAAGCAACTAATTAACTCTGTGATTACACCTATTATTGGTAACAATGACATTTCGTATCATGCTTTGATTTCTTTTGTATTGAATTTAAATTCAACTTTTACAATGCAATCTAGATGGGTAATAAATACTGGTATTATTCTTAATGAACATATTAAACCTAAACTCTTAAATGCCATTCAGGATTATTTCCTTCTTAACCCTGAAGGTTCTACTTCTATGGTCAATAGATGGGACGTTTTTAAAACTTATATTAGAGGTGTAACTATTTCTCTTATGGCCCACGAAAATAAAACCTTTAATGCAAATATTAAAAATTTAGAAAAGCAATTTGCAAAATTTGAGAGACTTTTTATCATGTCTAATGAGCCTCAATATAGAGTCAAATTACAAAAACTTTTATACAGATTTAACTCAATCCTTAGCAAAAGAGCTGGCATTCAGATTTCAAATTCTAAAGCCAAATTTAGTTTTAATGGCAACAGATCTAGGAGACTTTTAGCTAATTATTTGTGTATAAAAAAAAGATAAAACTCAAATAAATTCAATTCAAGGCCCTAATGGTAAAATTGCATCATCTCAAAATGATATCGTTGATGAATATGGGGATTTTTACTCTAGTCTCTATGATAAACCCAATTTTAATGATGTTTCCTTAATTGATTCTTTTTTGACTAAATGTGAATTACCCAAGATTTTGAAATCAGATGAAATTGGACTTGACTCATCCATTACTCAAGATGAAATTCTATCAGCCATAAAATCTATTAAAAAAATAAGACTCCTGGTCCCGATGGCATTCCTGCTGAGGTTTAAAAAGAATTTCAATTACAGCTTATTGCTTTTTTATTTCAACTTTTTACCTTTTTTGTTTCTACGGGAATTGCCTCATGTTCTTTTACTGAGGCTTTAATTATTGTACTTCCCAAACCTGATAAGGACCCCCCCACTTGTGTCAAATTATTGTCCTATCTCTTTAATTAACCACGATTGTAAATTATATGCTAAAACACTTGCTTCTAGATTATCCTCTGTGTTATATTCCATTATTCATCCAGATCAATCTGGTTTTATGAAGAATAGATATTCTGCCAACAATACAAGAACTTTGCTACATGTTATTGAACAAGGTTCTACTTTAACTCTATCATCAGGAATTCTCGCATTAGATGCTGAGAAAGCTTTTGATAAAATTCCCTGGCAATTCTTATTCCATACGTTTTTATCATTTAATTTTTTTGACATATTTATCCGCATGATTTCTGCTTTGTACTCTACTCCTACTGCTTGTTTATCTATCAATGGTCAAGTTTCAAACCAATTCTCTCTTTTTAGAGGTACAAGACAAGGTTGCCCCCTTTCTCAGCTATTGTTTCTTATAGGTATTGAACCTTTACTTAGTTCTATAAGAACATTTTATAAAATTAAGGGAATCAATATTAAAGACATTATTAAAACCTTAGCTTATGATGTACTTTTATTTATTAGTGATCCTATATCCTCTTTTCCTTCCCTATTAGAGATTATTTCGATGTATTCCACAGTTTCTGGATATAAGCTAAATACTAATAAAACTGGATTTTTTCCTTTAAATATGTATTGTACTCCTGATATGATACCTATGAATGAAATTATTTGGCAAAAGGATAAATTGAAATATCGTGGTATTCTGTTTGCTTCATCAATAAAATCAACAATAACGTTGAACTGTGACTTTATCTTAAATTATATTAAAGATAAATTATCCAAATGGTCTTCACTTCACCTTTCATGGTGGGGAAGAATGGACTCTATTAAAATGACTATTGGTCCTAAAATCCTCTACACCCTTGCCATGATTCCTACTCAATTTTCACTAAAGTTTTATAAAGATGTTGACAAACTTCTCTCCAAATTTCTTTGGAATAACAGTCACCTGGTATTAGTTGTAAAAAATTTAAAATGCCCAAATGTGATGCAGGTTTTGGATTACCTGACTTTTTTCATTACCATAAAGCTTTTATTTTAAGACAAAGATCCATATGGTTTAACCATTCCTTTTTAAGTAATCAATCTATTTGGCTTCTTATCGAGAAATCGATAGTAAAACCATTTCAACTACCCACTTTGTTAACCATGTCTAATAAATCACAATTTTTTCATAAATCTGTTATTCTAAAATCCACTAACTTGATTTTTTAATGATTTAGATTCCATTTTTCAGTCACCCATGTTCAATACAGAAGATATGTCATTATGGCATAGCCCAGTCATTAAATTAAATAGAAATATCAGTTTCTGGTATTCATGGATTAGTGCTGTTATTTTTTATCTCAAAGATGTCTATTACACCAATGCTTTCATATCATTTGAGGCTTTACAAACAAAATTTAGTTTATCTCAGTCTGACTTTTCCAAATATGAATATTTGTGTAGTTCGATCTTAGATTCATTTCCTAATGTTATTCCTTCTAATGTTAAATCTGATTTATCGATTTATATTCAAACTGTTTCCTCTTTATCTCATGGTGTTTCTATGTATATAAAGAAGTATCTATTTCTCTCGGAACCTACATTAATATGATTTCGGTATTTTAGAATAATGTACTTTCAACCTCCTTTTCTACTGATACATGGAAAGATATTTAGCTTAATAGTATTTCTGGTTGGTTACCTGTTCTGGTTTATCAAACTAAGTCTTATATTTTATTCAACTGTTTATGGACTCCATTACGTTTATTTCAAGCTAAACTTCTTCAGTCTCCAACTTATTGGCACTGTAAATTACATCCTGGTACATTACAACATATGCTTTTTGATTGTCCTTTAGTTTTTAAATTTTGGATTGAAGTTTGGGATATTATATAAAAGATTTTAAATATTCATGATGATGTTTCATTCAAAATGTTAATCTGCAAATCTGCTGTTCTCTCACAAAACATAAATGACTTAAAAGGTAAACTATTTAATTTTCTAATATCAGCTGCTTTAAAATCCATCACATTCTGTTGGAAAGATGTTTCACTATTGTCAGTTCATGCTTGGTGGTCATAGGTTATTTTTACAAGAAGAGGAGCTCAGTTATCCTTGACTGGTATTAATCATAATGCTAACTCTCATCACTCTTTTTGGAAACCTGTTGATATATATTTATCTTCTTAATTATATATTTATATCTAGTTTTTTATTGCTATTACAGTAGACCAATATCCACGCTATAGCAGCTCTATTTTATAGTTAATGCAATATTTTTATAGCTATTTCCTGCCCTCCCCTTTTATTTTTCAATGAATATGTTTACTGTTGTTACCTACTGTAATTCAACTGATGTTCTTGTATCTCTATATTGTGATTAGGTATTTTTTCTCAATAATATTTTTTCTGTATTGTCTTTGTTTATTGCTTTATATGAAAACTCAATAAAATATTTTGAACACAAAAAGAGTATAAGCAACTTGTCTTGTTTCACTATGTTGTGCTACTAATGGCACACTTGCTAGGTAAAAGCGTGTACGGTGTCTTCAGTCAGTGCAGGCATCACAACCAACAGCGTTCTTCTTGCTGGTACCTGCAGACCCATACCGAAAATGACACAAGTCCCAGTATGCAAAGTGCATCTGGGTGAAATCAAACAGAAGAGCTGACAGTTTTATGTTGCATGACATGGACCTACTTCACAATTAACACAATGTGAAATAAACTACTCTACTCAATTTGTATATTGTATTAACAAACTTTGACTTCCAGGTGTACATGGTTAGGAAATAGAGTAGGTGACTACAACAGCACAATGCTGCAGCAAACCTTACAAGCCACAAATGCCTCCAAAAGCAAAGCACGACTCAAAGTTGTATGTCAGCACACACTATTGGTTCTTTGAACCGCATTTTTGTTAAACAAAACCTGATTATACTCCTATTATGATCAGTAAGCAAATAGATTTCTGCCTGCAGTAGCTGTCCATTAAACGAGCTAGATTTCTAATGATTATGGGGACCCTTGTGTTCTCTTCTTTTTGAAAGTTAGCTGTTGAATGCGAATGCCCTCATCAATATGTTTGACAAAATGTGCAGAGCTATTGGTAAAGCAGCCAACTAGCCCCATTCCTCCAGCCACTCTCTTCCTGGTTAAATTAGGAGCAGCACTTTAGCAGCCCCTCCTTTTTTTGCATTACTCTTTATTAATTTTTCAATGAAATAAACATGCATCATTGTATGGATACCAATCATCACTTACAAGTTACGAGCTCATTTTTACAGTCTGGGTACAGTAGAGGCTGCAAGAATTGCGAACCTCCTCTCCTCCCCTTTATTTGTAATGAGTCCAGTATCCCTTAATCAGCGGATGATTCTCCCCCATTATTGTGTACAGATGCATCAAATACTGATCTGTGTATGCCTGCTAGCACGCTGTTACCTAGTTCCAGTGTTATAAGGGTTTGTTAGTCTTTGGTATTTTGGTGCACAGTTTACGGCACTCTGTTATCCGAGCAGCAGGAGTGTGTTCCATTCTGTAATTAGTGTGCCTGCTCTCTCTCACTTTATATACTTTAAGGCCCCCTCCATCGCTCCCTGTCAGTCGCACCTGTCTCCAGATTTTGTTACATGCACCCCACACTCTCCTCCTTGCATGCAAACTCCCTACCACCCCCTTCCGCATTGCCATTTCTTGCCCCCCATTTTGTGTTTTTCTTCTACCACCTGAGCTGGCCGCCTCATAGCGTTAATAATTGCTTTACGTTCAGCTTTGGTGCACAGCAGTCCACACTACTGTGCAACCTGTCTAAAACAAGCATTGAAAATGCAATAGGTCTTGCCTATTATTAACTTAAAGCCATTTGCTTTGCTAATCGTATTGTATTCTACCTGTGCATTATTTAGTGTATATTTGTGATATGTTGCAGTTGTATGTAGTTAGATTTGTTTTGTTAGCTGTGCAGTAGTTTAAAGCATAGTGTTAGTAGGAAAAGAGCAGTGTTTCAGATTTGGGAAGTGAATGAATAGAAGAATAGTATGTGTATTCATTTCATATAGTGAGGATTACAATAGCATGGGCAGACGAAAAGGGCGAGGAGAGAGCAAATATATGCAAATATATGCACAAATCACAAATATACACAAAATAATGCAAAGCTAGAATACAATACCATTAGCAAAGCAAATAGCTTTAACTTAATTAAAGGTGAGACCTGTTGCATTTTCAATGCTTGTTATTTTTTGGGATCCATTTCACGGGGGAGCAAATAAAGGAAAGGAGGGAAGAGAAGGTAACACCTGTTTCTTGAAGTCTCGGTTTTCACTACATGAAGAGGAGCAAGACAGAAAGAGAGGGAAGAGGTGGAACAAAGAGGGGGGGGGGGGCAGCTGCCAGCTGCAGGAGAACTGAATACTGTCCTTGTCTTCTTTGGCCACGAAGGAAAAGAGTCCTTTTCCTTCTCTGCCCGTTTTGCCCATCCCTAAAAGCTGAGCCTTAACCAATCGGCCTTGGCGATTTCTGCCGTCTGTAAGGCATGTTTAAAATAAGAAAGTAGAGAAACCGACTCTAAGAAATATGAAGTAGGGGAACGCCATGCCCTGCCGATACCGCCCACTTCGACCACTGGGTCTAATGCGCCGAACAGGTTTGGCTTAAAATAATACAAGGGAAGACTGTTCCCATGAGGCACAGGGTCAGACTGATTTGCATATGGCCATGATTTGAACTGGGGTGGCGGAGTGAGCTAAAGAAGGATGATGGATTAAACCCAGATCAGTTGACTGGGGGCGAGTGCTTGCAATGTTCAACACTCTGTTCATCATCCCCTTAGGTTTTGCTTTGTTCGCCCTAAATTGGCAGGGTATGCCCAGAAGTGGGTCCCTTGCTCACTTTATCACTGGATTAAAGCTAGCCTGGCTGATGACGGCTGATTAGCCAGAAACCGGTCCCAGGAAGCTAGTTTCCGGTCCAGGGAAGACATGTCTTGGCAGTTCGGGCTGGACTGTTCCAATGAGGCATAGGGTCAGACTGATTTGCATATGGCCATGTTTGAACTGGGGTGGCGGAGTGAGCTAAAGAATGATGATGGATTAAACCCAGATCAGTTGACTGGGGGTGAGTGCTTGCAATGTTCAACACTCCGTCCATCATCCCCTTTGGTTTTGCTTCAAAATAATAGAATAGCGGAGATACAGATATTTAAAAATGCTCAGCTGCTTTAAAATGCTCAATAAAGATAATACGTGCCCAAAAGTCTGTGCAAATACGCGAGTCCACACTACAGTGTCTGTCATTTCTCTTACAGGCGCCTCAGCCCGGCTATCTGCATCATAGGGCTCCGAGGTCTTACAGGCTCCTTCCCATTGTAAAATGCGCAAGAGCTCAATTAAGACAATACGTGAAAAATGTCTGTGCAAAAACGTGATTATACACTCCAGTGTGAGTGTGTAAGGAGCGAGAAAGGTGAGGAACAAGAGGGCGAGGAACAAGAGAGAGAGAGAGAGAGAAACCACGTTCTTCCAGACTGATGTTCGGAAATTCTGGACAAGCTTCCGGGGGCACAGCATCTCAGGGCCGAACTAAGAATCATCAAGGTCTCCACTTACAAGTAACAGAGCATGAATGACTACAGGGGTGGTAAAATAGGAAAGGAATTAGACTTAAGGCTAACAGAGTAAGCGATACATATAGCCACTGCAATGATGGGTTAGGCTGTAATTAACCCTGGCATACTACAAGTCTTGCCCAGGAGATGCAGATGAAATGCCAATGCTGCACCGGGATGAAGGATGCCTGGACAAGAAGACAAACAGACTAGAGGGTAACAAAGTAGCTAATCACAAACAGAAGGTAGGGGACTAGAGAATCAAAGCGAACAGAAGAAGCGAGAAAACAACAAAAATGAAGGGATGGGGCAAGCCAAGAGTGAAATAGAGTGAATGGCAAAGAGTCAGAACAACTGTTGTCGCCGGACAAGAGAGCTCTCTCTACAGATGGGGCTAAATCCCTGGTTTTCCACCATTGAGCCAAAGGTGTGCCTGATTGTGCTGGTCCTCTAGTGATTGGATCTTTGCATGCGTGTCTGGGAAATATAGTTGCACGGTTATGAGTAAGTAGTTTGTCTGTCCTCTGTGCCATCTATTTGAAGTACACAGTCTTCTGCTTCCTAACATGCCGGATGTATGACATTACAACGCATGCTTTTACATCGCATGCCTTTACAACGCGGTATTTACAACGAATACCTTTACAACGCATAATGCTTTTGGGCGCTGGATAGTGAATAGTTTAATTTACTATTCCGACTCCAGTCCCCGTGGATAGTAGGGAAGGTGTTGGATAGTACATTAAACCTATTCCCTATCCTAGAGCGCCCCCGAGCGCAATGCGTTGTAATGGTTTGCGTTGTAAAAGTTGCGTCGTAAAGGCACTGCGTGGTAAAAGTTGCATTGTAAAGGTTGTACACCAACATGCCTTGTGACCTGACATGCTCAGGACTCCCTGCTTACTTCGAGCTGCCCAATAACGGAAGGGAATGTCAATGCCCTGCAAATATTTTCATGTAGTGGGATTATTTGACAAGGGTTAGTAGGGCAATTAGTTGGTTCTTTTCAAACTTCATATTCACATCCACATAAAAACATCTGCAACAAGAACATACCAGAGAATTGTGTCTGCAGCTCTTAACAATTCCATCTAGTAGTGGTTACACACCCTGCGTGTCAGTGGGGATTTACAACACAAACATATGTTCAACGTTAGCTGCTATACCAGCTATTGCACCCTGGAGAATGAAGATGTGGTAAAGAGTATCCACACATCTGTCCTATTCCACAGTTCAGTTTTAGCAGTTAAATACTTCCAGAAAGTTCACTGTGATCATGTCTAAACAAATACAGGGTGTGTACCTTTGCACGCAAAACATTTTATAATATGAATAAACAGTTCTGAACAGTGAATGCGTCATGGACCACCCTACCAGCAGTTCTGACTCTTCTTCAAAGCGACAAAGGATATGTATGGCACGTTTTATAATGGTGGCCCACGAAGGGCTGAATCCTGGGCACAGATAGCAGGAATCCTGGAATGTTGAGGAAACATTCACGTGGTGCTTCCTAAATGGTGAATCTTCAATAGTGAATGCAGTTATCACGCTGTGGCTCCCAAGAAGGCCCACCCGTCACATCTTGGGACTTTGCTTTTTTTGTGCAGCCTATGCAAATAATGTGGCTTCTGACATAGCTACCACCGGTGCCCTGATTCTCCACGAGCAAGGCCTCACTACCCGGGATCCTGTAATTGCTTAGTCACGGATTGGTGAGCTGGTGTAAAAAGCTGACAAAAATGTTGTCTGAGGCTAGGACTGTTCTGTCTATTATGTTCCCTCATTGCCATCTCAGTGGACTCGATTTAAGTGGAATACAACAAACAAAGCTTTTTTATTAATCGAGGAGTATGTACTGCAGAAGCCGGTTAGCAACGCTAAAACATTTCCTCAATATTAAGCACCAAAAATGTCCCCCTCTGTACCTGGACTCAAGTATTCTTTCTACCTGTATGCAGGAGTGGAGGAAGACATGCCCTAGTGATGGCTTTGCTAGGATTCATAAAAGAGGTATGAACGAGTGGTGCATATATACATATATATATATTTTTAATTTTATTTGTGAATTTACAAATCATATTCCTATTGAGTATACATTTTGACATAAGGAAGAAATACATAACAAAATACAATCCCCAGGCAAGACATAGGCAGTGCAGTCTTATAAGTGAAACAGAGAATACAATGCACATCAAATGGCATATCACTGTATAATATGGTTTAAATTCCAACCATACACAGGTTTGTGTGATTGTCAGGGACTTTCTAAGGGTGTCCACAGAGAAGGGAAATGAAACGAGGGACACTCTGTTAATTACCTCCTAGCAGGTGCCTGAGTCGCTACCCTGGACTGCCTGCTCCTCAGTTTCTCTCCCATGTACAGCCCCCAATAGTTCTTTGGGCGGCCCTGGGGGGCCCGGGGGTAGCTCATTGTATATGTCGGACAGCGTATTACAATATAGCATATCAGCGCTCCAGTCTCGTATAAGAGGAAGCAGACTCTTGGACCAGCGCATAGCGACCCTTCACTTAGCCAGAAGCATATCCATCACCACCACCCTACTGTAGCTTTTATCTATACCCATATCATACCCAAGAAGGGCCAGTAGGGGGTCAGGTTCTAGTGCATGTCCCATGATATCGCTCATGACATCGAAGACCTGCCTCCAGAATTAAAAAATATATGAACATAGCCAAGCAGAGTGTAGGAACCCTGCCTCTGGCTCCGGGCAGCGAGCACACTGGCCAGAGTCCCGCAGCCCATAGCATAACAGCCTAGCAGGAGTGTGGTAAACTCTATTTATATATTTAAAGTGGATTAGACGGTGCCTACTATTTAACAATATGTGTTTAGTTACTTTGCAGCAATATCTCCAGCACTTATCGGCGAGGACCCTGCCTAGGTCACTCTGACAGCTCAACCGGGCCTTGGAACATGGTGTTGACTTGTATACTAATGACAGCGAATAGAGTGTTGACACTAGCTTAGAAGGTGAAACTGAGCGAATGAGATGCATGAGTGCATGGCATGCAGGGAATACAGGGGGCTCCTGCATGTCGTCTCCCAGGAGTTCATGCCACACATGCCTGACCCTAGCGTACTAGAATTGGTCTAACGGCGTGAACATCAGATCCTCTTTAGGCAGATTATCCCAGTCAAGGAAAGCGCCATCACGAAAGCAGTCCCCTACCCTTAGCATTCCCAATGTTTTAAGGGAACTCTGAACTCCCTTTTCCATTCCTGTCTGGAACCCGAACCAGGAGCACCACTCCAGCGGAATTAGTGGCAATACATCAATGCACCAGCTTGGGACTCCAGCAGCGTATGCAAGCATGCACAATCGAGTTTATAGAATCAAGAACGCTGTGTCGTCTTATGGGGACCCAAAGAGGGATTGCTGTTGGGTGTCTGGGGAGGTAGCAATTCTTTCGATCTGCACGTGCGGCAGGTCCTGAGGGCATGTATCCAGCTGTATGCATGGCCGCCTGAGCCGCTCTGTCGTATATAGTTCCAAATCAGGATCCCTGCCGAATGAGGCAACGTCAAAGTCTGCCATATGACCCTCGGCTGCTTACCAGCCCATGCCAACCTTATGAGAGAGCGTATGGTAGCGAATATATGGTGTGGCAGCAACATGGGGATATTTAAGAATAGAAACAGAAACCTAGAGAGGACGAACATTTTCATAATAGAAATACAACCTAATAGGGAAATAGGTAAGCTAATCCATCGAGAAAGGTCGTCTTCAAGCTTGGAGATTGCCTTTCCATAGTTTTCAGCAAGGACTGTGTTGGGGTTAGTGTGTATTTTTATCCCTAAGTAACGAATGGGGTCCGACGACCGCTGAATAGGGAAATCGAATCTTGGAGGGGTGGTCACCGGAGTCAGTGGAAAGATAACAGATTTTGACCAATTAAATTTTGAGGCCGGACAATTGTCGAAGATGCACAACCTCGGAGAGGATTGGGTCAAGATTTTGGACCGGCTTTCCCAAATACATCAGGGTATCGTTAGCGTATGCCAAAAGAACCAAGCTGTACTCTGGGAACATTAATCCTCTGTGGCTATGGTACTCATGAAATGCACACACCAACGGTTCAGCCACCAGGGTGTAAAAGAGAGGGGACAATGGGAAGCCCTGTCAAGTGCCCCTTAAAATGGCAATGGGGGCTGTCATCATATGACCAAGATGTATCCTGGGAGTGGGTAGAGTGTATAACACTGTAACCAATTTTAGGAAGGTATCGCAGACTCCAATACGCCTCAACATTCCCTTCATAAATGCCAACTCCATGGAGTCAAAGGCCTTTCCAGTGTCTAAAAAGACCACCGCAGCTTCAACGCCAGTGTTAAGTTGCTGAATAGAAGCCAAAAAATATACGGAGTTTGAGGGTCAAATTGCGACCGGGGACAAAGCCCCCCCTGCACTCGGCGAATCACCAATGGGATCAAAGGGGATAAGCAATTCGCCAGGATTTTAGCATGAATCTTATGGTCAACATTTAAAAGCGATAGAGGCCTATATGATGAGCATTCCACAGGAGATTTCCCGGGTTTAAGCAACATTATGATCAAGGCCTCACACATGGAGGGAGGCATAATCTCAGTCCTGGCCATGTCCTCATATAAGGATATCAGTTGTGGGATCAATTGCTCTTGAAACGTCTTTTAAAAATTCACTGTGAGCCTGGGGCGCTGGGGCGCTGCTCACGCGCAAAGATTTGAGTGCTGCTCTGACTTTACTGGGAGTTAAAGGGGCCATAAGGTGCTCCCTGTGCTCATTTGTGAGCCACGCCATTTGGATTTGCTTGAGGTAGTTCTGTATGAAGTACTCATTAGGAGGCCCTGAGTTGCGTAAAGTTCAGAGTAGTATCTGCTAAATCTGTCTGCAAAATCTGCGCACTCATGAACGGGAAGGCCCTGTTCATCACGAACCTCAACTATCAGATGTGCATCTCTCTTGGGGAGCAGTAGTGCCAACAGAGAAGCTCAAGGTCGCTCCCCATCCAGTACACCCTGGCAGTGGCATATTTGCCCAGGTGTTTCACTTCGCTATCAGCTGTCGCCTGGTACTTCTCCAGAGCAGTCTTTATATTCCTCAGTAACTTTTAATCCCCAGTTTCTTGAAAGTTGCATTGCAGGGACGAAATGTTGCGCTCCAATTTTGTTAATCTATCTCTTAGGGAACAAAGCACCCCGTGTGTTTAGATATACCAATGCCCCTAATATAAACTTTAAAAGCCTCTCAGATTGTCGCAAAACTCTCAACAGAGCCAATATTGTTTTCAAAATAGACCTAAATCAACGTTGCCATTCTTGCGGCAAACACCGGGTCTAACAATGAATAAGGGCGGAACCTCAAAGTAAAGTGCAGTTGCCTGCCTGAAGGGAAATGAGATATCTAATTGTACCGGAGAATGGTCTGAATATGTGCGTGCAAGTGGGAAACAGTCAGTGACATAGGAGAGCAAATTCCTAGATAGTAGCCAATAATAATATAATCGATACAGGTGTGCGTGTCATGAGGTGCAGAATAGTGAGTGAACCCCCGATGTCCGTCAAGCGCTGTCGCCAAACGTCTATCAAGCCCAGCTCATCCATCAAGTTGACAACGGCACAAGCTGCAGCTGAGGGGCGCCTAGATGGGGCCCTAGAGTGATCTTTATCAGGGTCTAATATGCAATTGAAGTCGCCCCAGCAGGAAAGCTGCTTTAGGGTCCTGTAGGAGTCGGAATCCCAGCTCACAGTAAAATTGCGGGTCATCGTAATTGGGGCCATATACATTAATCAATTTTAAAGTGCGACCCTCCTGGCACTTCGCTATAATGTATCTTCCATTTGGATCCACTTCGGACTCAATAAGTGTAATCCCTGACTTAGGGTTGACCCATATTAGGACACTCCTGGCGTGCGTTGTGAACCCTGCTGTGCATATCAAACCCTGGAAGTGTTTCTGTGCTAGCATACAGCTATCAAGAGGTAGGTGTGTCTTCTGGAGCATTGAGACATCCACTGGGTGCCTCTTCAAATATGCCACAACTTTCCGAATCTTTCTGTGGTCATTCAACCCCCTGACTTTCCATATTACACATCAAACCTTCTTGACCCCTCTAGAGGCCATGATCGGGCTTGACATAACATACTTGGGCCATAACAAAGGAGGTGTGCATGTATATATCCCTAAAACCAGTTCTCAAGATTGCATCCCTGCCAAAAACATATGCATGTCTTACTTTCCAAATAACCCCACCCGCCCTCCCACGCTATGCCCTCCCACGCTATGCCCTCCCGAACTGTGTACAGATGAGATAACCCCCCAGCATACAGAGATTTGAAAACACAACTACCCCATACAAATACAACAAATTCCCTCATCACACCCTTCGTGGAACACACTGCTGGGCAGGTGTCACCTGACTTAGGGTGCACCCTGTCCCCGCATAATTGGCAGTGATAACGACAATCTTTCTACCGTGTCATAAACATATGCTTGCAGCATGGAGGTTTGAGCAGGGACCAACCCACCTGTTTATTGGGCATGGGCAATGGATGCAAAAGACCCAGGATATTGAATGATCTGCCTTGGTTCACACACATATATCACAACCTGTGTCTAATCGACAAGAACCTTACCGGAATCTGCGGAAAACAAATCAGGAGGTATCAACAGAACAAGAGGGGGATCTGTTACAGAGATATTTGGAGTTAAGGTTGCAATTCAGATAAAGACATAGTTCACCCATTTGAAAAATAAAAAAGCAACCCAGAATGCCCTGTAGAAAGAAGAAGAACCACAGTAATCTGCAATTGTGCGGGAAGCCAGCAGGGACTAAAGAGGTCTCCAGGCTCCCCCTGTGGCCACCATCAGTGAGGAGTGGGTGTTCTGGGTGGGACCAGGGCACCCACAATTGAGTCAGGGCCCTGGGGATGGGACTCCCGTGGCTGATGTTGGCCCAGGAAGGGGGCCGCAAGGCCCCCTCTCCTTAATGTTTTACAAACAATAAATATAAAGGCAGGTCCCTGGGGGATGCGGTTCCTGGGGATGAAATTGGCCCAGTAAAGGGGGCAATGTGACCCCCTCCATTAATCTTTTTAAACAAAAAAGAAAATAAATGACCAGCAAATAACCGGAGGCCCCACACCCTCTCACCACCACTCTGCAAATGAGCCTCCTGGAGCACAACTTGTTGGGGGTTGTAGTCCCTGTTGCTAAACAGTGTCCTTGGGCGACCACAAGCCCTCCTTTTACGTCCAGTAAGTCCCACACAGCGGGATTGCTGCGAGGTCTTTGGAGGCCAAGCCCCATTTCTCCATCAATCTGTAAACGAAACTCCTGGCGCACTGCTGGTAGGGGGATGAAGTCCCCTTGGATGCTTAGAGTCCTTGGGGACCAACAAGCCCACCTGTTACCTCCATTAAGTCCCACACAGTGTGATTGCTTAGAGGAGTTTGGAGGCAATGCCTCCTTCTCCACCACTCTGCAAATGCGCCTCCTGGTGCCCTGTTGGTTGGGGGATGAAGTCCCCTTGGCTCAAGAGGGTCTTTGTGGGAGAACAATCCCTCCTATTACCTTCAGTAAGTCTCACTGATTGAGATAGATGAGAAGACTTCAGAGGCACGCCCCTTTTCTCCACTGCTCTTTAAGCACACCTCTGGGTGCACTGCTGGTTGGGAGATGAAGTCCGCTCGGCTCTAGAGTGTCCTTGGGGGGCAACAAGCCCTTCTGTTACCTACAGTAAGTCCCACACAGCGGAATGGCTGAGAGGTCTTGGGGGCCCAAAAGCCATCCTGTTGCTTCCAGTAAGTCCAACACATCAGGATTCCTGAGAGCTGGCTGGATGCCCGCCCCCTTTCTCCACCACTGTACAAATGCAACGTCCAGTAAAAACACATAGAAATTCACTTAAAAAAACAAAGTTTACAAGGACGTTATAGTTAGGCTCATATTTCACTAACCAACTATAACTTACTTCCCTGCAATGCACTGCTGATGAACTCACATATTACATCACTCATGACATGGTCAGTGACATCACTGATGACATCTCAAATGACTTATCCACAGAACCACTCACACACCAACTCACATCCCATTCAACCTATTGTATGCCCACTCACACACCCACACATTCACCCACACATACACACACACTGGGGTTTGTAATTCTTCTAATTATTTAGGTAGCCTCTATGTCAAAGGAGGTTTTGTCACAATAGTAGCAATTTCTATATTAGAACTTGCTACTTTTATGTGAGATAGCCTGCACACATTCCAGCAATGTCAGTGGTGGATGGTGGTAATTCCACCAACAACCGCATGTCCCCCTAAAGTGAGAGTACTCAGTTGGAACAAACAACTTTTAAGAGCATTCTTTGCACTTCATGTCAGTTGTATGATATTAATTGTATTGGTTGGAATGTTTGAACATATTGCCTAATAATCTGGCACCGATTTAGGTCTCCTGCTATTGGTGGCAGGAGACGTTTTAAAATTTATCAGGGTGTTTTCAACCTTTTTAAATGAAATTCATGAAGTTTTAATTTTGGAGGTAGTTAAGAGGTCTAGAGATCCTCCCACCACTTCCTTGGCACAATAAAATGTTCTTGCATTTTATTAGTGCGGTTGCCACCTTTGTAGGAGGCAAGCCAGAGGCTGCACTTCATTGCTCTAGTTATGGTCAAAGCAGACTCTTTAAACTGCAATTTTGTGTCCTTGGAGCCAGTGGCATAGCTAGAGCTATTGCCGCCGCGGCGGTCTCTGAGTTTGCTGCCCTGTGACGGCCAGTGCAGGTAGGGTGGTGGGCAGTGGGGTGGAGTCAACAGATGACGACGAGGGAAAATAAAAGAAAAGAAAAAAGAAAATCACTTAACTTGCTCTCGTCGCATTGCTGAGTCGGTGATGCGGCAAGAGCAAGTTAAGTAGTTTTCTTTTTTTTTCCTGATCGTCGTCTGTCAACTCCCCTCTGCCCCACCACAGATCTTACCTAAACCAGCCATCACTACTGTTGCTGCCCCTCATTCACATCAAAAGAAGGCCCGCCTCCTCCTCAGTCACTGGATCTGCTCCCTGGCCATGAAAAATTGCTCACGTCATGTGAAGTGCTTCTGCCTCCAAAAAGTGCTGCCCAGGGCGGATCATCACCCCCACCAGCTATGCCACTGCCTGGAGCACCAAATGAGCCCTAAGGCCGCCCAGCTGCACTCCTCTTCTCTCCCTACAGGCCTAGTACCAGGGACTGTGCTTGTTGGTTCTTATGTAACACTCATAGAGAGGACGAATTATTGATTCAAGTTCAAATTATGTTTATTTAGATGAACACATCCTTAAAAACACCATCAAGAATAAAACGTAAAGAGTGCAATTCATAAGACAGATAAATCACAAAATTAATGACAATTAAAAAGTGTTGATATGTATAAGCATAAGATTACAACACATAAAAACATTAATAAATGGCAAATAGAAAGGACGCAAACCATTCTCATAAAAAGGGAAGGACCCTTTAAAAATAATTTAGTACTATATTTCGTGTCGAGGGGCCACAAACCACGCAGACACAATGAGATATTGCAGGAGCTTTTTACTACTTCTCTCTTCTCCGTACTCTGCCTTCAATCTGCCCACTTCCCTTCTAGGCTCCTCCTGTTCTGCCCATCCTTCCTGCATTCAAAAGTAGCCGAGCAGGTCCTAGAGCCCAGCACTGCTCACTACGTTACACCTCCCCCTTCTTGACAAAAGAACAATCAGAGCTTACTTGTAATCTTGAAGACATATAAATCATAAAATATAGTTACAGTTCTTCGATCAGACGAATCGGTATGTGAATAGTTCGTCGTCGCCGCAGATATGTATCCGGAGGATTCGGTTCTTCTCTGTCAGTGCTCAGTGACGCGGGCCGATCATTGGCACTCGTCCCATTATTTCTTGTTTCTCCACACACGGGACTGCTCAACATCTCTTTGACTTTAGGGCTACAATTCTGAAAGTGCGACACATTTCGAGTAATTCTTTTGTCATCAGACTCTGCAGTAATCATAGTTCCCTTCTGTCGTGTCACCATCAAAGGAGTCTCATGATAGCGGTAGTCTGTCTTCTTTTGTTGTACTAACACCCAGTCTCCTTCCTGGATCGATGAGGGTGTAGCTCTCCTACGGTCATCAGCATAGGACTTCATCTTTTCCTTCTTTAGTGGGTCAATGGCAGCGATTTCTGCATGTTCGGAGTCGTGAGATGCCATTCCATCAGTCCATTCTACCATGGGTATTCGGGTGCGCACTGACCGGCCCAGCATCAAAGTTGCCGGACACTTTCCAGTGGTGGAATGAGGCGGGTTTCGGTATGCTCGCAATACCTCATTTAATGCCACTTGGGTATGTTTCTGAGAGAGCCCAGCTTGTTGAATAGTTTTCTTGAGGGAGGACATGAATCTTTCTACCATACCGTTGGCCTGTGGCCATAGAGGAGTGATCTTACGGTGTCTGAAATTGAGGTACTTTGCAAAGTCTGAGAAATCCTGGCTGTTCAATGGGGGCCCATTGTCAGTCTTCATGACTTTTGGAATGCCCCAGGCTGCAAACACTTCATCAAGAACAGGTATGGTACTGGAAGCTTTGGTTGATGTGATAAATCGTGCAATGGGAAAACGTGAGTATTCATCCATGATGACTAGAATGTACTGGCTAGATTTAAATGGCCCAAAGAAGTCCACTACAACGTGCTGCCATACACCTTCCGGCAGTGGGGACATCTGCAGGGGTGCAGGAGACTCAGCCCGGCTTACCAGTTGACACTGGGGGCAGTCCTTTAGCGTGAGCTCAACCATTTGGTCTAGCAGCGGGAACCAAACTTGTTCTCTCAATGCTCGCTTAGTGGCTACGATGCCTCTATGACCTTCATGCGCCAGGTTGATGACTCCTTGACGCAGTTGCTTCTGGATGACTAGCCGATTGTCTCGTAGTATCAGGCCATTGGCAGAAATTGATAGTTCCTCTTTCACATGCTTGAAAGAAGCCAGTTCCTGTACATCAATCCGTTCGTCTTGCTCTTGGTCCTCCAAGTGTCGCCAATTGCTGGTCTGTATACGCCGTTTTATGTCTTGCAGCGTACTGTCAGCACGAGTGCCATCGCAGATGGCTTCAAGCAGGACCGATGGAGGTCTTGAATGAGCCACTACAAAGTGTACGTATTCCTTGGATATTGATGGCCTGGACTTGGTTGTTTCCTTGGGGTGTCTTGACATGTAGTCAGCAGGATTTGCAGCTTTGCCCGGCTTGTGCACAATAGTGTATGTGTACTCTTGAAGATGAAGACTCCATCTTTCTATTCTTGGTGGCATTTTGGCCCTGGGATTGCCAAAGATGGTGATTAGAGCTTGATGATCCGTGATTAACGTAAAGTGCTTGCCATATATGAAGATGTGAAAGTGCTCGCAAGCCCACACAATTGCCAAGCTTTCTTTCTCTGGTTGAGAATATGCTCTCTCGGTGTCTGTTAGGCTTCTGCTGGCATAAGCAATGATGTATCGTTGGTCACAGTCTGTGTTATACTGAGCTAAGATGGCTCCCAGTCCTACAGTACTAGCATCGACCGTGATCTCAGTCTTCTTTTTTGGGTCAAAATAAGCATTGTTGTTTGCTGACTCGACCGCCGTTTTGATTTCATTGAAAGCTTGTTCACATCGGGAGGACCACTGAAACAGATGCCCTTGTTTGGAGAGTTTTCTGAGGGGATAGCTGATGGTCGCATAATCTTTGATATATCGGGCACAGTAACTTGCCATCCCTAAGAATGAACATACGTCCCCAGCATCACGGGGACTTGGAGTGTCTTTAAGGGCAGCCGCTTTTTCGGTATACGGTCTCATTCCTGCACCAGAGAAGATGTGACCAAAGAATTTCTGATTCGACTTGTGAAACTCACATTTCTCTTTGTTTAGCGTCAAATTGGCTTCCATGAGGGCATGACAGATGCAGTCCAATGCTGTGTCATGTTCTTGTGTTGTTGATCCATGGATCAGGATATCGTCACTATAATTTAGAGCATTTGGGATATGATGAATGACTTTTCTGATGGTTTCCTGAAAGATTTCAGCCGCTGAAGAACAAGCCTATCTGGGTTGAAAAAGTGGTAATATATCGGGACCTTTCGTGCAGTTCTAGTTGATGATAACCTTTCTTAAGGTCTAGTTTGGAGAATATCTTGGCACCATTTAGGGAGGCAATCATGTCACTGATGTGAGGTCCTGGGTGTCGTTCCCTCTCAATGGCAGTGTTAGGTGCCCTCATGTCCACACACAAATGGACTTTGTCAGGCTCTCTCTTCTTTGGTACAACTACTACCGGAGAGACCATGGTGTTGGTCCTTCTGTTCGTTCAATGATGTCAGCCTCGAGTAGGTCACGCAATTCCTTTTCTCCAGCTTGCTGAAGATGAACAGTGACTCTTCTGTGGTGTTGGGCTACCGTTGTGACCTGTTCATTTATGTGTAGCCTGATCTGACAATGAACCATTTTTACGAGCCCCTTGAACAATTTGGGAAATTTCTGAACAACATCAAGTTCATCATCAACTTTGTATAGTACACCCACTAGTTTAAGTCGTTCAGCAGTAGGAAGACTTAGAAGACAGTCTTGCTCAGGCCCATCAATAACATGAATATACGCCGATATTGTGTGATCTTTTTTTTTTTGTAAATCTTTTTATTGAAAATAAATAACATACAAGGCAAACAAAATACAGTATAGTTGGACGTAGTCCGAGCAAGGGAGGAAAGCAGAAAAAATTATACAGGAGAGTTTACAAATTATATCACGGTACGGACACAGGGGAGAGACGAGTTCTAGAGCAATTATTATTCTACATTGCGGAAATGGCGGGTCAGGGGGGAAGCTGATCTTCAGGAACATCAAGAAGAGGAGGAGTGCAAATATCACCACGGTAAGTGTTCCAGTGACCCCAGACCTTTCCCCACTTCCTGGGTCAACCTTGTGCCGCATAAACAGTCTTCTCCCTAAACATGCACCAATCCATGTTTCCCATCCAAGCCTCGACCGTGGGTGGCTTCTGGGAACCCCACAATTGTGCTATGTCTCTCTTAGCCACCATATTTCCCAGGGTTGCCCACTGTGTCTGTGCGACATTATAATCAGTTGGTCCCCAGATATTCAGGAGAAAACGTCTAGCCTCAGGTAGTAGAGCAACACCGGTAGTCTCTCTCATCTTATTATGTACCCCACTCCAGAAGGCAGCAACCACAGGACACTCCCAAATTATGTGAAAAAAAGTCCCGAGCAGCCCACAACCACGCTTACAAAGACCATCTTCCAAATAACCCATTCTATTTAAGCGGGGACCAGTTACATAGACTCTGTGTAGATTTTAAGTTGCACCAACCGAAGACGGGCCGGTATAGCGACCTCCTTAGGAGAGGAGATCGCGGACTGCCAGTCCTCGTCGTCTAATTCACGACCGTCTCGAGTCCATACGTCCCGAAGGGCCACTAACAGGTCAGCTCTACCGTTGATTAGTTTTTTGTAGATTAAGGAGATGGTACTATCCGGCACATGACCGCCTAGTATTCTATCCTCGAGCGGAGAGGATTCCGGAATATTTGCGCTCTCGGGAAAACCCGACCTCAGCGCATGATGGACCTGGGCATAGTGAAAGTATTCCACCTTGCTGAGTTGGAACTCGGCTTGTAATTCCTCAAAAGTTTTAAACTTGCCTTTAATCCAGATATCGCTCACCTTACTAATCCCAATAATATCCCATTTATCAAATCCCTTCGATTTCCACAAGCTACCCAGCCTCTCGGAAGCAAAAAGCGGGGTCGCCCAGGTCAGTCGATCTTTCCAACCCATCGCACTGTTTGCGCAGTTCCATATCTGTACTGCAATCTTTGTGGGCCCCGAGAGCTTCCCGCCATCTAGTCTAGAATAAAGCGCTCTATAATAATCACCCCCCGGCAACAACCATCTATCCATTGCAAAACCAGGGTTCAACTCGGGGCCATACATACCATGATTAATGGCCCCCAATTGAGACGCCCAGTAATACCGCTTGATGTCGGGGAGAGCGATGCCGCCATCGTACCAAGGCAGCGTCAGCTTAGCAAGGGCGATACGCGAACGTCCGTCCCAAATCAATTTCCTCTGGAGACCCTCAATAGCCTGAAAATAACTCGCAGGGACCACATCAAAGGTGTTATGAAGAGCATATAGAAAGCGTGGCAATGTCATCATCTTAAAAAGCGCCGCACGACCGAGTGGTGAAAGCAGAAGCCTGCGCCAGCGCACCACATCCAGCTTCAATCGGTTAAGCGGCGGGAGCAAATTCTGTTCATATCGGACTGTCGGATTCAATGACACGTATACCCCAAGATACTTAAAACCCACGTGTGCAACCTGGATGGGACAATCGCGCGGCAACAAAGGGACTTCACCCGAAAGGACGTAGAGATAAGATTTAGTCCAGTTAATAACCAAGCCGGAATTTTTACCAAAGGATGTAAGGACATCAAACACAACTATTAACGATTTCTGGGGCGACGTTAGGTACAATAGGATATCGTCCGCATATAGTGAGATGCGGTCCTCAAAGTCTGGGGCCCACCGAATACCCTTCATCGAAGGTTCCCATCTAATCCATTCAGCGAGGGGCTCCAAGGCAAGGGCAAATAAAAATGGAGACAATGGACAACCCTGCCTCGTGCCTCTTCCAAGAACAAAAGGCTTCGAGACCCGACCATTTACCACAAACTCCGCCAATGGATCTTCATAAAGGAGCTTGACCCAGCCAATAAAGCCAGGACCAAAACCAAACTTGGCCAGCACGGCCCACAAATATGGCCACTCAACAGTATCAAAGGCCATCGTGGCGTCCAAGGAGGCCAAGATGGCCGGCTCACGCAACGACGAAGCCCTCGCGAGAACGCCATGCAACCGTCTCAGATTCAAAGCCGTAGTCCGATGAGGGATGAAACCGGATTGGTCCGGATGAACCAAATCACCAATGACCTTTATTATACGGTTAGCTAACAATTTGGCAAGAATCTTGGGCTCTGCATTAAGGAGCGATATTGGCCTATAAGAGGCACAACGGTCCCTTGGCTTCCCTTCCTTATGAATCACCACTATGGTCGCAAGACGCTGATCACGAGGAAGGGAGCCCATATCTCGCGATTCCAAAAACATATCACGAAGATAGAGCGCTACTTTATCGGGGCGCAGTTTATAAAGTTGAATGGGGAGACCATTAGGGACATTGCTTTACCCGAACGAATGGAACGTATAGCGAGAGCTACTTCATCCGCGGTTATTACGGAATCCAGCGACTCTCTATCGGTGTTAGACAAGGTGGGGAGTGCTATATCCCGCAACAAGAAATGGGAGTCTTCCTCCGGTCTATCAGACACTGGGGAGTACACTTCCTGGAAATGCTCTGCAAAACTCTAGACAATTACCTCGGGATCAGTCACACGCATACCATTCACTCCCTCAATTTCGGGAACCACGCGACTAGCCCTCTCTTGTTTGTCTAACCATGCTATCAACTTGCCAGCTTTATCCCCGACATCATACAGTCGACCCTGCTGCTCCCTGCCCATAATTGTCACGGCATCTGTGACCAACGCCCTGTAGTCAAGTTGTTTGAGACGCAAAATAATCATCCTCTCACGGGTGACGCCCTGCTCCAAGGTACGCTCCAATTCGGCGATCTCTACCTCTAGTCTCACCACCTCCTCACTCTTACTCTTCTTCGCACCGGCTATCAATGACAACGCCTGACCTCGAATGACCGTCTTAAAGGCCTCCCAGAGCGACACCGCAGCAGACACAGACCCCTGATTTTCAACAAAATAGTGGTTGAGGGATTTAATCAATGCTGTACGGGTCTTAGGAGCACGGAAATACCACTGATTAATTGGGGCCACACGCCCCTCCGTACCTACACGCAATTCCATCCAAAGCCACAAAGGGGAGTGGTTGGATATTCCCCGAGCTAGATGTTGTACCTCGGTAACAGAGGGGGCATGTGCAGCTGGCGTCAGAATGTAATCGATCCTGGAAAGGCTACCGTGTGCACCCGAGTGGAAAGTGTACTGGTTCTGGGACGGATGTTGCAATCTCCAACAGTCCACCAACCCCAGTGTGTCTATTAAGCCATTAAGCCAGTTCTGTGACCCCCGTGAGGTCCCTGGGTGGGTGTCTATCATCTCTACCAGAAACGACTGAATTGAAATCTCCACCCACAATCAGAATCACCTCCAGGAGCCCCAATATTACCCGTCCCAGGTCTGCAAAGGTTGTCGACTGCAGGCACGGGGGGACATAGACTGAGAGTAGGGATATAATTCTACCCTCCAATCATCCAGTGATTGCCACATAGCGACCTCTATCATCTAAAAGTGTGGCTTCGATTGCTAAGGGAAGAGAATTCCTAATTAAAATACCCAGTCCCCTGGATCCAGAGGAGAACCCCGCATGTGCGACCAGGCGATACCCTCTCCGGTTCATGGCATGACACGTGTTACCAATCAAATGCGTTTCCTGTAACAACCACACATCAGGAGAAAGTCGTTTCAACAGTTGGAACACAACCCCCCGCTTTATCCTGTCACCCAACCCGTTCACATCCCAACTCATTAGTCTCAATCCCCTACCCCCATCCCAAAAGTGAAAGCGAATCCAACCCCCCTCGGAACTCAGCATCCAAATCGTTTGACAGAACAATATGTTGCCTTGCAATAAACCAAAACACACCCACGTAAACAACCCCCCACCCACAAACCAAAACCCCAGTACAGACCCCCCACCCTGCACCCCTGCATGAGACTAAATAGCCACCCCAACTCGCAGTGTGCCTGTCACCCTAATATCAAACTAGTCTACAAAAAGAAACTCAGAGGAGGAAAGAGTCCCATTCGGCTCCCCGCAACTCCCGGGTAGGAATAGCAAAGCATACAATAATAGTCATCGAACCATAGTCAGGGTTATCAGTAAAGTTCAGGGACCGGAAACCATATTCCTATTCCTGCTCCATCGGGCCACCCTCCGCTCCTCCAGAATGCTCCTCCTGGCCACACCGGTGGTGCAGAGTATCAAGCCAGTCTCCCACCATCTCTGGACGATCAAAAAAGTATGTTCGTTCCTCGAATTCAACGTGCAGCCTGGCTGGAAAAAGCATTGCATATTTCAGTTCCATGTCCCGAAGTCCAAAAACCCAAGTCTCTGCTTTTGGACAGTCTGTGTAAAGTCCGGGTAGAAACTTACAGTGGTGTTTTCATATTTCGTGGGTCCATTCGTCCGCGATGCCTGCAGGATAGCGTCTCTATCCCTGAAATTAAAGATTCTGGTGATGAGAGGTCGCGGCGGGGCACCCACCTTAGGTTTACCACCCGGTACTCTGTGGGCTCGTTCAACCGCAAAGAACTTGCTCAGCCCCTTAGGAACAAGATGCTTGGTGAAGAGGTCTTCCACAAAAAGATCAGCTGCTGGATCCTCCGATTTTTCCGGGACTCCTATGATGCGTACATTGTTACGCCGAGCCCTGCTTTCAAAGTCCTCCAACCGGCGAGCAAATAAGTCATTAGAGGTTCTCAGATTGCGTACCTCTGTTTGCAAATCTGATACATCACCCGTGAGACTGGAAGTTTTCAAATCCAATGACTTGACCTTTTCGTTGGTTTTTGATAGATCCGTACGGATCAGATTAACATTGATCGCCACGGTGTCCAGCTTGTGGGCGAGAGTCTCGAATTGTTGGCCGATGGAAGCTTTCATCCCGTCAATGGCGCCCATGATGTCTTGCAAGGTCAATTCTGTCGATGAAGCCAGGTCTTCCTTAGTACCATCTAGAGATCTACTCGGTCTACCAGGGGATCCTTTGGTTTGAGCATATCGATCCATATTATTCGCCTGGGTGTAGCCACCTCGCTGAGTGATCTTGGATTTTTGCTTGTCGCCATCAGGCTTAGTCGTCATCTCGGACAAGGAGACTCTCCTGAGTAGTGGGCAACGAAAGAAATGGCCACACCAGGAATTGCAATCCAACCGGTAGCGGCGACCAGAGGGCACGGTTCGTCTGAGCTCAGGACATACAGCCGGGGCAGCACCTATGATCGCTTAGTGATAAAGATCAATTTACAATGGTCAGGCGATTTCAGTAGTTGTTTCCTAAGTTGAATTTGCCCGGCGTAAAACGCCTCTAATACCATACAAAATTACTCAATAAAGAGGCAGGCGCTGGAGACTGGAAGACAGGAAACAAGTTTTATTCTGACGGAGTGGAACACATCAGATCGGACAACAAGGTATCGTCTCGAGGTGCTCTCTCAACTTCTCTGAGAGCTGGTCTTTTATACACTGGTTTTAGACATGTGAACGTCCTTTATTACAACAGGGACATTGTAGAGCATGAGAATGACATCAGAACGATATCCCTGTCACCCCCCAGTTCCGGCCCATTCCAACACATGACAACAGTAGAGACCCTTTCCCCTCATATGATTGGGAGGGGCTATCACGCAGCTGAGTGTTCTGCCGATCTCTCTGGAATGTGTGCGCCTGATCGAATCTCTGGGGGTGGAGGGTCGTGATCAATAGTGGCCTCTTTCAGGAGAGGCGAGCGCATACAGTAGGGGGCAATAAACTGTAACCTCGGGCTAAAGGATGACCAGCGGTCAGTGCTGACATTAGGCTCAGAGGAAGGGTCATCAAAGGAGGGGTATTCATGGACGGAAAGGAGGTGTTGGTCAGGCGCGGGGTGCGATTCTCTGGGACAGAATCATGCGGGAGGGGAGGGCTCCTGACTTGTGCATGAGAGAGCGGGGGCAGTCAGGGTGCATGGGGGATGCTCGCAGGGTCAGGGAAGTGTGCTGATGAGCGATCGTGAACAGGGAGACCATGGTACCTAAAATGGCTGTCGTGTATGCTCGTACGTGAGTCTGCAAGATGGCGTAGATAATGTTCAGTATACGAACTAAATTTCCACAGTCCTCCCTTTAACATGTCTCGCCAGCTTGTCAGTTCGGATCAATCCCCATGAGACCACGCACTTCTATTTCGTATAGGGGACTCATGTGCTCTGGTTTAAGGTTCAAAGTCTTAGAGCACATACAGTTGGAAATAAGTGCACATAAAGGTGGTAAACATTGAATACCTAAATAACATCCACATAGTATCGTGATCGGTATCAATAAAAACGTGAACAGTCTCCATCCCCAGTTCTTTAAAGTGTCCCAGAACCAGCCTCCAAGCGACCATCCTTCCTGTTCCTGGTGAACCTCCGAGGACAGTCTGTGGAGGTGTCCGATTGCTTTATAGACTGAAGGTGAGTTATCTGGCACGTAGGTGCAACAGCTGGAGCCGATGACACGGCATGCACCTCCACGGTCGGCCAGAATCACATCTAAAACAAGACGGTTTTGAAGAGCCACCAGGCGGACTGCCTGAAGCTCAGCCGTGTTGTTGGCGAGGACGCCAGCGGTGATGTTGATGGTTGTTTCTAATGCCTGAGTTAGATGTCGGATTTCGCGGCTATTGGCCATTGGTCCCCACAGAGGAACTAGTCCCTTTGCTGCATCCAGGAACTGTGCTCCGGTGGAGTCGGCTTGTTCAACATCTCCAGCGCGCTTTTGCCGGTGGTGGTTGGCTGGGGCCACATACGTGGGAGGAAGAATGAAGGCGATGTAGCACGTACCCTTCCAGCCTTTTGGGAGCCACGTGTAAGCTTTGGTGCCACAAACAAAGTACATATTCGGGGAAGCAACAAAGGAAGGGGGGTCAGCTGAGGCCAATGGTTTGGTGATGCGGCAAGAACTGTGACCACCAGCTGTGTTCCTTGCCCTTCGAGGCATACGAGTCCTGTGACATTGATGACGGACAGGGCCGTAGTCAGGGTGGCAGCCTTTTGTTTCCGTAGGTGAGAGAAGGTGGATCTGGCTGGATTGTGGAGCACTTGCATTTCGACCCTTTCTTTGGCAGGGATGTTCGTAAGGAAGGTTGAACCTGAAATTGCAGGACAAAAGGGCTTTCCTGTGTTGTTCAACCAAAACCCATAGTAGAAGTGCGACACTGTCTGACCAGAAGCAGCATTGTCCTTGTGGCTTTCTTGCATGAGGATCAACCAGGCGAGGCAAGAGCCGTGAACTGAGAAAGGTGAAGGAATAAAGGGGATGGAGTGTCCGGTAGCATGTGGGAGCAACCCACAGATCCAACAGTTTGTGGCATTTGTAGCAAGGTTGTGCTGGTGCAACAGTTGTACAAAGGAATTGTTCCAGAATTCCCTACGCCTTTCTCGAAGCTGAGGTGAAAGGGTGATCAGGTGGTGCTCTTTCACGGTGGTCGGCTGGACAGTGGTCGGCAACATTTGGTGAGCGGGCGTGCTTTCCTCCAGGATCCAGAAGGAAGTCATGAGGAGGAGGCAGAACAGGGAGATAACGAAGAAAGCAATTGTCTTTGAGCTGTGCAATTTGTCAGTTTTTGGATTCCTATAGTGGGTATTTCCTGTTGCTTTCGATGTCTTCTTATCTGGCGCTTCCATCATCTTCTTATCTGGCGCTTCCATCATCTTCATCTTCAAGGTGCTCGGTAGTGGGCAGAACCCCAGACTTAGTTTAGCTTCTCTCCAGGTAGCCCTTGATTGCTTTGGGTCACCGTTCTGAGACTTTTAACTTAGTCAGTGGTCTACTTAGCCGAAGCTCCCTCCTTTCGACGTAGGAAATACCCTTCTCGAGATGGCACAGTGGGATCAGAGTGTTTTGAAAGTTCAAGTGCCTCCGTATCAGGATAACAGTTCAGTGATGGTCGGTCTTTGTTCAGGAGCTCTTCTTGGGTGTTGACGTTGTCTGTCGTGGCCAGGGTTGAGGAGACCTTTTTGCAGTGATGGGCGTGCAGCCAGTGCTTCTTCCCCTCCACTCGAAGAGCCGTCCGAGTGGTGATCAGTACTTGCCAGGGGCCCGTCCACCGGGGTTCCAGACTCTTCGCTCGTTGGAAATTCCGGATTAAGACGTAGTCACCCGGTTGGATATCGTGACCGGGACCCCTGGAAGTATCGGGGATGGCCTGCTGCACCTGTTGATGAATGACAGACAATGTCTTAGTTAACTTGTACAAATAATCTGACAGCAATGAATGGAGGTTGGTTTGGGGGCAGTCCAGAGGTTCATAGGCCGCCCAAACACAACTTCGTAGGGGGTCAAGTGATGCTTAGTGGGGGTGGAGCGCATTGATAGTAATGCCAGTGGAAGGGCATCTGGCCACTTAAGCCCTGTGGTGGCCACTATTTTTGACAGTTTCAGTTTCAGTGTAGCGTTGTGTCGCTCAACCAGGCCAGCGGATTGGGGGTGGAAGACCGCATGGAACCTTTGTTTGACCCCCAACCCCTTCAGGATAAGTTGGATAACTTCAGCTATGAAGTGGGGGCCATTGTCGCTCCATAAAATTCGACAAAGGCCGTAGCGAGGGAAAAACTCCTTCAGTAGTACTTTGGCAGTAGTCATGGCAGTGTTATCACGGGTCGGATAGGCTTCCACCCATTTGCTGAAGGCACATACAATGACTAATACGTACTTCAAGCCTTGGCACCTCTCTAGCTGGATGTAATCCATCTGGAGGACCTCAAAGGGGTGGTCGGGGATCCCAAACCCTCCCCGGGGTACCACAGTTCCTTTCCCGGGGTTGTGTTGTAAGCAGATAAGGCACTGTTGGACTAGGCGTTTGGCTGAGTTGGGGATCTTGCCGTTGTGCCAGACTTTGGAAATGAGTTCGATCATGGGGGCAGAACCTAGGTGTGCAGGGGAGTGTGCCATTGTCAGTATGGGGATCAAGTATGCATCAGGCAGCAACCATTTGTTTGTGTCCTTTGTCCGCCAGCAGCCTTCATCGTCCCTTAGACCCACCCATGCCCACTCAGTCAGTTCGTGTGGTGTGCTGGTCGATTGGATATCCCTGATCGTTTCCCTAGCGTCGGTCCATTGTTCTGCCTGTGACCTGGTCACATATATGCGCGTCGTGGCCCTATTCTCAGCTGTGGTTCGGGCAGTGATGTCGGCTAGTGCGTTTCCCTGTCCAACTAAATCTGTCACCTTCTTGTGTGCCTGACATTTGATCACTGCTAATCGTGTGGGGAGAAGGACTGCTTCAATCAGGGCGGAGACTAGATCTCCGTGAAGGATGGGTGTACCATGGGACGTCAGGAATCCCCTTTCCCTCCACAGGATCCCAAAATGATGAACTACTCCGAAGGCGTACTGGCTGTCCGTGTAAATGTTCGCCGTGGTTCCTTCTGCTATGATACATGCTCGTGTGAGGGCAATTAGTTCTGCTGCCTGTGCTGATCGTTGTATGATGCAAGCTGTTTCAACTACTGTTCGAGCAGTCGTTACCGCATAGGCAGCAGAAGTGGTGCCGTCTGGGAGTTTGATGCAAGAGCCATCTACCCATAGTTCTCCGTCAGGGTCTGTGAGAGCAACGTCTCGGAGGTCAATTCTACTCCTAGTCTGTTCGTCTGTGAGAGTCACGCAGTCGTGTATAGGGGGCACATCGGGGTCATTTTCGGGCAAGGGTAGCAGTGTAGCAGGGTTCAATGTCGTGCATCTCTTCAGAGTGATGTGGGGCGCAAGCAAAGTCAATTCGTATCCTGTCAGTCGTGCACTAGTCAGATGTTGAGTCTTTGTCTGGTTCAAAAGTGTGTCAACTGTATGGGGTACTAGTACTGTGAGAGGGTTCGAAAGTACAATTCCCTCACTCTGTCGGATAGAGACAGCAGCAGCGGCTACTGCTCGAAGACAGGCTGGTAGAGCTCTGGCGACTGGATCAAGAGTGGCAGAGAAGTAGGCACAAGGGCGCTGTTTGGCGCCGATGGACTGGGTCAGAACGGACAATGCGCATCCCTCCCTTTCGTGAGTGTAGAGGGAGAAGGGCTTGGAGTAATCTGGTGTTCCTAGAACGGGTGCCGAGCAAAGGGCATCTCCCAACTCCTTAAAGGATGCTTGGCATTCGGGAGTCCACGGGAGTGGGAACAGAACATCTTTGGCCAACAGGGAAAGTAGGGGTTTTATAATGAGACTGAAATTTGGTAGCCATTGTCGGCAGAAAGAAGTAAGGCCTACTAATGAACGGACTTGCTTCTGTGTTTTTGGAATAGGGGTGTCTAGGATGGTTTGGATTCGGTCGGGTGTAAGTTTTCTCCCTTCTTTGGACAGGAGATGACCTAGGTATGTTACTTGGGACTGACAGAACTGCAGTTTCTTTTTGGAGACTTTGTGGCCGTTCTCCGCAAGAAAGTGCAAGAGTTGGATAGTGGCTGTGATTGCAAGTGGAGTGGTGTCGGCCGCCAAAAGGATATCGTCGACATATTGGATCAACACCACTCCATCTGGTAGCTGGACGGCGTCCAGCTGTCTTTTGAGGGCCTGGCTGTAAATGCTGGGACTTTCAGTGTAGCCCTGGGGAGCTCTACAAAATCGGTATGAACGGTTTTTTAAAGTGAAGCCGAAGAGATAACAGCTGTCTGGATGGATGGGGATAGAGAAAAATGCATTTTTAAGATCAATAACGGTGAAGGTGGTGGCAGTGGACGGGATGAGAGTCAGAATGGCGGCGATGTCTGAGACTACAGGGTACTGTGGCACCACCACTTTGTTGACTTCTCGTAGATCGATGATGAAGCGATACGCTTTCTCATCCCCCTCACCTTGCTTCTTAACAATGGGTAGGATAGGACTATTGCAGACATTACTAACCACTTCCTCTACCACTCCTGCATCTACCAAGGACTGAATAATCGCCACCAATGCCTTCTCGCCTTCGGGCGATATCCGGTACTGTGGGAGTTTCGGGAGTATTGCATCTGGTCGAACAGTTATGTGTACAGGATCGATCATCATTCGTCCCACATCTGAGTCGTTTCTGGCCCATAGGTGCGGGGGTAGCGAATCGAGCAAGGATAGGTCAGCATCTGTCAAAATGTACATGTGTCGTGCGGGGTAGGGTCCAAACATGTTCGGGTTGTCGTACAGGATGACTCGGACTCCTTCCGGGGAACACCTAATAGTAGCTCGGAAATGTTTCAGTAAATCAATACCCATAATAGCATCAGGGGAGTTGGAGGAGAGTAGAAACGTCGTGTCAGTGGGATTGTTTCCTAGGTCAAAGGAGATAGGTACAGACAGGGGGTTAGTGGAGGGCGTCCCATCGAAACCTATCAAGGTAATGTGTGAGTCAGACAAGGGTGCCCTTGGAATCAGTCGTTTTGATAATACACTACGTGTCGCTCCGGTGTCTACCAAAAATGGAGTCTTTGTACCTAGGACCTTAGCGGTGACATAAGGACCTTGCTGGTCTACACAGCGCTCGACTGGATCCCTCCCTTGCCCCTGGCAGTCCTATGCAGAGTCGTGATCATTGTAGCCATCGGACTGTTGGCACTGATTTTGTCGGGGCGGTCAAATGTGTTTGGTCTACCAGATCGGTCATTGGTGGTGTCGTGGGTCTGTCCTCGTCCCTGCCCTCCAGTTTTGGGGCCATTTGCCATGTCCCTCGTCTCTTTATTTCTAATTAGTTCCCGAAGGGCTGGGCACTTAGACTTCCAATGTCCAAATTCTTTACAGAATGCACATTGATTCTCATCAAGGTCGGTTCGTGGAGCGCCAGGGGCGGGGTTGCGGTCTCTAGGGGTCGAATTCCTAGGGGCATTCAACTGGTAGTTCCCCCTATACCGTTCCCTCCCTGTGGTCACTCCCTGTAGTTGTGCAATCATTACTCGTTCCTTTAGGTCCTTTTTCTTTTTCTCAGTTGCCCTTTCGTTCTCATTCTTTTGGTGTTCGTAATACTGAGCCATCTGAAGGATAGCTGCAGGTTTGGAGGCTCCCCAACTACTTTCGCTAGTCTGTAACTTTTGGGAGACCTCTTGCAATAGCCCCTTTACGTAGTTCTGCACGAATAGGTGTTGTCCGGTTGCGGTGGTCATGTCTTGGCCACTGTAGTCGGAGAACACTGTTTCAAATCGTGAGAAGTATTCTGATACGTCCTACTGAGGTTTCTGGCGGCAGGCCGTGACTATCGACCAGTCTACCTTCTTTTCTGGGATCAACGTTTTTAGCTTCTGCACTATTTTGTCGGGGAGTTCCAGTATGTCTTTTAAAGGTTTCTTTCCGGGCTCTCGCTGCCTATCTAGTTCATCGAGTTTTGTCCAGGTGTGTCCGAACAGCTCCGTGTGGTCAGTTCTCCGGATTTGCTTCCACACATCAGCCGGCAGACACAACCCGAAAAATAAATCCATGTCCGCTAAAGTCATTATAGTTGAGCCCAAAGCTGTGCCTAATTCGGTATAGAATGCTGTAGGGTTTTTTCTTAAATCGGGCAGGGTTTGTCTAAAAGTTAAAATATCTTGCCGATCCCATGGTTGGTAAACCCAGTTGTACACAACCCTCCCTTTGGCGTCTGCATGGTTGATATCATCGTTTGTTCCCTGACCTCTCGGGGGAACCCAATAGGGGGCGGCTTCTCTGATAGGCATCATAGTGTTGGCTGCTCCTAGTGAGGGTTCAATCGTCTCAGGGACGGTGAGCTTGACCTCTGGTTTCTGCTCCGCGAGGTGGCGGAAGACCTCAAGCATTTGCATGAAGAGATCCGTCATATCGCTTTCAGCCCCATCTCCGACATCAACCTTTCTATATAGGGCCGTCAATTTAGCAGGACCCTTAGTCTGGTACCTATCCTCATACGCGTTCAGGGTGTGGTAGGAACCGTAAAATAAAATGCCGTCTGTGACTACCGGCATGCGAGTTGTGCATATTCATCGTATATTCTTCACTCTCCCTCCGTTCTACCAGGGTTTTTGCTATTTGGTCGATTCCATCCCGCTCATCTTTGCTCAACCTATTTGGTCTGGCTGTTAATTGTTTGCCAGTCTCAAGTTCATCTGGTGTTGTTACCGATGCGGCTGGTGCGAAGACCGTAAGAGTCGGGGCACTAGCGCTAGGGTTACCCTCGACTGCACTCTGGACTGGTGAGTGTTGTGCTAGAGGCTGGCAGGGAGCATAAGGAGGAGGCATGTAGATCATTGGAGGACCGAGCAGTAACTCGTCATTTGTCCGTTGTTTGGAGGGTACCTCCGGGTAGAGCGTAGGAGTGGTCCTGACAGGGCATTGACCTGTCAGTCCTGATTCTTGTGATTGTTTAACTTCCTCTTCTTATTTCTTCATCTAGTTCTTTTGCGGCCAGATGGGCTGCTTGTCGTAATTCTTTCACGTTTTTTGCTTCCTCTTTTTTCCTGTGATGCTCTGCTTCTCTGCGCCACATGCCGATACTATCGAGCATAGTGGATGTTACCTTATTTATTTTTACAGCTGCTTCTAGTGTTTTTATTTTATTTTCATCAAAAGAACCTATCAGTGGCCACTGGTTTTTAGGATCCCTTTTTGTATATTTATGCCATAACTTACTATAAGCTATAGCGACTAGTCCTTGCTTAGTAAACATGTCCTTATTAGGGGTGCCCTCCAGTGGAGCTGGATGGTTCATCTCTAATAAGCGGTCCGGGTTGACCCAACTATGAACCAATGGGGAGAAGATAGGCATGACGAATTACCATAGGGGGCAAAAGCCTGCACTACCTATCTTTTCACTATTTGCAAAGGCTGGACAGAATATTCTATTTTACACTATTTGCAAACAGAGAATACTCCCGAAAGACCCAATTTCCAAACAGTCAATGTTTGGTCAAACAATCAATCAATGAGGAACGTAATAGGTACGACGTGTTAAAGGTTTGCGTTACCTACCCTTCACTTTCTGCAAAGGGAGAGAGAATATTCCTATTCTTCCCCGTTTGCAGGCAGAGAAGATCCCTAAGAGAACCAACTTCGAACAATTCAATGCTCGATTCAATCAATCAATCAATGGGGAGAAAAAAAGAATAAGCACGACGTGTTAAAGATTTGCGTTGCCTACTCTCCCCTATCTGCAAAGACTAAACAGAGTATGGCGATTCTGTGTTTGTTTGCAAATAGAGAATTTCTCAGAGACAAATAAGTAATACTAGTATTATCAAACAATCAATCAATCAATTTCGCAATTTTGTCGTGTGTCACGACCTTACCTGGACCGCATGGACAGTTTCTCGTCTTCCGCTTCCAGCGCCCGATCGTCCTCTACTCTCTGTTGCTATCGCGGCACTCCTGGTGGTTCCCAGTCAGGACCGTAGATCACTCGGGAGAGGTCTGCTCGGAATCAGTGAAGTTCAGATGATCGGCTGTCAGACGAGGGTCTATCGGACAGGAGCTCTTCCGATCGTTGCAGTCGTTCACTCTGTCGTCGGGACCTCTCCCACTGGATCCACGTATCGCTGATGGGCCCCACGTTGGGCGCCAATTGATAAAGATCAATTTACAATGGTCAGGCGATTTCAGTAGTTGTTTCCTAAGTTGAATTTGCCCGGCGTAAAACGCCTCTAATACCATACGAAATTACTCAATAAAGAGGCAGGCGCTGGAGACTGGAAGACAGGAAACAAGTTTTATTCCGACGGAGTGGAACACATCAGATCGGACAACAAGGTATCGTCTCGAGGTGCTCTCTCAACTTCTCTGAGAGCTGGTCTTTTATACACTGGTTTTAGACATGTGAACGTCCTTTATTACAACAGGGACATTGTAGAGCATGAGAATGACATCAGAACGATATCCCTGTCACCCCCCAGTTCCGGCCCATTCCAACACATGACAACAGTAGAGACCCTTTCCCCTCATATGATTGGGAGGGGCTATCACGCAGCTGAGTGTTCTGCCGATCTCTCTGGAATGTGTGCGCCTGATCGAATCTCTGGGGGTGGAGGGTCGTGATCAATAGTGGCCTCTTTCAGGAGAGGCGAGCGCATACAGTAGGGGGCAATAAACTGTAACCTCGGGCTAAAGGATGACCAGCGGTCAGTGCTGACGTTAGGCTCAGAGGAAGGGTCATCAAAGGAGGGGTATTCATGGACGGAAAGGAGGTGTTGGTCAGGCGCGGGGTGCGATTCTCTGGGACAGAATCATGCGGGAGTGGAGGGCTCCTGACTTGTGCATGAGAGAGCGGGGGCAGTCAGGGTGCATGGGGGATGCTCGCAGGGTCAGGGAAGTGTGCTGATGAGCGATCGTGAACAGGGAGACCATGGTACCTAAAATGGCTGTCGTGTATGCTCGTACGTGAGTCTGCAAGATGGCGTAGATAATGTTCAGTATACGAACTAAATTTCCACATTAGTAGTCAAGTAGCGCCGCTCATAGAATGCTAGCTCTCGAGTAGGATCAGGCTGAGACCTCGGCAACGAAAGTGAAAGTCAGATCAGTGTCTCCTCAGGCCGCTGTTGTTCAACTACTGCCCGGGCATCTCACCAACTCGAGCTCGGGGCAACTCAAAGGGGCAGGCCGCAATATTCAAGTCGATATTATTCCGGCTCCTAAAGACCGATTTAAATTTGGACAACAGTGTCTGCCTCAGCTATGGCTCTTCTTCAATAACCCATCAACGTGATCAGGATAATTTACAGGATAGATGCGGGAGGTTGTGAGGGACTCGGGAGCCCTGTGCTCACGCGGCCATCTTGGTTACGCGCGAAGTTTCTCCTTTGTGCGATCTTGATATGTGAGGTTGGTTGAGAATTTCCCGAGGCAAGGAAGTGGTTTCTTGGACATCCAGGTATAGACTCGCACATGAGCTTTGCTTAGCTGAGGTCGTCTTTCCATCCTATGATATTCAGCCACCGGTATGTAGTTCAGAGACGCTCCACTGTCCAACACAAATTTGGCCCAGTGAGTACCAATTCTGATGTTAAGCCGAGGGTATTTCTTCAGGCGATCTGGGTCGGCGACCATACGGATATATTCATCACTGTCTTGCGAGATGGGTGACAGTGACCTTGACTCTTGTGAAGACGAGGGCCGGGACCGATATGTTCTGCGAGACTGGAAGCTGGAGTGAGACGGTCCTGTAGACGAATCTCTGCGGTCTTGTACCACTTTGGCATGATGACGGTTGCTCGTTGGTCTAGATTGTCTTCCATGATCTCACTGCTTTTCTTTCCATGATCTCGCTGCTTTTCTTTCCTCGACGAGCTGCATACATTCTCGAAGTGATTTTCTCTCCCACACTTTCTGCATCTTTGACCCAGAGCAGGGCAGGCACCCACGTGAGGGAAGTCATAACCACAGCGATAGTACTTGAGTTGACGCTCTTGTCGTTTTTTTGGGTGTGCTCGAGCTGCGATGTCGATAGCCTGTGGATTGATGTTGAACTTTGGACCTGGATGACCTGGGTTTGGTAGGTGAATATGTACGTGAGTTACAAGACTGGAGCCTGAACGCTTGTTCCCGTTTTTCACTCCGCCCCACTTCCATTTTCATACCATGTTCTTCGGCCTGATCATGTACTCGTGTCATCCCTTCAATTTCATCTAATGAATAACTCTTCTTTAGTAGCCTCCTGCGCAGTGACTCCGACTGACACCCTTCAATAATTCTTAGGCGAAGACCATCCTCTGTCGAAAACGAGTCAAACTCACAATAACGAGACAGACGTCTAAGGCGTGTGATGAAAACGCACATGGGCTCATCTTTCTCTTGAGCCGCTAGATTAAATGTATATCTCTCGTAGTCAATGTTCCTTTTATGCAGAAACTTCCGATTCAGTGCCTCACACACATCAGTGTAGGATGACACCACTGCCGCTGGTAGTTCCTTTATGATCTGACCAACGTCTTTCCCTATCAAATTGCGCAATGCTATCAACTGTTGTCCTTCTTCAGACATGTGCGACCCATTCATGAAGTCTTCAAAGTCCTCGAGCCATTCTTGCAGGGGATAGGTGCAGGCGCCTGACCTCAAAATGTCCGCCACTGAAATCTCGCACCTCGCGAGACTTGACTTTCCTCACACCCACGTGGGCTCTCCAGCAACCATGTTTGGACATTCCCTCAATGGTTTCTGAGGCCTTTCGTTTCCCCATTAAATCTTTGAATTCTGCAGGTATAAGGTATTAGTGTAATACAGTAATGTGATAATAAGGTAGGTGCCTTTGATGAACAGACTTTGACTCAAGAATAATGATCACACACAGAAACACCCCAGATAGTAAGACCAACCGCAATAGACACTAGATAAATGAATGTTAGGGAGAGGAGAAAAGAGCAACACAGACCAGAGAAAGTCCTAGATCAATCATTTCATACAATTACACCCAGTCTACTCAAAGTTCAGAGGATTCTGGACAGGAGAGGCAACCTAGTGCCTCCAGATCATATCAGTCTCCCAAACTATGAACGTGTCGCACGTGAAAAAACAGTTGAGCTTCCGAGTCTCTTTGTACTATGCACCAAGTAGTTGAATCGAAGACAGTCATTAGCCTCCTCATAATTCAAGTCAGTGCAGAGCAAATGCTCTACCCTGTCCAATAACGCTCCTGGCATAATGTCGCTTGGGCCGTGATGTCAGCGCGGCCCCACTACTCTCAGCAAAAGACTTGCGTCACGGGAGTGTCAATGGTGCTATATAGCTTTGGAAGGGGCTCCTCCCCCTTGCCACAGAGCCCCTCCTGGCTTGACACAGCTTGGGGCTTGAAGTACCCGGGGCCCTACTACTCTCGGCAAAAGAACTATTGACTCTGCGTGACAAAGGTCAGACTTATTTAAAAATGAACCTGCCTGATGAATTAGGATTAGAGCAGGTAAATATTCCCAATGAATTCAGGTTAAAATATGACAGTACAACCACTAGTGTTAAATGTTTGCCTCTGAAGAATGTCTCCTGTAGTAATTCTAGCTGTTTTCTGAGAAATGCCAGATCAGTCACTCCCCGCAAAGAAGAGCTAGAGCTCGCTATTACTACACATAAGGTGGATATATGTTATGTGTTCCTGATACTTGGCTTCATGAGGATTCCAATCCAATTTTGGAAATGGCTATATCAGTGGGCTAGAAGGTAGTGTGTTGTGATCCTTAGGGTACATAGGTGGTGGCTTAGCCATAATTCTTTAAGCTGCTTATAGCATCTCTACCTTAGTCAATGAATCTTTTAAATCGGCTAAGAACCTTGCATTTAAAATGTCTGTTGCAGCGATTAACACTTTGTCCGGATTGTTAGCTTATCGACCACCAGGCCCTTGCTACGGTTTTGGACAACACTTAGATAATCTTATTGCCCATAATCTTATGGATAGCTTTAACTTTGTTGTTCTCAGTGATATGATTCTATTGCTGGAAGACCATACCTGGAATGCAATGGAAAGATTTTTATATAGCGAATGGCTACCCGGGAGCATCCCAGCGCTGTAGTGGTTACTAGAGTTGGTCAGGACCTTTACGGAAAGAGCCACGTCTTTAATTCTTTCGGGAATGATAAATGGTTGGGTTCCCTACGCAGATGCAGAGACAGGCTATTCCATAGTTTTGAGGCATTATATGAGAAACGCTGGCCGCCACTTTTGGCCTCCTTAATCCTAGGTACCGCTGCTAGGTACAGCTCATCAGAGCGGAGGCTTCTGTTGGCCTTGTAAGGTCGAATCATGGCTTTAATAATAGGAGGACCATTCCTTCCTAGAGCCTTATGGGCAACGCAGAGGGCTTTAAAGTTAATTCTCTCCTGCACTGGGACTCTCAGGTAGAGGGTGTTACAATAATCTAACCTGGAGATGATAAGCGCTTGGACCAACATTTTTTTGCTTGGTCCAGTCCTCTCCTGTGAAGAGGATGCTGAATGTATAGACTGCATGGCTATTCTGGATCTCTCTTTGTAGACTGATCAAGCCACGCATGAGGCTGGTCATTCATTGATGCTATTTTTACCTCTGTACATAGTCTTAAAGTATTACCACCCATTATATTAAGATGGTCTAATCATTTTCCTGTACCATTGCCACCTTTTTCCAGATAATATGACTGGATTTGTAAGTCAGCTTATTCCACATTAAGGGGATGGGGCAAAATCACAATGGATCAACTAAAACACATCTTGATGGATAATAATCAATAATTTAATGGCAATGTTAACCCCTTCCATGCGCAGCACTACCTGCCTAGTGCTGCTGTCGGCCAAAGTCCCCCCCACTCAACCCCACCCCACCCCCCATCCGGCACTTCCGCAAAATCGTGGGGGCATGAAACAGGTTAACATACATATACACACCACGGTTAAGAGCTATAAAGTGCTGCTCACTGCACCATTTGATATGCTGGCGTCAAATAAGAAAAGTACCTCAAAATCAAAACTTCAATGCCCTTCAGCTCAAGGAGTCTGAAACATCTCAAAACCTAGAAGAGCAAGTAAACCAGGCAAAAAAAGACCAAAACAACTTTCCAGGAGAATAGACCATGCACAGTAAAGGAAGACCCTGCAACATAGTCAACCTGTGAGCATATAACATTTAAGGTACATTAAAACAATGTTTATTTCCTATCCCCACTTGGACTTTCCTTGAAACAATGAACTAGTTGCTCTGAATTCCATGTTTTGTAACTACAAAGCCCTTGAATTTTAACCATTTACAAAGACAAATACACATATGCATATTTGCTCACTTTGGTGTAATGCACTCTCAGTGTTGTATCTTGGTTTGTTGGGGACACATTTTTGCACATAACATTTGATATATGCAAAATGATCTTAGTAATGTGGAATGTACTCTGGTCTATTATCTGCCAAATTGATAAAATCAAACAACTTGAATAAGTTTCACGAAGTGCTTGTGCAATCTGTGCAATCATAAAGTGTTTGAGCAATCTGTTTGCAGAATATGGGTGATTAATCTACTGTGTCATATGAATGTACTTAAGTTAGCAGTACTAGCACCTCCTTTTTACACATTTCCAGAGGCCTAACCTTAGTTATCACTCAACAAGGGCCTAACCCCCTTATCTACCTGGTTAAACATAAACGCAAGGTGCTGGAGAGAGTTTTGGCCATTAGATTGCTGCCCGGCAGCTATGAACAATTACTACAATGATTTGAAGCAATTGTGGGTAAGTCTTTGCATTTAATTCAAAATGTGCACTAATAAAAGTGTACAGAGTAAATAATCAACACTTGAATTCATATGTGTATTCCGGCATGGAACTATTACAATTGAATAAATTTGCTACAACATGTTAAAGTGTGTTTTACAGGGTTAAGCTAGCTAGTCCTCAGTCAGGCCTCAACACCACTTCTCCAAAGAGGATGATGTGTTATGTTTGTTCTCTATTTATATGTCTGCCTGGCACTGCGTGAAGCATGACGTCATTTTGTTGACATTATTGTACTTGTGAATTTTATGCTAAACCTTCATTATTTTCCCAAATTCTGCTCTACTTATGAACAGTATTTTCAAATGCTGTTTGAAACCCTGTCTCTGGAACACATTGCCTCATGATTCAAGGATAACAGAATTCCATACTCACCCAACATCAGGGTGTGCCCTTGAAGTGCAGATTGTTACGGGTACAGTGAATGCCCACACAGTACAAGAGAAAAAAAACAAGCTTTCTTGCACTACTTACTAAATCAAGAGAATATATGCACCTTAACATTGTATTCACAGTCTTCTCTGTATTTAAAACTCTTTAAAATCCTGTTTTTTTGTGGAAAAATTGTAAAGGTTGCAGATAACTTTTTTATCAATCAGATATAGCAGTGTGTAATCCATGTCCTCAATCAAAAAAGTTAACTTCTGAGGTTCTCAATTTGACCTCAATGGAGAGTCAATTGAGAAACTGCTTTTAGAAATTCTTCATTGACTTCAGTCACTGATCCAGCTACTTGGAAACATGAACTACCTATTCCATTGTTGAAGAAGCCTGTTGCCAGCCTGTTAGTATTGAACAACTTTAGACCTATCTCTATGCTACCCGTGCCAGCTAAATTAGTTGAAAAGGAGGGTAATAGAACACGTTCTTTGTATCCGGAATCCAGTAACCTTCAGGATACTACCCAAGCACGGATTTGAGCTCCACATAGCATTGAGTCTGCATTTCTCAGGGTCCTACTCTAGATCAAGGCCACAGATCAGCTCTGATAATATGAAATCTGAGTGCTGCTTTGGATACAGTGTCTCATTACACTTGGTTGCACCATCAGTCACTATTTGGCATTCGGGCCAGAGCCTTGCAATTGCTTGGCTTTCCATGATAGATAGAACACAAGCAAATCAGTTGTTCAATTTATGCTCCACCACTTACCCTCTGTCAGGTATCTAAGGGTTTAGCCCTCTCTAAGCCCCAACTTGAAAAATGTGTATGTGTCCCCCTTGGCCGACCTTATTCACTTTTTTGGACTTCAAATAGTGTTGCATGCCAACAAAACTCAGATAACTGTTTCCTTGCGAGAAGAATGTCGATCTGTAGGAGGTTAACTTTAGGAACTGCCTGTCAGAAGGTGCACGCTGGATGTCAATTAATTCTCCAAAATTAGAAGTGCTGATCTTCGGTGGTTCATCATCCCTCTGGTCTTCGGCCTGATGGCCTGCAGATCAAAGACCAGCTCCTATTCCAGCTGAAGGAGCATAAAGTCTTGGGGTTGTTCTTTGACAACAAGTCATCTTTTAGGAAATAGATCTCAAAAGTCAGTGAGACTTCTTTCTTTTATATGCGACTTTATGCACAATTTTACCATTTTGGCTGCTTAAGATACGTAAAACTGCAATTTAATCTGTGATTCTGTCTATAGTAGGCTGCTTTAATGCTCTCTATACTGAACTACCCATCACTGTTATGAACAGACTCCAATTTGCTCAGAATTATGTTACTGGATTACTTCTTGGTATTTCTTGTCCTAAATCCATCTGTGAGGTCTGCACTGCCTGCCAGTACCAAAAAGAACCATTTTCACACCTTTATGAATTTGCCATAAAGCAAAATCTGGCAAGGGCGCTCCCTGTTTAAGAGCAATATTATCTCCTGTTGCCCTTCATAAACCCCACGCTCCTCTTCTGGCGCACTTCTCAAGGTTTCCAACGTGAAAAAAGCTCAAATGGGTGGAAGAACATTCCTTTAACCTCTTCCAAGGCAGCATATGAACGAACTTCCTTTTGATATTAGGAGGGAAACCAGTTAACTGTCCTTTAGGAGAAAAATGAAAACATGGCTGTTCAACTAAAGAGTGCCTTGGTCTTGTTTTGTGCTGTAGCGCCAGGAGGCCCGTTCGGGTTGGACAACTGTTGCACTTTACAAGTGACAACAACAAAAAATGTCTTCTCTCCGTAAGATGCTGGTAGTGTGTCCCATCATGTTATGGATGCCCTACTTACATGTTGGCTCAAATCTGCACTAATCTGCTACAGATTTACCTCCACCAGACACGGTGGTGAACCAGTCCTCCTAGATTATGAGGCTGTTCAGCCATTATTTCTGGCATCTCAGGAACCTTCTGTTTAGAAAGCTTCCTGGAGACAGCAATCTGACGAGCTTTAGAGATGCACCTGTGTGCCTGTGAGTGGTCCTGTGACCTAAGAGGAATTTGGCAACATTTCCAGCAACCCCAGATTACTTTTCTTGTCTCTCTACTACTTCTGCTCTCTACTAATGAAGGGCAAAACCGAGAAACACGTGTCTAGAGATACACAGCAATGTCCGCACCAACTTTGGTGAAAACATACAGTTAATTTTGAAGCAAACGCTAATTGTGTACTATATTTACCCAAGATGTAAAGGGGCGAACTGTGCTGGGCTGTGAGGCAGTGTGCTCCCATCCCCCTTTTATCTCAAGATAGTGGCACCTACTGCAGAGACGGAGCTGTTTCAGCAAATGGAAGTTAGAACAGTGGGGTTGGTTGTTCAGCTGATAATGGCAGAAGATGAGTTTTTTTTTGGTACAGCATCACCTGCACTGCGCTCCTCTAACCCGGGCTGCAAGTATTTCAGACTTAGCTTGTGAATCCTGGTTTAATGATAGCTAAATAAAAATTCCTGTTATGTACCCTTTCTACTTAAGTCACCTGGCTTCTAATGGATCCGAAAGGTGTGATTTGACATGCAGTATCACCCCGACCCTCCCTTCTTCAAGCACAGCCAAGTGGCAGTAACCCAGTGATTTAAATAATAAAAAATAAATAAAACACGCACGCGGCTCAGGTCGTGCAAGGGAGGCAATTACTCTTCAACCTTTGAGGTTTCCTCGTGCAAAACGTTCCCGGAAATAGCCACCCCTATTGTTTCTTTAAGGCGCTAAGCCCTCGCCTCATTACAGCACATCAAGAGTTAATTAAAAGGTGCTTGTAAGTGTTTTTAATTACAGAGGCCAGCGCCGCCTTCTGTGGGCTGTCCATCTGCTTTGCATCAGCCTGTTAGCTCAGCTGGAAGGGGTGACCCGCGAGCCTTTGCAATCCCCAAAGTTTTCAAAGGCTAATTATGTCGAGGTCACACTTACGCATCTCACGGCAGGCGAGAGGAGAGTTTTACCTTTCTAGATGGGACCGTGCAAGTATCGGGTTCACTGTGCGGACGTGCGCTTGTCTTCCGGTTGTTTTGTGGCTCGCCATCCAATGCCTTTGCCTTTCATTGTCTCAGGAGTCCCAGCCTTTCCTAGCTCCTTTTATAGGATTTATTCCGGTGACTCCAAACATCAGAAGATGGGGAAATCCCCCGGCGTTTTGAAAAAGGCGAGGGCGCTAAGAGCTAAGAACACAAAATACATTGTGCCAAAAAATCGCATAAAGCATAGTGCCAAGTACGACTCAGCAGTCACGGGGGACAACGGACGTTATTGGGTATTGAGCCCAGATAAACAGCATACATATAAAGCAGTTCATGTACAAAAATTGAGAAACGCGCCGTACTAAAATAAAGCGACACAGTTCTAAACTGTGAGACAGACTACATAAGTGTATAAATGGGATCACACAAGCATTGGTAAAACCAATATGTCTCACCCAAACCTGAGCTATTGGCTTTCAGCAATGTGTTTTAGCAATTATGTATACCAGTGCGGCTGCTGTTCACCATGGCTAAAAGTTTGTGGCATAGGGTGGGGTAGGATGGGGTAGAGTAAAATGGGGTAGATTGGCATAGAGTGGAGTGGTGGGAGAGTGTGGTAGAATGTAGTGGGATGGATTCAGGTACATCGGGTAGATTGGAATGGGCTATGTCAGAGTGAGGATGTTGGGTTGATTAGCATGGTAGATTGGAGTGAGGTAGATTTAATTGGGTAGAATGGAGTGGAGTGTGGTAGATTGTAGTTGAGTAGATTGGGGTAGATTAGAGTGTGGTAGATTAGAGTGAGGTATGTAGGAGTAGCTTGGGGTAGAGTGGAGTGGATTGGGGTAGATTGGAATAGAGTTGGGTAGATTGGAATGGAGTGGGGTAGATTGGGTGTCTAGTCTTATAGTAGGGTATAATGGAATGGAGTGGTGTTAAAGTCGGGTTGTTTGGAGTAGGGTAGATTGGGGTAAATTGGAGTGAAATAGATTGGAGTGGAGCAGATTGGAGTGGAGTACATTGGAGTTGGGGAGTATGGTAGATTGAATTGGGGTAAAGTGGGGTAGACTGGAGTGGAGTGGGTTAGATTGGAGTGGGGTATATTGGAATGGGGTAGATCAGGGTAGAGTGCAGTGGGATATATTAGAGTAGATTGGAGTGGAGTGGGGTTGATTGGTGAAGGATGGAGTGCAATGGATTGGGGTAGATTGGAGTGGGGTAGATTGGAGTGGAGTAGATTCGAGTGGAGTGGGGTAGAAAGGCGTGCAGAGGAGTAGATTCGAGTAAAGTGGGTAGATTAGGGTGGAATGGGGTGGAATAGGTAGATTAAGGTGGAGCAGCATAGATTAGGTTGGAGTGGGGTACAGTGTGTGCATTATGGTAGGGTATATTGGAATGGAGCAGTTTGGAGAGGGTAGATTAAAGTGGAGTGGGGTAGATTGGAGTGGAGTAGATTTGAGTGGCGTTGGATAAGGTAGTGTGGGGTAGATTGGGATGGGGTGGTGTAGACTGTGGTGGGGTAGATTTAGTTAGGGTGGGGTAGAGTGGAGTGGGGGAGTGGGGAAGATTAGAGTGGAGCCGCCTGGAGTAGGGTCGTTTGGGGTGGAGTGGAGTACGGTGGATTGGAGTGGGATGGAGTTGGGTGGAGTGAGTTAGATTGACTAGAGTGGATTAAATCTGGGTATATTGTGGTAGATTGTAATGAAGTGGAGTGGGGTAGATTGGGTAGAGTGAAATGGAGTGTGGTACATTGAGGTAGAGTGGAATGGGATTGATTGTGGTGGAAAGGAGTTGGATAGGTTGGAGTGGAGTAGAGTCAAATAGATTGTAGAAGAGTGGAGTGGTGTGAAGTGGAGTAGATTGGAGTTTAGTGTAGTGGGGTAGATTAGGGTACAGTGGAGTGGGGTAGATAGGGTGGATTATAATAGGGTAGATTGGATTAGAGAGGGGTAGATTGGAGAGGGATGTTTGACGTGGGTAATTTGGAGTTAGGTAGATTGTAGTAGAGTGGGGTAGATGGTAGTATAGTGGGTTGGACTGGATTGGGGTAGAGTGGGGTTGGGTTGATTGCAGTGGGGTGTGTGCAGTGGGGTGGATTGGGGTATATTGGGTTATTGTGGGGTAAATTGGGGTAGAGTTGGATGTATTGGAGTGGAGTAGATTGGAGTGCAGTAGATAAGGGTAGATTGGAGTGGGGTAGATTGGGTAGGTTAGATTGGGGAAGGGTAGATTGGAGTATGGTAGATTGGGGTGGAGGGGGCTAGACTGGAGTGAGGTATATTTGGGAAGAGTGGAGTGGAGTGAGTGGGGTCGACTGGAGGGGAGAGGGATACATTGGGTGGATTGGAGTGTGGTAGATTGTGGTAGATTGGAGTGGGGTAGATTGGAGTGAGTGGGTTAGATTGGAGTGGAGTGGGGTATATTAGAATGGAAAGGAGTTGGATAGGTTACAGTGGCGCGTGGAGAGGAGTGGGGTAAATTGGAAGGGAGTGGGGTGAATTGAACTGCGGTAGTTTGGAGGAGAGCTGGGTAGATTGGAGTTGAGTGGGTTGTATTAGGGTAGATTGGAGTGGGTTAGAGTTGAGTGGATTTGAGTGGAGTGGAGAAGACTGGGGTAAATTGGAGCAGAGAGGGATAGAATTAAGTGAAGTGCAGTAGATTGGCGTGGAGTGGGGTGGGGTTGATTGGGTTAGATTGCGTGAAGTGGGGTAGATTGGAGTGGAGTAGATTGAAGTGGAGTGGATTAGATTGGAGTGGAATAGGGTAGATTGGGGTAGAGTGGAGTGTGGTAGATTGGATCAAAGTATAGTGAATTGGGATTGTTTGGACTAGAGTGAGACAGATTGGGTTAGAGTAGGGTAGATTGGAGCCAGGGTATATTTGAGTGGGGTAGATTGGAGTGGGGTGTGGTGCGATGGAGTTGCGTGGGTAGATGGAGTGGGGTAGATTGGAGTGGGGTTGGTTGGAGTGAGGGGGATCGAGTGGAGTGGGGTAGATTGGGTGAGATGGAATGGGGTAGATTGGGGTGGAGTAGATTGTAGTGAAGAGGAGTGGGGTTGATTGAGGTACATTGCAGTGGAGTGGGGAAGAATGGAGTGGGTGTCATAGATTGAAGTGATGTGAAGTCGAGTGGCTTGGTGAGTCGTAGAGTGTCTTAGTTTGGAGGGGTGGAGAGTGGAGTGGGTTGATGTACAGTGGAGTGAAGTGTTGTAGAATGGAGTGGCAATAGAGTGGAAGGGCATAGAGTGGAGTGGGGTGGCTTAGTGTGGAGTAGTGCACTGTTATTACAAACAGCATATTTTTAATTGAAATTACCATTACAATTGCACCGAAATGCAGATTTACCGCACACAAACGATGTGTGCAAATGTCATCACCTACTGTATTGATGGGTTTTGATCGTATTCAAATATTTTTTTCCACCAAACTTCAGAATTACAAAAATGTATTTAATTTGTACTAATTCTAGTATTTTGAAACATCTGTACAGTACCTATTTTTGTGTGCTAGAAAAAAAATCCTACACCCTCTCCTCTTCTCTTACATGGATACTTAGCAGGATTGTCACATACATTCTCTCACCCAGAAGTCAGATACAGAAACGTAAACACCAAGGCCTCTGAAGAGACAGACCTCTGTCTTTGAATGCACAGGAAATGTGACGTGATAAGAACAAGATTTAAGGCCTTTTTACAGAAAGCGAGTTTGTGGAAGAATACATCAAGCAAGGTCTGGGCAACAGGAGGGACAAATTAAAGCTGGACAGCCTAAAGCAAATAAAGCCAGCAAATAGAAAGCCAGAAAATGTGAATTACAAATCACCAAGTCAATGGTAAGCAACAGGCGGAATGCATTCCTAGGCCAGCTTTCTGAATGTCCCAAAGATGTTTTTGCAAAAAAGACAGCTGTACTGTCTGGTAGGCTTCGACCTAAAAATCAGCTCTAAGAAGTCTCTCTGAGTTTATATGGTTGTCACTAATCTGCGTTTTTGATTAGACTTAAAAAGCCCTCCATGTGGTGATTTTCATAGGAAAATGAAGTAAAATGAGGGTTGAAAGATGCTTTTCAGTAAGTTTTTAAGCAACATTAAAGAGTAGTCTGTAACTGAAAAGAGACAGTCTTTCAGCCCTTTTACCATAATTTGGCACACCCAAAAGCTTCACGAACTTAGGCTGTAGTACCTTTCCTGGCGTTCCAAAAGGTACTGTCCCTGTTTTACAAGTAAACTGCTTGAGGGTTACAATTTTAGAACTCAACTCACACGTGACTAATGAGCAGATTTATGTATTTTGCAGTTTTATATAGCGCAAATTTGACCCAAAAATATTGGACCGCTATTTACATTTATATTATAGATGATCAGATTCATTTTCTTTCTTTAGCTACAGAGAGATTAGGGGCCTTATTATGACTTTCTCTGTCCTACAGCTGTGCCGCCACAGCACCATCCCCTGGACGACCACCAAAGCCGTGTTGTTCTCGCCCGCCTGACTAGGAGTTTAATCCTGGTCAGGTGGGCAGGACTGCGATGCTCTCAAGGCAGTGGGCTGTTAGACTCATAGGAGGCAGCCTGCTGCCATGACAGTGCCTGCAGATCATTTGTGCACAGTGAGGCATGCATGCCACAGTGTGCAGGTACAGATGTGCAATTCCAGGGGGGCACAACAAGTGCCCCCCCCCCTGCATGCACCCCTCAAGCCAAGGAGCGGCATGTGGGCCCTATTAGGGCCCCCTTAGTTGCCTCTCCGCCACCCTTTTCATAGCGTGTTCACCGACATGAAAAGGGCAGTGAAAGGGCAACACAGAATATGCTTGGTAGTGCTGCAGGGGCACCGCCAGCACATTCTGCTCCTGACCGCTGCTCGACCACCACAGGATCCTGGATCCCCGGCAGATGCTGCGGTCCTGTAGTGGTCCAACTGCCCTAATCGTAATACTGCAAGTGGGCCTGCAGGGTGGCGATGGTTGGACTGCCACCGTGAGTACAGCAGACCTATGGACCAATGTAATCAATCAAAACATTTATATAGCGCACTACTCACCCAGAGGGTCTCAAGGCGCTGGGGAGGGGGGGTCCGCTACTGCTCGAACAGCCAGGTCTTGAGCTGCTTCCTGAAGGCGAGGTGGTCTTGGGTCAGGCGGAGGTGGGTCGGGAGGGAGTTCCAAGTCTTGGCGGCCAGGTAGGAGAAGGACCTTCCTCCTGTTGTGGCTCTTCGGATGCGGGGGACGGCGGCGAGGGGGTGGCTGGATGATCGAAGCTGGCGGATGGGCGTGTAGAAGTTGAGGCGGCTGTTGAGGTATCTTGGGCCTTGGCTGTGAAGGGCTTTGTGAGCGTGGGTGAGGAGACGGAAGGTGATTCTCTTGTTGACCGGGAGCCAGTGCAGGTCTCTCAGGTGTCCGGAGATGTGGCTGTGTCGGGGGATGTCGAGGATGAGTCTTGCTGAGGCGTTCTGGATCCGCTGGAGTCTCTTCTGGAGCTTGGCGGTGGTTCCGGCGTAGAGGGCGTTGCTGTAGTCCAGTCAGCTGGTGACGAGGGCCTGGGTGACCGTCTTCCTGGTCTCGGTGGGGATCCACCGGAAGATCTTGCGTAGCATGCGCAGGATATTGAAGCAAGACGAGGAGACGGTGTTGACTTGTCTGGTCATGGAGAGGGAGGAGTCCAGGATGACGCCCAGGTTGCGTGCGTGATCTGTTGGTTTGGGTGCGCTGCCCAGGGCGGGGGGCCACCAGGAGTCGTCCCTGGCGGAGGGTGAGGAGCCCAGGATGAGAACTTCCGTCTTGTCTGAGTTCAGTTTCAGGCAGCTGGTCGTCATCCACTCAGCTACGTCTGTCATCCCTTCGCGTAGGTTGGCTCTGGCGGTGGCGGGGTTGTTTGTGAGGGAGAGGATCAGCTGAGTGTCGTTGGCGTATGAGATGATGTTGAGGTTGTGTTGGCATGCGATGGCCACAAGTGGGCTCATGTAGACATTGAAGAGGGTGGGGTTGAGCGAGGAGCCATGAGGAACGCCGCAGATGACTTCGGTGGCTTCTGATCTGAACGGGGGAAGGCGGACTCTCTGTGTCCTTCCGGCGAGGAAGGAGATGATCCACTCCAGTGCCTTCTCCTGGATTCCGATGTTGCTGAGGCGCTGCACTAGGGTGCGGTGGCAGACAGTGTCGAATGCCGCGGAGAGGTCCAGGAGGATGAGGGCCGCTGTTTCTCCGTTGTCGAGCAGGGCTCGGATGTCATCGGTGGCAGCGATGAGGGCGGTCTCGGTGCTGTGGTAGGCCCGGAAGCCAGACTGCGAGAGGTCGAGGGCTCCATTCGTCTCGAGGAAGGCGGCCAGCTGCTTGTTGACGGTCTTCTCGATGACTTTGGCCGGAAACGGGAGGAGCGAGATGGGGCGATAGTTTTTGAGTTCGGTGGGGTCCGCTGATGGTTTCTTCAGTAGGGCGCTGAGTTCGGCGTGCTTCCAGCTCTCAGGGAAGGTAGCGGTGTCGAAGGAGGTGTTGATGATGTCCCGCAGGTGGGGTGCGATGACAGCGTCGGCCTTGTTGAAGACGTGGTGAGGACAGGGGTCGGTTGGAGATCCGGAGTGGATGGTGTTCATCGTGCGGATGGTGTCTTCGGTGCTGATCGGGGTCCAGGCGCGGAGGGTGGTGGTGGGGGGCGTAGGTGCGGTCGTGGGGAGCGTTGGTTGTGCGCTGAAGCTGTTGTGAATGTCAGCGATCTTGTTGTGGAAGTAGGATGCGAGGGAGTTGCAGAGGTCTTGAGAAGTGGTGATGTCGATGTTTGCGGCGTTGGGGTTGGAGAGCTCTTTAACGATGTTGAAGAGTTCCTTGCTGTTGTGTGCGTTGTTGTCCAGTCGTTCCTTGAATGCAGTTTTCTTGGTGACGTGGATCAGTTGATGGTGTTTTCGGGTGGCGAGCTTGAGGGTGGTCATGTTGTCTGGTGTTGGGTCTCTGCGCCAGGCTTTCTCGAGGGCTCGGCAGTTCTTCTTGGAGCTCTTGAGTTCGTCGGTGAACCAGGGTGCTTTCTTACTGCCGGGTCTGCTAGGCGGGGTCCTCAGGTACTGGTAATAAGTAATGCTGGGTGGAGCTCACAGAGTTGAACTAAGTGGAATTCCGTGGAGCTGGATAAAAACTCTGTGGAATTCCGCTGAGTTCCGCTACACCCTCCAAAAGCTGCTTTTTCTAAGGTTTGGCAAGACTGAAGCAGCCAGATCTGGAGCACTAGCAGCATTGAAATAAAGATTGCCTTGTGCTAGCATCAGTGCTTTGTAAATTATTATAGTGTGTCAAGGTCAAATCTTGCTTAGTAAAGGCTGATCTTTCTTTATTCAGAGATCGCCCTTGATTCCTTTCCGTGATGCTTAAAGCAATAGGAAAAGAAAATTAACAGACTAATGCAGAGTCCTTCATTGCAGATCCATAATTAATAATTATTAGCCATATCTCTTAACCCTCAACATGCGAGAGATTCCAATAATTTACACTACTTGAAGCGTGACATACTGCCAGGTGCGGATTGTGCGGACTGGTTAAATAAAATCTGTAGGCACAAGCAGGTTAAAAGAACTTAAGTAACTTACATTGCCTGGCTTAGATTAATTCACCTTCTTGCCTTGCCTGTGCCTGCGCTGCATGCAGTATGTTGATTTTATTGATTTACTTGTCAACTTACCTGCATTCATCCATATTCTGGTGTTTACTACCCCCCACCCTGCCCCTCCACCACTCAGTAACACCCCCACCAGGAGCTGCTACTGCTCAGTAATTAATTAGCTCTGGACTGGATCA